>NC_140354.1:16402475-17069350 GCF_963514085.1 Chelon labrosus
AAAAAAAAAAAAAAGTTGAACCTGAAAGTTGTGTGATTTTAAGAAACTGGAAGTGAAAATTTGTTTTCTGGTGAAAAGTTGCCAATTTAGACCGGTGACTGGCAACCAGGGAAACAAATAAGAAGTCTGTGTATTAGGTCTGTTGCAACACCTTAACACCACAAGTTTGGACAAGCTAGCTAATGAGCTACATAAGCTAGCATTTAGAGAAGTCTAAAAAAGTCTAAAATCCAAATTAATAATTAGCTGGAAAGCATGAGGTTTATAAGTGTATATGGGAATGTGTTTTTATGAATAACGACATCAAACCCACACAAAAGTCAAAGCTTAAAACCCAACTTAAATGTGCACACAACTAAGAAAAATTTATTTTAATGCCAAACGTGTAAAAACTATTCGATTCCAAAATGGTTTCCTGAAACACCTGAACGTATGATTGCATGTGATTAATTAAAACTAGTAGCTAATATTTAGTAAGATCAAACAGTGGATAAACGGGTGAAGTGATATGGTTAGTAAGATGGACAGTAAGCTAAAAGAAATTAATACCTAGAAGAAATCACATGTGGAATATTTTATATATTTTACAAAAAATCACAGATTGAAAGCATGGGCGGGCACGTTTGATGTAATGTAACCTCAAGAATAATGAAAGCTCTGAATCGTTTTGAGTTGAATTCACCTTTGTCTGCTGTTTATTGAACACGCTATGAACACGGGTCATCCATAGTTTATCAGGCACAGATCAGAAACATACAGCTCTGCAAATCAGAAACTTGCAGCAACTCCGATCAGAAACATGCAGCTCTATAGACTGAAACATGCAGCTTCATAGACTGAAACATGCAGCTCCACAGATGAGAAACTTGCAGCTCCACAGATGAGAAACTTGCAGCTCCACAGATCAGAAACATGCAGCTCCACAGTTTAGAAACATGCAGCTCCACAGTTTAGAAACAAGCAGCTCCACAGTTTAGAAACAAGCTCCACAGTTTAGAAACATGCAGCTCCACAGATCAGAAACATGCAGCTCCACAGTTTAGAAAAATGCAGCTCCACAGATCAGAAACTTGCAGATCCACAGTTTAGAAATGTGCAGCTCCCCAGATCAGTAACATGCAGCTCCACAGTTTAGAAACATGCAGCTCCACAGATCAGAAACATGCACTTCCACAATTTAGAAACATAAAGCTTCACATATCAGATACAAGCAGCTCAACAGATCAGAAACATTCAACTCCACAGTTTAGACACATAAAGCTTCACAGTTCAGAAACATGCCGCTTCACAAACCAGAAACAGAACAACTCTCATTTCAAATGAAATCATTTGAATTTGAACTGTAAACTGCCACAAACAGTGTTTACCATAGAAACAAAAATAAACACTGTGAAGAACAAGCGGTTGAACGAATATTTCATTGAAAATACATTTGAAAATTGGGAAATTAACCCTATGTCAGTTTTGCGTGGCGGGGACTTTGTGCCGCTGCATGTTTGTGTCCAACATATTGTTAAAAATTAAGAGTAAAAAATGTCAGACCATTCAACAAAAAATGGTGAGTCGCTGCTGCTTTTGACAAAAAAAAGTCCACTTGAGCAGCATATTGCATAAATGGCATCTTATTTCTCCCATTATGGTTAGATTATTTTCAAAACTGGTATTAAATGAAAAGATTTATGTTTCCAAATGTCCCTAAAAATCTCCACAACTAGAGTCTCAATAGTGACGCCTGGTGGCGAGATTGTGCCACAGATGAATTCAGATTACAAACCTCTTTTAAGACTTTTCACCAACTTCTTTGTGCTTACAAAATACTCAAAAGACAAGAAAAGACCAGAGTATTTTACAATATTTCAAATATTTCTCTTTAGAGGCTTCACCATTATGTTCCTAAACACTTATAGTTTAAGAATGCCATTCACCTTAAAGTTTATTGTAGGTTTAATGGGGGCTGTTTCTCTTCCCCCCCAGGCCTGGGAGAAGCCTGGGGCCCAGGTCGACACATGTAAAGAAAGGAATAAATAACAAGCCGTGATTAATTGTAAATAACTCCCGACATGGGTCTACAACAGCACCTGGCTCCACATTTGCATCTGAATGGGAGGCAGCACCTGAAAGCTAATGCGTAAATACTCCTTATCACAACACCATTATGCAGAGTTTGGTAAATCTTTATCTGGTGAGCTGCGAATCTTGCGTGTCAAGTCCCCAGTGTATTTCGAGGTATAGTTTAAAGAGGACCTTTGGCTGAGTCTTGCCAAGTGTTTATGCGCTCTGGTGCTGGCCCGAGGAGAGGCTTACTGGAGGTTTCTGTGGGGAGAAGAGGGGAGCCAGACAGGCGACAGTCAGCGCTGTCTTGGCCTCAGGGCAGAGGCAGAGAGCGAGCCGGCGAGCCAATGAGAAGGAGACATCCACTCCTCTCTGTCCTGCCCGGCTTGGCTCAGCTCGGCGCGCCCTGTAATTAGGAGCTCTAGTTGGGTTGGGCGCCGCCACGGTGGACAGCCTGGCTGCTGCGTCAAGGGAGTTTGGGAACGCTTGCTCAAAGCCCGTGTGAGGATTTCTGAGCACTCCAGCTTTTGAGTTCAGAGCAGCAGGAAAGACGCCTGAAAATGAACGGGCAACCGTCACCCGTGTTCGAGGAGAAGAAGCCTTCCCTTCCCCTGGCCGGGAGCTCCATCTCGGCAACCAAGGACTCCCCGACCCTGCCCGAGTCCTCATCCACAGACTTGGGCTTCTTCAGCGGCCACAGCGCGCTCCACGGCTCGCAGGATTTCTACTCGACGCAGCAGCCGTACTCGGCTCAGCACATGAACCCGTACGCGTACCACCACTATAACTTGAACGGGATGGGTGCCGGCGGCGCGTACTCGGTTGCCAAGGCAGAGTACCCGTACCAACATGCGGCGTACAGAGATCACGGCGCGTTCAGCAGGGAGGTCCAGTCGGCGCTGCAAGATGGTGAGTAAAACCCAAAAAATAGCGAAAAAACTGAACATTAAGAACACACACGACATGATAACGTGTTGAGTAATTTGGTAAGACGCACTCCTCTGGCAGAAAGCGCTGCGTAAGATCCTCTCCATCTCTGTCCAAAGCCACATCGACCACCTGAGGCTGATGTAGGGCAAGAGCTCACGTCTGGCCATAGAAACCCAATAATTGCGCACGAGTTTTACGCACAGAAGGATTTCAGTTCTTTTGTATTTCCTGCGTCCTAAACTATCTAATACGCATTTTAAAGCATTTAGCTGATGCCCACTTAACTTCTAACTTCTCCATCACGAGAAGACGAGACGTGCATGCATAATTAAAGGAGTCCTGGGGGCTCTGGATCCACCTCATGCACACATATACCCTGTCGCAGTGTGTTTAATCACATGTACGTGTGGCACAAACACATTAGAAAATAAAATGTAGTTTCCCAGCTGTAAATGTAACGTTTCTACCAAGTGGAACTATATAAAATTAGGAATACAACTGTGTAAAAGTGCATTATTCATATTTATCTTTCCTGGAAGTTCAGGTCTCAGAGTTCATATATTTTTTGATGCTTTCCAAAATGTAAAGCTTTCAAAGAACTGCAGAGTTGTGGGCTTGCAGACATGTAAATATCACATAAAGTTTTGCAGATTTATCACTGATTTTGTAACTTTGCAGTTAAATTTCTACAAATAATAATAAAAAAAAATATATATATATATAAAAAGGTTAAAATTTGGTCTGGCAAAATCAGGATCATTTAATGGCTGGAATGAAGGGCCGGCCTGTGGGGAATTCACTGGAATTGTGAGTTCACTGCATACCTGCCTGTTTATAATAACATCTCGTTTCAAATTTTATTTTGACAGAAACATGGAGATCAGCCTAGGGGGGCGTTGAATGGTTGAATGGTTGAATGGAAGCCAGCACACCTACGAAGAACTACTCTAATACCACAGCACTGGTTTATTTGCACTAAATAGATCAATTAGACTGTCTGTGCCAACACAGATGAACTCGAGGGTGTCACACAGATGCCATAAGGTCAATTCAGACTCAAACACTCATCCTGTATCAGCATTACAGAACACGAAGGGCAACATTTCAAACAACACACATGCACATTTAGGTCTGCGACTTGTCCTTCGAGTGCAACCTTTCTTCTTTTGGCAGCTCTTCTGAGCCCGTGCGGCGTCTCTATATGCAAACTACAGAGCAAAAGCAAAACTCGACAGACTGGTGTTCTGTTTTTGACATTCCATTTGGGAGTTCACTTCGGGAAATGGCCCCGGGGGACTTTGGCCCACAGCCACGCACATCAGGTGTCACGGCATGTCAGTCAGCCTTGGCCTTTGAATCATCCAACACGGATGTTTCCTTATCACGCAAAGGCCACACCCAAGCAAATAAAATAAACACTTTGATTTTTTTTACATTTTTTTATGTACACAAATAACCCATGTAATCGTGGATGAGGAAATAATGTCATACATGTTCAAATAAATCTTCAATTGAAACCACCACATTCATAAATAGACCCGACACAAGAATAAATTAAATTAAAAAAAAATCATCCTCGGATTAATTTCTTATGGTCAAAAAATAATTTTATTAATTGAGAAAAATTGCCTCAGCCTTTAACACACACTGTGTACTTTAATAAGTTTAAAAGTATAAAACTAAAACTCTAAGTACATGCATAATATTTGAAAATTTAAATAATCATGAATTACACTTTTTTTAAAAAAAAAAATATCTTTAATGAAATCTCTTCAATAATTATTATAAAGGAAAATATATAAATATTAAAAAATATATATATTAAAAAATGTGTTGATCGTAAATAACATACGTGTTAATCAAATGTAAATAAATATATTTTTAGTCAGACTGGTTGTATATTTAAAGGTTAAAAAAAAAAAAGAAAAGAAATAAAACTGGTTACAAGAATAGCAGCACAAATGGGGAGCGATGTATACAAGCGGTCCTCCAGGCTACATGAAAAGCACCTATAAATCTCAGTCTCCCTCCCCAGCTGTGGGAGACACTCAGACCAAAATTATAAGTTCGCAGCACTGGTGGAATTTCTTTGAAATTTGGCGGCCGTGGCTATTTTGGTACTACAACTTCTCGGCGCAGAGCAGAGACCCGATCATTTTGTCGTCTGAAGAAAACACAGTGTGAGCCAGAAGAAGAAGAAGAAGAAGAAGAAGAAGGTGATGGGAGATATATAACGTGGCTTTTTTTTCCTGTTTCCTGCAGTGAAAGAGGAACCGGACGTGGAGGTCCGCATGGTCAACGGGAAGCCCAAGAAGGTGCGCAAGCCCAGGACCATCTACTCCAGCTACCAGCTCGCGGTGCTGCAGAGGAGATTCCAGTCGGCCCAGTATCTGGCCCTCCCGGAGCGGGCCGAGCTGGCCGCACAGCTGGGCCTCACACAGACACAGGTGAGGCTGCACACAAAAAGCCTTTTAAAGGTATTTAAAGGTACAAAACACCATATGCAGGTGATGTTTCCTCAGAGTTGTGACATTTAAAGCAGCTGAAGTTCACATTTCAAGTCCTGTAGGCGCTCGACTGCTGAGTTATTAAGTAGGTAAGCAAGTGGAGTAAAATTTGAAGCTCTGAAAGCAGTTGAATTGTTAGCTTAAACGCAAGCTGGAGTCATGTCAGAGTTGGTTGAACTAAAGGGACTGACAGCAGCTCAAATAATCTGGTTGGGTAGTTGTTTGTTTAAAAAAGTAAAAATGATTTGACTTGTCAGTTGATGTGGGATGAGCCTAAAGTACCAGAGCCGAAGCGGGATTCCTGAAAAACGATCTCATGTTGTCGTAAGATAAATTAAGCAAATTAAATTGTGAATAAAAGCAATAAAAACACAGTAAAAAACGAATTTCCCTGGAAGTCGGGCAGCGAACACAAGAAGTCGCTGCGAGCTGCTGTCGTGTCGCTCTGGTTTTCGCAGCCATAATCTCTGTGCCCTAATGATTTACCATTGCATGAATTATCTTTGCTCGAGTGATAAAAGACCAAACATGACACGGGCTGTTTAATCGCGGCTGCTGTAAATCATTGTTCGGCATCATGCTTGGGTAACAGGCTTTAAGAAAACAAAGACAGCAGCTCAGCACCGCTCAGCGATAGTTATGTCACTTGGTTTGATGCCTTCATGGAACTGGTGTTGTTAAGACAAATATTAGCATTAGATTAGCTCTTGGTGGAGTATTTAAAGGAGGTAGTGTAAATATTCCAGAAACCCTACTAGTCCAGTAGTCTTTGTTTCATCTTGTTATTTTGTTTTTGTTAGCCTTGCCTCTTGTAATGATTGGATGATTATTATTTTTGGCATTGATTCTTTAGTTTTGGGCTGAAATGTACCACACGTGTGAACAATGCACCTGCAAGTGCGGCTCAAGTCACTAAAGCAACTTCTTCAAAGCTACTGTACATTTAAAGCTGTACTTGGTGGCAACAGAACATGCTAAACATTGACCGAGAATGTTGATGCTCGTCTCTCAGTGATGGAGAAACGTTATCATGTGTTTTTTTTTTTCTGTTTTGGTCGCCACCAACTCACGAGTAAAATTTCTTGCTCTGTAGCTGTTTAATTGCTCGGCTATGTCTGCATGCCAAGTCAACTAGTTGCTAAGTCAGCCAATTGCTAAGACTGTTTTCCAGTTGCTAACTCTGTTTGCTTAATTTGCTCAAGGCACTTTGCGTAGACTGGTATTATCTGTTTTTTTATTTGTCCTTTTGAACACAGCTGTTTGCGCTAGAAACAAAGCTGAGGGAAGTGATGGCTAAAAGAATTAGCCAAAATAATTAGCTTAAAATGCTAAGACAAAGAGATAAAAATGCTTGAAAGGCTTCATTAAAGGTGCTTTTTTTATATATGTATGCTCCCTATAAGCAAAGCTAATCAGTGTCTGGCTGTAGCTACTGAGCTAGCATCCAAACATGAGCGCAATCACATGCTTGTAGCTAACGGCTACTAGTACTACTACTACTAAAACTCCACATGGGCAAACTCCTACTGGGCAACTTGTATTCTGGGTAATGTAGGCGTATGTTGAGTGCTTTCAATTGTTAACATGTGAGATGTGTGCTACAACAAGTCATGCTCTGGCAAGTTTAAAACTGCACTTCCACAGTGAACCTAGCTAGCTAGCCAGTCAATGGCGCACCTCATATTGTTCTTAGGAATTATTCAACACAAATCTGGACTTGCAGTTGGATTTTGTTAGCTACACATAAAGTAAAGAAAGAAAGAAGAAGGAAAGTTTATCCCGGTACACGTTTTCTGTGCTAAGCTAGCCATCATATTTAGCCATTGTTTAACTTTCTAAACTAAAAGTAATTTCCCTAAATGTCAAACATATGCCAAGGTTGATTTTGCATGTTGTTTTGCTGCCCTGCCCTATTATTTCTCACGTACGTATCACTTTACGTCCTGTAAGATAATTCAAGAATTCATGCTTTTCCTTCCAGGTCAAAATCTGGTTCCAGAACCGTCGCTCAAAGTTCAAGAAGCTCTACAAGAACGGAGAGTTCCCACTCGGGGAGATTCCACTCGGGGAGATTCCCCTCGAGCACAGCCCGGATGCGAGCGATTCCATGGCCTGCAACTCTCCTCCATCCCCGGCTGTGTGGGAGAATACCAACAGCAACAGCAACAACACGAGCAGCAGCAGCAGCAACAACACAAACAGCAATGGCATCAAGAGTAATGCGATTCTGGATCCTACCATCAGGGGGCAGGGTCCCTACCAGCCCCCTGTGGAATCCTCCCCGGCTTACATGGAGGAGTACACACACCAGAACTGGTACCAGCAGCAGGGCGCACATTTAGGTCTTCCACAGTCAGGCCAGACTCACCACGCACCACCGACAGCACCGACGGCCACACAGAGTATGGGAGCCGTCTACTGACGCAGGAAGATTGACTTTCAGTATCATTTCAACGAGCCTCGGAGCCCTTAAACATTTTCTTTTTTCTTTTCCTCTGGATGATTCATAGCTCTGCTGTGAACCAGAGACACCTGATAGCGATCATCCGACACGAGTCATGACACATGTTATAAAACAGTTTACAAATGTGGATTGTAAACGAGCGTCGGCCTCAGTTACCCCCATCTCTGCAGCTCCCAAGTTTATGAACTCAATACTTTGCGGAGATCAGGGTGATTGAAGGTTGATTTTTATTTTTTTTTTCAATGATGAGACTGACACTAACATTTTTATTTGAAATCACCGTTAGCAGATAGCATTCTGTGTATTTAATATTTGAAATATGAACATATTTATGCCTAAAACTGAATTATCCAGTCTTTCCCTTTTGAAAAGAGCCTTTGACGTAGACTTATTATTATTATTTTTTTCTTTTAACGCTAAAACTACTGAAAGTCTCCCAGTGTTAAAAAGCCCACCACACCTGCACGGGAAGCTTGCACATGTAAGGCTTTAAAAAAAAATACAGAAAACAAGACAAATCAGAGTCACGTTAAAAGTGGAAGACATTGAAAGGCTGATAACCTTTTAAAATATAACATCAGCCCAACAATGTGTACAGCTTTCACATGAGAATTTTCAAAATATAAACGCGTAAGCAACACGAGCAAACCGGTATTTTTTCTACAAACTGATACGAAACTGTTATCAGAAGAGCTGTGTGTGCTCTCAATTTAGAGATAACCCCATTCTGGATGTTTGTTTCCATTTTTGTTTGCTAAGCTAACTCGCTACTGACCGTTGCTACAGCTTTAGCACCCAAACACAAGTGAAAGTAACTGCTTGGGACCAGCAGCTCGAGGCTAGGATTGGTGCTACTAGCATAACACGCCCGAATTCCCAGCCAAACTGTTGGCGGTTGAGTCACATTGTGGGTAGCAAGGGCGCCAGGCTTTTTTGAAAAAGAAGAATGTTGCTGACTTAGCTGGTTCTGCTGTCTTTCATGAGAACAACACTGTTATGGTCATGAAATGCTGGATCAATAAAAGTCCTTTTAGGCAAGTCTCGCCACTTGGCAGCCATCTTGACATCACTAGCTATTTTGAGCTAACAAGCTAACGAGCCCCATGTAAATGAATGGGGAAGGAGCCATGACTGCAATTTCAACTGCCCCCCCCCCCCCCCCCCCCAGACAAGTTATACTTCTGCAATGCCTGTGCAAGGTTTCAGAACCAAAGGAAGAAACCAAAACAACTAGCCAAAGAAGACTAAAAAGAATAAATTCCCCCCAAAACAGATTTAAAGTGCTATTTTTGTTTATAATCCCCAAATAAACCAAATTATTATGCACAATGTGAAAAGGTAATCTAGATTTGCGGATTTTGTTACCTTCAGATAGCGCCATTATAGGTTCCTGTTACCTGCCTTTGCGCTAAGCTAAGCTAAGCTAAGCTAAGCTAAGCTAAGCTAAGCTAACCAACTGTTGACTGTAGCTACTTGCAGTATCAAACGCCTCATCAAAATCTGCTCCTCTCGGCCTGAGGCCAGCAGCTTGAGGCAGGATTAAGTGCCGCTAACAAAACATGCCCAAAAACTCCAGCCAGACTCGCTGTCCGAGTTTACTCGCGGTTCGCTTTGGCGCCAGGCTTTGACGAAGAAGAATGCGCGGAATCAAAAGGGAATTATCTCTGATTTTACAGCATTACTTTTGTTTTCATTAGCGCAACAAAATTGGATGCCAAAACAACTGACAGGTGATGAATCACTGCTGTAAAAATACCGTAGAAACGCTGGCTTATAGCCACCTTTGGTTTGGACAATGACGCTATGATGGAAGAAAAGGAAAACACCAAATCGGTTTCATTTCTTGGGGTATTTTATTTTTGCTCCCTTTGGTTTAGGATATGGGTTAGGTCCTCCATTATTACGTCAAGCAGTTGAAGACGTTGTACGGTTTTGCGCAGCATTTTGGAAGCAGGTCTGTTGATACAGTATGTGATGAACTGGATCAAACATCCACACAAGGCTCCCAAGACTTGCATCTAATTTTTTTTTCCTGTTTTTTTTGTGATTAAAGTCTTCTTCCTGGGATTTATCGTGCAACTACAAAAAGTGGCCTTTTTACTTCTTGCTCACAGACGCTGTAAGTTTCCGGCTGGCCTGATTAAAAAATATGCAAAGAACGAAAGAAAGTTGGTGCTAAAACATGCATTTGAAAAATAAATTGTACGTATTCTATTAACGTGTGCTGTACTCAGGATTGTTATTTATAGTGTCAACTGTAGATATGAAGTAGCACAATAGTTGGTGCCTTTGGAGCATTTTTTTTTTTTGTTGAGTACAATAAAAATAAATTGTATTTTGTTTATTTCAATCAGCTACTAGTGTATTCATATCCGCATGCCGAAACGGTAGCACACAAAGGCGGCCGTGCTGATGCTTTCCTGATGCATGTGTCAGAGTGAGTCACACAGCAGATACAGGTTGCACCCATCCATGTATTTTACCCACACATGCAGAGTGCGTGTAAAGGAGTTTGTGGGAGGTGACAGTGCAGCAGACACTCTGGAGTCTCTGGATGCTAATAACACACCGCTGACACTGAGAGAGACGGGTGTACGCTGCTTTCATGTGGCACGCAGTTGGAAAGGGGAGGAGTGTGTGTGTGTGTGTGTGTGTCGTGTTTGTATGTGTGTGTGTGAGACAAACAAGCTGCTCTCCAGGCTCGCAACCAGCCGAACCCAGAGGTTAGCGAACGAAAATAGGGCGTGAGGAAGAATAAAAACATAAGAATGCTTTTTAACAATGTTACCAGAGTGCTTAAAATATCCCTCTGCGTTAAAAAATGTCTTGAAAGTGTAAAGGAACATTTTGGGAGATGTGCTCGTTTGCTATCTTGCTTGAGATTGGAAGTTTGATATGGCTCGCGTGATTGGGGCACTAAAACCCAATTAGCCTAGCATAAAGGGTGAATTAGCATGCCGTGGGTGAAGGCACAAAAACCAGGTGCTAGCACTTTGAAATTTCCATTCTCACCAATTAACATGTAATACGTTTAGTTTATTCTCTATGTGAACCAAAGTGCAAAACTTTTAGAAGGGGGCAGCTGCTTAAGGCTGCTTAAGGCTGCTAAAGAATGCTTAAGGCCGTAGCCAGCGGAGACTCCAACCAAGAGCTACAGTGGCTCTCACTCTACTTTTTTATTTTTTATTGAACAGTTTATTTACTTTAGAGAGATGTACAAAAAGATGCATTCGTCTTTACAAGCAGCGTTTTATCAAACTCAACCCAGAAACATATGCAGTGTATTAGCTACAGCACAGGTTTCTAGATATAGCCCACAGGTTTTTGTCTTTACACAGATAGGATGCTAAACCTGAACCTGGCGGCTGTGATACGAAGACTTCAGGAAGCTTGTAAAATCATTTAGCTGTCATTAGCCAATAACTTACTCGCATATTTTCCCATAAAACCACAAACTGATGCATATCTCTTTTTGTCTTGTACCTATTATATGCTTATAAACTGTGTCGGTTAGCTCAGATGTTGGAGGGAATAGTTTACTATTAAAACCCAATGACATTAGACCAGCAGGAGAAGTAAAGCCCATCTTGTGACAATACAGTGTTCTGCTGAGAAACTTTTGGACTTGGCATTCCTTCATGTGGATGTTACTTAGACATGTAGTACCCACCTAGACCAGACCAGGCCCCCCATAGCAATGACACTCCTTGATCGCAGCAGCCACCAAAAACACTTTAGGAACAACTAAAAAAAAACATGAAGAACATCACAAGGTGTTGACCTGGCCTCCAAATTCTCTAGATCAAGTATCTGTGGGTTGATCCACAGAGGCCCCTCCAGATTACGAGTTAATAAACATATTTAAGGATACATTGGGTTGAGATCAGGACAGATTATTGGGAAAATGTCATTGTTTTGTGACAGAAACTGTACATTTCTTGCATCCTTGGCAGATCCACCTTGTAACTTCACAAGCAGACAAATACTGTACAAAGAAAAAACCTCTGAGACTCTCTTTTAAAAACAATTAAATCGCCTTCATTTACACGGCGGGGTCATGATCAACCTAAAAATAAAAGTTCCTACGTTGGCATGAAGGTCACAGCAGGTGAAAGTGGGACAGTAGTGTGAGGACAGCCTATTTATTGAGACATAACTCAGACGGTTAATGAATAACAGTTTACTGCTGCAGCTTTCACTGCGTGGAGATAAACCGTTTTGACATTTGACAGGTTTCCAGCTAGAGCAGTTCAAACGTTTCAGTCCAAACGTCAGTTGAAACTTGCAAATCTTGACTTCCTAGTTCGAATGGAACGCCCCACTAGTGCGTTCTGGGTGGTGCATTGAACTGGTTGTTAAATAATGACAATGCAATCATTATTTTATTTACTGCATTTTTGTGCATTCCTGTACGGTTCACAAACTTTTAGGCTTCGCCCTGCAGGGAGCACGACCCTCTCTGCTTCTTTTTGAACTCATATCTTCAATAAGATATGAGTTGAGCAGAGTGGCATCAGTCTAAGACGTAGGCCTGCCCTCTTGTGGTCGCTGACAGTTTCTTCTTTGCTGATTTGACTCGACTTTTATTTTTTGCCTCACTTGAAATGAAGAAAACTTGACACGGCGAAACACTTAAAGGTAAAATTTGCGGAAAGAAAAAGAAAAGAAGAAGATGGCTGCACAGAAGTCCGCATCATGATTTTCAGATAAGTGTGGTGCAGAGGATCTTAACCGCAGATCTGACTAAGACACCTTCTCTGTTTGTAGAGGCTCTCGGCTTCCTGTGCTGAGCCCTCAGCTTCCAGGTGTCAGAGAGGAATGTATCCCAACATCACACGAAACAGACAGCGAAGGCAAACAGCAGGGACTTGTAGCGACTTGCCAAAAATCACCAAAGCCATTGCGGGGTTTTTGGCTGACGGACTACAATTTAACAAGCATTTTTTTTTGATCGCTTTAACAAGTATGTAAAGGAGGACAAGCAGATCTTTGATGCAGATTTCAATTCTGTGAGTGGTATAAACTCTTCAGAGGCTTTGGAGAAAATATGCACCTTATCATTTATAAGTGTTTGGGTGGGTTAGGCGAGGACACAGTTTTACACCTCTGCTCTTTGGCATTCGTAATCTGGCAGAAGAGGGAGGTGGTGGTGGTAGTGTGGGCGAGGTGAGGACATCAGGCGGGCCGAGAGAGAGAGAGAAAAAAAAAAAAAAACTAGTGGCGGAAGGAAACATTTAGAACCGTGTCATGAAAGATTTGGAGCTGACGTTACTTTCCTTCCCCCCAGGTATGATCTGCGCGCCACATTTGGACTGATGTGCGTTGTATTTTTGGGAATTTGGGGGAATGATCTTGAGTAGCACGAATGGCTTCACTTTGCACTCAAACACTAGAAAACACACCAAGCGTATTCAGTCATACGAACCTTGCGGGATGTGAAGAGTCCCCTACATTTAAAAGAACAGTTTGGATTGCAGAACCATTTACTTACATTCATAGAATGAATGTAAGTAAATGGGCTGCGAACTTGAAATCACAATCTGTATTACTGTACTTACTGGACTTATAATACTTTGAGACTTACACAAAAGACTCCAAAACTGAGCCCCACACAAAAACTAAAAACACAAAGCTCTGCAGTACCTCAGTTGCAAGTGCGTACGTGTTTTTGCGCTCCATGGGTCAAATTTAACAAGCAAATATAAAGTGACCCCCCCGCTGTTTACGGCTCGTTTTAATTAATGTGTTTGTTTCCTCATCTCTCGGTGTGTCTCATTCATGAACATCTCTTTCTCTTTCTCCCTCTCCTTTGCTTTCTACTCTCTAGGGGGTTCGCATGCTGTCATCTGCCCAGTAGCAAGTATTGAAGTATTTAGTTTTATAGTTTTACATTTTTGTCCTCACGCAAGCTCTTTTTGGTTTCGCCCCCTCCGTTGCCTACTCGGATTTTTATTTTCCTGCCTTGTATCGACAATCTACAATGGATTATTATCATCGTGTGAGGAATCGCTAGGGTAGTCGCTTTAACGCTACGTTAAGTACAAACATCTTGGTCGCACTTATATGTTTGACGGTGAGCTAACAAGTCACATTAAACGCAATGAGCAGTCGGTACAGGAGTAATTGAAATAATGAGCCCTGCTGTGGGTTAAGGGTTGGGGTTATAGGGTGGTTTACCTTTTCTGGTTGTCACCACTTTTTATACTCACAAAAGAATTGTCTCTTAATGTAAAACCTACATAAAAGATAAGTTACCCACCGAGCTCGACTATTCATTCATCAAAGAAGTGAAATACAGTACCTACCTACCTCGTCTACAGGACTTGCGTCAACGGCGTAAGTGTCAAAGCGAACATTTCCCACCTGTGAATCAAGAATTGTGTTTTACTGCGACAGGGCCAAGATCCTTTTGGGTGCACAGACTTTTAATAGCCGTTTTGATGTCATCCAGAATGAATTGCCCCCATATTAGGGTGTACCACTTCCATGAATAGCAATCCTATCAGTGGCTCACTATTGCAATAAAGGCCTACGACGCTACGTACATATGCCAGAATATAAACAGGTAGGCCTACAGTTACATAGAGTAGGTCAGTACAAGCGGGTTGCCGAGGTAGCAAGTGCTTGGCTTGATGAATGGATGAATGAAGCAGCAGTAAATAACACTGACCATCTTGCGGCAATTCGGTCTTCTGCTGAGAAACTTTTGGACCTAGTATTCATTGGTGCGGATGTTACTTAGACATGTATCACCCACCTATACCAGACCAGGCACCCCCACCCCATGACACAAGGTGTTGACCCAAACTGATCAAGTATCTGTGGGATGATCCACAGAGGCCCCTCCCCTCAACCCATGGGACCCAAAGGCCCCCCACTAACAACATTCTGTTGCCAGACACCACAGGACACCCTCAGAAGGCCCATGTCCATTCTCTGATGAGTCACGACTGCTTTGGAGGCACAAGGGAGACCTACACAATATTAGGAAGGTGGTCATAATGTAATGCCTGATCTGTGTTTTTTACACTTTTATGCTTTTCTGACCTGTGGCGACAACCAGGAAAGGTAACCACCCCTAACCCAAGGCAATCTACTTAAGAGGAAGATGCCTCCTGCCTCTCAGTTCCCACTGCCGGTCCAACATTAACATCAGCCGATGACTTTGACAGTCCTCCTACTTCTCAGTCTCTGGTATTCTTGATAAAAAAAAAAAAAAATAAGAAAGGTCACCACTATGCAAGGGCAACCCTGTTGGTGATGTGATTTACCGAGTGTCCGTTCTTTTATGTTTGATTATTAGACTGCAGAAATAAAAAAGTGTTTATCCAGACCATAAACCTTATATGATACACTCACTCTAGTTTAGACGTCTCTCGCAGAGCTACAGTGTGCATGTGTGGCCCTTTGCTCTCTCTCCCTCTCTCTGTTTTTCTTGACTTCCTATTTTGTGGCCCCTCCGGTGTACACCGCTGTGTTGGCATGTTCCCGCGCCCCCCGACGGGCTTCCATCACTTTATTAGGACGATATGACGTGTCTGAAGTGTTCTATAAACCTCGACAGTGTGAACTCCGCCAGAGGCAACAGGATGCTGCTTCCAGTCGCAGATATAATAAGTCGGGGCCTCCTGAAAATTCCAGCGTGTGGCCTTTTCCTTCTTAAAAAAACTGTTTGATCCTTGGAAGGAAAGAAAACACGGTCTGTTTTTTTAAAAAAGAAAAGAAAAAGAGAAAGAAATGACACGCCAATGCGCTTTCCCAGGAAAGGAGGTAATGTCATTTTTAATTTTTTTTTAAATTTTTTACTTCTCCACTCGGGTGATATCGTGGCAAAGTGTTCATGTTCCCCAACATGTGTTTCCCTTTGAAAGGACAGAAGTCAACTGTCTACACTAGCTTCAAGAGGAAGAGGAAGAAAGTTTCCAGTGAAAGGCTGTTAAAGAATAGGTGCATAGCGGTTAACTAACCGAATCGCTTTCCAGAAGGGAAGCCACTTCATGTCCTGGAAAAAAATGACTTCTTCATGTGATTATTCACCTAGTGCTACCTGAGGACGGGCGGCACAGTGGCGTAGCGGTTAGAACTGATTCCTCACAGCAGTAAGGTTCTGGGTTCTCTCTGGGTACTCCGGCTTCCTCCCACCGTCCAAAGATATGCTCGTTAGGTTAATTGGTGATTCTAAATTGGCCGTAGGTGTAAATGCAACCAGTCCAGGGTGTACCCCGCCTCTTCCCCAATGACAGCTGGGATAGGCTCCCCCCCCCCTTAACAGGACAAGTGATTACAGAAGATGAATGAATGAATGAAGATTTGAGGACCTGGCTGTATTTGGAGATCTGGGTCAAATTTAAGTCGAATGATCGTCACTGCTCTTGACCACCCTATCACTGTTAATGAGGTTGGCTTGACTGACCTTTCACGTTTAGGGAAATGCCAATCAAGCAAGTTCAGATTGCTTTTCGGGGAGTTTTTTGTTGCCATGGTATAGTTATTGATGCTATATAAACAAAACTGAACTGAAAATGAATTGAATAGATCCAAAACTGAACAACACAATATTTTGAGGTAGTCTTTTCTGTTAGGGTTAGGGGTTTCATTAGGGTTAGTCCCACAAATGTATCATCCAAATGTTAGGATTTAAGGATGATCAGAAAACTTGGCAGTGGGTTAGGGTTAGGGTTAGGACGTAGGTAGGGACGACAGCGAGCTCATGTGTTGCACCACCATGGTAGACATGGTGTTGAACATCTCCAAATCTCCGAGCGCTTCATCAATCATCGCCAGAACTTAGTGTCAGATCGTAAAAGTCGGCGGCGTCTGCAGTACCTCAAGCAGTCAGATGTGATGGCTGAATTAGTTTCAGTTGCGGAGGTAGTAGCTGTCATGGAAAATCACCACAATAGCAACACATTGCTATTACTCAATACTGTGGTTAGTAAGTGCACTGTCCTTAAAATTTTTTATCCACAGATAAAAAAAAAAATAAAGCAATTTGATCATCTTCAAAGATGCACGTACACATGTTAAATCTATACAAATTCTATCTGGCACGCCGAACGTCACCCTTCCACTGTTTCCTTTTTAAACTCAAGTCATTCGGCCAGAATTTTTATTTTTTCCTCTCGGTCCATCTGAGCACTCTAAATCTGGACTACTCAGTCACAGAATATAGTTTTTATCCAACAAAAAAAAACAGAAATGCAGCCACATATAGGAAGCATAAGCAGAATTATAAGACGTATGTATTGATGCAAATATAATATTCACTGAAAAGATCAATTTGTTGTGAAAGGATTAGCCCTCACTAATCCAGTTTGGTGCAATCCACAACTTCCTAGGCTTTTCCCTTTGGGGCCCGAGGCAGAAGGATATTCCCTTGACTGACAATTACAGATAATTACACCGTCGGAGTGAAAGCTTTATTTAACAAGCTGTGTCCTAAATTACCTATAATTGACGTGGTCATTTTATAAAATCATTGACGATGTTTGACGACTCTTTTTGCATTTCCAGATGTTTGCGGGGGCCAAAGACGTGACCCGCTTCTTCTGATTTACGACTTTAGAGAAAATGGCTTCAGGCCACTGAGACGCACAAAGACCTTACACTGAGGAGGAGCGTGTTATTTTAGCAATCCCTGGATTTGATATTAACAACACAAATTATGTCCACTGTTGGATGTTCAGTTAAATAAACAAAACCAAACAGGGCCGTGATGATCACTGGGGTTTGATTTATTTCAGAAAATAAAGTGCATTCTGGCCGATAGAATCTGCTAATATATTACTGGAAAAATATCAATGCAGGATTTTAAGAGGTTCTTGAGTAAATTCCTAAAATCCTCAAGATGTGGCAAGAATACATAAATTGTTGGGAATAAAATACTGAAACTGATGAAAAGATGAAAAGTTTTTCACAATCAAAAGTTTCACTGCTTAAATTATATGGAGCCTTATTGTATAATTTACCACAAAACACTCCAAAGCCATTAAAATCACTTTCTGAAAACAAAATTAGGCAATAACTTGAGTGAAGCGGGTGGGCATGCGAGGCTGTATTGTTGTAATTTGGCCAAGGATATTGGTTACAAAAATTATTTAAAAAATGTTTTCCACTAAATAACTTGGTGTAATTTATTTAAACATATAAGTACCTATCTTTCTGGAATTTTCTTTGTAGCTTGATCTTGGTTCATACTTTTGGAATAAAAACAAATCCTTTTGTGGTTGACTTTTTCTTAGACAGCACATCTGATGTTATTGATATGAAGTTTGACGCCGTGATGTTAGCTAATGTTTTTTGTGTATGGCAGTAATGATAGCTAATTGCTGCCATACTTAGGAACTGGTAACGTTTGCTAACACTACCTGTTAATGCCAGCCTTTGGCAGTAGTGTTAGCTATCATTAGCGGTTTAAAAGTCTCTAGCAGCAACGATAGCTAAAGTTTTTCCTCTATGGCAGAAGGGCATAATTTGTCAGTGTTAGCAGTTTGTAAGTCTCCGACACTAATGCTAATGTTACAGATTTGTATGTCTCTGGCTGTAATGTTAGCTAACGTTTTTCATGTCTGGCAGTAATATTAGTTAATGTTACCTGTTTATAAGACACTAATGTTAGCTAATGTTAGCTTAAGTCTCTGTCAGTGATATTGGTGAATGTTTTTTTCATGTCAGGCAGTAGGCCTAATGTTAGCTATGTTACCAATGGCTGTAATGTTAGGTGACGTTACCAGTTTTCATATCTGGCAGTTTTTTAGCTAATGTTAGCAGTTTACGAGTCTGACCATAATGTTAGCTAAAGCTTTTAATATCTGTCAGCAATTTTGGCAAACAGTACCCATTTATAAGTCTCTGGCAATAATGTTGGCTAATGCTTTTATATTGTGGCAGTAATATTAGCTAACGTTACCAGTTCATAAGTCTCTGGCAGTAATACAAGCTAGCGTTACAATTCTGGTAGTACTGTTAGCTAACGTTACCAGTCATTATTCGCATAATTAGGCACAATGAAGGATCAACCTCATACACTGTCAAAAAAGCACTGGAAGAAATACTTTTATATCAGGGTGTCTGTTTAGTTTGTTACCATTTCATAGCTTTTTTTTTTTAAAAAAAGGTCTATATCCTCCACAGAAACTGCACACAAGTCAGCATCACAAAAGCTTTCTCTTCTTCAGTTCTTTAATCTGATCCGTCTTTAAACATTAGAAAACCAGAGGGTTCACTGAATCGTTACAGTTAAAATACAATTATGAGGAAGCCCTGAAGAAACATTTTATTATTATTTTTTTTTACATGAGTATCTGCCTTCTTTTAACTGAACCACTGAAAATACCTCCTGAAATGTCCAGAATCAGAGATGCAGGGCTGGAAATAGCTTCGACTTGACTTTAAATCAATTTTATTAAAATTGTCTTGGCAGACAGAGCTGCTCTGGAGGCAGAAATAATAACTTGAGAGGCTTTTATTTTCGTTAATTACCTACATAAAAAAAAGATATTTTCAGAAACATTACTCCTCTTTCAATTAAAACTTCTATACTGTAAAGTTAAATTTTATTTTTTACCATTATCCTTTAATTGTGACTTGTGGCCGTGGTTAGTGTTGAAAAATATCAGAGATAACACAGATTCGGTAACGGAGCAGTGAAATAATAGACCTCAGAAAATATATATATATAAAAAAAACATATTTTATTTCTGTGGAAGTCAAGATATTGCAAAGCAGACGGGTTTAGCAGTGTCGCAAGGCTACAGACAAGGATGATGTATTAGAATTTGTAAGTTTAACTTACAACTATGCAAGACTGGCTAAACTCCATTTTCTTTAGCTCACTGCTACTAGTGAGTGCTATGACTTGTGCCAATGATCTCACTCCTCAGCTTTTGCTGATTTCTTATCAAAAAATGCACTGCTAAAATCTAAATGTGTGGTTGGTACTGTTGGTGCTAACTTTCAGTTGTGATGTCCTGATTCCTTAAATTCACTTTGTTTTTTAAATGTTTAATCTTGTTAATCTTAGTAGCTGTTTCAAGATATTATTCATCTTGAATCGGGTAGCTGCTACAACTACAATTTGTATCTGCCACTTGTTCTATTTTTGCCTCCAGAGTGGCTCAGACTCTAAATAACTTCCACGACACCATATTACTCCAGTCCCATTTGCTGGTATAAATCCACAATTTGTCCTGGAAGCGTTGCGTCTTCCTGTCTGTCACATCATCTGAGTTCTGGGCATGGAGTCCTGCTGATGTCCGGGGTACCAGTGTCCAAAATTGTTCATGTACCCTCCTGAGTGCACTGGTGCACCTTTGGCAGCCATGCCGATGTCCCACAGGGAGCATGGAGAGGAAGAGGACGGCGCTGGGGGGGCAAGGTGGTCTCCCTCAGGTCCACAGGGCCCATTCTTCATGATTTTCTTGTATTTGGATCGTTTGTTTTGGAACCATATTTTGACCTTGAGGATGGAGAAAGGGAAAGAGTTAGAACTCAACCTAAGAACTTTGTGATTTTACAATCAGTATTTCAAGTCTACGCCTTCAGGACACCTCTGTAAACTGACCTTTGCTTTGATATCGCTATGGTTATATACTGTATATGTATTTTTGGCATTTAAACCGCCAAAAACTAAAATTAAGACGTCAGTTTTAGTAAGCAACATTTTACTTTGTCTCTGGGAGTAATGTTATTAGCTCTAAATGGGGTTGCGTTTACTGCGTTCACACGAAAAGTCCATATGAATGGCACGTTCTTGTGGTAACTGTATGGAAATATGAGAAAATCTTCCGTAAGGTCCGAGATCATGAGTTGTGACGTTTATGGAAATGGCAGAGGTGGATGGTGAATTAATATATTGCAATTTAGTAGGAAATGATTAGAAGGAAATGTCTTTGCATATCCTACATTACGCTGGCTGGTTCTTAGCTTCCTAAACTGTTAGCTATGGCAGCTAACATTACAAATTCTTTAGTCGCTGGCAATAATGCTTGCCAATGTCACTGGTTGCTGAGTCTCTTGTAGCAATGGTAGCTCACACAGCTGGTTTAAAAGACTCTGGCTGTAATGTTAGCTAATGTTATTGGTTCTTAAATATCTGGCAGTAATGCAAGCCAGTAATACTAGCTAAACTCTTTGGCAGTAATTTTAACTAATGTTCTTAAATCTCTGGCAGTAATCTTAGCTGACATTGCTGCCACATGACAAGTGAAAACTGATGCACTGAATTCCTCTTACAAGAATCGATGAAGAAGGACTACAACTACAAAAACATATACGTGCCAGTATGGCTGGCATTTATAAGAAAGTAAGCTAATATTGACGTACCATTATCGAGAACCGACATGGACATGAAAATGTTACTTTCAATCAACAGTCATGTTCCTGAGCTATCACAGGCATCAGTGTAAGACCAAAATCAGCTGTCCTCTATTTAAATCCTCAACCAGATGCCAATTTAAGGCTTAGCTGCTCCACTCAAGCTAAACCTAAACAGTGAACGACTTAAAAGATTTATTACCAATCTAAATGAAGATAATGCATATTATAAACTAAAGCAGACAGAAACAATTCAATGCAGTAAAAGTAGCACAAGATCATACACAGTTGAGCTAAAAATATGAAGTCAATGGGTAAAATATTATATAATATTATAAAGTCTTGATTAACATTAAAAAATACTAATACTAATAATAATGTATTATATGGCATAGTACTACACTGATTCCTGCATTCCTGCATATGGTTAGTCCCCTATGGCTTATATATACAATTATTAAATTAAATTGTTAAATTGATAACTTGCAATAAATAGTTCAATGGGTCTTATGCTGATTCATGAAATTTTCAAGGCAGCATGCCCATGATAAGAATATTAAGTAAACAATATAGACTCAACATTATTCTAATGTGTCAAAATATTGAGCTGAATATCTCTTCAATCATTATTCCTGTGGTTAGAGATGATTTGGTCGGGTTGCTGTTGATATAATTGGCATGTTTTCTGTTTCCAGCATGCTTGCAAATTGAGCATCAAATTACAAGAATGTGCCTCACGGGCAACCTGTCAGCTTAGCGGGAACGGATGAATCACGAATAATTACACACAGTCCGAGAAGGATACTTTTGCCCAAAACAGGTTTTAACTGCGCCGTAAAGGAAAAAAACTAAATAAAAAATACGCCCATGGTTCTGGTGCTGCTTGGGGAAAATGGTTCTGGCTAGCAGCGGCGGAGGAGAAAAAAAATATATATATAAAAAGACAAAGAAAAAGAAGAGAAAACACTCTTGGCACTAAAATTGTTTGCTCCTCCATTCTTGAACGTCCTGGGAATTATTACCCTGAGAATTTATGGGTATTTATGAAGATGGTTGAAGTGGTTTTATGGAAGATATTTTATTTTATTTATATATGTGTAAAAAAAATCTAATTTAAGACTGCTTTAATTGACTCGGAATATGTGGAAAAAATTATCCGGATAATTAAAAGCGCAGCCCAACTTTCACACCCAGCTTTTGAGCTTTTAACAGCCGTGGAGAACAAAAAAATAAAAAAAAAAATAAAAAAATAAAAAAAACCTGACATTTAATTTGATCTCTATTGTTCCAGTGTATCTTCTGACGTCAATCACGGCCTGTTAGAAGTTAGCATGGAGAGCGGTGAATACATAAAATGAAACTATCACGCTGTAAAAATATGCAGCGCCATTATAATCACAGCCCATAATGCCGTTATTGAGAAATGAACTTGTAATTGCACTTTGAACTTCATCTTTAAAATTCTTCCATCTTTGTTATAATACATGCGAACGCAATAAAAGTTATGGGCACCAGACTGTAGTGCAGGCAGTATAATAAATACCTGGAGCGGGATACGACTGCGGGTGAAAACTTAAAGTGGGTATGCGCCGCTTAGCTTATGCGACCAAGAGTCAATCAACAGCACGTTAAGTTAATGCAGCCTCAGTGAGAGAATTTCTGCTGTAATTATTGGTTTCATATTCCAGCAGCAACATGGAGCTGACAGCTTCCCTGAAAGCGTGGCTAATGGCACTGACATTAAGGGAGGAGGGTGGCTGAGAGGCAGGCCAGGTGCCACTGAGTGCATGTTGGGAACATTCGTATATATATTAAACTAAAAACCTCTGCACGTTCTTTAATCTTGGATACGTCAGCGGCGTCCCCTAAAATCCTCCATTTGGATACTATACAGGCAGCTTTTTCGCTTAGTGTGTGTGCGGTGGCCTTTTCTTTTTTGAGGAAAAACACTAGGACCGTGCTACGTGCCATTTCTCAGCTGCGTCTGGGAACATTAGCAATTTCGATGGAAAGTGGTCAGCGGTTGGCCGGGAGCCTAATGGCATGTAGGCGGGATGGAGATGGTGGTGTATGATCGCTATCTCCAACTCAGTGTGTGTGTTTGTGTTTCCATCTGTGTATGAAAATGCACACATGAGCTACATATGTTTGACGAGTGTGTGTGCGCGTCTGGGCTAAAGCACGCCCACATAATGCACAGAAGAACACAGGGCTAATTACAGCTGACTGCGTGCTTTAATACGAGCCGCTCTGTGTCTCTGTTTATTAACCGTGTCACCACCGGAAGAGAGAAAACCCAAGAATAGCCAAAGAATATACAAATAAATGTAGCTTTAGACAATATTTTAAATATAATGTACGGTTTTCCCCGCCTAAAGTACCGCTTAAAAGTATTTGCAGAATTAACCCTGACTAACCCTAACCCCATTTCTGCATAAAAATTCGTCAACAGAGTAGACAAAGACAACCCAATCAAACAAACTTAACAGAAATATTGTACTTCTGTGAGTTGCAAAAGTGTGTTAACCTTTTTTTTCAGTGTCTGGTGTGACCCCTTTGTGCAGAATTAAAAGCGACTAAACGTTTCAGCCGCCAACAGCGGCTTGGAGGAAGTTTAGCCCATTCCTCGGTATAGAACCCCTTCGGATTTATTTATTTTTTTTTTAAATAAAATGGGCAGTTAACGACACCCTCTGTCTCATTACATTGATTGGAAACACTTTTGAACAGATGGAGTGTAATTTGGCCTTGAAATTAGCTCGTAATCATAGAGGTTGCGCTTACTTTCGCACTTCACTGATATGTAATATTGGCGCATTTTCCCAAATAAACAAATATGAAAGTCAAATATTTCTGTTTCATCAGTTTGATTGGGTTAAATTTGCCTACTTTCAGGACTTGTGTGAACATCCATTGATGTTTTGAGTTATTTTTATGCAGAAATGTGGAAAAAGTATTATATGCAATAATTCATGCAGCCCTAATGCAATTAATCTGAACTGAGCAACTGTTTTAAACTAAATCCTAGATATGATTTTTTTTTTTTTTTTTTTAACATTCACCGTTTAAAAAGCCTAAAATGATAAATCTTCATGGTGACTATCAGACGATGAAAGGGTAATTACAGTGAGCCTCATTTGGCCGAAAAGGGCAACAAACAGCGGCGGTCAAATAAATAGGCGGAAAACAATTGTTGCATCTGAAAGAAACAATTAACTGAGCTAGTAAAATATCTGCTCAGACTGTGAGTTTTAAGACATCAGGACATCAGGTCACGTGGAAACACACTAGAGTAAATAGACTTTTCCCTCCTCCCAAAAACGTTTTCAAAGTAAAAAGGAAACTTCCTGGTTCAACTTCTACGGCAGTTGTCGTATTTAAACACTTATTTTCTGGGGATTGTTAGAGTTACGTTGCGGGTGAACTTTGTGACACGTCATTATAGAAAGTTGCTCAAAACGTTCCTTGTCAGATCCTAGAAATTACTTGTAAGTGCATTCTTATCACAATACCTACAACCAGGCAGATAAGAAAACGATAATAAGCCTTGTATTCTAATAAACTGTAGTTTACTTGTAAAGTTCACTATGGTTAATGTAAAACTAGGCCACAAAAGAAATAGTTTGATATTTTCTTTCTTGCCCAGGGTTCGATGACGGGACTGACACCACTACCATATTTCTACATCCGTTACCGTTAATGGAAATTAGCTGCACCGGTTTCTGGTTGGCTACACAACAAGCAAGTTTCCTATTTAAACCTCAAACTTCCCACAGGTCCCCTAGAACTGAAGAAGCTACTCGGATGAGTGGTGAAACGTCTTCTCAAAAAGTCCAGTTGCAAACGCTTTTTTGGACGTACCGTGACCTGGATGACTGAGAACCTTCACAAACACATGTTTCTGCACTAAATACAAGGCTAAAACTGGTTAGCTTAGGCTAGAATAAAGCCAGGAATGGCAGGGGGACGGATATCTTGGTTCTGCCTGAAGGTGAAAGCACCTCCAAAGCTCATTTTCTAAAATGTTGTATCTGGTTCGATTAATCTGAACGAATGCAAAGGTGCAAAAGCAAAAAAGGTGGAAGAGAAGTCACTTCCTGAAGTCTGCACCAGTTGCTTGGTAACCTAATCAAGAGATGCCAACGAGGCTGCTTCCAAAATCACCCTCTCATTAACAGACATTCACTAGTTTACCCGGTGAGGAGCCGTAACTTGCCATCTCGGACACTTAGCGTCGCCAGCTTGCACACCAATTCCCTTGTCATCAGCTAAACTGGAGGCACGTTGCATCATGGGATTGCTAGCTAAACTACAGACTCTACACTCTTCATTTCCTTGTGGAATTTCTGAGTGCACAATGTTGTAGATTCATTTATAAATTAAACATTTTGACGCTCAAAACATCCCAATGAAATGGCAGCAAGTCATTTCGGACACAGCCCGAGAAATCGCAAGTTGCAGAACTGTCGGAAGAAGATTGAACTTGCTATCTGATGCTAGAGAAAGATCTGTCTAGTAGCATTTCATATTGTTTACAAAAAAGGGAAACGAAGCAGTAAGCCCCCAAAAATCTGACATCCACATTCTTTATCCCAAGCCCACAAAAGCGAACCTCTGATCCATAAACTTCCGTAAAACATACTCTAACTGGAACCCTCGTATCAGTCAAACTCCGGCATCCTGTAAAAGCTCCGACGCAATCACTCGAGGCCCGCTTTCTCTGATCCAAAATACCTCAAAGAATACAAACAAACAACTGCTTCCTCAGCGAGCATGCATGCGAGTAGAACTAGAAGCAGACCGCAATCCCCAAACCGCTTCGCCGCCACAAAAGACGAAGGTAAATGAACGGATCATCTCTTACTCCCAGTGTAAACATAGCTGCAGCGGTTAATTCGTGTAGGATTAGGGCAGTTCAGCTGATGATTGCACACACACACATATAGACAGTATGCATGCATCATCTTTCAAGTGAGGTACTCCTCAACAGTCCTATATAATGTTCCCCCGGTGGGACACCTGCTCACAACTCGAAGCTTTATTTCTGCCTTCTGCATAAGGTAGCTCAGAAGCCCAGTGTCCAGTATTATCATTTCCTGCTGTTGCCTCAAGACTATAATCACAGCCAGGACGATAAAAGACACAAATAACCAATTTGTCTACAGTCTACAACTAAAATATTTAAGTGTTAGAGGGGAAAAAGCTTCCTGTTTTCTGACCTGGTGCAAAAATCAAAAGCAAAAATCAGTTTACGATACTTTCGTGTGCCAATGAAACTGATGTGTAGTCATTCGTATTAGGCCTAAAAATTAGTCTTTGAACTACAAAACAGCTGCTGTAGCTGGTACGGTAGCCACAGATATGCCTCAGGTGACATCCGCGAGCGGTCGAGAACATTTTGTAGATTCAAAAGCCGTGGAGTCAAGTCACGGAACAAGCGTACAGCAAGACCTTTTTGATTTGTTTTGGAAGGTCCACCATCCCACTGACGTGTCACCCCGCTGACATTCATCCTGATACTGAAAAACTTTTTATAATGATGCAGTCTGTGTAGTTTCCTGCTCGTTGGTCATCCTGTTACACCATACGATATTTTAATACCCTCCAACCGATCATGTTTTCATCTATTACGTCAAGAAGCTCTGCAACTAAATCGAGTCTTAGACGAATCAACCCTTAATCTCTGCGGTATTCGTAGCCAATGCCCGATGGCAATGTTCTTTTTTTAACCGTCTTAACAGAAGTTAAAACACTCTTGAAACCAACTGCCATTCACAGGACTCGAAAAGGACAAATTAAGCCATTTGCAAAAAGTTAGGACATAGTTTTAAGAATGACAGTACAATTTCTCCTTGCTATGGAGGACTGTTAACAGAGTATGAGGGTTTAGAGAAGCTAGAACGACAAATATTCAAGCATTCATCAGGTGGATATAAGCTGAATCACAACCGTTTAACATCAACATATATTAAATTGCAAATTAAAAAATGTAGAATGACTCGAGGCTGCAAAAACACCATCCGGGGTCGGATCACGTGACAGACTAAACTGCTGCAATTAAGCTTTTGTTGAGCCTTTGACTGCACACATCTGTGTGTGTGTGTGTGTGTGTGTGTACACTTCGGAGACAAAAGAAAGCAGACAAATAAAAATTGCAGAGTGGAAACGATGAGCAGTGGGAAAGCAAGTCTTAACCTCGGCCGAAGACACAAAGGCTCCATCGAGGCCTTCCCTCTGATTTACGTAGTCTCCGTAGCGTACGCCTCATCGTGCCTTTTTCTACGATTTCATGACACAACCCACGACTATGCCACACACAGCTTTTATCACTGTAAACTTAGTTTCTAATTACGCGCAGTGACACCTGTCAGCAAGAATGTAGCGGTGCCCGTTTGGTATTCAACCGTGAACAATGGAAACAATCAGAGGTGTGGGAGTTTGAGTGAAGTGATGAGCTCACACCCTCTCAACTAGAGAAAATCATATGTAATTACTTCTTGATCTTCAACAGTATAATGATTTTCTCAAATATTATATGTGACTTGATCCTCCGCGTTACCTGGGTCTGAGTGAGGCCCAGCTTGGCCGCCAGGTCGGCCCTCTCGGGCAGAGCGAGGTACTGGGTTTGCTGGAAGCGCTGGTTGAGCGCCTGGAGCTGGAGGCTGGAGTAGATGGTCCGAGGCTTCCGGATCTTCTTCCCCTTCCCGTTCAGCCGCACCTCCCCGTTCTCTATCACCGCCGTGGGCTTCTCGTGCTCTACGTGGTGAGTAAGCAGAGGAATTCCCTTTGAGTGTCAGGAATTTTTTTTTTTCCAGTCAGGAAAGACGCTGGGCGTTTTGAGGAACAGTTTTATACCAGAAAATAAATCAGAGAGCATTATTTTATTAAGAATATACCAATGTAATAAGTAAGAAAGTGAGGTCTTATTTAGTTTTAAATGCTCAAGCCATTAGAGCGTATACTTGATATAGACACTTTTATCACATATGTAATAAAAATTAACAAATATATATTGTTAAAATATTTTTTAAGATTTTCGGGGGATGGGTGCAGGGGTGGTCGGTCCAGTTCTCTGAACATCTAACATTTTACCCCAACTTAATTTACATCCTTCATTTTGTCCAATATTTGTGCACTGTAAAAAAAAATTACTAGTCACCGTCAAAAATTTTTACCAAATTTTACAAAATAGAAAATTATGGTTAATTAAAAGATTGTGATATAAACACATTTAGGTTTGTAATATTGCATTGTTAGAGATGATTATAGAAGTATGCAATTTGATTAATTTGTCAAAAAGAAAATTATCCAACATAGGTCAACGTAGCACCGAACTAAGAATGAATAAAGTTTACCCGCTACGATGGGTAGAAACCCCCCTGCCTCGACACAAGTGGTGTTACGTTGTTTGTTATGTTAGCCGGATGACTTTTAACACACTGATTTACTGTGATAAGAACATGCGGTTGATTTAAAGCCACTCTGTTGTGGTAATTATGACCGGGTGCTGAGAGATATGAATAACAGTGATTTCAGGTGAAAAGACAAATCCACTTCGTCCAAGCCAGTTTAGTTTACACTAATTCAGCCATACGCAGCTCAGACAAGAGGGTTTCTCCTCTCCTTCTTTCTTTCTCTCTTTCTTTCTTTTTCTCCCTTCCTTTCAAGAAAGCTATACTGTGTATACGTTCAACCACAATGATCTTTGTTATGACATGAGCTCTCAGCCTGCAATGGCAGGAGAGAACAGCTGTGGAAGAGCCAAGGCCCCACAAGACGTTCAGATCCTGCAACTGAGCCGCTGCTCCTCGGCTGCAGAAATCTCGGAGAGAGAGGAAAAAACAAGGGGCTGCTCGGAAAAGATTTGACAAAGGAAGGTTTAAGTTTCCAACTTGCACCATAGGGTTTTGCTGATATTAGACCTCACTGCTCCGTTTAATAACAACGAGAATCGGTGTAGGTCCACTGAGGTGGTGCAACGAAAGCTTTGCGTGAACAAAATATTTTGTTCCCTAAAAAGTTAGACAAAGAGTTGTGCCACACGATAATCTACAAACTGATGCTATCCATGTGTCAGAGGTCAATTAGATCCCAATCAAACTGTTAGAAAACTCCAACAACACAAATCCAAGTCGATTGGTTTGGGAATTGGGAGCGGATAAATTAAAAAAATCAGAGTCAGAGTCGATCTCAGAGGCTGAGCAGATAAAAATCTGCGCGTCACAGCTGATCATTTTCTGTGCCACGCGTTCAGAAATCACATTTGTGAATTTGGAAAGCGTTAACGGCCGTGTAGAGTGGCGTCCAGTGTGAGCTGATGCCCATCTGTTCAACCTTTATATGCAGAGGCATTACTTTATTTATGCAGAGAGCAATGGAAGAGAAAAAAATAAATCTTTGTCTGCTAAACGTGACGCGGGATTTAATGGATTCAAATTTAGAAAGGACTGCAATAAAATCCCTTTGCATGCATGCAAATGTTCAAAACACACTTTTTTGTTTTTTACACTTTTCTGCAGAAGCTGAGTCCATAAATCGTAGATTTTGTAATTTAGTTTTTTTCATTTTTCCTCTATCTTGCGTTTCTGCCAGTTTTAAATTTGGGGAAATTCTCAAATTAAGAACTTGAGCTGAAAATAAAAGGACACCAAGTGCGTTGGGTGAAGGTATTTTTGAACAAGTTTTAAAACAAGGACAAAAATAAATGTATAATTAATAAAAAATTGACCAAAATGCACCCAAACTATAGATATATGCGCCTAAGGCCTGCAGCGTCACAGATACACTAAGATTAAAGTTTTTTAAAAAAGAATAATTAAAAAATAGAGAAGAAAAGAGAAAGAAAACTGATAGTTCTGAAAGAAAAACAAAGACATTTTTGCCTGGATTCAAGTATTTCTTTCACTTTGAACAAACAGCTGCGTTATTAGCAGTAACAGGATTAAACTCCACATCTCTGCATCTGTTAACAATTAATTTTACATATATAATGACAAACAGACACTATTTGCCCGAGCAATGAGTGGATCATACAGGTTTAATATCTTTTATTTTCTAAAAGCTGGTGATAAAATCTCAGATTGATTTACATTTTAAATTGCTCCACACAGTCTGCAACATTAAATTATAAGTCAGTTCTTCAAATAAAATAATTGTGACATTGATTTTATCAGTATTTTCTACTGATTTTTTAAGGATGTTTTATTTTGAAAGGACGCTTTAATCCACTAAACAACTGGAAATATATTTAAATGTATTTTTCTGCAGGTTTTCTTTCCATCCAAAGCTTTGGTGAATCTTGCGGCAGAGGCAGGAGACGTCAGATTGCAACCACAGGCCCTGCAGAGAGGGAAACGCTGTGGCTGTTATTTGGGAGATCATGATGATGATGATGGCGGTGATGATGAGGATGAGGGTTTTTCTTTTTCTTTTTTTTTTTTTTTTTGGAGGGAAGCTGAATGTCCCGCGGGCCGCTGCGGGACACCACAGCGCCGGTGTTGACCGCTTCTTGTGGAGAGTGTACACGGCCTCTGCAGGCCTTAAAACTCATCTCCCGTCCAACCCCAAAGTACACTAAACACGACGCTGTGGCCGAGCTGTGTGTGGATCCAATTATTGTGCGCCGCTGTGGCTCATTTTCCTGTTTTTTTCCTTCCTCTCTCCAGACTATTGGAATTTTAATGGTCTGATTTTTACCCCCACTAGTTATTAGTTTTGTGCGTATTGGCGCACTCAGTGTCTGAAGCAATGCTTGTGTTTTTATTATTATTAATATTATTATTACTAGAGCCTTAATTTAACCCAGAAAGATCTCACTGAGATTAAACATATGTTTAAAAAAGATTCAAAGAATTATTAATGCAACATATATTTATTGTTCTTTATTTAAAAACCTTCAGCATAATGTTCTGATTTCTTTTTTTATTGAAGGCCAAACATAATTTGCGTAAAACCTGTGCTTAAACCTACCCGCATCCTCCAGTCTGGTGTGTCCAAGCGCGCCGCCGTGACCCCCGTGCTGGTAGGGCAGGTAAGCCCCCGGGTGGTGCGCGCTCACAGAGCTGTGGTAGGGCGGGTATCCCAACGGGCGTCCGTACGAGGATGCGCCGGAGGAGAAGGGCACGTCGTGCTGCGAGGCCCCCACGGCGTGCAAGCCGTGGACCGGGTAATGGTTGTGGGACAAGCCCGAGGGAGGCTGCTGGTGTCCGGGGTGCCCCGGGTAACTGTGGCCGGCGAACTCCAAAAACGCCGATTTGGACGGATCAGTCGGGACCAAAGTGTCCGATATAGAGCTCATAGTCATCATTGGGGAAAGGGGCAGTGGTGTGGTGGGAAAAAAAAAACGAAGGGTCAGCTATGACCTCCAGGAGGGGGTCATCATAAAGCAACCCACCATCAAAACAAAAAAGAAAAAGGAAAGAAAAGAAAAAAAGTCAGAAGACTTTCAGAGAAGCGTTTCACTTTCCATAAACCTGCATCAGCTTTTAAAAACCGAAGGAAATGGCGGGTTTAGGTGGGTTTGTCCTCCGCTACATCCCAGCTGAAGGCTCCACAAACGTCAGCGTTCAAAACCATTGAGTCCAAGAGGGACAGAAAAGACGCATGACAGAAAAACAAAACCCAAAACAAGACGTAAGTCAGCTAAAAAAATAAAACTCCAAATATTAAAAATAAGATCCTTCCAATAACGCGTTTTCCTTCCTTCTTGTCTATCCAAAACGTTTGTTTTTCCCCCCCCCCGTGTTGTGAAGAGACTCCCGTCAGCAGAGAGGACCGGAGTGTGTTCCTCCCCTCCAGTGCGCGCTGTGCGTCTGCACGGACCCCCTCTCTCTGGCTGCGCTTGGCACACGCGGCGCGCTCATTGGCTGCAGCGCCTCGCCGTGTCACACAAATCACAACCGGCACCGGCGACCGACCCGCGCTCCTCGGGCTTTGGCTGAGACCAGGCCTTAATAATACAAAGAAGAAGAAGAAGAAGAAGAAGAAGAAGAAGAAGAAGAAGAAGAAGAGGCTTAAGTGAAGAGCAATTTTTACAGATTAAAATATTTATTGGACTAAAACGTATGTGGGGAACGATTGACTAAATACACTTTAAGACCCCAGTTTCTTAATGCTTAGTGGCTGGATAGATAGCTCTATAACTAAACAAACATTAAGAAGCCTAAAGCATATATGGCTTATAAAATATCATTTGGTTTATTTGTTACTGTAATAATTTACAAGACATTATTGTTGACTCTTTAGGCGACAAATACCATGTTCCGCTGTTTAACTCAGTCTATCCGACACTTGCAAACATTACTCAAGAATTAAATACGCCCACTGAACTACAAGATGTCTTCTCTTTTCACGTAAAATTAAATTTTATCAGAAATATACATGGCATATAAGTCATTTAATGGCGCAGACAGCAGGCTCACTGTGCGCAACGCCTCTTCCAAAATAAAACCCTTCCTCGTTTGCCAAACGCAAACTAAGGCGGATCAGACACAATTATCTCCATAAGCTGCTGTTGAAAACTCCCAGGCGTTACTGGCCATCATCTTCTATCAAACAGACGCTTATAACTGACCCAGAATAATCTCATATTTGGGCCTGAAAACGAAACGAAGGGAATAAGTATAAAACCTGAAGACACGCATCTTCTGTGGTCCTACTACGGGGGGACAATTACCACTCACGTCGCCCTTTTTTTTTTTTTTTTTACCCCAGAAACTCAAAACTTGTGATTTTGGCAGAAGCTCGGACACTGTAATTTCAGCTCACGGTCATTATGCTCATCTGGAAATCCCGGATTGTGGGCCTGCTCTTAAATGCAACTTAAAAAGAAACCTCACCAGCATTATTGTGTAAATGTATATACATTTACAATCATGTGGAATTAAATAATTTCCATACAAAAAAAACGAAAATATCATATCAAACTAGAGCATTTTATCACTCTAATTAACTTGTGATTTAATGTCATTAAGTGAAAACATCATTGATTTATTTTCATGCAGAAATTCAGTTAAAGACACAGTGAAAAAGCCCAAAAGGTTCAATGTATGACCTGGTAACGGTGGTAAAAAGCAGCAAATTATTTAAGTGCAGTACATTTAGGCTTACTTATATTTGTATTTCTATTTTATGGTGTGTTGCGCTTTTATTGAAACACACTCATTTGACGGTTGGTGTAACTTGTCAGGGCAAGATTTTATCTGAAGGCTTGAATTCATTGCTAAAGATAAAAGCAGGACTTCCACACATTCACCAAAAAATAATAAATAAATAAATTAAAAAGCAGTTTGTAGCCGGGGCTGTCAGATAACTGTAATTAGTTGTTGGCGGCTCCTCCACAATTACATTTGTTTTTTAGCAAAGATTAGAGAAAATCTAATAAACTGGAGACGGACATGATCCCATGGAAGGGTGGGACCTTTAGGACGGAAATGACGGGCCTGAGCCTAACCATACAACCGGAGTAAGGTACTGAAATTTGAATGTGCCAGTCAGTCAAATTCTACATGAATTGAACTCACTAAAAAGCCTCACAATTCAAACATTGTAAACCATTTTAAGACAGAAATACATGAGCAACAGCGTCAGCTCCTGCACAACAAAGCAGTTGTGGTTGCTCCGAATGTTAACATGCTTCCAAGCTTTTTGTGTTTCTCGGTAAGAAAAATAAAAGGAACAATAATTTAAAAGAGAGTTTGAAATCAGCTTTTCAATGTGAAGCAACTGCAGTGAAATGCTGCTTAAACATTAATACAGACGTGGTGTATGTCAGCCAAAGCTGCCATTTAGAATCCCACCTCCTCCCAGTGGACCACCATTGGACCTCAATTTGGGAAAACGTACAAAATGCTAGTCAGTGGCTAAATAATTAGGGATGAATAAATTGAGCCAATAATTACAAATATGATGGTGAGCCAGTCCATTCTTTTGGTGAACATGTCACAATTTATAATGTAATGTGTACCGAAAGAAGGTCAAGGCGGTGGCAGTTTGTCGTAAAAACACAAAAACACACCCGAAAGTCATGAAACATCATTGTGATAGTCTCTCTCTCTCTCTCTCTCTCTCTCTCTCCACAAACCACCCAGAGAGGGATAGATAGATAGCAGCGACTTTAATCTATTTTTATTCTTTCATTCCCAAAGGATACTGAAATTAAATGAAATGTTCCACGGTGACGGCCATGTTGGCGTTGGTGACCCCTGCTGTTCAGCTGCAGTTCACCGAGCGGTTTCACACAAAGCTAAGCGCCGCTTTAATTAATTTGTGACAAAGTTTTTTAACGGTTCAATTTGGGACATGCACCTTTAAGACGGTTGCGTTGCCGAGATGCAAGCATCGCGTTTTCACGCATTTGTTCTGCTGGACCTATAGTCAAGACGGTCGGATGCTCTGCACTGAACCTTTACGTTCTACTCAACAGTAACGTTTGCGGCGTGGTCTTGACCGTGTGACGGGATGAAGCCGTACAACCGGGCTTGGTAAGGTTGAGTACTTTCTTAGGAACAAACAACGAGCTTTATGGAAACCACATAGGTGTGAGTTTTTGGCTAACAACGTTGTCTACACTATTTGACTAGCCTTACCGAAGACCACGACATCTGAACACTTTCTCTTTTTGTGTATTGTGGCCACCAGAAACTGGAGTGGGACTTCACCTCTTTCTTTGTATTTTGAGTTTACTTTGGTGACAATAGTTCTGTCTTTGACTTTGATTTCAGGGCTTTCGCTTTCACTAAAAGATGTCTGCACTCGTGAAAAATGATAACCACCTAGAAAATAACACAGAAGACGCATACAGTTGTGTTTTTATCAGGAATTTTTTGTGAATGTGGGGTATGAATGAATCAAGGAATATCAAATATCAACGTTGAACAAGAAGGAAATTCTGCAGTTTTGACCGTGCCAGCTGGAAAAACAAAAAGAAATCAATAATAATTTGAAGGTGTTGCAGACAAAGAGAGAAAATGGCGTAAAAGAGGAGGAGGAGGACAGTGCGCAGACACATAAGAGGCCGAGAGATGTTTTGGCATGTTTCTTCCTCTATTCTCTTCTCCTGTCTCCAGGATCCAGGTTATTATACCAACAGACTGATGTGTGTCGACTTATTACACATCCCAGCCTGCGCTCCGGCTTTCATCTGAGGCCAACATTCCTCCCCTCCCTGACTTCACCTCTGTGATCGTTGGGCACACCCTCCTTCGCCGCGTCAATGCTGTTATTTAGTGGCACAGCCTTTGCTAGGTCGTCAAATTTTCGTTCTTCTTTTTGTTTTGATTTTCGGCACGGAGCGAAAGATGAAGGAGTCGGTTGGCGGGAGCTTGGAGGGATGTGCAAATTATCAGTCTCGTAAAACTAAATTGCGCATGTCCGAAAACTGAAGGTCCTCTTTTACCTGTATGTCCAAGTTGCCTTTATGCCCACATTTAAAGCAAAAGTATACCATACTTTGTCCAGTCTACATATATTTTGGAGTAATTTTGAATTAGCGTTGGTTTAAACAACTAACGCCTCTTATTCGTCAAATAACATAGGCTAAAGATTGGGCTCAAGCACATACACCGATTTGCTGGCCCGAAGGGAAGGCAATTTGTCATGTGGTGTCAGGCCGAGATGAGATACCGTCTGACAGCAAGATATGGAGCTTCTATATAGCAGTTTGTGGTAACATGTGCAGGTCGGTTTACACCTCCAGGGAGAAGGAAAGAGACGATGGGCGAGCAATGGATGCAGGTATACGAGAGTTGTTCAAACCATTAGCAATGAACTCTACTAAGGAGTACTGTTTGGAAAACAGAAACTGATCCAAAACTAACAGAAAATATTCTTATTACAAATTCCCCATAAGTATTTAAAGACAATGCTCATTAAGCAGCTAAATCTTTTTGTATATTAATATAACTGTTTGCCAGAAATGGAAAAGGGAGCAACTTTATCAAAAGGGTCAGGGAAGTTACCAAAGTAACCCAGGTTCTATGGATTCTGGAGGTGAGGTTGAATTTAATTTAAAACCCAGGAAGTGTTCAACAAACTATGTTCAGAAGAAGGATTACAGTCTTAAGAGAGCAATTGGTGTCAAGTGCTGAAAGAAGAGAAGCGATTTAGGGACCGTAGGCGTTTGCCTGTGCACCCCGTCAGTGTTTGTGTAATTGCCAGACAAAGGAGACCGGGTTTAATTTTCCACTAGGAAAAAAAGGCTAGAAATAATTTGTAAGAAGAAACTCATGAGGTGAGTTTTTTTTTAGAAACATTTGGAAAGCTGTTGTGTTTCAGAGGACTCGACTGCATCAACAGCTTTATGTCTTCACCTCCTTAGAGACTTATTTGCCTTGACAGTATCTTATTTGTAATGGCAACATTACTAGAAATAACAAATAGCCAATGTGTGATTTTTAAAATGTAATCACAATTCAAGCCTGTTCTTGTCAGTGGACATAGTGATACTTCTTGCCGATGTAAGCAAATATTTTCTTTCTTTCCCTGTATTTCTGCATTTCAAAACCATATGGTATTCATATTGTAGATGTCTTTGTTCCCTACAGGCGTCTACCGCTGTAAATGATGACGAGACGACCCTCAGACCAGTTCCTTGTCTGCTGCTGCTTGGTGTGGCTTTGACTAATAGACCTGAAACAGCCTGAACGTTGTTCTTTTAATTTACAGATGTTGCCATTTCTTAAAGTTTAGTTATTTTAAAATGCTATATTGAATTTTTGTACCGTGACTCAATATGACGCTACAAGTTGACGTCCGACACTTGCTACGTGTACGTGTTAGTTTAGCTTCAACTTCGTTTGTCGCAATAATATGCATTAGTTCCACCTGTTGATGTGTTATATTTACAGTCAATGCCAAACCACACCATCGATGACGCCACCAAGCGCCTGAGTGTCATTCCAGCAGAGACTCTGATAATGTCACTGGCAACGCTGACAGAGTTTTAGCTTTTGTTTCTCGTTGTGTGACTGTGCCGTAAGGCTGGGGGATACATTAGTTGTACATTAAACAGTTGGTACTCATAGTCAAATGGGCAAGCGCAAAGATCTGAGCAACTTTGACGAGAGTTAGATACTTTATTTATCCCAAGGCTACGGTCATACAACTGGGCAAGACTCGTTGGGTGCTCCAAGTCACCAGTCAATACTGGTCCTTGGACAGACTCTGAACTTGTGACAGGGTGTTAAGTGATGTGCTGTAACAAACCTAGTGGACTCCAACTTGAAACTTACAGGACTTAAAGAGAAAAAGCATGACTGTGATTTCATTGTGCCTGATACATCAGGAGACCTTCAGACGTTGGGTACAGTCCCGGGCCTTGGTTTGTTGGAGCCGTGTTGTCTGCATGCAAAGGAGAGTATTAGGCGCAGGTCTTTTGGCTAATCGTTGAAGAAACAATGGATCTTTTTATTGCCCTTCACTTGTGCTATCACCAACAGTAGCCAACCGTGAAAAAAGGTTGAATTTCTACACATGTAAGTGATTTATCCCAGCGTCAGTGACTTTCAAGAGCAGCATCAGTAGAAGAAAAACAGGTTGACAAACGTGAGAATCCGAGAGCAACAAGTGCGTGTGAACATGTCTAAGTGACAGTGACATACATCACAAACTGTACACGCATGAGAAAAAAACCAAAACATTTTACTGCATGTGGCCCCGTTACCCCGCCAGGTGAGATAAAGCAAGGGCTAAGGTAGACGCTGCCTGTGTGTGCCTCCTCTGCTAAGACTGTAATTATGGCGTGCCATTATGGAGTGCAGAACAAAGGCGAGCCCTGCAGCTCTGCAGCAGCCGGAGAGCAGGGGATGTACTGCTGCCTCTATTCACACCACAGTTAATAACAATACTTCTCAACGCACTGCAGACAGCACGGCGTCAACCCTCCCACGTGTGTCTCCTTAGGTGTGTATGTGTTCAAGAGGGGAGGGAGGGAGGACGGGGAGGAGGGTGTGTGTGAGACAAAGAGACAGAAAGACTGATGGTGATGGGTTTGCATGTTTGTACTTTGCATACGTCGTACATGTATGCGAAAGAGTCTGAGGGCAAGTCCCGGTTTGAAGTCAGCCTCCACTGGGATGCTGCAGGTGGGGTGAACCGAGCCAGGTTCATCCATAAAATGGGCCAATCATCTTCTTAAAGCGGGGGAAAGAGTAAATTGGCATATGCAAGCTGAAAACAGTTGTAAGCTCTTTAGGGTGCTTTCATAACGCATTGTGTGTGTGTCAATGGAACAATGCAGCTCTTTGGTTCGGGTGGGCCAAGATGCATCGCGTGTTTTGTTGCAGAGTGGGAGGTGGAAACAGTGGACAATGTTTTTTTTTGTTGTCTTCATAGCAGATTTGTTACTGGTCGTTGTTTAACTCTTGTCTTTTCAGGCGTCCCCATACGACATGTTAGAGTAAAGGCTGTTACATATGTCGCGAGAAGCGAGAAGTTTGTTCTCGCAGCCCTCGTTTGGGAGTTCTCGCAGCTTGTTCTCAACACATCAAACGGGCAGACCTTTTTTTCCTCATGTTGTCCGGCAACTATTCTGTGATTGGTCAGAAATTGGAAGTGGGCCACCAGATGCCAACATTCGCAGCGTGGCCACTAGCCTCTCCTGGGTAGAGATCGGCATACTGTGTGTGGGTGCATGCTGAATGAACGGCGTGATCCGACGGACACAGTCGTCAGAACTCGTCGTCCATCTCCCACAATGCTTAGCAGGTGTGACGTATCCTGCAGTGGGAGGGGCCTATGAGAACTTGCCCGGAGTTTGGCGCTTAGGTTTGTGTTTCACCAGTCAATTTCTAAATGTTTGACAACACCTAACAATGTCAAGAAGCGCTTGAGCAACACTACACGACTCATCACTACTTACTTGTAGTGTGAATATTACAATAAAAGTCCTTTCTTCTAAGTTAAACCACAGTTAGGGTAAGGTTTAGGGTTAGGGTTATCGCATAAAGTAGCATATTTTGTCATTAGCTTAGCTGGCTAGCATCCCCGGATGGAGATCTCTATTGTAATTGACAATATAGTTAGCTATAGTTTGTAGTTTTTGTTCTGTTGGACTGAAAAACAAGTGTCTAAAAAGCATTCATGTGGAAATTAAGTTCTTTTAAATTCGGCGTCGCTTGTTGACCTGATATACTCACACTGACTTTCGTGCAACTCTACGTTTAGCAAGATCTCTACAAATGGTTGAAGGGACTGCACAGTTAGCATAACACATGCACCTACAATAACCATATCAGTTAAATATATGGCAGGTTAAAATATTGACTATTTCAGTACTTATTAATCATATCATGACCCCTGAGTTATCTCGGGTGGCCTTGGGGTGCGCTTGATCCCTCAGTTGGGAATCTTCATCACAGTAGCTCCATGCACAGTAAAAATGTAGCTTACACACTGGTGTCAGTAATATAATAATGTATCAGCCACTGTTTTCCTGCAGAAATTGTATTTACTCATATTTGGATTTTACTTGCAATAATTCTAGTATTCTGATCATAGTACAGATTAAGAGACCGATGCTTTTTTGCCACTAGATTTAATATTTTAATACAGCATACTGTGACTGTGTCTGCATACATGCACAAGTTAAAAAGTACGATCCTGGTCTCACCAGAAAGTCTGTGTGTTTTGATTTGCATCTTGCAAAAATAATGTTGACACTGGAGGAGGTTGTCATATTGTATTGGCACGCAGCCAGATCTTTGAAGGAATGCGAGACATCCAGTATAACCATCATGCACATGCAAAGTGTTTGGGTTTGACAAGAGTGACGGCACCCGGGAAAATATTGTCTGAAACGTACACCTACTACATGAAAAACATACACGGTCATCATTGTAACAACGTCTTTTTACGGTCTCTCTGAGGGATTAGATGTTATTGTCATTACTGGGGGTTAACTTTGCATAGCTGACACTCGTGTTTAGATTGTCGGTTCAATTCCGCTAACATTTAATCCCACAGACTCGAAACATGAGCCGACGGTATTCAGGAAAAAGTAACGGCAGTTTGCAGCTTTAGAAATTCATTCCAACTTGTCAAATCAAACAATTTGGACATCAATTAGATTTTTTATATATACATATATACACACAGTGTGTAGAGCAATAAACTCTTAAAATAAGAACATTCTGGGACTTCAATAACTTTTTGTATTATTGAATATTTTGTGAAAGCAATATTGTGACACATTTACTAAAAAATGTAGTTCCGTCTCGTGCATACATGCAGACGTTGTCAACTTTCTGACCATTGCATGAACTTAACAGTCTACACCAAAAGAAAAGAGAGAAAAAAGATGAAAGAGGAGATGATAACAGCTTGGGCAGCTGTGTTCTCAGATCTCGCCCTCGTCCGCCAGTTGACCCCAGAGTATTTATGAACCGATTTGAGCAAGTGTATTAAGAACGAAAAAAATAAAATAAAAATAAAATAATGTCTTAGGGGAAGCTTTTGTTTTTTGTTTTTAATTGTCAAAGGGACCAGATGCAACGGCTCTTTCAGAGAGATCGTAAACGGACAGCATTCCACCATTAAAGAGCTCGTCCAAGGCCAGTTCTGGCCTCAGTTGTTCTGCACCTTTAGGTTTTCACCCCAAGTTCAAAACTACAAACAAACTAGATAATTTTCTTACAAGCAAGTATAGCCAGACATTGAACTAACTTAGACAATAAGAGAACAACAGTAAACTGAAACCAAATGAAGCGGCAAATACACTTTTAACAGTTGACTGTATTTCTTTTTTTAGCAGTCACTTGATATAATCCATGCTACAGGTAAAGGTATTTAACAGTGCTCACGTATCTGAGACAAAGTCAACTGGACTTATTTCAGATTTCTTAAAGATGTTCCACTATTCATCCAGGTGGCTTTAGTCACGCGAGTTTCAGACCCACAAATGTTTCACTTGAAAACCACAAGCAGTCATTTCAAAAAAAAAAAAAAAGTTCAAGTTGCCTTTGTGTTTGTAAATTGGACAAATCATAGTGCAGATTCAGAAGTCACGAGGTATTTATTTCAATCTCAGCAGGTAATGATAATGAGGTTGAGCTGGCCTGTTGGTTGTGGCAGTCAGGCTGAGGTGCGGGCAGGTAAGAGGCAAGCTAAAGTGGCTAGCCATGAGCTAGAGATCTGGAACAAGTGAGTAATGGTCATAGAACAACAAGAGTAACTAAAGGAAGAGAAAATATTAAAGACACAAAGTCTATTCTTAGTCAGACAGGGTCAGAAAGCTACTGCACACAAGAAGAAATGCATGAGTGAACAGGGTATATGTATACTGCAGGGCTTGATAGGTGGATAGAGTTCAGGTGTGCACACTGATTGGCGAGCAGGAGATGATTGGATTGCCATGCCCAGAGCCAAAACAATGAGAAGCTACAAAAGGGTGGGGGAAAAAAACCCCACAAGAAATAAGAGAAATAACATGCCAGAGCCATGACCATGTTAGCCTTGATTTAGATATCCCATGACCTGGATGAGTGAGAGGCTTCACAGACAGCACTGCTAATGAACTATGTCCACTCTTTTGCTTTGAACGCCGTCCATCCCCTGCACCAGCAAATGGAGGGTAATTCCCCAAAAAAGGCTCACTGAAGTTTTGTAAAGTGTCTTGCAACGGATTTGAACATTTTTAAAGTTAGGAATGTGACTATCTTTTCAAATTCAAATGTGCAGAAAACCAAAAGAAAGATATCTGCCAGTGGCCAGCAGAAGTCTTGGACGTGCACATGGTCTCTGCATGTTTGACTGCAGAGGGAAGCGAGTGTGCCGGCTCTGGTGGGTCAAAAATGCAAAAGGCTGCAGAAACAACGGCCAACTTTTCAACCTGGTATCCAGTTTTAATATATCCGTGACAGAGATGCACAGATAGAGACTCCCTTTTTGTTTCTTCAATAAACTTTACTGGATCTGTTTGTCGTTTCTCATTTGGTGTTATGATTAGCAGGAGATAACCCACGTCAAAGCCAAGGTGTGGTGACTGCATGCACACTTTTGGCAGTGTAATTCAGCCGTAAGGGGACCCAGCATGGAAATGTTGCGACATGGTTTGTGCAAACTCCCAGAAAGCCTTTTGTTATGTTTTGGAAGATGGTCGTCTGGCTTGATCTCTTCTGACGTACTTTCAGTCTCCACCTGTCTGCATTTGCTCCATATACTGTATGTCAAAACAGCCGCTACGTCGTTTCATGGCAACCGCAGCAAACAGTTGCACTTTGATGAGGAAAGAATTACGCAAATGCACAGCGACTTAAAGCAAGAAGAATGTGTTCACTCTGAAACCTACGTCAGGTAGGTTTCTCTTCGGATCACCTGCAAAACTATATGTATTCAGTCACACTGATCTCTGGCTCTGTCACCTTGAACGTGACCTGAGGCTTAAATCCTATAGTTCGGTTGCCAAGTTTGCTCTACAGGAACGCTGTGTCTTCTGATATTTATTTCATTTTCCACACCCTAAGTTCAATTCAAGGTGTGTGTGCACAGGCTGGTATACGCATGTTAGCTTTGATATTTGGATCTGTGTGTCTCGTCCTGCGTGTTTCAAGTGGGAGTGTTTCTATTGGCAAACTCGTGAGTATCCATGGATGTCAGTCAATGTTGATTTGCTGCGTATGTGTGCTCTGAACAATGCCGCATGACGTAGGGCATTTATCCGTCTGAAGAGCAGATGCGGAAAAGACATTCCACATTGATATGAACTGCAGCGTCTTCTTTTTCTTTAGTCAGTGTCAGAATATCTGATCACAGACTCTAGTCGGTGTTAGAATCTTAATCAATGGCAATGGCAAAAATACAAAATCCAGACTAAAATGAATCACCTTAATTTAGTTTTTTTTTTAGCATCAATAATAATACTAATTGTCTCAAGACGCTTTACAGAACCTGTTGTAAACCCCCCAGAGCAAGAAATAAGGTCGCGATGGCAAGAAAAAACTCTTTTAACATGAGGAAACCTTGAACGGAGCCTTAAAGGGGAACTACTATTTTCTGTCTTAAAATACGGTCATTTACTCACCCATATAACTTTTGTGTAATTTGTTTTCCTTCCTTCGGGAGATATTTAGATCTGCATATATCCATGTAATGGGAGTGACTGGGGCACCGAAACGCAGCCTCTAAATAACGCATTATCTGCCATGAAACTCCAATACAAATTACACAAAAGTTATATGGGTGAGTAAACAATTGTATTTTCTGCCAGAAATAAGGTCCAGGTTGTAAAAAACAGTAGTTCCCCTTTAAATTCATTTGGGGGTCCCATAAGCTTGAGGCTGGCCGGGTGGAGACAGAAAAAGAGACATTCATCCGAGTAGATGAAATCAGTCCTCTCCTGTCTGGATCTCTCATTACATCTGTGACTGAAATCTTCTGGCGACAAAGCTGAAGGCTGCCTATAGACATTAAGTTGGATAGCGCCCACTTCAACCGACAAAGTGAAATCATACCAAACTGACGGAAAGTAGTGTGCAGGGCGATGGATAGGTTGTCCTCTGGAGCCTATCCCAGCTGTCATTGGGCAAGAGGCGGGTACACCCTGGACAGGTCGGCAGCCTATCGCAGGGCTAACACAGAGAGACAGACAACCATTTACACTCACACCTAAGGCCAATTTAGAATCACCAATTAACCCAACGAGCATGTTTGGACGGTGGGAGGAAGGGAAAACATGCAAAGTCTGCACAGAAAGGCCCCAGTTGGCCGGTGGCACCTCTCAACAGGATGAAGATATTTATTCCAACAAGAGTGAAGCTACTAGATCAAGTGTTTACTGATCTTGCTATGAATCACACAAGTTCCTCAAAAGATCACAAAGACTTTATTGTTTTACTGACTTATTTCAAAAGCCAGAAAAAGAGAAACATCAGACCACAGAAGATGCCTCATCAACAGGTGTGTGTGCATGAATCCAGTATGTAAATCCTGCATCTGAGCAGAAACTGAGCAATTTCACTCTCTCTCTGAACTTCCCACTCAAGAAACTGAAATCAAGCCAAGAGCAACAGACTGCGGAGCTGGACCGACAACATTCATTCCTTTCTCTCGGTTTCTGCATTTCTCTTTTTCTTGTCGTTTCCTTTTCTTTTTTCTATTTTTTTTCCCACCACTGTCAAAACACACATGCACAAGCGCAAACAAACACGTTCACATGCACCAGCATTAGCGGAGGGGGATGATGAATACCCTATGCGGATGGACTGAATTAAAAACAACATTAATGAGAAAGCTCTAATTGCCGTCATTTATCAGCCTGTCTGGGGTTGAACTCTGAAGCTCACAGATACAAATCAGTCCAACTCTCATACTGTTAGGAAAGAGTGAGTCAGCATTTTCCTCACTGGAATTTCTTCAGTATGATGCACACATGCTTATGTGTGTCTGCTAAAAATTTTGATGCCAAAATGTTGATGTCAAGCCCCGTGCAAAGGATCGTCTCGTTTCCATGAGGGCATTGAGTCGATTTCATTAAATAAATGTGCAAAAATATGCGCAAAAATCAATTAAATCGTGTTTCCAAAGGTTTGCAACTGCACCCCAACCCCAAATTCAAACTCAGATTGTGGAGGCAAACTGCAATGATGTTGATAGCTTTGCGAAATGCCAGCTGTCATTTCGCAGGGTCAGACTTTGAAGATCGCCAGTACATGAAAGCACTAAAGTTAAAAGTGCTTATGCCAAATTACAGCAATTATATCAAACGTCATAGTCCTCAGAAGTATAACACAGTCAGATCTAAACATGACAGAGTTTGTTGGAGATATTTAAGTACTTTGAAAAGCTCTGTCTTGGAAATCATAGAACAAAACCCAGAGAACAGAGGATCAATAAAGATGGAACACATCGAGGAAAGGTTAACTGAGGAGGTTTGGTTATACAAACATTTGTGGGACTCATCTTCGGCTAAATTTCAGATAAAGTTTCAGTCGCCATTGTTGAAGGTGAAGCAGGAAGTGGAAATAAAAATTAACCCAACTGGCAAAACAGACACAGCGCCGACTAGCGTTTGTGTGTCATTTTTACAGATCGAGCCAGACTGATGTAGGCTACATCTCCCACAGAAGTATAAACCGTACTTACCTGTTTGTATCTGTATTCTTTGCTCTTCCGGTTTTTAAATGACAAATAAAAGCTACTGCCATCTGCAGGTCTGGAGGGTTAATTCCTCTCATGTAGGCGCAGAACCCATGTGCGACGTGCTCGGTCATTGGCTGTAGCCATTCCGCTATGTTCAAAGCCTCCTCACTTTCAGACACTGGTACTTGACAAGAAGAAAGGATCTCTAATTCCCTGGAAAGAATATTGACCAAACTTGCTAAGATGGATTTTGTCGGCTCTAAATGTCCAACAAATAAGGGCGGTGTTCACCAGTGATTTCACTTACAGTTGGAAACTTAGGTGAGGCTGTGAGAAAGCTCTTTGGTTTGTAAATGCACATACAGAGGCGTGCAGCAGCAAACTGGGTGCGTACAACATGCCAGGACACACCTCTATTTTTGTCTTGGAGATGGACAGATGTTGTAGAAATGACCAGTTCAATCCACCTGTACTTGGACATTTAACATTAACGCTGTGTTTGGGACAGAGAGCAATCTGACACATTTTACCACAAGGGAGTTGTTGGCAGGAGGTTGGGATAGATGACTCACAGGTTAAAATCCCTAGTGTGGCTACAGTGAGATTAAGTAACAAAATCACTGGAGAAAGTTAGAGAAAGTTTGCAGTTTCTGTTAAATATTACAAATACATCTGCTTTAAGACAACTTTGACATTCTCAACCAGGACCACAACCTGTCCATAATCTCAACAAAGTCCTGTGGTGCCCAATTCTGACCATATTCAGCTTTAGTTGCCACAAGAGCAGGAAGTAGAATATGGAGAATAGTATTAATGACATTTTGCTTCGTTGTAATAAAAAAAATCACACTTAAAGGGGAACTACCGTTTTGTACAACCTGGACCTTATTTCTGGCATAAAATACGATCGTTTACTCACCCATATAACTTGGTGTAATTTTTAGTCCTTCGGAAGATATATAGCTCCAGCGGAACGCCGTGTATATCCATGTAGTGGGAGTGACTGGGGCACTGAAACGCAGCCTCTAAATAACACATTATCTACTGCGAAACTTGTTCATTTCACCAATATGTTGTTATGATACGCTAGTGCTATTCCCTGTTGAGTCCGCGGTTAACTTTCAACGAGCTCCTCATCCGTATACTCTGCCATGTTGCAAAAAACTAGCAGTAGCAAAATACAGGTAAATAAGCTGCGCTCATCTCTGAGCGCGTGGTGCTCAGAGATGATATCATCCAGGTCAGAGGTTAGTAGGTCAATCTACAGACCCCGGATGATGATAACAGGTAACTCCGGACTCAAGGGTGAATAGAACTAGTGTATCATAACAAAATATTGCTGAATTTCGCAGCAGATAATGCGTTATTTAGAGGCTGCGTTTCGGTGCCCCAGTCCCTCCCACTATATGGATATACGCAGCACTCCACTGGAGCTAAATATCTTCCGAAGGACTAAAAATGACACCAAAGTTATATGGGTGAGTAAACAGCCGTATTATATGCCAGAAATTAGGTCAAGGTTGTAAAAAACGGTAGTTCCCCTTTAAGGCAGAAAATTCAAGCTTTATTTTTACTTATGTTCTTTTTTTTTTTTTTTTTTTTTTTTACAGTGTATGAGGGTTCTCAGTAACTGAACAATGTTTGTCATACTAGGAAAAGGCCTGCGTTTAGGCTAATAGTCATGTTTGAACACCTTAATCCAGAGATTCTCTCTGGTAGCTCAACTCACTTACTTTAATCTCTTAATTAAACTTTTTTTTTAATAGAATAAGAGAGTGAGGGAGAAACAGAACTAAAAGGGATTTTCTTGCTCTGCCTTCCTTTCGTACTCCCACAAGCTCTCGTCTCTCCTTTTTTACCCCTCTAAAGCTAGTAAAGCTGGGTGTGGGATACAAACGTCAATCATTGTGCACCTACAGTATACTTTCACATATACAGTATAGGTTATTTTTGAGTATAAAATGTAGTAGAGGATGACCTTAGTTGTTGCATCGTCACACATTTATTTCATGTAAATCCTTAAAAAAACAATCACACCATAGAATTTAAACTTCCACAAACAATATCCCAGGTTATCTGGGATCTGAGTCTCAACAGTTATAATGCGGTCCAGGGTTTCTATATTTGGTTTTCACTACGGGGCGTTTCAACCAATACAGAGAGAAAAAAAATGTCTGCACACAATTGGATAGTCATCCAACCAATCAGAACCATTTAGTTGTAAACAAATTGAACCCTGCGGGGCTCAGATGACGTGTATGATTACACCGATGCCCAAACAAACTGATTACATCAGTTCCCAATTGAGTGGTTCCAGATCAACTTTCCACCACAAAAAAAGACATTGGTCTGGCATCCAGGGTAGACTGCCTCAACTCTACTCACAGTTTACCTTTTTGACAGATGGCTAAATTAACTAGCTGTTAGGTGGAGTCGCACATTGCCAAGATGGCGGCAGCCAGAGTCACAACACTGAGCTTCAAAACGGCTCCTCCAGAAACCTGTGGGTGACGTCACAGACCTTCTTTATATACAACGACTGCATGTTTTCCATTGATGTGTTCCCTGTTCAAGCTCCTTGAAGCTTTCCAAACATTTCTTTACATAAATTAATTTAAAAGGCTGAAAGAAATTATCATTTTACTTCCTGCATAAGGGATTCTTCTTGACCAGCATGTTCATACGCACATGTTCTCTTGTGCAGAGCCACAGTACAAATTAACTAGGATTATCCTGTAATGCATTTTTATATTAAAGGGGAATTACCGTTTTTTACAACCTGGACTCAACGGGGAATAGCGCTAGCGTATGAAAACAAAATATTGGCGAAATGAACGAGTTTCGCAGCAGATAATGCGTTATTTAGAGGCTGCGTTTCGGTGCCCCAGTCACTCCCACTATATGGATACGCGGCGCGCCGCTGGATCTAAATATCTTCCGAACGACTCGAAATGACACCAAAGTTATATGGGTGAGTAAGCGATTGTATTTTATGCCAGAAATAAGGTTCAGGTTGTAAAAAACAGTAATTCCCCTTTAAGTGAAATACTTTAAATTGTCTCGTTGGAAGTATATTTTTAAATATATTTTTTTCCTACTGCAATGGTCCAACACCTCAATTCACAATGACCCTTATTTTTATCTTATTTACTGAAGTTGTTGTATAAAGTTACTTTTTTTGGTGAAAGGGTTTTGCTTCTGGGAATTATACCTACAACAATGCACTCAAAGGCTACAAACTAACTTTATACAGCAGCCTGTTAGTTTGGAGAACCATAGGAAAAAAATAAAAAATCAGCATCAACATAATGTGGTTCTGCAGCTGATTCCATCATTTTGATGTATCACTGTACAAATAAATATCAGGTTCATGGCTACTGTGCCTCATTAGCTGGTTGTTGTTTACATCTGCACTGGTTAATGCATTGGCTGACCACCCAGATGGAACACACACATGCAGCCACACAGAAACACTCGTTTCATTACCTACACATAACCTCACGCGGCACAAACACAAACGGTCACAATGGAGAGAAAAACACAAAACGCACACATACAGACACACATCCCTCCCGGCCATAAAGTCAGCAGACCAAAACTACACTGTGGAGCTGAGATCAGATCTTGGAGAGCATTTTAGATCTGCCGCGCTGATCCTGCAGCCGTGCAGCTTTATGTGTGTGTGTGTGTGGAGTCTAAAAGTGTTGAGAGCTAATACTTATAAATCAATATCTGTGATTTTATTTTCAAAAGACAGGTATTAAACGTGAGAGCAGAGAGTGTCAGATGCAGCAACTGTTTAAATATTCAATGTACAGTGTTTCAAAAGTTGCTCTTTAAACTGTCCCTTCACATCAGTCTCCTCCAGCCACATTTGAAGTCCAGCTCAAAAGCTTCAGCTTCTTTGTCTGCTATGTAAATCACTCAGCTTGTGTTTACGTCCCGTGTGATCAGAAGCCAAAAAGGCAAACTTTCCATATTTGATTTTCCAATACCATTTTCCTCATTAGTTTGTTTCTGTCAACCTTGTTTTCAGACTTCTTCTGACAAAGATCAGCCAAGACTGAAAGAAATTGAACGGAAGAAATTTATTGAAGCTCACATCTTGTTGGTGCCATAGCTGTCCAAGTGCTGCCGAACATTTGTTGCAATGTCAACAATAATAAACATACTGTTAACATAGTGGTTAAATGACAATAACATGGAGCCACATCAGTTGTGATGTGTTGTTGGCCCTCACCCATCTTTGCACACTGCCTGAATTCTAATGGTTGTGAGACTATCTGCGTATCTGTCAGACAAGCAGAAATATAAACATCTGACAAAATACTCAAAACTATCTTTGCGGTAATTTCCGGCTCCAGTAAGTGTCTCCGGGACAACATTTGGCATCTATCTACCCCAGCCTTCTCACAACGCGGATCTTCAGTCAAAGAAATCCTCTCACTTCCACCACTACTGCAAAACTCCACAATCACTCGAGCATAAACCCATTTTGACGCATTTGCTGAAGTTTCTCACGCTGTTCCACATGATCGCTGGATGCTGCTTTACAAGAAAACACAGCTAGTTTGTAATAAGCTGCTTGTGAAAACAACTTATGTCAATGTTTTTTTTTTTTTTTTTTGTGGAAGGGCAGTCTACCATACTAACTATCAATGTTGTAGCTACAACACTTTGTTCCTGTTCAGACTTGGTGTTTCGTCTTGAATTGCATCTCAAGCAAACACCTGATCAGATCGCAGTTCCGTGCTCTTGCAAATACAACGTTGTGCAAACAGCTGCTGTCTCGAAACAGCAGATCGCCATCTATTGATGTTGCAGAACCATGAACAACTCTGTTTGTCTTGTGCACACATGATATCACGATTGAAAATGCGTTATGTAATGATTCAAAATACCAGTCCTGATGGTAGTTATTTTAGAGACCCCCTAACAAAATTCAGATTATAACTCAAACCCTGGAAGCATCCATGGTCACAGTAATACAATACAATAGAAACTAAACACTGACATTAGTTCTGACTGCCAAAAAGGGGGTTTAATATGACTGAACATGATCGGACCTTAATAATTTTAACTCAGAGGATGGACAAGTGCAGGTGAGGAAAGCATCTTTAGGTCTTACAGGGCTAACAAAACACCTGGGTGTGACTGTACAAATGAAACTGGATTCTAAAATCAAAATAATACAGTACAACAGCCAAACACAAGACATGAAGTGATTTATTATGAAAGCAGACAAAGCGGTTGTGCGTGTTCCCTCAAATCTTCCCCCAAATTTCCCACTCGGTACCCAGCACTTACTTGTTGGCACCACTCATACATCGAGGCAGACATTTTGGCTCATCCAAACTCGTGCTATCACAAACAACTGTTGTTGACTTCTCACTGTCTGTGATATTGTTCTCCAGCAGCTCTGGAAGGACGGCCTAGCGTGTTGTTGTGTGTCTGTGGTCGTTCTCGGCGCAGCGTGTCGGCAGTGGAAAGAGCTGGAGGGAAATTTTGACACTTTTTCTTCCATAAAAAGAGGTTGTGAAACCTGGAAGCCTCTGCCTCCCTCCTGAGGTTACAATGAGTTTGTCTGTATTTTAACTTACCTCCACTGGTGGTCACATCCGCCAATGCGTCCCCGAGCTCAGCAGGATGGAGGTGAATTAAAGTGTATCTCTTTCTAGACCTCGTTACTCTTTGAAATCCACAGAACATGCTTGAGTCACTTTCTGCTGGAAGCATTTGACATCGAGTCTACCGGGTAGCACAAACCCTCTTACCTTGTGCAAATCTATTAGCGCCAATACAGTCAAGAGTTCGGCAGTTGGGAAAAACATTAGAAGCTGTTTCCAGTGTGTCTATACCACATTGCTCTACAATGTAGGATGTACAATGTCTGCAGAATATTTTTACATCTGTGCATTATAGTGGCAAAACAGATATTTCTTCTTAAAACTAAACGATTTAGTATTAGCATAAACCCCTCACTCAAATGTCTTTTCAGTTTAAATGTAAGCACGTGCTCAGTTTGCTTGTGTTTAACCGGAAATACTGAGTTATCCATTTTGTCTTTCACGTGCCTCCAGCACACATGCTTTGCAAAAATACCAATACAGTGGTGACAATTTTATTGTATCTTAACAAAGTTGCCCTAATCTCAAATAAAATCTGCAACATAAACTAAGAATTTGTCAGTGGATGTATTTCATAACTATAATTTTGCAACTTTTAATATTACATATTCTTTAATAAATGCAGGAAGTGAATGTTAAGTGAATACATTCGATAAATAAATGTGCATTAATAATTTTTTTCAGTGGAAAAAAAACAGAAAGCTAAGATATATACATATCTCATAATTAAATGATATTTTAAATATGCAAAAACATTATGGAAAAATCGAGAAAAGAAAAATCACCAGCACCTCAAACCCACACAAGCTTTAGGAGAACATGCAAAACCAGAAACTGTACTGTTATAGTACCGTTCAAAAGTATAATATATACATATATCATGGATTATATTCTTTTTTGCAATGATTCACTCTATAATAAACACATTTCAAATATGTCTACACATTCTTCAAAAGGTGTTAAAATACCTTCTATTATCTGTGTGTTAAAAGAAAAAACAAACATGCTGTACAGTATTATAAGGACCGAAATACTCCCAGTCGAAGACATGCGATACGGGGACACCGGTAAGATCTGCTTGTTGAACAAGTGCAGGTGGTGAGAGGCAGAGGGAGGACCAGAGTATGTGCTAATGGGGTGCTCTCAGCACAGACAATAATAATAACAACAACAAAGTGCAGTGCTGAATGGGCCCCCTTCAACCGTTTCCAAATGTCATTCCAGGCCTGGATGTAATGAGCCTCAGAGCAGAGTTGAATGGTTGGTAATTGCTGAACAGGGGAAATGGTTTGTCACCATAGCTTCCTTTAGTTTCCCAGCTTCCTCTGTCTGTATTTATGTGTGTGTGTGTGTAGACATCTGTCCTTTAGTTTTTCTTAGTCCTGTCCCCAACCTCTGGGTTTCTTGATCCAGTTGCAGGCATACCGCAGGGCGTCGGACCAGTGAGCTGACCCCCTAAATGACGACAGATCTTTCAAAGATCAGTCCAGCAGATGTCTGGGTTTTCTTGCAGGTGGTTGGGGGCAGATATGTTTTTGGATAAGGAGGAGGAGGAGGAGGAAGGGAAGGGAGGAAGACTGTGCATCTGCGGCACTCATATTGCCATTTTTATCTAGTAGCTCCTAGGGGTTGTACAGACTGTACGATTTAAGCATCATGTTGACTAGTCGCTGATCATGGGAAAATAACAACATGGATGTCTCAGAGAAGACAGGTGAGGAGCACAGTGGGTCGCTGCAGCAAGCTAGCAGCAGTTCATCAAGTGTCTGAAGATGAAGCCCATACTACATTTCATTTATAAAGTTAATTTATACTTCACAAGAAGCTCAACTGCCAAATTGCAAGGAAGTCCTCATAGGGCCCTCCTGCTGCAGAATAGTTGCTGGACTCCACACGAGAAAAAATATCTGCCCAGTTGATGTGTCGAGAACAAGCTGCAAGAACTCCTAAACGAGGGCCCTAGTTAGCGAGAACAAAATTCTCGCTTCTCGTGGAGTATGCAACTGCCTACAGAGAAGAGATATTTTGGTCGGGAGAAAGGTGTTGGTTGAACTGGCAGACCACCTCATACTTCTTGACCTGCTCATTCTATGATCAGTGTCTTGTCCTAAGAAGTACCCTTGTCAGAGTGTCCTTTGAAATCAACGTTCGCCAAAAGTTGTTCTTTGGGAATTCTCCATCTTGTCTCCATTTAAAACAACAGTCTTGACTCACAACTTGAACCTTGCAAGCAGCAGAACAAGGAGAAGAACCTGTAGCAAAAAAAAAAAACCTCAATGCTCACCAACTAGCTTGCTCTGGAGCTTTCCACCGTGTCGCATTGCTTTTATCTTCTAAAGAGAAGTTACTGGATTACAGTGAAGAGAAAAAAAATAAACTGCTTACGGGTGTGTGGCGATGTGAAATAGGAGATTTGTGAAGAGGAGCAACGAAGGCAGAAGTGAAATATTTAACCTTAGAGTTGTGGTATTATAATGAACTCTTTGCCCGGGCGGTGAGTTTGTAAAGAGCAATTTCCATGTCATATTTGATCAAATGTGACGTTGTTGAAAGAGTACTTTTACCCCACACACACCCTTCTCCAGTGTCTGAGCTGCTTTACGTTGCTCGTAACGGTTTCCCCTGAAGAAATTCAAACAGATTAAACATAAGCCAAACATATCAGTGTGTGTAAAGAATCTATTTCTGGAAAAGGGATATGCTAGCAAAACTGGTTAGAACTTCCCACCTGCAGGATCCATAAACTGGATTCATGCACTCATAGATTGACCCTCAACATTTCATAAATGTCTTACATTTGAATTGTAGCTTTCATCATTAAATTCGGATAATAATACTTAGTACACCCATCAGGCATAACATTATGACCTCCTTCCTAATATTGTGTAGGTCTCCTTTGTGCCTCCAAAACAGTAGTGACTCATCAGAGAATGGACACGGGGCTTCTGAGGGTGTCCTGTCGTGTCTGGCAACAGAATATTGTTAATGGGCGGCCTTTGGGTCCTATGGGTTGAGGGGAGGGGCCTCTGTGGATCATCCCACAGATACTTGATCAGTTTGGGATCTAGTGAATTTGGAGGCCAGGTCAACACCTTGTGCTGTTCTTCATGGTGCTACATGTCTAAAGGCTTGATTATGCTTCCGCGTAGTGATCACGCAATGGTCACGCAATGGCCACGCAGTTGCTTGGACGCAGTCGTGAGACCGTGATGGTTCTGCGTGGGGTTTACGTGTCGAAATGCATGCCACACCGGTAGAGGGCGCAATGATTTTTTGTGACCGACCGACCGAGACTCCTGTGACGTATCTTGCCTCGTATAGTTATTAACCTTCCGGCTTTTGTCGTAGTCACAGTGTACGATGGACACCAAGATAGAGAGACTGGCGTTGGAGCTCCAAATTATTCAAGCAGAGGAAGAAATACTTCTATTGCAAATTAGGGCACGACAAAGGAGACAATGATGTTTATGAGTGGAAACCGGAAAAGCGGTCTCCAGCGGATGTAGTTAGCGGACCAATCACAGCCAATGCCGCTGCGTTGCTGCTGCGTTGCTGCTGCGTTGCTGTTGCGTCGCCTCGACGCGCGTCGAGGATTTTTGGGAGGTGCACGTCTGGCCCTTGCGTAGGACGCACGGGGGTCCGCAAGGACGTAATAGGTCCGCAATAGGTCCGTACGCCCCCTCGCGCTGTGTCAACGCGGAAGCATAATTTGGGCTTAAGTAACATCCACACGAATGCCAGGTCCAAAAGTTTCCCAGCAGAACATTGAACTGTGACAAAATGGTCAATGCTATTTACTTTTCAGTGATCATAATGTTATGCCTGCTCATTGTATATGACAATAATGGTTATGATACTAGTGATGAAAGTACAGTTAACAATTCAAGATGTTCCAGTCATTTGTGTAATAGCATTAAATCCAGTGACCATCTATTAAACATGTTTTTCATTGTCCTACAGCTATAGAGAGTCTGACTTAGTCTATTTCTTGACTAACTCAAAAATGAGCAAAGAAGCGAAGGTTGAATGGACCTGAGGCGGACAGGTGATACCTAGGGGTCAAAGCGGTCATGTCCTTAATTTATGCATAAACCTGATATAATAAAATTAGATGAGTTAACCCCACCTACAGTTGTCATTAATTGGGAAATGCACCAGCCTGAAAACATATTATTTCTGCTGTAAAACTGAAAAAATAATAAAATAATTGAACATGCAGGTCTATTAGGAACATCCTAAGTGTCATTCGGATATACTCTTTGTCACTTCAACATTCAGCTTTCCTCAGAGTTTTGTATTGTCTTTTAGCTCATAGTTTTGGTTTCTCAGGAAGCACTAAATAAAAATAAATAAATAAAATTTGAGAAAATCTGAGAAAGCTGGTGACCATGTTTTAACAATCTTATGCAAAATCTTAAACAGCATTAGCTTGGGAGCTACTGCTGATAAAATGCTGGCAAAGTAATAAAAGAAAAATTTATGTTCCTGTTAACCGTTTATGGGCAAAAAATGAAAGATTAATGGTTGTACCAACTGAGAGCTCACTGTCAGGACAGGCAAACTAAGGTGCCCCCCCACAAATGGCTGCCTTTGGCATATTTTGCAATGACAAGCGTAAATCCTCTTAAACATGTGAAGCTACACTGTAGGGTCTTCATATTTGCTATACCCCAACGTTTCTTTGCCCTGGGGCCCACCAAAAGTTAGGACTGCCCCTGGTACCAACTGTATCACACTTCATCATGATAACACAGTTACTTGAGTTTTATTATTCCTGGATATAGCCTGAAAGAGTCGCTCATATCCTCAATCCAATGCGCTGTGAGAGAGAGACAGAGTTTTACCACCACATCTGGCCCTGTGTGTTATTGCAGGGGTCACGGGTCTGTTGGGTCTTTGCAGTCGCTGCCTGTGTGCATGTGTGTGTCTGGAACGGGGCTGCAGGTGAACGCCACAGGCTAGCATAATCACAGGTCGGGATCATTAACTCTTTTCTGTGTGTGGAGGAGGGTGTTTTGAGGGTGAACAGGTGGTGATCTGCTGCTCAAAGAAAAGAAAAGAAAAGAAAAGAAAAGAAAAGAGAACAACTTGCACTTGAGTCCACCACAAACAAATCCCTTATTTAAATAGTACGTCATTGTGTATTCTTAGTTGTTCTGTCATATTTACTAGATTTCCAGCCTAAGTAAAATTTCTGTCTATGTCTATTCTCCATTTATTTCAACTAAAATATCAATACTGCTGAGTTGCTTCCTGGCAGAGATCCAAAGAGAGTGACTCATTTAGCTTTATCTTAGCATTAGCTTTTATATCTAACTGCATACAGGCCTACTTCTAAGTCGACTTTTCAGGTTAACCGAGGAAGCTGCTTATAGTTTTGCAGTGATTTTACAGTTTTTACACAACTATTTAATATTTCAGCAAACACAGATCTCCCAGAAATGCCTAGAAAAGTTTTAGTTGCTTTGTGTGTCTAACCGGATTTGGCTAGCAAATTTTTAGGGGGTGAAACGCATTCTTAGGTAAGGCAACGTTGTTTTTCTGCCAGAAATTAATTTGTTAAAGTTATTGTGGACACAAGTTCAGCACTGAAGCAGCAAAGTTTTCACCTCATCCGAACATAAAGTGATTGGCTCGTCGACCATCACTTTGTAGCGATTTGACGGACGGTTGCTAGCGGATGCCTCATGCCCCAGTTGCTAAGGTAACCCTCTTGTGTATTTTCCACCCTGAATATTTCAGAGTGAAACGAGCAGAACAAATAAATATATTGCCAGTGGACGGACAACAGAGCTAGTTCACCTTTGAGCGTCAGCAACACGCTCCATCTAGGTTCAGCTAATGCTCCAACCCGCTATTAGCATGGTGAATTTAGTCATTGATACCAAAATTGTGGACAGTGTTTCCTTACGGTTAATATTTGGGGAACTTCTTTTTTTATCATACTCTATCTCAATCAACCGTATCACTTGCTCCCATTGGCGACTGCTTCAATTGCTTTGCCTCAAAGCTGAGATTAGCTTAGCTTTGTACACGCTAAAGGTTCTTTTCTCGCCTGTCATTGCTACATTTCTTAAAAATTCCATGATCTCTTGTTTCCACAAAGCAGAACAGGAACTCCACCAATATCTTTTGACACCTTGCCGGTTATTCCAAGTCAGGATGACTTTGAGGTTGGAAAAATGCTGAAATTTTCCTTTAAGCTAGCAATGTTATGTTAGTTCTGTGTTTTCACTTGTTCTGTCATTTAACTCTTTGGACTACAAAGAAAATCCAACTACCCTTTTTCTGATTCACGTTCAAGGGTGAAGAGGGGTCCTCCTGCTATATTTAGCACCAAGTCCAAGATCGCCGACCTTTGTCCTTTCCGGCCCCGGGGGTCAGGTGTCGGGGGTCAGATGTCGGCAGACTGAACTGACAGTTTATTTTTAGAGCAAACATGGCTTCTATTTAAGGCCACATAAAGAGGGCTGGTCAGATAATTATACCACCGGTTGGTCGGCTGCCATTTATCCGCCCACCATACCGGTCAATTGCAGCCATATGTGGACCGACTAGGGGGTCTGCCCTGCTGCCACCATCTGTTTGTGTGTGTTCGCATTCATTTTCTCTTGACTAAATGTTGGCATCTTTCCTTTCTAGGGCTGCACATGCACACCACTTCATATCCTCTCCTTCTTGTGGACATGGCTTGTCTCTTCTGCACATGTGCATCTGTGTGTGTGTGTGTAGTTTATCTGAGTAAATGTTTGTATATGCCAGTTGCTCTGTTGTTAGTGTAGCACCAACTAACCCTCTCTTCAATTTAGCTGCACAGCTCAAAACCGCTGTCCACCTTCAGGCAGCCGTCCTGCCTCCCCCTGTGGAGGGAGTCAAATCTTTCTGAAAGGTTTGTTTATGCCGCACCCTTGGAAACCACCCAGACGCTGGGCTGGGTACGACAACTTACAGTATGTTACAATGTTAAGGTAGCGTGCATCAGTATGCCTGAAGAGCCATAGAGTCTAACACACAAGTCAAAATATGCAAGTTTTAAGAGAGGTCAAGATATGTGTAGAGATTTAATATCAGGGCAATTGGATAAAAAATATATTGGTATAATTATTTGGTTACAGTTGTAATGTTTTTGAGTTTTATATTTTTTTTGTAGATTGACAATTTTATATTGAAAATGGGTCCAATAGCTACACAGGGCACTGCAGCATCTTTCAGTTAATTGTTTTCCTTTATTATTCAGCCCAACTTTACTGTTATAGTCTTCTCTCAGCGCTCTTACCAAGTTTATTTAAGCTCTGAAAGACTCTGATCAACCCACTCTGTGCGACCTACCTACCAATCAAAGAGGAGGCAGACAAAGTAACCAACGAAATGAACATAGCAGAAAATGGCATACTCATAGAAATTGCACACTAAGTTGACATATTGATGCTGTATTCATGAAGAGATATAAAGTTACATGTATCAGACTTCAAATCCACAAAATTAGAGTCAAGGGGAGTCCTAGATTAGGTGCCAATGATTAGAACCTCCTTCTACAGGTGGAAGCTGTTTTATTTAAACTTCTGACATCCAGGGTCTGGGGTCGAGACCTAAAGACCTCTCTTTAGAGGCCTACAGAAAACCGGTTAGGGATTGCTATGGTTCTGGAAAGGCGTTCAAAAAGATATACTAAATAAATCACTCCACGACTATTGTCCAGGAACCCAAGATCTGAGCATTTGATGTGTTTAGTGTCATAATTCATTGCATCTATAATCAGAAAGAAATTGCACAAATTTGGCCTGCTTTTGAGTAAAGTCCGTCTTTCGTGAACAAAAAGAACAAAAGAAAAACAACGAGCATTTAGGTAAAGACACAACTTGACTTTGGTGCCTTCTTCCAGTTCTACTTCCAGTTTTTTATGTATGGCGGGAATGTCAGTATTGTCTGGATCATAAAGTAAATGCAAATACCAATACTTATCAGGAAAATAAATGATAAAATTTATTATTTATGGGTACAGACCTCCAGCACATGTTTCAGTTATATCATTGTACTTTTAGGCAGTTTTATAGAGGTGAACTTTTTTTGTTTTATCATTTAAAATGTACCTTCAAATTACCAAAAGTTAAAGAAAGTTAAATGAAACAAACATGAGAATGTTTTCCCTGGTATCATCTGGCTGTTAGATAGTAGGATGTTTAAGATAATTTGAATATTTTTCCATAAACAGAGCTGTTATTAATCTGGACAGTTCACTTTAACAGAACCCAGTTCACTAGGATCTACTCTCTGCGGATCACATCTCTATTTCTACCATCGTCATGTGTACAGCAAGGTCTGTGAACCACAACCACCGTGGTCAAGAATTCCCCTTCCTCACAAATCATAATTTAACTGCCGTGTTTACCTGTGACTTCTCCCTTAATAGATCCACAAAGAAAGGTATGTTTGCAGAGCTCTAACACCAACTTTATCCATGCTGGTTCCTCAATGCAACTAATACCCCCCTGACTTCCTCTCTTTTGTCTGACTTTGCACATTTGCAAGTCGTGTTTATCTGACCTAAAGCTGCATTAAACAAGCCAGTGACGGCGCCGTTGCCGTAAACAATGGAAAACACCTAACTGGTATGCACATACATAAACTCCCTAGAATACCACAGTCAGTTGCGTGAATGAATTCCCACAAGACCCTGAATCTGAGTCACTAGTTTCACTTCACAATTTAGCTTTCTTCGCTTACTGCACTCAATATATGCTTTACCAAAAGTATCGTAGGGAATACTTCTTTCATATCTCTTTAATTCTCCTCATTATAATGTTTTTATCAATTTATGTGTGAGTAGAAGAGCATGTTGGCTCTTTGTATACACTTTAAGTAAGTGTCTCCATGAAGGAATTCAATGACCAGGAGCTTTATAACACATTTTATTCACTGTGCCGTGCAGCTGCTGTGCAGACGATGGTATCTAACACGAGGCAACTAAACTAGTTTGAGGTTTCTTGAAGACATTCCACCGCTCATCCAAGTTCTTCTTCAGTCCTAAGTGACTGGCGGGGAGATCAGTTGTTTATTTCAGAGAACCTATGGGTGGTGCCTGCTTGAAACTCACATAACTAGGTTCTGTTTAAGACCCAATACTCAGGCATTTGACAGGGTGGAGCTGGGGGTACCTGTTTGCAGTTCTCGAAAAATTTGTATTTGTATTGTACACTTATTGTACAGTTCACCACAAGCCAGTGTCCATACAAGTGATGTTCACTCAGATTATTACGCATTGGAATGTGAGACACGCCAGGGCTGCCCTCTGTCTCCATCCCTCTTTGCTTTGGCGATTGAACCATTGGCCATCTCACTACGGTCCTCCACATCACTAAGGAGTATTATCCGTAGTGTCCTCTGTATCTGCTCTTATGTAGTCTTCTCTTCCAGTCAAGATTTCAATGCATATTAAAAACCCTGTTGTGCTCAATACTTTTAAGATCTGGTTTCAATGTTGGGAATATTTTAAACTTTCTGCAGCATCTGCTTTGTGTCCACTAATCACTTGTTTGCCCATTCATGTATAGATTCTGCTTTTTCCAGTGTGGCGTAAAATAGGCATCCATATTCTGATGGTATTTTCAATATCTCTGCCAATATGTCATCATTTTTGGATTGGATTGGATTGCCTGCAAACCACCTGTTTCGGTACTTTCAAGTTAGACATTTTGTCTCTAAATGTTTTTCTACCTTCCCATCTCTACCCCCTCAGCAATCCTGGGAAGACTTGCTTACACTCAAGAGGCCAAGTAGAGGGTTTATTTCAGTGTCATATGACCGTATGCTGGACCTCAGTAATCACTCCAACTTAAAAATTAGGGCTGCACAGGAGGGGGAGATAGGTCTTCAAATCTGTGAGGACCGGTGGGATGGGGTTGTGAGTAAGTCAGGCAATGTCTCACCCTGAGCACATTTGGCACGTATTCAGTTTAAAGTGATACACAGGGTTTATTTTTCTAAATTGAGGTTATCTCGCATCTTCTGCCCATATATGTCCAGAAACTCTGCAGACTCAAGGGTGTCATGGGTGGTTGCTCTGTTTCTACAATCTACAGTTTTGCGTTGGTATTTTATTCTGTACAGTTAAGTTGGCTACTTTTCTGAGAGCTAACTGAACTTAAAATTGAACCGAGACACATTAACCCAGACGCAAAATTGCCAGTCCTGCCTGTTGACTCATGGGTGACGGAGAGGTGACTCATTTTGTGACACAGAAAGAAATGTTTTGAAAATTACAGTTGGTATTTTAAGAATCTTTGTGTTATGGAAGCAAAACTTTGATCACTGAAGCACGTCCGTGTGCTAACACCCTGACAGCATCAGACAGGGTTTGTACACTCTAAGAAGGCCTGAGCAGGTGGCTCTCAGGCGGAGGCGGTGAAACTTTGTTTGCATGCAGTGCAAAGAAAGTCAATCTTCTTTGTGATGTGTAGATGTGTGCCACTACTCCTCTTATAAATGGCAAAAGAATTAAATGAAAACTCCAGAAAAAAAAAAAGAAAAAAAACGACATGCTAGCAGCTTCTGCAGGGAGTACTCTGACATGGCTAAATGTCAGAGTACTCCCTGGACAGGTCGCCAGTCTATCGTTGGGCTAACAAAGAGAGAACCTATGCGGACACAGGGAGAACATGCAAACTCCACAAAGAAAGGCCCCAGTCGGCCGGTGGATTAGACCCAGGACCTTCGTGCTGTGAGGCATCAGTGCTAACGATCACACCACTGTGCTGCCTTAAATGCTAACATGAGCATGCCAAAAGGTAATGATAATGCTAAGTAGGTGTACCATGTTCGTTTGGCCTATTGCTTACACCCTGCATGCTAATTGGCACAAACATTTGACCCGATTGATCTGATTGGAAAAGATTCGGCATGTAGCTCTGAAGCAAAAAAAAAAAAGGCACATAATGCATAAGTACTTATATTTACCATAGCTGAGCAATGCCGGCCCCTAGACTGCACAACAGTCAGTTTTTCTAAAAGTTGGATATCGGTGTGAATGCACTGCAGAACAATGTGGTCGCATAGTTAGACCCTCCAAGCTCTAGCCAACATTCACTATCATATTTTGATTATTTGATTCCATAACACTTGCAAATTTATATTTTAGTTTGATCACGTTACAGAAACTGCAAAAAATGAGTCAGACTCTAAACCAGGACTTGGAGTGAAACTTCTCAGGGAAATGTCTTGTCAGTGAAGCGAAGGCTCAGACAATTTCAGAAGTGATGCAATGATACGTGATGTCAATGTGAAGACAGGAGTAGTTGTAAATTCACCCCGCGGTTGGAGACATGTCTGGGCTGGTTGAAATTGTTTCAACCTGAGGAAGAAATTTGGGCGTATCCTTTGCTTTTTGCGGAGAGAAAGTTCTGAGATCAGTCAAGGGCTGAGCTGAACTAGAACTCTAAGACTGCAGACATGGTCAGCACGTCCATTGCTTGCTAGCTCGCCCTTAGTGATAATAGACACAAAGGATCCAGATGTCAAATTCACGCTAAGGACCTGAGGCAAATATTCGTCTCAGTTTCTATCTGAATACACCATTCTCCATCTCAGTAGCAGTATAGATTTGCAACTAAATCTGTAACCAGCAAGATTAATGATGTGTTCAGGGCCGATCTCGCTATAGCAAAGTTATTAAAAGTTCAAGCGGCAGACTCAAAGGAGAAACTGTTGTATGTTGTGTGCCATGGCTGTGAAGAGTTCTGCTTTGCCCACTGATCCCTATCAACCAAACAGGCGGCTGGCGCTCAGTAGCTCAGTTTCCGCAGCAATTACCTTGTCCCCTGAGACACCGGGAGAAACTGAGAGCATAGGCTACTTCTCTTGGGGTGTGTGAATGAGTGAGTAAGAGTCTTGTGTGTGTTCTTGTGTTTGTGTGTGTGTGTGTGTGTGTGTGTGTGTGTGCATCCTTAGTCTATACTAAGCCAATACATTTGTGTGTATGTCAGATCGAAACCTGAAGTGACTGTGTCAGAAAACTGAGCTTACCCACACAAAACCCAAAATACCCATAATTCCTTCATGTGCCCACATGGGGTATTTAGTTTCCACTAAACCAACGGCCTCGAGCTCTGGACCATTTGAAAACTGAAAGTTGATACACTACTCTGAGGTTGAGCCAGTAAGACAGCAACCACTGTCAGAAATATCTGATTTGTCCTAATCACAGTTTCTTCCACTAGTAGGTGTGGACAACCTGCCGAGCAGAGTGAGCCCTATGTTTGGTGGATTAGGGTTAAATTGCTCGTAGAAGAGATCCATTAGTGTGGATGGATGTACATACAATGTTTGTAGCATTTGTAAAAGAAGTACATTTTAGTTTAGTATTTTTCAGGGCTTAAAAAAAGGATTAGACAAGAAAATGTTGTGTCTGTTATATGCAGCAAGGTAGCAAAAGTCTGGAAATGGGGAAAAACAGCCTGACTCAGTCTAAATGTTACAAAATCCACTAATCAGAACCAAGAAAGCCTCAAAATGAATTAAGAGATTAACCGTCTCTGCTAAAATTAACATCTCAAGCAACCAGAAATTGCTCCTAAGCTAATAAGATAAGATAATTCACTGTTGGTAGCATAGACTGTATAAAAAAATGTACAACACGTCTCCACTTCCTCCCATTGGGCAAAGTGAGGCCAAAATTCCTGGGATTCGGCGCCATCTTGCGAGTTTGGAGCCGAAAACAAAACTTGGACACAAACATACTTTAGAATTATATTAACAACCTAAAATTAAAATAAATAAATAAAATAAAATGAAGTATAAAGGGAAATATATAAAGAGGTTGAGATTCTTTGAAGAAAACTATTTTAACTCTCATTTTGTACACTTCCAGCTACAAACCGGGTGACATGCTACACCCTAAATGATTAATTGCTCTCTGCACATGAATTGATGCTTGTATGTGTCAAGATAGAAACATCTACTTGTTCATGCCTTCATGTGCAGATACTTGTATGACGAGCATCTTTGCATGCTCCGAGGTATGTTTTTTTTTTTTTTTTCAACTAATTGTCGAGATCTAGGAGTCGAAGCTCAAGGATAAGGTAAGACTGCAGAAACCAAATGCTGCTGCTGTTGGGGAATGATCACAACGAATCAGTGTTTCACCGTTGATCCGTGCATCAGCTGACCCCATCGACGTAGAGGTATTTTGTTAAAAAATACACTAAAATTTCAAAACTGTATTGCCGTGAATTAAGGAGAGAAACGGCATTTCCTGTTTCCCCAAGTCTTGAAAGATAGGCTGTCTTTGTGCAGATACAGGGTTTTTTGGGTCCGACAATGGCGAGAAGCATCTGGTAACACTTCTGTGTAATTGCTGCTGAGAAACCCTGAAGATCTGAGAGGAGAAGAAAATTCCAACATGTTTTTCCTCCGTCCTTCTTCTGCCCCGTTCGCCTCGTGTTGGAATTTCACCAGAGTTTGGGCAAAAACAAAAGAGAAGGGTGTTCTGAGTGAAAAAAAAAAAAAAATCTTGGATGAAATACAAGGAGGGTGTTTTTCAGTGACTGTTTATGGCGTGTGCGTAAAAAAGGTGATTTCCAACGTCGAAGTCAAGTCGTGAGGAGAATTAAATGGGTGGGTGCCGTTTTCTTTCACAGCCCTCACTTCCAAAAGACGTAGAGCACTAACTGAAAACAAATGATATTTAAAGGGTAATTGCTTTAACTTGAAATGGTGTTCCACAAGATCTTTCTAACGGCAGCAATTTGAGTGGACGTGGCTCTGGTGGTTCTGCACCGCTATTCCTAGAAATCACCTGCCCTTCAAACAAATCCCTTCACATTTTTAAGTGTCTTTGACACAAAAGGCGAAAAATAATGTGAAAAATAATCACTGTAATTATTTTATTACTGCTACCCGTAATGGCCACTTAAAATCTTTCTCAGTTCTCAGTTTTCTGGGAATAATTTGCATGTCAGATATAGATGTGTTTTCATTTTAAATTTTATTTCAGCAGTACTTTTGCAAGAAATCAGGGTGAATAGTTAAGTGAGGGCAGTTTCATGAGAAGTTTCTGCACCTGTTGCATCACTGTATTATCACAGCATTACGGTTTCAATTTTGTGCAAAATGTGCATTCCTTACAATGTCTTGGTTTTCATAATATCGTGCTGGTTTGAGGAGCAAAAGGCGTCTGCACCATGCAATCAGTTATGGCCGATACAAACTTCTTCAAAACCCACAGTGATGATTTTTTGTCTTTTCCATTGATTTCCATTCATTTTTGGAGGTGGAAGAGCTTTTATTGCCCAAGGGATCAATCACATGCACTCCTCCACATTTGGACTGTGTAAAGAGACCATGAAACAAACACAATTCAACAACATATCGACTCAGATGTCAACACAGCAATAACACAATTGTTATTTCTTCTACTACTTGTATAACCGTAGAATAAATACTTGGGGGTCGACTTGGACATCTGTTTATTTTATGTATATGTTTATCAGTCTAAGTACATCAATATTCAAAAGTGGAGAGCTTTTATTATTCTAAACAGAGGAACTTCCATCCAGATTTAAAGATAGACTTATTGTAAATCAAATAAAGGGAAACAAGTCACATTACTGACTGAGTGTTGCTTCTCTGAAAATAGCAATATATGTGTCACTTTTGTCACCTCAAGTGTGCCCTTTAAATGCTAACACATGTTAAATGTGTAAAAATGTAATGCAATCCGATCAGAACCATATTAAAAAGTTCAACTTTCCAGCAGAAGGACACATGTTTACAACCTGGTCTCGATAGCTTATTTGTCCATTTATAACAGCTGTAGGGGTTGAATTTAAGAGTCACAGATGGGTCCCATCACAGGTTGCCAACTTCTTAGCTCTGCTCAAGCTCCGCCTCCATTTATGAATTGGCCCGCCAGTTGGGCAGTCAGCCAGTGCAAAGATGGCAACGGTCAGGGCCATCCGTAGTGGTTTATCCATCCTTACAATGGGATTGACATTGCTCAGCTGTATTGTCATACACATTTATCCCCAAAACCCCAAAGATATTAACTAATAAATTAACCTGATGACCAACAGATTACATTAACTACAAGTATTGGAGCTGATATATTTCATCTTCCTTGTAGCTGTACCTTGGGTTGGAGATACAGTCAATAATTTGATCCATGCATAAGGTTTGTTAGTCTGTGCTCTCAGTTTATTAATCCATTCCCACAGTGGATTATTAAGGTTAACTTGACACGAGTTAACCTTGTACAGTTCTTCTTAGTGAAATACATGCTTCAAAAGCTTCTTAAAGCTTTCTTCATACCTGGGTGTTCTACACACTTCATTACAGATGCCTCTTTTTCCAATGATTGTTTGAGGAAACCATACTTTTTGGTCTTCTTGTAGAAATTATTTTACAGACAAACACCATTTCTAAGAACCTGGTCCATTTTTTAAGAGTCCAGAGCCTGAGGCCGTTGGAAATACCAGGAAATTCAGGTAGGCATCCATACTTATACTGTTCTTGTTTGAATTCCATGACTCAAGGTGCACATATGAGCCTTGAACTGAGCCCACTGGCCAATCACAACCAAGTTAGTTAATACGCATTAACGCAAGTGAACCCTCATCCACCTGAACCGAGTACCCACAAAGGGTTTATTTGGTGTAGGGTTCCTCCATTGGGTTTCTCCGACTGCTTCTCCTCATCCCTAGTCCACCTCTGGGGGACGCAAAACACAAGTAAAACAGAGTAGGGAGATATGGGTGTTTGTTTACCCTGCAGCAAGATATACTGTGACTGGATATGACAGCCTGTTTAGTGCTCAGTCTGCTGTTTAGTGACATTTTAATCAGGAGATCACATGGTTGGACGGAGGCTAGACCTGGTTTCAACACACACACAGACACTGACCACACACACACTCAGATACAACCCACTATCACTAAAGTAAATACTTTATACCCACACATAACCACATTTTGCCAACATACCCAACCACACCAATGAGGCCACCCTGACTCTGCATCCAAATCCGCCATACCGACTGACTCTAATTTAGCGTTTCAAGTCTCTGTGTGGCACCAGGGTGGCAGAGTGGCAGGGTGGCACTGCTGGGGGATTTGTGGGTGTCTTTGCTGCCTGGATGGGGGGGTTGCATGTGCCCACAAGCTGTCTGCTATGCTTCAAAGCCCTCTTTTATTTTGTTTAGTGAAAAAATGCTGCATTTTTACACACTGTCACTTGTACTGAGCACTCTGGGATTTATTGCTATGAACTTGTTTTTTAACCCTTTATCGCTTTCGCGTAAGTTTTAGCACCAGTGTTGAGACTATTTCTACAGGTAATGGAGTTTAGGACAAACTGAGGCAATACAGTATACTTTAATTAACAAAGATAAAAAAAAAATAAACAAAGATTAATTAAGGTAAAAAAGCCTCCAAAGTACTTGTATATTTGGTTGAAAAAAAAAATCATACTTTTCACTCACCTCTAGTGCTTCAGTCTTATGTGCAATTTATAACATAATGCACAAATTTAATGGAATGAGCTCATATTTTGCTGGATGTCCTATCCCCCGTCCTTAGCCCTAACCTTAAAGGGGAAATACTGTTTTTTTACAACCTGGACCTTATTTCTAGCATAAAATACGATCATTTACTCACCCATATAACTTTTGTGTTATTTGCACTCCTTCAGGAGATAATTAGATCAGCATATATCCACATAGCGGGAGTGACTTGGGCATCGAGACGCAGCCTCTAAATAACGCATTATCTGCCGCAAAACTCACCAGTATTTTGTTATGATACGCTAATGCTATTCCCCGTTGAGTCCAGAGTTACCTGTTATCATCATCCAGGGTCTGTAGATTGACCTACACAACCTCAGAATCAGGAAAAATATTCAGCCATGTTGCAAAAAACTATCTTACAAAATGCTGTGGAGTACTATTAAATGCTGTTGATGGTGTTGAGTTGCTGCCTGTTTTTTTATACAGACTATACATATCTGCAGTTCACAGTATGTAGCGAATGAGCTGTCTGTTCTCAGCATGTGTATTCTGGTCAAGGATATGGATTTCATTGTTGCAAAGCATTACTTTCTACTGTGTTTTTATTAGTGTCATCAGAGATTAGTCGGCGACGACTTGACTTTCATCATGTAACAGCTGAGTTTAAAAAATCTGTACAACTCCTAGTAGGGACTATCTACGCAATTCCATTTTTTTGATTGATCTGAATCATTTATTAAATCAATTAATGAATTACATCATAATTTATAGTTGAGGCCAGCTAAGCACCAATCACAGGTAGCCATTTCTATTCTTTACTATAATTTCACAAGTCATGAATAAATTTTGAGCATACTGTACAGTTTTTTCTCCAGGTTTTGTGACATCTGTCCCTGAGAAATCTCAAAAATAACGCACCAAAACAATTTCAAACTGGATCCAGCAGTAATTTGACTTCACAACTGCAACATTACGGAGCCATTTAGGAACCACTGCAACAATCTTTATTGAATTTTTTGAAGCAAATGGACTTCCATAAATATTCCATATCCTGATTATTGATTCCTAGTAAGAGACAAGGTCCAAAAACTCCTTAATAAACTGAGAGCCTTCTTCCATTAAAATCCTCAGTACTGAAGACTGGTCTCAAATACAGTGTAGTTTATTTAGTTTTAAAGGCTCAGTTAGACTGTAGTTTTTCGCAATGTGGAGAAGAAAAGAAGAAACTTATTTGCTGGGGACAATTTTAAGTTGGAGATCTATGGCAGAGATGAATAAGATATATTGGGCAACAAAAACTGCACATTTAATTCTATATGTATTGTATCTTGATAGAAATATTGGGTATCTCAAGATTTGAGCAAATAAAAGCAATAGATTAACTGACATGAGAAATTATAAGTGTTGCTCAGTGTAATACAGTTATTTTGAAATTAAAAATACATTGCACTCATTGTCTTTATTAATATTTTATTCTGAGAATTATTTTTCCCCATTTTCCCCATTTTTTGACTAAAACCTCGCAAAATATACATCAGCACTGAAACCATATGCCATACACCAACAAATTTCACATGTTTACTGCACAGTGGCATCCTGTCATGTGTTTAAAATAACACGAAGCTGTCACACCGGGGAGAAATATCCCGCTGTTGATGGATTTGTTCAAACACAAACTACTGCGTGTCTAATCAGGGATGCTCCAGAGCTCTAATTCAATCTGCCCTCTCGCTCTCTGAGGGATGAGTGACCACATACAGTCTGTGATTAAATGACCGCCCACACAAACAGGCAGACATTCAGTCAGGCAGATAGGTAAGAAAGAAGCAGGGTGAGCAGGCAGACAGATTTGGTTTATTAGAAGAAACCAAATGAGTTCTTTTACTAGCTGAAGAAATATTGTCTAGTGATGCACAAGTCAGGTCAGATATAGTGCCATCTTTTCACACAAGTGTCTTTTCTGTCCTCTCCATATTACATTCTCTGGGTGATTCATCATGTCACCAAATAAACTGCATTACCCAGGAGGCACTCCACGGTTCTCACCTGTTCCTGTCCTCGTCTGGCCGGCAGGGGTCTATCTAATGCTGCCATCAAATTGAACTCGTTACCTTGCGGAAAGTTGTGTGCACAAAAGTTTGAGCGTTCAGGCTGTTACGTCTCCCGGAAGTTGCGAGAACAACTAGGCAACTGTTGCCATCTAGAAGCCAACCAGGCTAGCAGTTTAGCAAGCTAATGTCACGCTAACCTTAGAATAGCGTTGGCCTTGCTTTAAAGAGGCACAAAGACAACACGAACACTCCTCAGAGCTTTGAAGGTCAAATCCTATTCCACCGGTAGTAACGCAGGCAAAGGAACAGTGAGCTAGTCTTAGTGCTGCCTGTTAGCATCGTCAAAAAGACCGTATCTAACTACGATGTTAAAAAAAATAAAAAAATGCTGCATTCAAATGGTCTTCAAGTGGTAACATCAGTCATAGGATGCGGAAACACTGCTGCTTGGCACCTGTCAGCGTTTAGAACTCAACATAGCTAACATTTAGCAAGCTAACAACTGGGTAACGACATAATGTATGACATTCAAAGGCATATAAAACTACAAAGTTTTATAATATGTCTCTGTGCCATTTTTAAAAACATCAGCAAATACGTCACAATTTGTGAACAGGGACTTTCATAAATCTTTCCTCTTAAGAGGCTACTACATGAGACTTTTTTCATGAACACAGTAAACACAAACCCATTTAATGACAGCATTAATGAAAGATATCAGTCTCATTCATGTCTTGGTGCAAAATGAACATGCGAACTACCACATGCCCCCTATGATAGATTTGAGTTATCCCCCATCAAAGGTCTCCTTTGCAGGCCCGATGACTTTATTGCACCACCAAAGTTATAGTGCAAATAGCTTGAGGGATAACTGGACATAGAGCATGGTGATGCACAGGTGTTTTGTTTGTGTGACACACTAGAAGTAGAGAAAAGAGTAAGTTTACAAGGATTTATTAAGATGCATCAGGATCTTCGCCCCAAAATTATAGCCCTGCAGTTTTATGAAACCGTTTTCAAGAGTTAAAATTTGTGTATAAAAAAAAATTAATCATAATAGAAATGGAACCTAACCTCTATAAACAGATATCTGCTGGTGAATTTGCAAGAGTCTGAGTGGAACTGACCAATTACATTAGAGTGGGCTTGGGTTGCATGCAGGTAAACAGTGTCTGTAAAGAGGCTGAACACCATGTCGTATCATCACCAGCAAGTAAGCACACTTCTTTCTCGTTGACATAATGCATTCCATAGTCTAACCCTAACCATCTCAACCTAAAGTGTAACCTTCAACCCTAAACCAAGTCTTACCAGGTTTTGACTCTTAAAAAGGCATGGGGCCCTGAAAATTGGCCCCACAAGGACAACACGGCCTCACAACGTAAGCAGAGTAGGAGTTTGACAGGAACACACACACACTCACACACACGTAATGTCCCTAGTGTCTACTGCCCTCTACTGTTTTCTATGAATGAAGACAACCATCAGTGAAGATGAGTTCACTGTAGTTCAGAGGCTTACTTACTCTCACGGTCATCACGTTGTCATTATGTTTCACTTCAGTTTCAATAAATACTTTTCCACACAAAACATGTTGTGTGTTCATCTAGGATCAGGGTGGCTGTTCCAAAGCGTCTCTAACTAATTAAAAGATTTAAAGGATGCAGGTGTACTGCAAAGAGTAAAATATAATCTCATAAATAACCACAAAATGTACAAAAGGTACAAAATAAATTACTAGACAAAAGTTATGTATGTAACTAAACTGAGATTTGGTGACATATTTTATTTCAGTGCAGTATTCGATTAGACTTATCAGAACAAAATTGAATATCTTTAAACGACTAAAAGTGAAGATACTGAAATAAAAATATCTATTTGCTTGTAAAAGAACAGCGAAGTGTGGTCAAAAGGAACTTGACACACCCAAAGTAAAAGAACAATTCCTGTAGAGTTTCTCTAACATAGGAAAAATGTAAAATGCAAAAAAGAAAAAAAGAAAATTCAACCAAACCCGAAAAAACACATAAAATGAAATGAAATGTGAATTTGTAATTTTAGTAATGACTTAACCTGAGTTTATTATTTAAATTAAGCATTTTACTTTTCATCTTCTTTTATTTTAATTTTTTTTTAAATATTCCGTACTTAATTTAAGCGTTGCAGGATTTACAAGTGCATTTATGTGAGTGCTGCATTTTAACAGTTTTTACATAAATGTGAATATATCTGTCAGGTGCATAAGACTTCCTCTTCTGAATTGTATTTGATTTGAAGAGTAAAGAAAATGGAAATACTGAAGTAAAGTACAAGTAGCTTAATGAATTTCCTTCAGAATTTTACAGTACTTGCGTAAAAAGCATTTAACTGATTTCCACCTTTGCCAGTGGCTGTAAAGCAGCATTATTTCCAGTATGAGCATAAGTATTTATTTCTTAATTTCATTAATACATATTCATTGAAACATTATTTTAATCTAATTCTAATCTAATTTAATATCGCCCCCATTAAACTGTATTTTCCTGAAGAGGAACGCTTCCTGGTCCTTGTTAGGAATTATTAACTAAAAACTAATTTGATTTAAATTATTTTATTAAACAATTAAACAACAGCTTTTTTTCTTTATTAACAGGGTAAGGTTAAGGTTTTTTGGATGTCAGTTATGTAGAGCCACGCAGGGTTAAACATGAGGAAGCCGTCCGTCTTTTACCTCCAGGGGGTACAGAGGGAGGAATGTTTTCCCGTCGTACACAACCTTTGATCTCACACCCCCTAATCACTTCCTGAAGATTATACAGTACGTGCACCTCCGCACTGCCCTCGCTCAGTGTGTGTGTGTGTGTGTGTGTGTGTGTGTGAGCGTGTGTTGTTGCCCCCAGGGCGGCCGGGGCAGATGTAGTCGTCCAGCGCGATGACAGACAGAGATAGGGAGGAAACAGAGACAGAAACATGATGTCATCAAAGGGTGACAACTGGGAAGAGTTATAAATACGTTTGGATGTTGCACCAATGTCCATATAGAGCATAAACTAACCGACAGAGTCAGCGCATTTTTACGCTACAAAAATAAACAGTTGGAAGTACTGGTAAAGTCGTTTAGCTCGGTTGCCAGTATGAGTCTGGCAGGTCCCTGTGTTATTATGGTCTGTGGGGGCCAGTGGAGGCATCTCGGGAATAATAAAGTCAGGACTGAGGATGCAGGAGTGAACAGGAGCGTTTGGTTTGGAGGATGATGCAAATGAAGGATTGAAAAGGGAGAGCAGTATATTAGCCAAACAGTATAAATACGATACAGCTTTGTATATATGTTATCACACAACCCCTTTGACAATACACACAGAGTACTGAAGAAACTCTGCAGCGGTTGTGTTGCTGCACTTTGGCATATAACTCAACGTCCGACACACTAAAACCCTCATCAAATGAGTTCACATAGTAGTACTGATTAAGTCAATCTGCCCTACATAAACCTCTCTGTGTGTCAGAGTATTCTCCAGTTTTAAGTGTCGAAGTCTAAGGAGTTACGAATGTAACTTGGGTTCTATGAAGTCACTGTCTCTGCTGATCAGAGCAGTAACAATTAGATAGAACCTAAAGAGTGACCAAGAACATGTCTGAAGTTGCATATAAGTAAGAAAAACCTGGTCGGGTAGTTACACCGATTAGGCATAACATTATGACCACCTTCCTAATATTGTGTAGGTCTCCGTTGTACCACCAAAACAGTTGTGACTTATCAGAGAGTGGACATGGGCCTTCTGAGGGTGTCCTGTGGTGTCTGGGAACAGAATGTTGTTTGTTGGGGGGCCTTTGGGTCCTATGGGTTGAGGGGAGGGGCCTCTGTGGATCATCCCAACGATACTTGATCAGTTTGGGATCTAGTGAATTTGGAGGCCAGGTTAAGTTGAGTTGTTCCTAAAGTGTTTTTGTGTGTGTGTCTGTGTCAGGCTGCATCCTGCTGGGGATGGCTGCTGCCACCAAGAAGTGTCATTGCTATGAGGTGGGGGTGCCTGGTCTGGTCTAGGTGGGTGCCACGTGCCTAAGTAACATCCACACAACACTGCATTGTCAGTAGAGGGATTTTTTCATGGCCCCACACCTCTTTGAGGATCAAAACTGGGTAAGAATTGGTTTTAGGGTGAAAGTTACACTTAGGTTGAGAAGTTTGCTTACTTGCTGGTGATGATATGATAATATATACTCTCCACAGAGACTTGATAGTCAATGTCTTTTACTTCTCCTGTCAGTGGTTTTAATGTTGTGGCTGATCGGTGTAACTGGAAAGCTGCCCTCCCCCCTCAACACACCCCTCCACCATGCCACGCTCAGAGGAAATCGGAGAAGTGCCGACGCAGCAGCCGCGCGTCAAGCAGAACAGTCCGGCTACCGGTGCTCTTCTCTGCGCTGCTGCTCCGCTCCAGCCGTCCACCCGAGGGATTCATAGGTCAATTTGTCAACTTTCAACATGTCCAAAGTGAACAGCGGCTCTCCCGGTTGTCGGGCCATGGTAATGGCAGGAAAGTTCCTGTCTAGTCCGTCTTCCTCGGCGCTGACACGGAGCTCCAGTCTGCAGCAGCAACAGCAGCAGCAGAGGAGGATGTTCGCTCCGCCGCACCGTAAGCTGAGCTCCGGCGCGGCGGGCACGGGAGGAAAAGCCGCGGCTTTGGCCCAGCAGGAGAACACGGGCTATTTCTCCGCCGCAGACCGGCATGCACTTCCCAACCGGAATCTGATCTACCGGGACGTGAAGGCTTTTCTCAACGAAGTTGGCGGAAACCCCCGGGAGGCTCGGTACTGGCTGACCCAGTTTCAGAAAGCGACTTCGGCTCAGTGTCCTGCCTTTGCAGTGCTGGAGGTAAAAAGACAAAAAAAAAATAAAATAACAAAGAATCTCAAAAGTAAAAAAAATGTTTCAGTATATGATGTGGGAGACCATTTGTACAAAGCAAAAGGGTGTTTATAATTAGGAGCTGTTGAAAATGAACTTGTTAAGGAAATAAAAAAAAAAAAAATACAAAAGTAAATCCCAAATAAACTTTAAAAAAAAAAGTATTTTTTTAAGCTTGCATGAAGCAGGTGGAATGGTTTGGTACTTTGTAAATCTTATATTTTATATAGGCATATAGGCTATAAAGTCTTTGTCCTTATAAAAATGGCCATATAAACCAAACCAGCAGGGGGCGATATAACCCTAACTCTACGTGTTGGCCAATCAGAGGATTTAAAACAAGAGTTAACTTGTTTCAGTCGGCTACAAATGTTTCAAAAACTGCAAAGTATGCAAACAGGAAGAAGTTTTCCTCACCTCAAGGTCCTTTTTCACAGATCTAAAAGACACTTTTTAAACCGAATAGCAATGTTTCTACTGCTGATGTACTGTATGTACTAGTTCAGAACGGACTATTCTGTCTTTGGGACTATTCTGACTATTCTGTCTTATTCTGACATTCTTTCTCATGTCCCAGCTTACAAACTCATCAACTGCTTTGGACCAGAGCAAACAAACCCTAGCTTTTATGAAAAAGTCCTGAAACGCTGTGTTTCTCTGTCTGCCCTAGGTGGACAGCTCAGTGCTCGACGGCAGGGAAATGGTGCAGAGCCTGGCCTTCGCGCTGTCCTTCCTGCAGCGCATGGATATGAAGCCCGTGGTGGTGATGGGCTGGTCCGAGCACCAGGAGGCGGCGCTCACGGGACCGGCGGCCACCCCAGGGCTAGTGGAGCGGTGCCAGCAGCTGACCGAAGCGCTGCAGCAGCACTCGGCCACCGTCCTGCCCTTCTTCTCTGCGGAGTCCTTTCTCCAACTGAACGAAGCGCCGCAAGGAAGCAGGTGACAGTTGAGACATACTGGGGTCCCAGTTTGGTCCTCAGCATCGGTTCAGATATGTCCTAAAGCAATGACTTAAAGTGACTTTACAAAAAAAGTGCAATGTGTTCACTTTAGAATTTACTCCTTACTACTAAAACCTCTTAAATTTGGTTTGCTAAATCAGATTGTTTTAGTAACATGGTAGACAAGAGTCAAAGCGTGGGAATGTAATAATTTTTAGCAGTATACATGTAAATTTAGATGATTCTGGCTAGGCTTGGCTGTCATAATCTACTGGTACACCAGACCAAAGTAAGCCTATTAAAACTGCTGACTCATCTACTGATTCATCACTGAAAGCAGTTACCAAGTGACTGACATTCATACCTTAGATCAGGGGTGTCAAACTGATCCGTGAAAGGGCCGCTGTGGCTGCAGGTTTTCATTCCCACCATGCAGCACCCATGCAGTGGGTGTGGCTGGCAAGTTTTTGTTCCAATCAAGCAAGAGGACACCTGAAATGACTGCGTGAAGGCAGTTCAGTTGATTGATTGAGCCAAGTCAGGTGTGCTGCTGCATGGTTGGAATGAAAACCTGCAGCCATAGCGGCCCTTTCACGGATCAGTTTGACACCTGTGCCTTAGATGCACATATGTAGCTAAATTTGCTTGTCGGGGCTAGCGACAAACATTGTTCTGCTAGCGACCAGGGCCCGTATTCCTAAAGATTCTCAGCGCAAAGAGTTGCTCCAAGTGGCCAAATTCTAAGAAAATTCTTAGAATCATGATGTTTTCTAAGAATTTCCTCTCAAAGTTAAGAGTAGATCCTAGTAAAGATAAAAGGTATTCCTAAAGAATCTTAGCTCTTAAGAGAGCTCCTAAGGTGAGATCTGTTAAGAGCAGGGAGGAGGACTTTTAGGAGCCTTAGGAGTTTCTTAAGCAGAGGAGAAAATGGCTGAAAGAAGAGGCAGGAGAGATATTCTCCAAACACTGAATGACAATCAAGCTTGTTACAATCACAATATCAATATCATGAAGTAGGTTTCCTACTTCATTTCTTCTCGATCGGTTTGTGGAAGATTTGAGCACCAACCAACACTGCATCTTCTAGGCCGGTTAGCAATCACAGAAATTGATGAAAGCTGAGCCACTTTACCCTCGTTAATACCATTATTCGAAAGTGATCACAGAATTACGAGATAATGCACGGATGAAGATTGCTTAGCTTCACGGAGAAGAGTCGTCCATGTCAACACGGTCACGCTTGAAAACTTTGGAAAAAGCTACAAAGGGGATCTAGAGTACTAAATACGCTAAGTTTGCAAAAAAATACAAGCTTTAAGCTAATCTTTTTTCAAGGTTTATTTGTCTAAAAGCACTAATTCATACATCATTTTGTTATTATTACCATCAGCTGAAGGCAAAATACATTTGACAGACTGCTGCACGTATGGACAAGTAAATCTATTTGTTTCCTAAGATGATGTTTGCCTTCCTTCACTGCTTTTCTCAAATCCTTTAATGTTTCTTGCCGTTTCTTCATGCCCAACATGCTTCTGTTTGTGCTTTTTTGTCTCCCTGCAGTGCGCCACCCTCTATTGCTGTGGATATCAGCCTCCTCCAGTGGAGTCTGGACTGTGGGACAATCCCACTGGTTTGTCCGGTGGGAAGAGACGGGCGGGGTTGCTCTGTAACACTGGACCAGACGGAGGTGACGGCAGCCATTTCCCGAGTGCTGCAGCCCCACAAAGTCATGTTCCTGAACAACTCAGGAGGCCTGCGCAGCCAAGAACACAAGGCACGGCAGTCGGCACATACTCCGACTGTGTTTCCATAGACATTCTACCACATGCGGAAGAAATATACATGTTTTATGTATAACAATGAACTCCTTTTGCACTTCTGTTTTATGTACAGGTGCTTGACACGGTGTCATTGCCTACTGACCTGCCTGCTCTGTCTGTGGCGACATGGCTGAGCATGGTAGAGCGCCGCAGAGTGACCACCATAGCCAGACTTCTCAATCAGCTGCCAACCGAGTCGTCCGCTGTGATCACCTCGGCTGACACGCTGCTCACCGAGCTGTTCAGCCACAAGGGTGAGACCTTTTTACTGACTCCGTGTCTCCACGTGCACACCCACATATCTAGAGCTGTCTATTTTGAGATGTAACCCAAGAGGCCATCAAATTTTTACGTGTTTGTGGGGTCCTTTTAAGCCATCCCCCTAAAAAAATAAAAAATAAATCAAAAACTTAATTTTAATTGTTTTTTTTTTTTCCTGTCTGCTCCTCTGTTTTTAGGTTCTGGGACACTCTTTAAAAATGCCGACCCCATACACCGGTCAGTAGATATCACACAAACCCGTGTAATATGAACTGTAACCCTAAATTCTAGTCATAACCTAAAATTAACCCATCGCTAGAATTGGGTTACTTTCTCTTTTACAGGGTTAGGAAAAAAAACACTATACTGGATTAGACGTGCACCTTGTTTTATGTGTGTGCAGGTATAGTTCTCTGGATGGGATCGATGTGAAGCGTCTGCTAGCTCTCATCAACAAGTCGTTTGATAAAACTCTGAGGCAAGACTACATCGATTCCCTGGAAGGGCGGCTTCACTCTATCTACCTTTCTGAAGGGTGTGTGCAACAGTTAAACAAAAAGCATATTTAAACTGAAGATCAACAGTTACTGAACAAATACATACCGGCAGATGCAACAATGGTGAATACAAGATTTTTGTATTCCCGTGTCCCTCTAGCTACAGCGCTGCAGCCATCATCACCATGGAGCCGGTGAACAGCGGCACTCCCTACCTCGACAAGTTTGTGGTGAGCAGCAGTAAACAGGGCCAGGGCACCAGTCATATCCTATGGGAGTGTATCAGACAGGACCTGGGCAAACTGTTCTGGAGGTCCAGGGCCACCAACAGGATCAACCCTTGGTAAGACATACGCACATCTTTAAGACTCGTGGCATTTACATTACATACGTCACTTTTGAGGAGCTTCGGTGCCACTGTACATGTGGTGTGCAGGGTTTAGAGCAAACGAAGGTCTAGGAATCCTGGCCCCTCCAAAAGTTCAGATGCACAGATACAAACATAGACAGTTGAGGGCTAAGATCTGGAACAGCAACATTGCTCAACAGCAGTCAGTTGTTTCAAAGAGCAGCTTTATAAATATGCAAGTTAACTAAATGGAGATTTGAAAGTGGTTAGAGCATCCTGTGGATTACAGGAGCTTATTGAAGTTGTACACAGTGCCGCTGCCAAGATCTGCTGCTTTGCAAATAGAATAGCGCACCTGATATGTCACAACAGTGTCACCTGTCATGCGGTCTCTCTGTCGTTCCAGGTACTTTAAACATTGCGATGGCAGCTTTGTTAATGGCGTGTGGACCGTCTTCTGGTTCGGCCTGGCGGACATCAGAGATTCCTACGAGTTGGTTGAATACGCCAAGAGCCTTTCCGACTCATTCCACAGCTCCACTCTCTCCTCCTCCTCCCAGCAGTCTCCACCACCTGCTTCCTAACTGCCAGCTCTTCAACTTTGGAGAATTGTTAGCACTCCAGGACTTTTAGCTCTAAACGCTCTGGAGAATCTTTTCGTCGAACCCTAGAGTTTATAGAATATGGTTTTCTTTCTCACTAGACCTTTTCTATTCTGGACTTTTTTCTTGGGTTTATTTTTTCTACTGTGAAAAGAGAAGGTACAGTGTTGTGGAGAATTCCAAACATGGAGTATTTTTCTATAAGTTACACTCTATTTATAAAGCTGGGTTTACTTCCAAGCCTTGTTGTGATAAAGACCTCAAGCTTTCTAGTAAAACTACATCTACACACTGAGGCTGCTTGGTTTGAATACTTTATTGGTGTTTCACACCCAGATTGCTCTGCAGAGTTGAAACCTCTAACTAGTGTTTACTTTGTAATATGGACCAGGCACTGCCAGACAATGTGTCCCTTCCATATCGTATTTTGAATGCAAGCAGAGCTCTTATGTAGCCGACAGTTTGACTTGTCATTGGAGGGAAAGCAGATGCACCATCACTAATTCCACCTGTGTTCAAGTCAACATGTCTTTTGGGAAATAGGTCTGTTATTTTAGGGGCGCTTTGCCAATTTTGCACATGGAGGTTTGTTTACTTGTCTCGAGGAGTTGTACTCATCCTGAGAAAATAGTCCTGATTATTTTTTGTTGCTCTGAAGGAGCTTTTCAGAGTTTGACAAAAATAACCCAGATGATGACTTAGTGAAGCCATCAGGGTTCCCACTTTAACAACTGTGGTTGTAGAGTTGGGAACATGTGAGATTTTAATGAAAGACAGTCAGGATATAATTTCTGATGCTCCAAGCTTGACCATTCCCTTTTCAGTTGCAGCATAAACGTTGAAATCGGCATTTATGTTGTCACAACAACAACAAAAAAAATAACGTGACGTCTAAAGTTTTGTAAGACAGAATCATCTGGAGAAGTTATGGTACTTTCAAGAAAATACGGGTCATCTGCTAACTTCAACCAATAACATATTAATAATAGAGCGTGATTACATCTGCCCGTGTGTGCAGTATGCTGACCCACTATGGTTTGGCCATAACCTTATAACTTGAATCCTTACAAGATGGATTGTTGTGTGATCCTACAGCTCTTATGAGAATCCAGTAATGTTTATAATTTATCTTTTTGGATGCTTGAAAGAAAATGTGGCTTTTCTTATCCTGGTTTTCCAGCACTTCTTCAATGCCAAAGAGTATAAGCACTTCAAACACTCCACAACCCAGAATCTGGACTTATCCACATGGGTCAGAATAATTTCTTGTCCTTGTGCCAAAGGTTAACCTAAAAGTTAAAACATCTTAGCATTTACATTTTTTGAATTTACGCTGTAGTGTATTTTTTATTTTTAATTTTCAGCCTCATAATACTTCACAGATACATCCAAACATCCCAACTAGTCTGTTTTCTTCTATAGTGGAGATGAGTACAATTTTCTTTTTGACCTGTTGGTGGAGCAACGGATAAGCAGTGTTTACACAGGTGGACGAACGATGATGACAATACAGTTTGACATGTTGAAAAAAAAAAAGTAAAAAGCTGCACTAGAATTGCAGTTTTACTGGAACGGACACTAATACAAGTAAAGAACTTACCAAAACCAAGTGGTATGGCAAATGAAATACATTTCATTTGAATAGTTATTTTAATTTTGTGATTCTTTGGAGAAATAATTTTAATAAACCTAGTTTCATTTGAATCTGAACCGTCTAATGTGAGTGTTTTGTGTTAATGTGTGTGTCTATATGTATATATATATATACCATGCAGGGAGATATGTGTAACAATCACACTGTGGGGACTCCTATACACATTACTTTTTACGGTGTAGATTTGACACATCATCTGTGATGTTACAGATATACTGATAATACGTCTTCTTTCTCATTCCTGCCAACGCCTACGTTGGAAGGAATCCAGAGAGAAGACAGAGAAAATAATAATCTTGTATATCACTTTTCAAATCAACATACCAAAGTGCTTGAGAAAAACACTAAAAAAACAAACAAACTTGCAATTTAAAAACAGGCACATAAGACAAAGTTAGAACAGTTAAAAGAAAAAACAACACCATACAGTTAAGAAAAGTTAAGAACATAGGTAAAACTCACAACTCAAGACCAAGAAAGGCTCTCCGATAAATGTTTTAAGTAGCAATTTAAGAGTTCACTGAGTCAGCTGACCTGTTTTTCTCAGGCAGATTATTCCACAGCCGGAAAGCCCTGACTGCGAATGCCCTGTCACCTTTTGTTTTCAGACGGGAGACCTCTGCCCGAGGATCTCAAGGTACGAGCTGGCCTGTATGGCGCCAAGAGGTCAGCAATGTGAGCTTTAAAAGTAATCAATAAAACCTTACAATTGATTCTTAAACATACAGGGAGCCACTGGAGATCTGCTACCACTGGAGTGATGTGATGCCTTTATCTGGTTCTGGTTTGAAGCCTGGCAGCAAAAACTATGACGAGACATGAACAACAAGTAACCGACCCCTGAGGTACACCATAATTCTTATTATACACAGATGATTTAAAACTATTCGCAGTAACATAAAACCCTCTGTCTAATAAATATGAAGAGAAGTCCTTTGTGTCAGGAAGGGTTGCTAGGTAAGGGGGTTAGGACCCAGATGCAGGACTGAGAAGGCTGAGGCAGGAGTTGGCGAAAAAAGTATTTAATAAAAAAAAGACAAAAACCGAAGGCGCTGCGGACGAGGCAGGAATTCTTAACTATGACGAGCTACACGGGTCGAGACAAAAACTATGACGAGACATGAACAACAAGTAACAAGAATCTTGGCATGAAAACGAGGCTTAAGACAAGTACGACCTAACAGAGAACAAAGGGGAAGACAGTTATATACACACGACGGGTTGACGAGAAACAGGTGAAACAAATCAAGTTGGGGAAGACAATCACAAAGGCGTGAAGATACAAGAAGGGACACAAGACAGGACCAAGAGTTCTGGGGAGCGGCAGTGTTTACACAGGTGGACGAACGATGATGACAATACAGTTTGACATGTTGAAAAAAAGTAAAAAGCTGCACTAGAATTGCAGTTGTACTGGAACGGACACTAATACAAGTAAAGAGCTAAGATAACTAAACTTTCTAACTAAACTGCATTTCATTTGAATAGTTCAGTTTAATTTTGTGATTCTTTGGAGAAATCATTTTAATAAACCTAGTTTCATTTGAATCTGAACCGTCTAATATGAGTGTTTTGTGTTAATGTGTGTGTGTTGTATATATACCATGCGGGGAGATATGTGTAACAGTTACAAAGTGGGAACTCGGTATACTGATAATACGTCTTCTTTCTCATTCCTGTCAACGCCTACGTTGGAAGGAATCCAGAGAGAAGACAAAGATGATAATAATAATCTTGTATATCACTTTTCAAATCAACATATCAAAGTGCTTGAGAAAAACTTTTAAAAACAAATTTGCAATGTAAAAACAGGCACATAAGACAAAGAACAGTTAAAAGAAAAACACAACACCATACAGTTAAGAAAAGTTAAGAACATAGTTAACACTCAATTACAACTTCAAGACCAAGAAAGGCTCTCAGATAAAAGTATGTTTTAAGTAGCAATTTAAAAGAGTTCCCTGAGTCAGCTGACCTGTTTTCCTCAGGCAGATTATTCCACAGCCGGAGAGCCCTGACTGCGAATGCCCTGTCACCTTTTGTTTTCAGACGGGAGACCTCTGCCCGAGGATCTCAAGGTACGAGCTGGCCTGTATGGTGCCAAGAGGTCAGCAATGTGAGCTTTAAAAGTAATCAATAAAACCTTAAAATCGATTCTTAAACATACAGGGAGCCAGTGGAGATCTGCTACCACTGGAGTGATGTGATGCCTTTTCCTGGTTCTGGTTAAAAGCCTGGCAGCTGAGTATTGGACTGTCTGGAGTCGTGAAATTGCTTTAGTGCTCAGACAGGTAAAAAGGCTGTTGCAGTAATCCAGACGTGAAGAAATAAAAGCATGTAAAATAGTCTGTGTCTTTAAAAGATAAAATGGGCCGGATCTTGGTAATGTTCCTCAAATGGTAAAAACAAATTTGAACCGTCATGGTAATATGGGACTCAAAACTTAGGTCACAGTCAATCCAGGCACCAAGGTTTTTGACAACAGTACTGATGTTCTTGCAGAAGGAACCAGCCATGGGTAAAATTGATTTTGGCAGCTGTTGGAGTTCAATAATAATCCTTTCTATTTTGTCTGAGTTGAACTGCAGGAAGTTGTTCATCCAGTTTTTGATGTTGTTTAAGTAGTTGTGCAATGAGTTTTCCATGTCTGACCAGGCAGGTAGATCTGGGTATCGTCCGCATAAAAGTAGAAGGAGACACCATGCCTGTGAATGACGTCTCCCAAAGGATGCGTGTATAAAGAAAATAAAATTGGTCCTAAAACCGACCCCTGAGGTACACCATATTTCATATTACACACAGATGATTTAAAACTATTCGCAGTAACATAAAACCCTCTGTCTAATAAATATGAAGAGAAGTTCTTTGTGTCAGGAAGGGTTGCTAGGTAAGGGGGTTAGGACCCAGATGCAGGACTGAGAAGGCTGAGGCAGGAGTTGGCGAAAAAAGTATTTAATAAAAAAAAGACAAAAACTGAAGGCGCTGCAGACGAGGCAGGAATTCTTAACTATGACGAGCTACACAGGTCGAGACAAAAACTATGACGAGACATGAACAACAAGTAACAAGAATCTTGGCATGAAAACGAGGCTTAAGACAAGTACGACCTAACAGAGAACAAAGGGGAAGACGGCTATATACACACGACGGGTTGACGAGAAACAGGTGAAACAAATCAAGTTGGGGAAGACAATCACGAAGGCGTGAAGATACAAGAAGGGACACAAGACAGGACCAAGAGTTCTGGGGGGCGGCAGTGTTTACACAGGTGGACGAACGATGATGACAATACAGTTTGACATGTTGAAAAAAAGTAAAGAGCTGCACTAGAATTGCAGTTGTACTGGAACGGACACTAATACAAGTAAAGGGCTAAGATAACTAAACTTACCAAAACCAAGTGGTATGGCCAATGAAATGCATTTCATTTGAATAGTTCAGTTTAATTTTGTGATTCTTTGGAGAAATCATTTTAATAAACCTAGTTTCATTTGAATCTGAACCGTCTAATATGAGTGTTTTGTGTTAATGTGTGTGTGTGTTTGTATTTGTATATATACCATGCGGGGAGATATGTGTAACAGTTACAAAGTGGGAACTCGGTATACTGATAATGCGTCTTCTTTCTCATTCCTGTCAACGCCTACGTTGGAAGGAATCCAGAGAGAAGACAAAGATAATAATAATAATCTTGTATATCACTTTTCAAATCAACATATCAAAGTACTATGAAAAACAAATTTGCAATGTAAAGCACATAAGACAAAGAACAGTTAAAAGAAAAACACAACACCATATAGTTAAGAAAAGTTAAGAACATAGTTAAAACTCAATTACAACTTCAAGACCAAGAAAGGCTCTCAGATAAAAGTATGTTTTAAGTAGCAATTTAAAAGAGGTCCTGAGTCAGTTGACCTGTTTTCCTGAGGCAGATTATTCCACAGCCGGAGAGCCCTGACTGCGAATCTCCTGTCACCTTTTGTTTTCAGACGGGAGACCTCTGTCACTGAGGCCCATCCTGTCCCTGCTCTGGGACAGGATGAGCCTCAGGAAAAGTTATGGAAACAGGGACCTGGATCAGGAGTCGGCACAGGAACATGAGCCAGAGCAGGACCCATCTCGAGAACAGGAGCAGACGCTGGACCCACCTCGAGAACAGGAGCAGGAGTCCAAGCAACTGCGGGGACAGGAGCCCGGGCAGAGGCGACCCTCGGAGCCGGAACAGGAGCCAGAGCGGAGGCGACCCTCGGAGCTGGAACAGGAGTGGGACGTGAACGGACCCTCGGGGACGGTACGGGGGCAGGAGCAGGGCATGAAGGTCTTGCTGGACAGAGATCTCACATTAAAAAGTGCCATTTTAAGAGTTCTTGTGCTTGGAGCACAGGATTGTTCATTTGTCCCAAGTTTTAATAGATTATCAACATTTCTTAGAGAGCTGTTTTTGTTTCTTGACTGGTTTATGGTTGATAATTACCGGGATGTCAGGAACAGGAAGGTCAGCTCCAGAGATATAGGGCCTTATGTGGAAAGGGGTGGGGCTACTAAGCTTTGTGACAGGTGCAGTGACCAGCTGGTGTGCAGAGATAATTAGTCCATGTTTGATTAGTCATTAGCATGTGGAGGTGAGAACTGCATGAGCGATGTTTGCGGCTAGCGCACGGTTTCCTTGGCGGCAAGGGTGAATTCCATCTCTGCTAAAAAAGGACTCACGCTCCGAGAAGAGGTTGAAGTTATCAGTTAAAGTGGCACCGTTAGAGGAACATACTGATTGTAACCAGGAACTAAGAGATAACAATCAAGTGAATCTTCCACTGCCATGAGGGAATGTGGGTATTGGACCGACAATAAAGACAGATCTTTTACAGTTCTTTAGCATGTTAAAAAGACAGTTGAAATGTTGCTTCAGGACTTCACTTTGTTGATCGGCGTTATCATTCCATTATGACAACGTTTTTAGCTTGGGGATAACCTGTATCAAACTAATTTCTTCTGCCAGGTGGCTTTTGCGACGTAATGTCCACTATGTCCTTGCAAATTAATCCAACGCACAGCGGTTGGATCAGTTAGATCTTAAAATAAATTGTAAAACATACTGGGTGCCAGTAGAGAGCTGCTAACCCCAAAGGGATATGATCCCCTTTCCTGGTTAAAAGCGTGGCAGCTGAGTTAAGTTCTGTCTGAAGTTGTGCAACTGAGTCTTTGTTCAAACAGGTAAAAAAAAAAAAAAGGCTGTTAAAATAATCTAGATGTGATGAAAAATAAGCACGCTAAATAGGCTTTGTGTCTTTGAGAGATACAGTGGGCCAGGAATTTTGGAAATGTTCCTCAGATGGTAAAAACAGGATTGGACTAGCTTGAAACTTAGGTTGGAGTCAAACCAGACAAGAATAGCTTACCACAATAGGACTGATGGTGTAAGAGAGGGAACCAGACAAAGACGCAACTTGCTTTGTCAAGTGCTGTGGTCAAAGCACAATGATTTCACAAGGTTGAGTAACATGCAAGTTGTTACTCATCTTAAATATCATGGTACCAGGTATCTCATGCCTGACGGCAGGTGTGAGTATCATCAGGTTAAAAGTGTAATGAAACACCATTATTATTTTAAAAAAGCCCATCTCTCCTTGCCTCTCAGTTTATATCTGGTATATCTGTGTTTGATCAGTGAATTATCAACCACGATGACAAATGTTCACCACTCTTTTGTCATCGTCTTGGTTCTCACGGCGGTCAAGCTTCGCTGCTACTTCTCGCATTCTCCTGTTCCTTGGTAATTTGAAATTTGTAATCTTTGTGACTGTTCCTGGGTTTCTGCCTTTTCCCTGCTTCCTGTAGTTTGTTGGTTGCCTGGATATTTCAACTCTTAATCAGCTGTAAGTAAAGCTCCATTTTTGTTCGTAAGTAAAGCTCCGTTTTTGTTCTGTTTGTGTGCTTACTAATCCGGGTACTGCATCAGTTTCCTTTTTTGCGTCGATCCACCTGACACCGGGTGTTTTAGTGGAATCTAGCTTGTGTATTATTTGGTATGTGAGGACATTTTTATCTTATAACAGATTTATCTGATCCATACCTTTGCACCTTACACAGTAGCCTGTAGCCTGACGGACCTCCCCAGAAGTTTAACGTGTATTGACAAGGGATTTCAACCACTGTTCAATATATATATTTTTTTTTTAAATTAAACTCCAACATGAATCCACTTACACCAACGTATAAACCAAGCTTTAGCCTAACGGAAGGCAAGCATCTCAGTCTTAGAGCAGGATAGACAGACATCTGTCCTCTTCCTGTTCACAGGTTTTACCAGTGTAGATGAATGACACACCCAGGTCTCTTCTACGGTTGATCAACAACGTGCCCAGGCCTGCTCCTAAGCCACCTAACACTTCTTCTAGCTCTCCCACGTCAGAGCCTGAAGACACTTTGCATTGCTCCTGGACGTGCATCCTGTTCATAGTCTGTACTCCCAGTCTTGACCTCTTGCGGGATCTAGACCCAGCCGTTGCCATTCCGAGTCCGAGGAGCATCTGTCTGCCTCGTCTGCCGGTAGGTGCTTTATTGTGTATTATTTGGCTTCTTACCTTCAGGCTGTGCTTTATTGTGTATTATTTGGCTTCTTACCTTCAGGCTGCCAGAGCTGTTAGCACTAGCAGTCCCGCTTGGACCAGGACTGCTAGTGCTAACAGCTCTGGCAGTTTCTGTGCTTTGCATTTACATGGCACCATAGGGTTGAAGTGCTTCGTGGTATGCAAACTCTTGTTTTTTTAAACAAATAGCATAAACCCCCACTTTTATCTGGGCTTCCATCAGGTTTTTTTTTTTTAATAAAATTTGCCTTCCATCAGTCCTAGCAACGTGCTTTCATCCGATTCCTCCATTCTGGTAGGCATTAGCCGAGCTCTGACATGAGCTTCAGTGTAATCGGTGTAGCAGGAAATCATGCACTAAAGTTCTGCGTTGCTTGGAATGCAAACTGCGATTAAATGCGTTAATTTTCTTAACGCGTAAATCTTTTTGTAATTAATTAACCATAATTAACACGTTAAAGTCCCACCCCCTAGTATTTATTTTTTGTCATAGATTCGACTTCTGCCATCAGTAACGCAGGGTGACATTTAAAAACTCAAAGTTTGGGAGTTGACTCAGGCTTGTTGATCTTGATCTATAACTGAAATGCAATCTACACGACAGGACAGAGCAGACTTCATCTGCAGATGACTCCCGGGCACAATGGAGCAGAAGTTGCGCTAGACCTTTTCATTGTCGGTCATTTTGACGACCATTGCCAACACGTCTTGTCAGTACTCGGACTGGGACTGCTAGCGCTAACAGTTCTTAGACAGTACCGTAGGGTTGAACTGCTTCGGTGGTATGCAAATTCCATTTTGGTAGGTGTTAGCTGCATAGACATAGACATATATACATAGATATTGTATATATGTCTATGGTCTATGGTTAGCCGAGCTCTGACGTGTGCATCAGTGTAATCGGTGTACCAGGAAATCGTTCACCGAGAAAAGTTCAAACATCGCGGAATGAGAGACAAGAGCCAATTAATAAGGTCACTCGCCACCAAGGGGTCAGGGGTGTGAATTGCAATCTGTGAAAATGACAGATAGCCTTCAGATTTTTCCGTCACATTTAAAAAAAAAAAAAACAGTCAATGACAGAAAATATTTGGTTAACGCGACCCCTGCAATGGAGCCATCTACTTTGAACCCAAAACCTTCTTGCTGTGCAGGGCTTGACCACCACACTACTTTTATACTTTTTCTCGAGAATTCGACTCACTAATACAACTGGTTCGCAGCAATACGCAGCAAAACATCAAACTCTGAGTTGGTATAAATCAGGTGTGTCAGACTCATTTTAGTTCAGGGTCCACATGCTGCCCAGCAATAGCACAATAGCCAATAAATACATTTCCATTTGTTTCAGTGCAAAGAAATACATTAGGAAAATGTTTACTTTTAATGAACTATCCCTTTACAAAACATTTTAATGAACAACTTGACATTTCGCAAGATAAAGAAGTGCAATTTCAGCACATAGAATAGAATATAGAATAGGTCTTTATTGTCACTGTCACAAGAACAACGGAATTAAAAGTGCTCTATCAGTGCATTATAAAAAAAAAACAAAAAAAAACATATAACAACATTTAGCAGCATAGGTAACACACACACACACATGCACACTCAGTCACTGCATAAAAGTGCATATTATTTTTGTACAGCAATGAGGGTTGTTATTGCTGTTGGATAAAAACTGTGTTTGAGTCTGTTTGTCCTTGCGTTTATTGATCGGTACCGTCTGCCTGAAGGTAACAGTTCAAACAGGGAGAGACCGGGATGGTGGGTGTCCTTTAAAATGTTCTGGACTTTTTTGAGACAATGGGAACTGTGTAGTTCTTCCAGTGTGGGGAGAGGGCAGCCAACGATCTTTCGGGCCGTGTTGATGACTCTCTGAATAAGAATAAGAAAGCCTTTATTTGTCCCACAATGGGGAAATTGTACCATATACACATGCAGTATGTCAGTATAGTCTCAATGGAGGCACGATGGAAGGACACCAGCAGTATTTGTGCGATGTCATTCCTCCTGAGTATTCTCAGGAATGTACAGTCTCTGCTGAGCCTTTTTCAGCAGCTCAGAGGTGTTCACGCTTCAGGATAGACATTGCTGTCAGCTGTTGAGTTCTGGGCTACTCTTTACTCAAACAGTGGACAAAGGCCGATCCTTGTGAAACTTCTCAGCCTCCAGGACAAACAACGGATTTTACGTCTCTCACGTGAGAAGAGTGAACTAAAATATGAAGACAAACGCGTCCACATCTTTCCTGATTATAGCGCTGGAATTGTCCTTAAACGTCGGCAGTTTGATGGCATCAAGAAAAAGCTCCGCGAAATGAAGATGGAATACTCTCTTCTTTACCCTGCCACACTGAAGATCATTGCAGCGGGCAAAGCTGTCATGTTTAAAAGCCCTGAAGAAGCAGAGTTCTTTCTTCAAGATCGTGAGACTCACTCCAATGACTGATTTCTGAGGTACGAGATGAACTGATTTGATCGCGATGTCACTGTTATTTGTGGCATGAATGGCTTATATAACTATTGAAGTGAATCCAATTATTTGAGCTGAGTAGCTCGGCTACCTGTTTCTCGTTGCCGATTAGCAGGCTATATAATTCTGGCCATGGTATTTGTTTTTTTTTTGTGTTCTTTTTTATGGTGTGAATATGATTGAGGACTGGATAACCTGGGCCTGGTGCAGACCTCTTTGATGAGCCGTTTTGCCTGTTTTGTTTATTCTCTAGGCTACTGTATCTATATTGGCCAATACTCATCCTTATTTTATACGGCCGCGATTTTTGACTGAATTATTGTCTTCTGCATGTAAAAAAAAAAAAAAAAAAAAAAAAAGAAGAAATATTTAGGCTTTCACTTCATGTACTAAGAAACTTAGCAGACAGTATCTGCATTCTCTCATGTTCTGGCCTTGCCGGTCTCTCTGTCTCTGTGTGTGTGTGTGAATGTGCGTGTGTGTATGTGTGTGGGTGTATGGTGCTCTCTCTCTCTCTCCTTGCGCCCCCCCCTCCACGTTTTCTGTCATGTCCCTGAATAGTCTACATGGGTAAAGGCTTATTTGTCATTCACCTGAACATAAGAAGCTTGCCACACAAAATTGATCTCTTGAGGGCCTGGCTTGTCTACAATAAACCTAGTGTTATCACACTGTCTGAGACCTGGTTGAATGCTAATATTTCAGATGAAGAAATCAAACTGGACGGTTATGTCTTGTATAGAGCTGATAGGGGTAGTCGCGGTGGAGGGGTAGCCACCTATGTCTCCTCTAAACTATTTTCTGAAATTATAATTCCAAAGGAAATCCCAGTACACTTTGAATGTCTTTTTGTCAGAGCTAGCTTTCACGCAAATAAACAGCTAACCATAGGTAATATCTACAGACCTCCAAATTCCCCCATAGAGTCAATACACTGCATAGGAACCACGATTAAATCAGTGGGCAACTCAAACGAGATGATTATCCTTGGAGATTTTAATATTAATTGGTTAGATCGCTCATCTCTAAAGGACAGACACTTTTTTGAAAGCTTGAACCTGACTCAACTAATCAGCCAACCTACTCGAATTGACCACAGATCCAAATCTTTATTAGATTGGATTCTGGTCACCCACTCTCACAGAATTATTGATTCAGGAGTTTTACCCGATTGCTTTAGTGATCATTCCATGGTGTTCTGTGTGTGGAAAATTAGACTACCTTGCTTACCTCCCAAGGTCATCAGGGTAAGACAGAGCAAACATCTTAACCCGGAGTCTTTTATACAAGACCTGCTGGATATAAAATGGAATAGGCTCCACCTTATTCCGTTTATGGAAGATGCCTGACATTTTTTCCACACTGAAGTCCTTAAAGTCATTGATAAACATGCCCCCTGGATTTCAGTAAGGGTTAAGGGCCATCATCAAAGCGCCCCTATTTTTGCTTCTATGCTCATCTCAAAGTGTATTCTTCTTTCATTGCCTTTCTTTTTTAGGGTGGGCTGATTCATGCATATAGTTACACACGTCAGCGTTGCCAGATATACGATAATTAACATATTTATACGATAGTTTCAGGGCCTATGCGGTGTAAAAGGGCAAATGTACGAAAGTTTGCCATCTGACTGATAATGAATAAAGCAGTTGTTTCATTCAAATGGACAATCCCTCTGTGTTTTATTCTTTGATTTTAAATGCACTGCCCTAGTGTGTGATTTATTTATTTTTTCAAGCTGATAGTTAGAGACTAAATACGATCATCTTAAATCAACCGTATGATATTTCTTCATTTCCCATCTGGTAACACTGACTCACATTCACTTTTGCCTTATTTAAGCTGCCTTATGGACTAAATACGCCACTTGCGTGAATTTTCGTTCCATTGTCTCTGTTCCTCTTTGGTGATACCTCTGCTGGTTTTAAATTACCACACACCACACCTGGGGACTGTTGACTTCCCTGTCACGGGTATGCTCCGCCCTGCCTCAATTGTTCACAATAGAACAGCTGCACATGCAGCTAAATTACCTGTACCTGACACGGAGTCTGTTCTGTCACCAAAACATTTTTATTTTCATTTAACAGGATTCTAATCATAGTGGAGGAGGTATTTGTTGTTCAGGCTGCATGAGTGAGACGGCGCTAAATCATACGAAGAAATGGTAAGAACTGCATTTTTTATTTTATTTTTATTTTTTATTTTCTTTATTAAAAAAGTTATTTTAAGATCTCTGTTAAATTAAAAGTATTCACGTATTTGTCTCTGTGTTTTAAGGCATTTCGTATTGGTTTTTGGGCCAAAAAAAAAAAAAAGGTTAAATGGAATAATTTGATGTTAAGATATTCCTAATAGGCTGTAATTTTTTGTTTAATTTTTAAGAAATCTTACTCTCAATGACTAGTCTTGACTAGATCATATTTTTGACAGTATTTTCTTCTTTAGTTTTTTCTATTTAAACAAGAAAGAAAAATACAATGTGTCCAGGAAGCAGTAATCTTATCGACTAAAGGAAAGTAAAGCACAAACCAAACAAATTTGACAACAAATTCAGGATTCAAAGAGTTTATTTTCAAGTGCACGGTATAGAAACACGTTTCCCTGTGCAATGAAATTCTTCTTTTGCCATTAGCCCAAATAACTAGCACAAACATCCATCCTCCTCGTCAGGCCATCCTCCTCCTGTGATTGGGGAGTGAGGACAGCATGGTGTTCTTTGAGTCTGTTTTTTGTTGAAGGAGTAAAGCGAGTGAGGAGTGAAATAGTTTATCAACCAGTAAATCAAGTTTTTTATTTTGCTTATTGTTTGAAGTCAACCCGGAGAATATTTCTGTTTTTGTAACTAAATCCAAAACCCTTTTGTTGAAACCGAAACCTCTCTCCGTGAGTGCTTAATTATTTAGTGAGTCGTACACCTCCTCCTCACAAACTACTCGGATGTTTTTTACCCTTTTTTTGAAAGCAAGAGTAGCCATAACAAGTTGATTAACTTCACTGAAGACTCGAAGGAAACGGAGAGTTGGCGGATCCAGCCGATCACTGCCGACAGATGAACAAAGCAGCCGGCGGGCAGTGAGTAAAATCAGCTAATCGACTTTATGAATGAATGCACCGTTGCGCTGCAAACAAACAATCGAACACAATGGGAGACAAAATTGTGGATTGTGGATGTGGATTGCAATAAAACGGGGATGTTGGAAGGATGTTTAAGGATGAATTAAACGGAGATTAAATGTGTGTGGTAATTTATGATGTCTGACACACCTGAGACCGCAATTGAGTCTGGGGACATGTTGCTTCGCGCAGAGGCAGATTGGGAGCATGCACAAGGAAGACAAACGAAATGAAGCATTTGATGACTGATGTTGGAAATGTTGATAAAGTCAATGACACATTTGAAGCGTTTAAAGGAGCTATGGATGAATTTAAAAATGCAAGAGCTCTTATCAGAGGAGGAAAATGATGACTGGTATGAACCCAGAATAACTAACCTGAATTATTTCATGAAAGATGTTGAGACATGGAAAATAGAAATTGCACAATCAAAAGTTGGACCACTGGACAGCATATCAAATGTATCGCACAAAACACGGTCTTCCACTTCCTCAGTCTCAGAGTTAAAAAAAGGCCAAGGCGGAGCAGGCTGCTGCAATGGCTCGAGCTGCTGCATTGAAAGAAAAACGCACCTTGCAACTGGAGAAAACAAAACTGAAATCAAAGATGGAGCAAATGGAGTTGGAGGCAGACCTCGCAGCGTCAGCCGCTAAAATAAAAATTCTTCAAAGTGATGACGTGGATCAGGAAGCTCCAGGTGATGGCATGGAGGAGTATTATGACTCTCATCATGAACCAGAAACAATGGAGAGCGATGTGGAATTTGTGCATCTAGGTGCAATACCAAAAACCCCACTTCATCAAACCATCTTAAGGGCGTATTCACACCAGGAAGGTCCGTTAGTTCACTTGCTTTGGTCCGGACCAATTTTTTTTTCTTTTTTTTTTTTTAGTGCGGTTCGCTTTCACACTGTGATTAATTGCAACCGGACCAGAATTTATAAACAAAAACACATGTGCTAAGGTCGTTCAGCCATTGGCTGGTAAACGTATAGGCGGGGTAAAGAAGGAAGCCAAATGTCCCACGTAAATAGGCTACAATGGAGACTTTGCGTACTGTAGGTCTACTTGTTATTATGCTAGCAATATGGTTTATAAACTGAGCGCTGGAATCCCCTCTCTCTCATTTGTTTACTAAAAATCTTATATACTTCTGCATTTTTATGTGTTTTCTCCAGCATTTGAGATATCTGGACATCTGCCCAGATATCTAGGAGGCAGCGTGTCTCCTCAGAGCTCGGTTAAGCCACGGCTCATCTCTACCTAACCTACCTGCGTTTGTTTGCTTCACGTGTCTCTCTCTGTTGTGTGTGTCACTGGGCTATCCTACATTTCCCATAACTAGTGCAGTGCCCGTCGGAAGTATGTATTCCTATAGTGGGAGCTGAAGAAGATTTTTCAGTTGTGACCATTGTCGTGACCATGTCTCCTCCCCACAAAGACACCTGCCCAGTTTCAAATCAGCGTGCCACAGACAGACAGACAGACACAAACTCACCAAATAAGTTAAAAGAAATTCTTGATTTATAGATAGATGATCAAATCACTCATGTTTTGTCTGTAAACTGTAAAATAACGTTGAGTCTCCGTTGCCATGGTTACCATCTAGCGTTTGAGCCAGCGCAATAATTTAGAACTGTCATCAGGCAACTGGAAATATTAGAGCGGAGAAAATCTATTTTACCGATATATTTTACATTTCTTATCCAAACAACGTCAAACTTAGCAGTGCACATCTTCGTGCCCGTAGCGAGACACCTGCCCAGTTTCAAATCAATCGGGCCAACGGTTCGCGACATGCGTGCCACAGACAGACAGACACACAGACGCTTCTTGATAGATGCGCGAAAACTAAGCTCGTCAAATCCAAAAAGGTAGATTTTTGCAACTTGGGTCGGATCGAGGTCGGGCTGCTTTCACTCCATAAAGGAACCGCACCAGGGTTCGGTAGGAACCGCTCCGAGACCACCTCCTCAGCTGGGTCTCGGTCCGCTTGTTTGGTCCGCACCAGAGTTCGAGTGATTGTATTCACACCAGTCAAAAAGGTCCGAACCAAGCAAGGAAACGAACTTGAGTTCGTTTTAATCGAACTAAACAAGGCAGGTGTGAATACACCCTTAGTCTCCAGAAAATAAACCTCAAATCAAGAATGCAACTGAAAAACACAAAACTGAAACTGCAAACCATAATCGCCCCATAACTTATGTTGCACAGGATAACTCAGATGTGGTTGTTAATGCTGCTCATGATAACTTGGATGTGGTTATTCAAAGACAAAATGACTTGGCAGAACTCATTGTCTCACAGCGAAACCTGTCTCTGTTACCTGCAAGAGAGATTTCTGTGTGTGATGGTCATCCATTGGAATATCAGTCTTTTATCCATGCATTTGAACACATGATTGAAGACCAGACTAAAAATAATCAGGACAGACTCTACTGTCTTGAGCAGTTCACCTCTGGTTTACTTAGAGACTTGGTTCGCAGCTGTTTGCACATGGATGGGAGCAGGGGCTATAGTGAAGCAGGACACCTTTTAAAAGAGCACTTTGGGAATGAAATGAAGGTTCCTGGAGCTTACCTGGAAAAGGCCTTGAACTGGACAACGATTAAAGCTGAGGATGGGAGAATGCTGCATGCATTCGCAATGTATTTGAGAGGATGCTGTAATGTGATGCAAGATTTACAGTATTTAGAGGAACTTGAGATCCCATCAAACCTAAGGCTGATAGCATCCAAACTACCCTACAAACTCCCGGAAAGGTGGCATACCACAGCTTACGAGACACAACAGAGAACTGGCAGGAGGATTAGATTTCAGCACTTTGTGGATTTTGTGGAAAAACAGACTAAGATGCTTCTGGATCCATTGTTTGGGGACATTCAAGACCAAATGACAACAAAAAAATCTATCCCAAGAAGCAAAAATGAACCAAAATCAATGAGAGGCAAAAACAGCAGCTTCGCTACTTCAGTAGTAGCAGTGATTATGGAGAGGACAGGATGTACTGTAAAACAATTATCTATTCCACAACAACCTCCTCAAACCACACCCAGTCCCATCATCCCTTCCTGTGGATTCTGCCATGGGGGAAACGCACTCTGACTGACTGCTCACGATTCAAAACGCAGTCACATGATAACAGGGTTGAATTCTTAAGAAGCCATGGATATTGCTTTGGATACCTGCTAAGAGGTCATCTAAGCAAAAATTGTAAACGAAGATTGATATGTCAAGTTCGTCAAATGAAACATCCTACTCTACTTCATATTCTCGGTGCAAAAGGTCCAAGACAGGAAAATCAACCAAAAGCCACTGCTGAGACAGAAGAAACCCCCATAAGCAGTGCTCTTGTTTCAGCTGGTGATGCAACTGGGGCCGGGAGAGACTGTGCACTTGTGATTGTCTCAGTCAGAGTTAAAGTGGCAAAAGGGAGCAGGTATATTTAGACCTATGCCTTCCTCAATCCAGGCAGCACAGCAACGTTTTGCACAGAAAATCTAATGAACCAGCTGAATGTGAAAGGACGCAAAAACAAGATACTTTTGCGAACAATGGGACAGGAAAAGCCTGTAGGGACCTATGAGATCAGAGGATTGGAGGTTGGAGACTTGAAAGGCTGCACATATCTGGATCTGCCGAAAGTTTACCCACAGAGTAAAATCCCTGTCTCAAAGGAAAACATAATCACACAGGATTATTTGAAGAGGTGGCCTTATCTCAGTGGCATCCAGTTAATGGAAATTGAGGCAGATGTTGAATCGATGTTCCTCGAGCAATGGAGCCATGGAAAATCATAAACAGTCATGATAATGGACCGTATGCAGTCCAAACCTTACTGGGATGGGTGGTAACTGGACCACTCAGTGTTGACAGTGCGACAGAATATGCTGGGCCCATTGCAGTGTCAAGTAACAGAATCTCTGTTGTTGAGTTGAAGGATCTACTCATCAGACAATATAATCAGGATTTCTCTGAGAACATATACGTGGAGAAAAATGAGATGTCAGTTGAGGATAAACGTTTTATGGAGATTGCCTCCACCTCAGCGTTTCTTAAAGATGGGCACTATCATTTACCACTGCCTTTCCGGGATAAAGACAAGGTTATGCCTGATAACCATGGTATGGTAAAGGAACACACACTGCACCTTTATTAAAAAAAAAAAATAATAAAATTTAGAAAGGATACAGTGTATGCTGAGGAATACATCTCCTTCATGGAGGACATCCTCAAAAAGGGTTACGCAGAAAAGGTTCCACCACAGCAGCTTCGCAGAGAGGACGGAAAAGTCTGGTACATCCCACATCATGGTGTCTACCACAAGCGAAAGCACAACCTGCGGGTGGTGTTTGACTGTACATCCTTATTTCAAGGAACATCTCTGAACAAGGAGCTTCTCCCAGGTCCAGACTTAACAAACACCCTCATTGGAGTTCTGTTAAGGTTTTGCCAAGAACAAATTGCAGTCATGGCAGACATTGAGGCAATGTTTTATCAAGTACATGTTGATGAAAAGGACAGAGACTTCCTGAGGTTTTTGTGGTGGCCAGAGGGTGATATCAGCAAACCACTTGATGTTTACAGGATGAAAGTTCACCTCTTTGGCGTTGTATCATCCCTGAGCATCACAAATTTTGCCCTGCGTCAAACTGCTGATGACAATCGGAGGCATTACTCTGATGAAGTTTTGAAAACCATCAAAACTAACTTTTATGTGGATGACTGCCTCCGATCTGTGTCAACAGCGGACCAAGCTATAAAGCTTGTCAAAGATCTCACTGAAGCCTGCAGTCGGGGAGGCTTCACATTGACAAAATGGGTCAGCAATAACGGTGAGGTGTTAGCAAGCATTCCTGAGCATCACAAAGCAAAAGCAGTCAAGGAACTGGACCTGGATAAAGAAAAGCTGAAAGAACAAATCACAGTTGAGCTTGCACTTGGAATCCATTGGAACACCCACAGTGACACCTTCAGCTTTAAAGTAACTGTCAGAAGCCAGCCTGCTACCAGAAGAGGTATACTCTCCACAGTAAGTTCGGTTTATGACCCATTAGGTTTTCTCTCTCCTTTCATCCTGAAAGCTAAACAACTACTTCAAGAGCTCTGCAAATCCAGGTATGGATGGGATCAAGTTATTCCACAGGAATTCGCAAGGACCTGGCAGAGATGGATCGGAGAGTTAAATCAGTTACGTGGGTTTCAAGTACCAAGATGCATAAAGCCTGAGAATTTGGACCCAGTGGAGACTGCTGAGCTGCATCACTTCTGTGATGCAAGTGAGTCAGGTTATGGTACAGTAAGCTACCTTAGATTAACGAACCAATAGGGCAGAATCCATATCTCCTTCATATTTGGAAAAGCCAGAGTCTCACCTCTCAAGCAGATCACCATTCCCAGGCTTGAACTCACTGCAGCAACACTGGCCGTAAAAGTGGATCGGATGCTTAGGAAGGAGCTGCATTTACCACTCACAGATTCAACTTTCTGGACAGATAGTACATCTGTATTGAAATATATTCGTAATCAAACAAAGAGATTTCAGACATTTGTAGCCAACAGAGTTGCAGTGATCCATGATCTCTCACACACAAGCCAGTGGAGATACATATATTCAAGAGATAATCCAGCTGATTACACAAAGCTTTTTTACCATTTTTTTTGAAAGCAAGAGTAGCCACGCACAAAGGAACGATATACAGAAATGCAAATATGCTTGCAATTCCACGGTATACAGAGAAACAAATACTCTCAGCACCACCAAATAATTAGTGGAAATGACTTATTTTCATTACTTATGACATTTTCAAATATTAAAAAAAATAAACACTTTTGAATTATTTTCCAATGCAACTGACGAGTGCTAAAAATCATATAAAGCTTTGGACTACAGGCGTGTCCCTGTCATGTTTTTCCATTTTCATTCTTCCTTGCGTTTCTGTATTCGACTGAGTTGTATTTGCAGTCAAACTCATGACGCAACAGGAAAAAAACCCTGCCACTTGTTGGTGAGGCTTATCTGTAAAATCATGAGAGCTTGGGATAATGTTTTTGTTACAACAGTGGATTCAGATTGTTTCGTCTTGATTCATCCCAGTAACTCCGTAGCTTGTCGAACAAGTTTTATATCTCTTGGCTATGTCTCAAGTTGTGAGATGTTATCGCAGTTCACCACCCACCTCAGGTCCACTCACTTTCAACCCGCATTGAGCTTCGAGTATGTATTGTCATTGTAAACTTGTGTTTTTCTAGCAATACAATGTGTGACGTGACAACAGGGTGTGTTTGATTTTCTACACTGTCAAAAGCAAAGCAATTTAATCTTGAAATGTGGTAGAATGCAAATCTTTGATACAAGGATGGTCCTTGACTATTTTTTTTGCTGTATATCATGTAAACTCGTACCAATAATGTGTGTGTTTTGTGTGTCTCTGCAGATGTTTGGTTTCAGATCACCGAAGCTGTGTGCTGCGTGTGTCATCTTTGTGACATTGTGTTTAATATATCACTTTGTGGGAGAGCTATCCATAGATGTTACCACTATGCCGAAAAGGTAAAGTATGTGTGTGCCATGAAGGTAGGCGCAAGTCTGTGCAAAAGTGAAAGTGAAGCAGGAATCAGAAAGTGAAGCAGGTAACAAAGGAGTAGAAACAAAAAGTAACATGACTGGTAAAAAAGACACAGTGCCGACTAGCGCTTGGGTGGCGTTTTTACTGAGTGAGCCAGACTGATGAGCGCACAAGTATAAATGGCTTGCACCAGCGTAGGCTGCATGCCAAGGTTACGGCGTGTATGTCCTGCAGAGGTATGAACCTTGCTTAAGAGGATGTTCTTCCACAGTATTAAAAGCAGTGAAACTCTTTCCTTCAGCATTGGAGAAATATTCATTTCTGGCAATGCCCTTTACTGATTTGGGTTAGAGCTTTACTTTGCACAGTAAGCGGTGAATCAAGGCAGGACATTTAGCTGTGTGAGTGATCAAGAGGCAGAACAATTTCCCTGCTTATTGGGTAGAGCAGGTATTCTCCTCTGCAACAGTCTCCTTAGCAATAAGATGTCATGAAAAGGATTGTTTGGTTTGGCCTCTGATGGACACAGTCTTCATACTGATGTACAACTGTAGAGGCATATGATATAGAATAGAGTGACTCTTTCCTTCCAGCTTACAGTTCCCCAATCACCTCCCCCCACCTGGTGAATGCACCTGTCCTGAGGGCTCAGAGTTCCTGAAAGACCACATCCCCAAGGAGCAATATGAGGAGATGATGCAACGCCGGGCTAAGGAGCTTCAGCAGCACAAAGCCAGGTAGTGGGTGGATCCAGGGGGGAGGTTTCAGGCAACCGTCGTGACAGTAACATAATCTCACTACAACTTTCTTCATGACTGCCCACTATGGCCCCGTTCACACCTGGTGTTCTACTTCTTAATAAGTCTTGTAGCAAAGCAGTGTAGAAGCCTGTTAGAGACACACAATACACACATGCTAGCAAACACTATATTTATGTGTACAGTAGCAAATGTATGTTCAAATACAGAGAAAACAAAAATAAACTCATTGTTCTTTTTTCTTTTTTTTTGCTGCGCAATGCTTTCATTTCATTTTATATTTACCAGCTTCATTGATTTCCACTCATGTGCATACTTGTTTTTATGTATTATTTGTGTTTGCATTAATAATGCTAAGCCTAAAGCTTTAACTTTAGAGTACGCACTATTCATTTAGCAACTAAAACGTCTGCAGTAACTCACACTTTATGTCTCTACATGGATAGCTTTGCTTCCTTGTTTGCTTAAATCACATGATCTCCTCAACAGGACATCATCTGTATTGTCCAGACTGCTGTTTGCTTTGCCCAACTCTCCCCTGCAGTACCCTATCCAGGGTTGTATAGTACAGCCTTTGCGTCCCACCCTCATACCAGGTATGTTCATCCTTCTGTAGCCCATAGATCAGATAATAACATTGCAGGGTAGAATTCCTTGTAGAATTTACATGTTGTAATGGCCAGTTTTCCAACATGTGTTCTTTCCGTAAAAGGACAGTGTAATGATCAGTGTTGCATCATTTTAATTACAGGTTTAGAGCTGCGCACAGGGAAAAGAAGCAACTACAAGGTTGGTGAGATCTCATACATCAAGTTGGCAAGTCGTTATCGCTCAGATCTGCCTGGACAGTTGGTTTTGGTTGGTTAAAACAAGACGGCTGATGAATGGTGATACATTTCAGGTTTTTCTTGATTCCCTTGATTCCTATATGGTACTACAATACGAGAAAGCAATGAGGTGCGTCTGAAGTGGTAACAAGCGGATGATGTCCCATGTAGATGTCGCAAGGACAGAGAGGCCAAAGCTGCCACATGAGAAATCATTGGTTCCATAGCAGTCCTACGGAAGCCAGTTGACAGGTCTACTCATGTAGACCTGTATCACTTGTCAGATCAGCTGCCAAGAATGTCCAGAGAGCACTTTGCTTTCAGAATACAGGCCTTGTTGTGGTTCTTCTAGTTTCCAAAGGTAGTATGGGAGCCCTCAGCTGTGGAACCAGTAGGGGTTGGGGGGGGGCAGACACCCTCTCCTCTCCACTTTTAAGATTATAAGATTAAGCTTTCCATTTTGATAAATAATATAGTTAAGGCTGGCTCAGGTGACTTTTTGTTTTTGTGATGGGCAGCATATAAACTCAATTGAAGGTGAACATTTGAAAACTTAGTCGAAGGTGAACATTTGACATGAGTCTCTATCATTGTTCAGCAGCCATTTTGGTGTCAGTCTTGGTGTAAGGGGCAGAAACCTCACTGCATCTGTTGCGTTCATCTCCTGAAAATGCTGCAAAAGGTGGATTTGACTTTGAAAGTGTTGCGCAAAGAAAGTACGGAATACCATGGCAGATTGTGACAAACGAAATCAGCAAAGGGACAGCTTATAGAGGAGTTTCAGTGTGTCATATGAAACCAGTTTGCTTAACAAATGGCTTTGTAGGCTTGTAAATATCACACACCCACAATTATGACATAATATGATATCTATTTAATATCTACGCAATCACCATTATAATTGATATAGTAATGGTCTGAAACTTTTTTTAATGAGGTGTTCTGTGGACATTCTTGGCAGCTGTTCTGACAAGTGATACAGGTCTACATGAGTAGACCTGTCAACTGGCTTACATAGGACTGCTACGGAACCAATGATTTCTCATGTGGCAGCTTTGGCTTCTCTGTCCTTGCGACATCTGCATGGGATGTCATCCGCTTGTTACCACAAGACTATAGACTATGCACCTCATTGCTTTCTCATATTGTATTCCTGTGTGGCGTCACAACTTCTGCAGTGTTACACGGCTTATGTCTCAAAATCACACAGGGCTTTGTCAAGTTTTTCAGATCCTGTTTCTCTCCTAGGTGATTTTGAATGTGTCCAAAGGCACCCTGACCACCGAGATCCCGACAGAAGAGGCGACTGTCGAAGGTTTTGTTATACCTCTTAGAGTTTCTTCTCCTACGCTTGACTGTTTAATGAATGTGAGATTCTGATTTTGTTAAGCAAATTACACTTTTGAGCCATAATAACTAGACCAATCCAAACTGAGCCATACAACTGATTTTGTATGGCTTCAGCCCATTTATTACAGTTTGGGGATCTCAGCATTGCTGTTGTCTGTCCAGAGGCGTCACTAGGTTTTAAGGACGGGGGCTTAGCCCCAAGGAGATGCACAGGATGTGAGCAAACGAGCGCGCGAGCACAAAATTTCAGCTAGCAAAGACTGAGAAATTATTTATTAGTTATTAGTAGTTATTTATTAGTATTTATTATCAGTCTGTTTTTTTAATACAGTACAACAATAAACAAAGGTTTGCACAGTAGCAGAATGTTTACAGCATTAACAACAAAAAAAAATGGCTAAAATTGCAAGTTACTTGGTGGGTGGAAGCATCAAAGAATGCCGTCTGTTTTTAAGGGTGGCAAATCGGTCTATCACTCTGTTGTGACTCAGATGCTGAAGATCGGCTTTTTCAATTGACATGACTCTAAGACTGTCTCCCCTCTCACTCACTGTACTCCTCTGCCCTGACTCCTACGGGCCAATAGGGGTGGTGGAGTGATTATTATTAGTGTAAATATTATTATTATCCACTGATGATAATCATACGTGAATGAGCTCAGCTCCTGTTTCACAGTGTGCATCCATGTGTAAAGTGAGAAACACAGCTGATGCTCCAGAAGGAAGTCACCCCAAAGATACGGTGCACACTGCACGAGTGCACACTGAACTCTAAACAACCAGGACCTTCACAGTGCATTTCAGACTAACTAACAAGCTCGCTAAGTAGCAGCGTTCTTTTACAGCTGGAATGTAACTTTTGACCCAAAACAACAAAGGTAAGATGTGCGGAGAGATTGTCTGTAGTGTGTAAGCCAGGTTTTTATTTGTCAAACATGGAGCATTTCATTAATTACATGGGACTTTCTGCTGTTAGCTGGGGGCTGGAGCTAACTAATTGTTACTACCAGCAGTGATGAATACTTACTCTCCAGAAAAACTTTCTTATATCCATTTGCGCATCCATCCATCCATCCATTCATGTTCTTCTCCTAATGGTGTTCTGTTCGGCTCTGTGTGGCTGCGGGTACCGAGCCGCAAGCAAAGTCACAGGGAAAACGTAGACTGGATTTTCACTAATGTGGGCGTTCTGAACAAGTGGAATGGATTGGATAACAACATACCAAAGGGGCTCTCCCTACTGTACACTACGAAGTGAAGGGAAACTGACGGATATATGATCACATTTAAGTCCTTAATGACAGGTTATATGATTATTTATTTAAACTGATATGCTGGCCGCTTTATATCGAAGTTTGTTTTATTATTATTATTGTTATTTTTTTTTATAAAACAACAAACTATTTATGCGGGCTTAAGAATGTTTTATGGGGGCTTCAGCCCCCCCCAAACCAGGCCTAACGACGCCACTGTGTCTGTCTATGCTCTTTCTGATATTTGAATGTGTTTTAGTTTTTGGTTTTAGTTTATTTCCATATTGCATACAAATCTATTCCACAGGTTACACCACTGGAATACATGCAAAGCAAGCTTATCTTCCTCATGTCCAATTTACATCCGGACTATTTAAGAATATGAATGCATGGCTATGTGGTACTGTATGTAAATATTAAACAAAGATTTAATGTTTGACTGTGGTTGTACATGACAGGGGCTGGTAAGATGGGACTGACTATCGAGTCTAGCAACCTGGACCTCCTCAACAAGCTTCTGGCCAAAGTGACCTACACTAGCGCTGTCTATCATGTGAATACTGCTGACCTTGGTATGTGTTTAAGAAATGACAAGAAAGCTAGATATCATAATCGTTATGTGAGGAATAAAGTGCACACAGTGAAATGTACAAGTCTTGATTAAGTAAAAGTAATCAAAAGGAATGCGCACATTTTAGTGTTTCTTTCTGAAAGAATAAGGAAATGTAGGCATATTGTATTCCTTACATAAATTGTATTTTCTGTACTTTCTGTAGTTTCCTTCCAGTTTGAAGACCACAAAGCTGTGTTTCCCATTGCCATCAAACAGCCTCAGCCCCCAGTCCTGTATGACATGGGAAAAGGTACTCACAATTATAATTCGCAAATAGTCTTTTTCTGCTTTTAAATCCAGACATAAATTCTCTTTTGAACCAAGCTTTTCATTAAGATTTATTGTTATTTAAGTATCTTCAATGTGGAACAACACTGAAAACATCCAAATCTAAAGAAGCTTATGAAATTATGCAATAAACGTAGTTTCACGGAACGGTTTTCATTATCGGATATCAGATAACATGTCTTGCCTATTTACTATGCATGAAGCCATTAGTGCTGTTGTGCAATTGCCACTGGTACACAGCAAATTGCTATTTAGTTGCTGTAGCAATCAATATTATTGGAAGTATTGCTCAGATAAGTAAAAAGAAATTACAGCCAATCATTGGTTTAAGACATAAAAGTCAGTCCATATGGAAAATTCCAAGTTCAGTGGCAAAACTCATCCAGTGCTATAAAAAATCTGTCTTTCACAAGTGCCACCCCATTAAACAAAGAGTCGTCCATTAGACCAACCAGCCTCAAAAATGAATGTTTATCAGAGATTCAGTTTAGTGCCCACAAAAGAGCTTCAGAGTTCATGTAGCAGGTATATCTCTACATCAACTGTAATTGCATCAGTTTTCTCAAAATCAATGCAAAGAACGCCAACAAAACAGTAGACCAGTTAAACAGTGCGCTAAATTCATGCACATTTTACTAGAATACCACAGCATAAAGACACAAACACTATGTAAGGACTACTGAACCAAAAAGTACGAAGTAAAGCGACACATGGTCAAGCCTCCACCAGAACCCGACCTAAACCTGGCTGAGGGATGAGTTGGACCAAAGAGTGAAGGTAAAGCAGGCAGCATAAATGAGAACTCCTTCAAGGGTGTTGGAAATACTTCTGGCAACAACCTCATGAAGCCGGATGAGAGAATACCAAAAGTGTGCAAAGTGGCTATCAAAGCCACTCAAAGAACTTATGGAACAAACTATTTTGTGGTCAGACATTGTTTGGTTTTGACCAATGTGTCTTCAAGCATTCCAGTGTAGAGCTTTTGTTGACACGTATCCATGACAGTTGTTTTTATTAGTTGCCAAAACTAGGACTAGTTTTTGAGCATCTACGGATGTGCAAACCACCTGAATTGCTTAATCCTGGAAAGTACTACTTATACTAGCCATCAGATCAAACCGCAGACGATTCATTCTTCATTCTGGCTTTCTCCTTTTTTTTTTTTGTCAGACATCAACTCTCAAGTCACTGTCACCACTAAGACTTTCCTGCGCTATGAAGAGCTGAAGGTGCTGTTGAAAAGCATCCGGGATTTTTATAGCACTATAACAGTCATTATTGCAGATGACAGCTTAAAACCAGAGCCCATTACTGGAGAAAACATCCTGCATTACATCATGCCTCCAGCCCAGGTACACACACTGTAATTTATGTTAACGCACATTTGAACGTTGGACATTTCAATTTTCTACAGAGTTATCTAATATTTTGAACAAAAATTCCATGTACAAACAAACAAAGATATTGTGTCATCATCATATCAAACTAAACTTCAGACTTATTTTACATTTTGAAATAAATGATTAACCAAAATGATATTTGATAGAATAGCATGAATGCTACCATGTTTAAAGGGGTCCTAGAATCAAAACCACATTTACGTTGTTCCTGTTGAATTTAGGCTCCGAGTGGTGTCTAAGGACCACACCAAAAACTTCACCGCCTTCTCCAGCCTGCTTTCGTATGCAAATTCAAAACTAGAAACGGCCGTGTTGAAATGGGCAAATCTGAACAGAGCTCCGATATTACGTAATAGGCGCCCAGCCCTTTTGGAAACACCCTCTCTCATTTGCATGTTCCAGCCCACTGTAAGGGCGGGCAGTATATAAACGTATGGAGGAGGCGTTAGCTAGCTAGTCCCAGCGACAGCTAACCGCAGTTTCTGTCCAGAGGGATACGGTATGTCGGACTATGCGTGTAATGGTCCAGGATGTTTGGGGCAGGTCAAGACTCTACACAGACTTCCCCAAGAACTCAACTGTCAGCGGGAATGGTTGATGTTCATTTACAACCGCGTTCCACAGAGCTTCAACCCGAGGTTGGTAGTTTATTCTGCCCACTTCACCCCGGAGTGTTTCTCCAACCTCGGACAGTATCAAGCCAGCTTGGTCGCCGGGATAGCTCAGTGGGTAGAGCTGGCGACCCATGTGCCGAGGCTGAGTCCTTGTTGCAGCAGCCTAGGGTTCGAGTCCGACCTGTGGCTTTTTGCTGCGTGTTATTCCCTCTCTCTCTGCCCCCCTTTCCTGTCTATCTTCAGCTATCTCTATAATAAAGGCAACAAAAAGCCCCCAAAAAATATATTTAAAAAAAAAAAAAAAAAAAAAAAAAAGTATCAAGCCGGCTTTGGCTCTAGCTTCAGCCCGGTGGATTAGGCCAATCAGCTTTCAGGATATGTGGGCCAATCAGCCTTTGGGTAAACTGGCCAATCAGCACGCAGCTTATTTCATTATTCATGAACTTGCTGAGTGGGCGGGAAAAACAAACTGTTTCATTGCAGGGCTTATTTATGACCTTGTATTAGGCTCTCTAGCAGTGCTCCTGGGGTGTTTTCAGCCCCACAAATTTACATATGCCATTATTTAGGCTCAAAGATCAATTCCTAATGGTCAAAAAAATGTGTTCTAGGACCCCTTTAATACATACTGTATCCATTGTTTAGTTGACTTTCACTATTCTTATGAATAGATTGTATGGCATAGTACAAGATACATGGACACAAAATGTGTAGTTTGTTGATTGTTAAGGTTCATTTTGTTAGTGAAAACGAGTAAATGATATTATTTTTTTAAAAATGCAATAATTTTATGCCATACGTTCAGATTATGTTATAATTTGCAGATGAGCTACAATTCTATCTTGGAAAAGAAAACATCCATTTGTTTAAACTTTTTTGAAGACATCAAAATGTGAAGTTATTTCTCGTCATCTGTCAGTGCCCTACATTGCACTGTAACCATGTTTCCTCCATCAGGGCTGGTTTGCTGGCAGGAATCTGGCTGTCTCTCAGGTTACCACCAAGTACTTTCTGTGGGTGGATGATGACTTTGTGTTTACGGAGAATACGAAGATAGAGAAGTTAGTGGAGGTGATGGAGGCAGTTCCTGAACTGGACATAGTAAGGATAAAACAGCTGGCTTTTTTTTTCTTCTTTTTTTTTTTTTGAGGGGGGTGTAATTTTTTTGAGACAAATGTCATATGACATAAGCCAAATCCTCCTGAGACCCGAGCTTTTGTTTGTATTTTTAATTTTACTAAGGTTCTGTATTTGGGATTAGTAGGACCTAAGAAGTATAAAAAAAAATAAGCATCATCTCTGAACAGGAAGTAGTTGAAATGATGTCCCCATATGAGAACGCAGGGTCTCAGGAGGATATCACTCCTGGTTACACTATTTCTGTAATCAGGTGTGGAAGTTAATTTCGGTCTAAGTGTTGCTGTGTTCTTCTTTTACAATATTACTTTCTTACTTTGGTTGATAGAACAGGACTTAGTTTCTGAGGTATAGACCATGAGAGAAAGAAGTTTCTGTTTGAGGCTACCTCAGCATGTATCGAACAAGACACAGGTCCACAGTGGAAAGTAAGCCACATCATAACCAGTTACCTGGTCTCTCTGATCTTATCAGGTTGGGGGGTCAGTTCAAGGAAACACGTTTCACTTCTCTCTTCACTATGACGAAGGAAAGGATGGTGGCTGCATGTACAGGCAGTCTGATGGGAAGTACCACTCTCTCCCTGGTTATCCACAATGTTCTTTGGCCAGTGGGGTGGTCAACTTCTTCCTGGCGCGTACAGATGCCGTACAGAGGGTCGGATTTGACCCAAAGCTCAAGCGTGTAGCACACTCAGGTAGGTCCAGACTTCGACATGATTTCAGTTTCCGAGTCCAAAGCCTTTTCGGTTTTCCTTAGCCAAGCGTAAATGTCTGCCTCTGACTCAAGAGTTCTTTATGGATGGCCTGGGTTCCTTGATGATTGCCACATGTGGCGACGTGTCCATTGGCCATCAACCCGTATCAGCCAAGGACACCGGCTACCACGACTTCAGAAACCCTACACAAAGTGACAGTGAGTTCAAACTGCAGCTTCACTTCTTCAAAAACCACCTCAAGTGTGTCAAGTATGGGTAGAGGACATCAAGGTCATCGGTTGGATTTACAGATGGCACTTGTTGTACCATAGACAATGTTATGATAAGAATGCAGTATTACAAAATAATAACCAGGAAAATATCACACCACATTATTAGCATAAATGCTAACGATCCACTATAGTAGCTTGATTTGATGAAAACAGCACCTGGTCCTTGTTGGTGAGATTTGAAAGTCAAAATTTATCTATCATCTCTATCAAATATTAAAGTCTATCAGTTATACCCTCATTTTATTTGGACACTGAAAATGTTATTGGTCACTCTAAAAAAACAAAAGAAAAAAATTATATTCATGTTTGTCCTAGAAGATCAGGGGCCATTCATTACGGCACTAGCATTTAAAATTCAGTAGAGTCGGTGGGATTATTGGATTCACATAAAGGAGTGAAGAAGAGCCATGTATGCCTTTCAGTAAATAATATGTGCAATGGATGGATGAATGACAAACTAGTTGGAGAGCAACCTTAAAAGAGAACTGAAAAATTCAAAATATGGCAAGCTAACGTGATTAGTAGATGTGTTATACCAGTTACTATCATTTGTAACCAGACATGGTTATGCAAGCACTTGTGAGAAAAAAGTAAGGGAGGGTTAACAGAAGAGTACAGATAATAGTATATATATGGTATATAATATTTTATATTTTTTTGGTGTCAGCTTAAGGATTTTTTTTATTTTTTTTTTGCCTAACCATGCCAATAAGTTTGCTACCTCCATAAATTAAGTTCTTCTTGTAGAAAGAAAATGTTTTTCCTGTTGAAGTTCCCGACCTCTGCAAGGCTAAAAATCACCCTTTTAACATGACCAGGATAGGTTTTAACATTGCAGCCTCTTAGCCAGGATGACTTTAGATCCTCAGTCTTTCATCAGAACTTAAGCTTTGCCAGAGCGTTCAAAGGGAAGTCAACACTCAGGGATCTCAAAGCAAATGTCAACATCAAAGTTCTCAGGTTGTATAAAGTTTGAGATCAAACACAAAATCTCATTGTTTTCACTTCAAGAATACGAATACAATTTATAAAAGTTTCATAAATGCAATGTGAAATAATTACGTTCATATTCTGTAGGGGTGGCTGTGGCTCAGTAGGTAGAGCGGGTTGTCCACGAAACAGAGGGTTAGCGGCTCGATCCCCGGAATGTGAGCAAGACACTGAACCCCCAGTTGCTCCCAGTGTGTGCCACTGGTGTGTGAATGCGTGTGTGCTTGTGTGAGCGAATGGGTAGATGAGTCTGTGACTGTAAAGCGCTTTGAGTACCAAAAGGTAGAAAAGCGCTATATAAAAGCAAGGCCATTTACCAAGGCCATATTCTACACTTATACGTCATTATTTAAGCTTATCTTGGATAGGGATAATTGGTTAATTTTAGTTAATGATAAGTTGGGATAAAATACTGAGTAACCAAGTGGGCAGTACAGCACAACAGCACAAGGGCGCAGGACCACCAACGGTTCTAAAGCCCCAGATTTACTTTGGGTTTTGGTAGTTTAATTAATGGAGCTCCCTGCAGTATTTGAAATGGGCCTCCACACACGGTACGGATTTCTGAACAATATGGAATAGTGCCATGTATAGCTCAGATGTTTGCTTGATTAAATGACACATACCTTATGTTTGGGTTCTTACGGGTTCCATCTATTCGTTGTGATTAATACTGTGAAGTTTGCCAATGGCACCTCTGTTGATTCTTTGACTAATTATTAATTCCTCTTGTAGAAAGAGGAATTCAATTAAAAAAAATGTATAAAATGTGGGTAACTAAATAATGTAAAGAAATTTATATAATATTCTTTGTTTACTGTTGTCACTTTAACCCTGCATATAATAAACCCTGCATATAATTTTTGCACTAATAAAGTTTGGGGGTGAAAAAAAGAAAGAAAAGAGGTTTTTGGTGATTAGTTTTGATTCTAAAAAACAAGTAATGGAAATGAGATTAATTATTTTTGATAAGCAAACCTTCATATTGTCAAATATGGGACTTAAGGGTTTAAAATAAAAGAATCTGTATAACAACAAATTGTGGGGAAAAAGTATATATATTCATATTTCTATTTCTGGTTTGTGTTGACTTTTGTCACTCCGACCTTGCTGTCCTGAAGTGTTTCATGTTTATAAAATGCACTAATAAAGCTTTATTTAAAAAACAAACAAACATGCTTTTCCCACACAGTTGTTTTTTTTTTTCTCTAAACTTTATTGAACATAACAGAACATACATTGGCATAATAATAATAATAATAATAAAAAATACAAAAAAGTCAGGCCAGACATGTAATTAAAAAATACAATATTGGTTACAATAGCTGTACAAAAATAATTAAACAAATGGCTAAATAAAATAAAATGCATTCAAGTAAATTACAGCAGAGGGGGCTAGACCAGAGGGGTATTGCACAAAACCAAGATAAGGGATTAAGCCGGGATATGTTGGTTATCCCGGCTTAATTTAGCCTCAAGTCGGTTGCATGAAAGCAGCTCAAACTTAACCCGGCCAAGTTACTATGGTGATTTATTCTCTGCAGCTAGCCTGCTCCAGACCAGGCTAACAGCCAGGCTAAGATTAATCCTGGTGATCCACCTGTATTTCCACCGTCAATCCTGTGAGGAATTAATGTGTTTTACAGCATGTCCATGGTCTTTCTAAGTATGCTGCATCATTTTAATTATCCTGTATTAAAATATTACATATATATAGTCATTTCTCATTTCATTTAAATCTGTTGGATGTTTGTATTTGCAATAGTCTTTTTATATTGATTTAAGTGGTAGTATTATTACTCAGGCCAAGTGTTATATTGCTATGACTGCTTGTCAAATTGCCGTCAGAGGTTTCATAAATATGTGTTTTATTGCAGTAATTGAGATTACAAAACACAGCTGATGAAGTTGCAAAGTTTTCAGTGAAATCTGTGACAAGGGCAATATGGCATTTAGGCGTGAAAGAGTCTTCTGGGACAGGTCAGACCCGTTGGAATTTGGAGATGACTATCTCATTGAAAGATACAGATTCTCAGGTGATGGACTAAGATATTTATGTAGGCTGCTGGGTCCAAAAATACAGCACCAGACAGCGCAAAGCCATGCTCTCACTGTACCACAGATGGTCTGTGTTACACTGAGATGGTTTGCAAGTGGGAGCTTCCTTTATTCTGTTCAGGATGCAGAAGAACCTCAATTAAGGAACGATTTGCCGCACAATAAGACGTGTTTGTCTGGCGCTGAAATCATTTAGCAACATATTCATCACCTTCCCTGGCCACAGAAGACCCCTCTACATCAAGGAGGAGTTTTACAAGACTGCAGGTAACCTCAATTTCAATGTGCAACCATTAGTTTCTAATTTGATCAGTCACAGTTGGATACTCACTATTCTTTGTTACAGCTTTCCCTAACGTCATTGGTGCAGTGGATTGCACACATGTAAGGATCAAACGCCCCTCAGGAGAACATGAGGGACATTACATTAACAGGAAATCCTTCCACAGCATCAATGTTCAGGTAAGAGTGATTTGTGGTTATGGCCTACAGAAATTAATTCTGTGCATTTAATGACCTTAATACGTTACAACTTAACATTTCAGATGATCTGTGATGCTGACTGCCTTGTGAGCAATTTAGAGGCAAAGTGGCCTGGCTCAGTGCACTACTCCAGAGTCTTTCAGGCTAGTCCAATTTACGAGTGGCTTTCACAAGGTAAGCCACACATTTATTTTTTTTTATTTGTACTGTAAGCACCTTGGACATCGTGTGTGTAACTCTGCTGTGTTTTCTAAATGATATCTTGTATTGTCAGGTGAATTCTCTGGTGTGCTGCTGGGAGACAAAGGATACGCCTGCGAGTCATTCTTCTTGACTCCCCTTGCGGACCCCCAAACCCCACCACAGTAGGCCTACAACCATGCACACAATAAAACAAGGGCTCGAATCGAGATGACATTCGGCCTTCTGAAATCTCGGTTTCAGTGCCTGCACTACCTGAGGGTTCCCCCGGACACGGCCTGTGACGTTATGGCTGCATGTGTAGTACTGCATAACATTGCAGGCCCCCCGAGTGGCTGTTAATGTTGACTGGGGAAATGCTCCCATCTTCCCAGTCAACACTAATGGCAGACTCGTGAGGGAGCAATATATTGCAAGTTTTTTCACTTAATTTTTGGATTTAGCCTCTCTTTAGTTAAAAGATCTTAAATGTCACTTTTTGTTGTGTGCATTTTGCTTAGCATTGGTGGCTCTTTTAAATTCTACTTTACATTCATGAAAGAGGGAGGACACCCAGAGCCGGCCCAAGCCTCAATGGGGCCCTAAGCAAAATTTGATTTTGGGGCCCACTATTTCTGCCAATAATATTGATTGTTGATCATTCACACACCTACTACAGTATAAACTTATTACGCCTGACATGTCTTTACACATTTAAGGGGGTGGCCTAGGTAATAACATAAATAATACCAATGCAACAATACAAATAATACCAATGAATGACTGATGATGTTCAGGGTGCCACATATGGTTTTTAATCTCACATTCAGCTTCAAGAGCAGCCTGGGGTTGATTTTCACAACATAAAAAAACTGCAACAGCAATGTGCAAAAATTTGTAGTGCAAGAACAACAAAATGCAATAACAAATAAAATCCCTTAGATATATAAAAATAATAACAAATTCAATTAAGTACAAAAACAGACAGAATAAAAATGCCAAGCAGATATTTCAATAATGATGTAAATGAACAGTTACCTGAAACCAGGTAACAAAAATGGTTTTAAAAAGAACAAATATAAAGTTGAATAATGTAAAATGTATGCTTAAAATGTAACTATGTGCAAAAGCTTTGGTGTGTTCTTCCTCAGTACTTCACCCACTCCTTAAAACCTGTGCTTCCTGGCTTTTCTGGAGGCAAAGTCATTTATGACATCACTGTAAGAAATCTGATGGCCAACTTTGTTGTTAATACTAATCACTGCCAGTCCACTCAGTCTTTCTTGTGCCATGGAAGATCTCAAGTAGTTCTTTATTAATTTGAGCTTGGAAAAGCTCCGCTCTGCAGATGCAACAGTCACAGGGAGAGTGCATGCTATCCGTAGAGCTACCCATAGATTTGGGTACAACTCACAGATCTCATTTTGAGAGAGGTAAGTGAGCAGTTCAAATGGGCTCATCTGTGCTTTAGGGAGATCTGGAAGGTTCTCCATCTCTGTAGCCAGTGCGTTCCCATCAATATCAGACTGTTCTCCAAAGGTGAGTTTGTCTCTGAGAAGTTTACACTGGTCCTTTCTTGTCTGTGCATCAAGCTGGCCAAAGTTGGAAAGCACTCCAAAAATGCTTCTGACCTCTCCTCGGGATTGAAAGCGGTCCTCCAAAGACTGGATGGTACAGTCTACCACAGCATTGAAAAAGGATACTTCCAGCCTCTTCATCGCATCAGATTGTGGCTCATCAGGCCTCTCATAGGCAAAGTGCCTTTTTGTGGTTCGCAACCTCTTTTGTTTCAGCACTGCTTCAGTGTTCATTTGTTCACATGTCTCTTTTGCAGAGATCTGTGCATCTTTAAAACCAGTTGCCCTGTAACTGATTAAATTTTCTTTGTTTTTCTGAATGAGGCCCACTGCAACATCAAACTGCATGTTGGCTGACTGAAGTAGTTCGCTTGTGGTGTTAATCTGGGAGAGAATGTCATACCAAACCACACAGCAAATTTGAAATCTGAATGACCCGATTTCTTCAGCAAGCGAGTGGGTCTCAACTTTTACCGTGGGGTCAGTAGTTTTTTCCCTAACTTCTAACAAAGCCTCTCTCACTTCTGCTTGGTAGCGTAAAGGTTCGATACTTTTAACCCGGCTTTCCCATCGTGTTTCACTCCAAGACTTGACTGTGATGTTCACATGCTTCTTCAAGATGGTCCACCTTTGAGGGGAACCTGAGAAGACTTTGAATATTTTTTCCAGATTTCCAAAAAAGCAAGTGGCATCCATGGACACTTTAGCAGCATCAGAGACCACTAGATTTAGGCTATGGGCTCCACAAGGCACATAAAAAGCACGTGGATTTTCTTTTGAAAGCCTTGCCTGCACGCCTTTATTTGCACCTTTCATGTTTGCACCATTGTCATAACACTGTCCCCTACAGTCGTCAAAGGGGATGTTCAATTCTTCAAGCCTCTGAAGAATTAGTTCAGACAGGCCTTGACCAGTAGAGTCAGGAGCTAGGAGAAACCCCAAGAAGTGCTCCTTTATCTCTGGTGTTTTTCCAAGATTTACGGTGCGCACAACAACAGACATCTGTTCTTGATGACTTACATCTGGGGTGCAATCCAGTATTATGGCATAGTATTTTGAATCTTTGATTTCAGACACCATTGTCTCCACTATTTTATCACCAATACAGGTTATCAACTCATTTTGAATCGTTTTCCCCAAGTATGCGATATGTTCTGCTCCACTGTCGATGCGTCTCACGTGATCTCTCAACACAGGATCAAATTTAGCCATCAGTTCCACTTCTTTTCGAAAGTTCCCATTGTTGGCCTGATGTAATATGTCAACAGATTCCCTCAGTGCCAGGTTCCTTTCTGCTAGTGACTGGATAATACTGATTAAGCGTGTGAGAACATCTCTCCAGCGATTCTTTTCTGCCTCAAAGAGGCCCATTTCTGTCTCATCAATAGTTTTCCCCTTTGACAGACGCAAGACAAATTCCTTCCATTTCACCATGTTGCTGCAATGATCTTCACCATTCTCATGCTGTTTTAGCAGAGCACCTATGTTGACCCAATCCCGCTGTCCCTCAGTTGCCAGTTTTAAGGATTTTTTTGAAAATAATTTACAGCAAAAGCAATAGACTGCGTCTTTACTTCTTGAATAAGTCAGCCAGCTCCGTTTTACTTTTTCCCCATTGACTAACTGTCTATAGGTGTAGTGATAATGGAAACTTCGGCCATCATGCCTTTTGGGGAATGAAAAGTTCTCCTGAATAGGCAGTGGCCCTCTGATTACCTGCTCAGTTCTGTCTAAATCTGAGAGGAAAGAAGGCCACTCAGCTGGATCAACTGGCAGAGCTGATGATGATCCATGGTGCGAAGGGGATGTTGTGGTGGAAGTTGCTGAGGAAGTGACCAAAGAAAGACAATGATTAAAAAATAAAGACTGATAAGGACATGAAATTACAGTTTTGGACATAATTATTAATTTCTGAATGTTCTGCAATACAATGAGCAATTATAAAATGCTGTTAACTTACCAGGTAAATCAGCTGTGGTTGCAGACCCAGAGGGGACAGTGGGAACAGAGGATGGGGGTGCGAGACAAGGCTCTATAGAGGATGGAGATGGACCTAAGATGAAAAACACAACAACAACAACAACAAAAGCTAGCCATGTTAGATGTCATATTACACTTATTCATGTTGCTTACTTTTTTCTTTTTTTATAAAAAAAACTAAAAGCTTAAAATCTCTATCAGTGTGTTTTTGCTTGTAATAAGAAAAACTCTGCCAGTGAAACAACTGAAATTTACTTCAGTAATTTGGAAATAATATGTGTTTGTCTGAAAAGTACCTCATCATATGATTATATCTTAAATTAAATCTTATTGAGATAATTTGACAATTACATGAAAGGAGTTTTGCAGTTAAATTACCAGGTAAATCATACACAGAGCCTGAGGGGACAGTGGGCACTGAGGATGGGGGTGCGAGACAAGGCTCTGTAGAAGATGAAGATGGACCTAAGATGAAATACATTAATATACACACATATTAATGAGATACACTAAATTCCCTTCAGGAGTAATTCTTATACTTCAAAATTAAATGTACTGTGTAGTGCCAGTCTTTTCCTGACCTGATGCATTTCCCATAGTTGAGCCTGAGGATGTGGACTGACACTGGGCTGATTCTGTGCCTCCAAAGTACTTTAACAGTGCTCCTGGGGAAGTTTCACATTACGAGTTGATGTAAAAAAACAACAACAAAAAAATAATATGTTTATTTTGCTCACATAAATAACCAAGCTCTGCAGCAAACAATTTGAGCAACATATCTGCCTATCAGCCTGATCCAAAAACATATTGCAAAAACAGATGACCATCAAATATTAGCAATAACTTTGTTTTGAAGCCAAAAAGAAAAAAAGGGGGAAATATATAGGGCCAACCCTGAGAATCAACTCGAAGTTAAAGCTCAGACACAAATACAAAATAGGCCAGTTGAAAGATGAATCTCTCTCGTTTTAAACTAGCTAGCTATTAGCCTATGTTAACTGCTACACAAATCTCTTTGATTAACATTCCATGACATGCAAACATACCTTTATCTTGGCGTTTTTTCTCTTCTTCCTCTTTCTTCCTCTTTCTTTTCTCTGCTCCTGAAGGATATGTCCTTTTTTGTGAAATTTTTTGCCCCTCAACTACCTGCGCTTTGGACACTCAGTGCGCATTGCACAGCAGGAGGTACACATTACCGGTATAGCGGAGCTTTGACATAGAACGGCAGTAAGAATCACTAGGCCTACATCAGCAGCAACACTAAATTTTTTTTTATTTTGTTTTATTTCATTTTTACAATAATATATCTTTGATCATACAGAAAGCATCACTCATACATGCAAAAAATAAAAAATAAAAATATTTTTTTTGTTGATTGCTCTTTGGGGCCCCCTACTGGCCGCGGGGCCCTAAGCAGGTGCTTAGTTCGCTTATGCCTTGGGCCGGCTCTGAGGACACCACAATGTTTTCTAGTTTAAAAAAAAATAAAAAATTATTGATTGATTTATTGCTTTGATTGTGTTCCATGTGCAGTAGTGCTACAATATGTACCTTGTATGAAGCGGACAGCTTCTGGGACAGAGTCGGTTACTGTCCCTCCCTGATCCCCTCCACTGGCCTCCCTTTATTTAAAGTCACTTACCAGCCTGCAAAATGTTCTTATATTTAATTTTAACTTGCTGCCAGGCCCTTTTATGGCCAGACAAGTTTGTTCTTTATTAAAGATAGAAAGATAAAATAGATAAAAACGTAACATGAGAAAAATAGATTAAACACACACATTGTGGATACTTGTTTGCACTTAATCATACTCTACATTTCCTGAGTAACTTGAAAAGTAACTCCTTTAGTCCTTTTTAATTGTAGCCTAATTATGACGGTTCCAATGGAGCACTGTTTATTGTACAGTTTTGGTCTACTTACGCATTAAGCCGGTCCGCTATTGTCTGCCAGGCTTTCTCGCGTTGTTTAATTATGGCAATAGTATTGCCTTTTTTCATATTGAATCTTTCACCTCTTCGTAAAACTGCATCAGGAGCTGTTGTTCCGCGGCTGTGAAATATGACGCGCGACTTTTATCTATGTTCTCATCAGTGATTCTGTGAGCGATCGCGAGGTCTGTTTAAGTATCCCGTGAATGCGCACTTATCCCAGCTATCTTCATCTGGTTTAACATAGCCGAGCCTTTTAATCCTGGCTCGGCAAACGTGCAACCAATTAAGCCAGGATGCGCCGAGCAGGCTAAGTCAAGCCGCGCTTGCTCACTTATCCTGGATTTCTTTATTCTAGTTTTGTGCAATACCCCTCTGGTCATGTTCTATGAAAACTGCATTCAGTTTATTGGCCTGGGGGTTTCCAGCAAACGTTTCAGGGGTGTCAAACTGATCCGTGAAAGGGCCGCTGTGGCTGCAGGTTTTCATTCCAACCATGCAGCACCCATGCAGTGGGTGTGGCTGGCAAATTTTTGTTCCAATCAAGCAAGAGGACACCTGAAATGACTGCGTGAAGGCAGTTCAGTTGATTGATTGAGCCAAGTCAGGTGTGCTGCTGCATGGTTGGAATGAAAACCTGCAGCCACAGCGGCCCTTTCACGGATCAGTTTGACACCTGTGCTTTAAATCATTAATTTAATATTTGAAGTTCATTCCATAAGGGTAATAATTTAATAAAGTATATCTATCTATTTAAAGTGGTTTTCCAACCGCCATTAAAAACAAAAGAAGAAGAAGAAGCAGAGGAAGGAGGCTCCCATACAGTAGGTGGAGGCATAAGCATATGGTGGCGGTGTGTATTTGTTTCCGGTATTCCGGGTCACGTGAGCCGGAACTTCCTGTCGACAAATTTTCATAACGAGAAGTCATGGTGGAAACGGGAGGAGCAGTGTTGCGAACTTGGCGACTTTCTCGCTAAATCCAGCGACTTTCAAATCCTCTTGGCGACTTTTTTTTTTGTCAAAAGCGACTAGCGACAAATCTAGCGAGTTTTTCAGGTGTTATTGGAGACTTTTCTGGTTCTTGAAGACTCTGATGTGAAAGCACATTTCGGTTTTCAGTTACTGTCCTCAACAAGCAGCGGCTGCTGCTGTGAGCCCCTCCCCCTTGCCAAAGCACTCACAGGCGTTCAGTCTCGCAGTACCCCTGCGCAGCAGCAGTCAAAGCAGAGAGGAGACCCTGGTTTACAGGGATGTAAATGTAAATGTTTCTTCACTGCCACACTAAAATAAATAATGAAATAATAATCCATTTAGATTGTTAATTTTGTCAAGTTAAAACCGTTTTGTTTTTTTTTAATACAGCAAAAATTGCTCATGTTTTACTGTGACTTGTAGGCTCCTAAGCAAAAGGTTAGAAACTAAACCAAACTTAAGAAAACAAACAAACAAACAAAAAAAAACAACAATAAAAAACTTAAATAACTGCCAGAGTGTCTTGTTTGAGTCACTTTGCCAATCCCAAGCCCGGATAAAGGAGGAGCGTTAATAATACAGGAAATTATTTTGAGAGGTGATGGTCTATTTCAATGGCAAAATAAAAAAAAAAAAAAAAATTATGTTTGTTTATGAATTTGTCTAATCTGTTATTGAATCGTTTTTCTAGAATTTTGGAGAATTGTGGAAGTAAAGAAACTGGCCTGTAATTTGTGAAGTGGTGTCTATCCCCAGTTTTATACAGCGGCACAACTTTAGCTATTTTCATGTTTTCTGGTTTGGAATGATAAGTTACAGATGTATGTAAGTGGTTCAGAAATCCCCTCAATGACCTTTTTTACAACTTTCATATCAATTTCCTTTGAATCAGTAGATGTTTTGTATTTACATTTATCTGCCGTATCTATTATTCCTTTTTCTTCCACTGCTGTAAGGAACATTGAACTGGGATTTCTCACTATAAGTGTATCATTCCAATCCTCAGATAACAATGAATCTGGAATTTTTCTTGCCAGGTTTGGTACAACATTTACAAAAAAATGATTAAAGCTGTTGACCACATCATCCATATTGTCCTTTTTAATATTATCATCAATAAAATATTGAGGCTAGCTCTGTTGTTTAGCAATATTTTTAATAATACTATTTAATATATCCCATATTCCTTTAATATTGCTTTTGTTATAATATAATATTTTACTATAGTATTCTTTCCTACATACCCTTATAATATTGGCTGACTTGTTTTTATAGTTTTTATATTTCTTTCTGCCTCTTTAGTCCTTTGTTTTATGAATTATCTATATAGTGTATTTTTCTTTTTACAGGCATTTTGTAATCCCTTCATGAACCATGGTCGATCATTGTATTTTTGTTTTCTGTAGTAACCTTTTATTGGACAATTTTTATCATATAATGATGTGAATATTCTTAAAAAGGTTTCATACACTATCAACGTCACTTTCATTATATACCTTTTCCCAATTTTGTGCCAGTAAATCATTCTTAAATATACTCATAGTTTCCTCTGTCATCACACGTCTGTATTTTAGTTTTTCCTCTGGCTGATTTCTCTGGCAGTTGCTGTTATAAACTGTAAACACTGGTAGGTGGTCACTGATGTCGTTAATTAATAGTCCACTCATTGTATTATTTTCAATATCATTGGTAAATATATTATCGATTAAAGTGGCACAATGGGATGTGATTCTGGTGATATTTGGATGTAAACTCATGCTGTACATTGTACTGATAAATTTGTCGGTCATTTTGTGCTTATTTGGATTGAGCAAATCAATATTGAAGTCACCATAAATGAAAAAAACTTTTTGATTAGTTTTTGAAAACATTTCCCCTATCCAGTCCTTGAATGCTTCAATACTAGAGCCCAGTGCTCTGTATATTCAGCTGATTATTACATTTTTCTTTTTTTCTTCACATATTTCAATTGTTATACATTCAAAAAAGTTATCAATAACAGTTGTCATATTTTCTACTACTGTAAAATTGAATTGATTATCCACATACACAGCCACTCCTCCTCCACTCTTGTAAATGCATATCCCTCCAGTTCAAAATCCATTCCTTTCTCTACAATGATCCACGTTTCTGATATTGCAATTATGTAAAATGCTTTTTTAACTTGACCTAGATATTCCTTGATGTTATTGAAGTTTGCATACAGCCTTCTGCTATTGAAATGGATTATAGACAATTTGCTGTCCGTTTTGATGGTCTGATTGTACTGTTTAACTGTGTAATAGCAGCAGTTGTCGTTGATGTTAGGAAAGAAGTTATTGTCTGGGTCTATATCGTGCTCCAAGTCCAGTAAATTACGGTCAGTGTATTGAAATGTTTTCAGTTCCAGCTTTTCATGATCAGCAATCCTTTGAATTATATCCCCATTATGTCCAGTTGTAGATGAATGAGTTCTTTCAGACTGTATCATGGTGATGTGTTGTGTATGAGTCATCATACTTTAGTCCGGATTGTGATAATCATTCGTGTTTGTCCATTTCCTCGATGTTCCTGATGACCAGCACTTTGGCTTGCTCTGGTGTCCCGTTTAGTTTAATGAATACTTTACAGTTTGATGTCCGTGTGTGTTGAATTTTTCCCTGTTTTTTCATGAAGCGTGCTTTTCTGGCAATATCGGCGTTTTGTTTGGTCAGATGCTCATTGATAAATACGTTTGATACTTTCAGTTTACTTTCTTGTTTTAACAGTGCGGTTTTGTGTTTTCTGTTGACAAATCTCGTGATCACGGCTCCTTTGTCGCTGTCATCTCTCCGGGGCAGAGGGTGGCATGCCTCAACGTTGCTCCAGTCCGTTTCAATCCCTTTGGATTGTAGGAAGGCAGCCACCTGTTGCTCTACGGAGCTGACATTCTGCTCACTGGGCTCCCCCCCATTGTCAATGGTCACCGCCCGGGCATATGACCAGGGTTTGATATGGAGCCCGGTCACAATCACATCATTGACCCTGGTGTACTGCTCCAGCTACGCCACTCCAGGTGCACCAGACGCTGGTCCTTCTCGGCGTTCTGGATCCAGAGAGCCTTCAAATCCTCCACCAGGTCCAGGGTGGATTTCTGCTGCAGTTTCACAACTGAAATCTCCTCAGTCAAGAAGTCCGGAGACTTCTTAATGTCATCGCCCTCTTCGGTTGCCAGAGCCTTCTTCGGACCCATGTTGCTAGGTAACGTGAGGTAGCATCTGCTGTTACCCTAGCCGCCCGCTGGCTAGTTTGTCAACTAGCCGCCTAGCTTTTTTCTTCCGTCCACGTTCCGAAAATCATGTCGTTAAACCAGGCAGTATTCAAGCCAAGGGCGTCCGCAGATAGTCCGATGTCCGTAATCCAAAGTCAGTAGCCAATAAATACAAAAATAGTCCAAAACCGAGCACCAATACGCACAAACTCTCTCCAAACTTTTCTCCAACACCAGAACCGCAAGTATGAAGTAGGAAACCAACTGGACAGAGGAAGTGTTTGCTTCTGGCTGAACTGGTCAATGAGAATAAAAGTGTTTTGAGATGTAGATTTGGCTCCAAGTCATCACTGCTGCATTGTTACATTTTTGCATTTTTCCTGTTGCTAAATACCTCAGTGTTATGATGACTTTCATTTCCGGTGATATTGCGATTGTAACAAGGTCGATTGTCATTCAGTGTTTGGAGAATATCTCTCCTGCCTCTTCTTTCAGCCACTTTCTCCTCTGCTTAAGAAACTCCTAAGCCTCCTAAAAGTCCTCCTCCCTGCTCTTAACAGATCTGACCTTAGGAGTACTCTTAAGAGCTAAGATTCTTTTGGAATACCTTTTATCTTTATAGGATCTACTCTTAACTTCGAGGGAAAATTTTTTGAAAACATCATGATTCTAAGAATTTTCTTAGAATTTGGCCACTAGGAGCAACTCTTTGCGCTAAGAATCTTTAGGAATACGGCCCCAGGATTTTTAGGCTAACGGCTAGGTTAGCAACTTGCATTCCTTGCTGGGGACAAGCGTTCCTATGCTAGTGACTGGAATTCCTAGTTGAATGTTGAGTATATTTATGCTAGTGACTAGAATATCACCGGATTAGATAACTAGATGCATTGATCACAATCTCTTAATGACTTTGATTTTGAAGAAATCTTAAGTATTTGAGGAAATACTCATAATGCACCACTAGATGAACACAGTCAGTTAAACTGTTGGCTACTGACAGTTGATAATCATGATTGCGAGGTTGTAATTATTCCAAAGTGATCACAAAATTACGAGATAATGCACAGATGAAGATTGCTTAGCTTCACAGAGAAAGTCGTCCATGTCAACACGTTCACTCTTGAAAACTTTGGAAAAAGCTACAAAGGGGATCTAGAGTACTTAATACGCAAAGGTTGCACAAAAATACATATTTTTTCAAGGTTTATGTCGCTAAAAGCACTGATTAATATATTCTTTTGTTATTATGACCATCAGCTGAAGGCAAAATATATTTGACAGACTGCTGCACGTATGGCCACGTAAATCTATTTGTTTCCTAAGATGATATTTGCCTTCCTTCACTACTTTTCTTGCCGTTTCTTCATGCCCAACACGCCTCCGTTCCGTTTTTCAACCTGCTCCTTTTCCGTCTCCCTGCAGTGCGCCACCCTCTATTGCTGTGGATATCAGCCTCCTCCAGTGGAGTCTGGACTGTGGGACAATCCCACTGGTTTGTCCGGTGGGAAGAGACGGGTGGGGTTGCTCTGTAACACTGGACCCGACGGAGGTGACGGCAGCCATTTCCCGAGTGCTGCAGCCCCACAAAGTCATGTTCCTGAACAACTCGGGAGGCCTGCGGAGCCAAGAACACAAGGCACGGCAGTTGGCACATACTCCGACTGTGTTTCCATAGACATTCTACCACTGCGGAAGAAATATACATGTTTTATGTATAATAATCAACTCCTTTTACACTTCTGTTTTATGTACAGGTGACATGGTGTCATTGCCTACTGACCTGCCTGCTATGTCTGTGGCGACATGGCTGAGCATGGTAGAGTGCCGCAGAGTGACCACCATAGCCAGACTTCTCAATCAGCTGCCAACCGAGTCGTCCGCTGTGATCACCTCGGCTGACACGCTGCTCACCGAGCTGTTCAGCCACAAGGGTGAGACCTTTTTACTGACTCCGTGTCTCCACGTGCACACCCACATATCTAGAGCTGTCTATTTTGAGATGTAACCCAAGAGGCCATCAAATTTTTACGTGTTTGGGGGGTCCTTTTAAGCCATCCCCCTAAAAAAAAAAAAAAAAAAATCAAAGACTTAATTTTAATTGCTTTTTTTTCCTGTCTGCTCCTCTGTTTTTAGGTTCTGGGACACTCTTTAAAAATGCCGACCCCATACACCGGTCAGTAGATATCACACAAACCCATGTAATATGAACCGTAAAATTCTAGTCATAACCTAAAATTAACCCATCGCTAGAATTGGGTTACTTTCTCTTTTACAGGGTTAGGAAAAAAACAAAAAAACAACCCCTGTACTGGATTACACCTGCATCTTGTTTTATGTGTGTGCAGGTATAGTTCTCTGGATGGGATCGATGTGAAGCGTCTGCTAGCTCTCATCAACAAGTCGTTTGATAAAACTCTGAGGCAAGACTACATCGATTCCCTGGAAGGGCGGCTTCACTTTACCTTTCTGAAGGGTGTGTGCAACAGTTAAACAAAAAGCATATTGAAACTGAAGGTCAACAGTTACTGAACAAATACATACCGGCGGGTGCAACAATGGTGAATACAAGATTTTTGTATTCCCGTGTCCCTCCAGCTTCAGCGCTGCAGCCATCATCACCATGGAGCCGGTGAACAGCGGCACTCCCTAACTCGACAAGTTTGTGGTGAGCAGCAGTAAACAGGGCCAAGGCACCAGTCATATCCTGTGGGAGTGTATCAGACAGGACCTGGGCAAACTGTTCTGGAGGTCAAGGGCCACCAACAGGATCAACCCTTGGTAAGACACACGCACATCTTTAAGACGCTCACGTTGGTATTTACATTATATACTTCACTTTTGAAGCCAATAACTAAAAGGAGCTTCAGTGCTACTGTACATGTGGTGTGCAGGGTTTAGAGCAAACGAAGGTCTAGGAATCCTGGCCCCTCCAAAAGTTCAGATGCACAGATACAAACATAGACAGTTGAGGGCTAAGATCTGGAACAGCAACATTGCTCAACAGCAGTCAGTTGTTTCAAAGAGCAGCTTTATAAATATGCAAGTTAACTAAATGGAGATTTGAAAGTGGTTAGAGCAGGGATTATAGGAGCTTATTGAAGTTGTACACAGTGCCGCTGCCAAGATCTGCTGCTTTGCAAATAGAATAGGACACCTGATATATCACAACAGTGTCACCTGTCATGCGGTCTCTCTGTCGTTCCAGGTACTTTAAACATTGCGATGGCAGCTTTGTTAATGGCGTGTGGACCGTCTTCTGGTTCGGCCTGGCGGACATCAGAGATTCCTACGAGTTGGTTGAATACGCCAAGAGCCTTTCCGACTCATTCCACAGCTCCACTCTCTCCTCCGCCTCCCAGCAGTCTCCACCACCTGCTTCCTAGCTGCCGGCTCGTCAGCACTTCAACTTTGGAAAATTGTTAGCACTCCAGGACTTTTAGCTCTAAATGTTCTGGAGACTCTTTTCGTCGAACCCTAGAGTTTATAGAATGTGGTTTTCTTTCTCACTAGACCTTTTCTATTCTGGATTTTTTTCTTGGGTTTATTTTTTCTACTGTGAAAAGAGAAGGTACAGTGTTGTGGAGAATTCCAAACATGGAGTATTTTTCTATAAGTTACACTCTATTTTTAAAGCTGGGTTTACCTCCAAGCCTTGTTGTGATAAAGACCTCAAGCTTTCTAGTAACACTACATTTACACACTGAGGCTGCTTAGTTTGAATACTTTATTGGTGATTTACACCCAGATTGCTCTGCAGAGTTGAAACCTCTAACTAGTGTTTACTTTGTAATATGGACCAGACAATGTGTCCCTTCCATATCTTATTCTGAATGCAAGCAGAGCTCTTATATAGCAGACATGCTGACTTGTCATTGGAGGGAAGGCCGATGCACCATCACTAATTCCACCTGTGTTCAAGTCAACATGTCTTTTGGGAAATAGGTCTGTTATTTTAGGGGCGCTTTGCCAATTTTGCACATGGAGGTCTGTTTACTTGTCTCGAGGAGTTGTACTCAGCCTGAGAAAATAGTCCTGATTATTTTTTGTTGCTCTGTAGAAGCTTTTCAGAGTTTGACAAAAATAACCCAGATGATGACTTAGTGAAGCCATCAGGGTTATCTTGGCTTTGGAAACCCACCTTAACAACTGTGGTTGTGGAGTTGGAAACATGTGAGCATTCACCTGTCGGCGAGATTTTAATGAAAGACAGTCAGAATATAATTTCTGATGCTCCAAGCTTGACCCTTCCCCTTTCAGTTGCAGCATAAACGTTGAAAGCAGCATTAATGTTGTCACAACAACAAAAAAATAACCTGATGTCCAAAGTTTTGTAAGACAGAACCATCTGGAGAAGTTATGGCACGTTTCAAGAAAATACGGGTCATCTGCTAACTACAACCAATAACATATTAATATAATAGCGCGTGATTACATGTGCCCGTAGGTGCAGTATATTGACACACTATGGTTTGGCCATAACCTTATAACTTGAAGCCTTACAACATGGATTGTTGTGTGATCCTACAGCTCTTGTGAGAATCCAGTAATGTTTATAATTTAGAAGTCTTTTTGGATGCTTGAAAGAAAATGTGGCTTTTCCAGCACTTCTTTGATGCCAAAGAGTATAACCACTTCAAACACTCCACATTCCACAAGCCAGAATCTGGACTTATCCACATCTGTCAGAATAATTTCTTGTCCCTGTGCCAAAGGTTAACCTAGAAGTTAAAACACTTTAGCATTTACTTTTTTTGAATTTACGCTGTAGTGTATTTTTTATTTTTAATTTTCAGCCTCATAATACAAAAAAATTTTCACAGATACATAACATCCAAACTAGTCTGTTTTCTTCTATAGTGGAAAAGAGTACAATTTTCTTTTTGACCTGTTGGTGGAGCAACGGATAAGCAGTGTTTACACAGGTGGAAGAACGATGATGACAATACAGTTTGACATGTTGAAAAAAAAAGTAAAAAGCTGCACTAGAATTGCAGTTGTACTGGAACGGACACGAATTCACGTAAAGAGCAAAGATAACTAAACTTACCAAAACCAAGCGGTATGGCAAATGAAATACATTTCATTTGAATAGTACAGTTTAATTTTGTGATTATTTGGAGAAATCATTTCAATAAACCTAGTTTCATTCTCAGTTCTCAGGAAAAGTTATGGAAACAGGAACCTGGATCAGGAGCCAGCACAGAAACATGAGCCAGAGCAGGACCCACCTCGAGAACAGGAGCAGGAGTCCAAGCAACCGCGGGGACAGGAGCCCGGGCAGAGGCGACCCTCGGAGCCGGAACAGGAGTTGGACATGAGCGGACCCTCTGGGCCGGTACGGGGGCAGGAGCAGGGCATGAAGGTCTTGCTGTACAGAGATCTCACATTAAAAAGTGCCATTTTAAGAGTTCTTTTGCTTGGAGCACAGGATTGTTCATTTGTCTTAAGTTTTAATAAATTATCAACATTTCTTAGAGAGCCTGGAGAGACATACTGATTGTAACCAGGAACTAAGAGAAAACAATCAAGTGAAACGTCCACTGCCACGGCAGAATGTGGGTACTGTTCCAGCAATAAAGACAGATCTTTTCCAGTTCTTTAGCATGTTAAAAAGACAGTTGAAATGTTGCTTTAGGACTTCACTTTGTCGACTGACGGTGTCATTCGTACCCACCATTGTGACAACGTTTTTAGCTAGAGGATTTTCATTGAGAATAGCAGGTACCCGCTGAACGATGAGACGACTGTTAAATTGTTCACTGCCACCACCCTCACATCGTACTGCAAAAATGTTCCTAACAGTTCCACCAAGAAGGATGACACATGGTGTGAAATGCTATTTATAACTGCTACCTTACACTGCTGGATGAGACATGCTGCACCTGTGTAACCTGTATCAAACTAACTACTCTTTGGCCAGGTGTCAAGCTGTCTAAAGTTGTGCAGTTGATTCATTGTTCAAACAGGTAAAAATAATCTAGATGTGAAACTTGGGTTGGAGACAAACCAGACAAGCAAAGCTTACCACAATAGGACTGATGGTGTAACAGATTGAACCAGTCAAAGATGCAACTTGCTTTGTCAAGTGCACAATGATTTCACATGGTTGAGTAACATGGAAGTTGTTACTCATCTTTAATATCATGGTACGAGGTATCTCATGCCTGACAGGCAGGTGTGAGTATCATCAGGTTAAAAGTGTAATGAAACACCATTATTATTTTAAAAAAACCCCGTCTCTCCATGCCTCTCAGTTTATATCTGGTCGTCACACCTGTGTTTGATCAGTTAATTATCAACCCGTGTTACTGTTCACCACTCATTTGTCATCGTCTTGGTTCTCACGGCGGTCAAGCTTCGCTGCCACTTCTCGCATTCTCCTGTTCCTTGGTAATTTGAAATTTGTAATCTTTGTGACTGTTACAGGGTTTCTGCCTTTTCCCTGCTCCCTGTAGTTTGTTGGTTGCCTGGATATTTCAACTCTTAATCAGCTCTAAGTAAAGCTCTGTTTTTGTTCTGTTTGTGTGTTTACTAATCCGGGTACTGCATCAGTTTCCCTTTTTGCGTGGATCCACCTGACACCGGGTGTTTTAGTGGAATCTAGCTTGTGTATTATTTGGTATGGGAGGGCATTTTTATCTTAAAACAGATTTATCTGATCCGTACCTTTGCACCTTACACAGTAGCCTGTAGCCTGACAGACCTCCCCAGAAGTTTAACAGCATGCATTGACAAGGGATTTCAGCCACTGTTCAATATTTTTTTATTTTTTTAATTAAACTCCAACATGAATCTGTTAACACCGACGTATAAACCAAGCTTTAGCCTAACGGAAGGCAAGCATCTCAGTCTTAGAGCAGGATAGACGGACATCTGTCCTCTTCCTGTTCACAGGTTTTACCAGTGTAGATGAATGACACACCCAGGTCTCTTCTACGGTTGATCAACAACGTGCCCAGGCCTGCTCCTAAGCCACCTAACACTTCTTCTAGCTCTCCCACGTCAGAGCCTGAAGACACTTTGCATTGCTCCTGGACATGCATCCTGTTCATAGTCTGTACTCCCAGTCTTGACCTCTTGCGGGATCTAGACCCAGCCGTTGCCATTGACTCCAAGTCCGAGGAGCATCTGCCTCGTCCACCGGTAGGTGCTTTATTGTGTATTATGTGGCTTCTTACCTTCAGGCTCATTCCAGTCACCTACTTATCCCCCAGAGGAGATTTACCACAAGCCTCCTGTCGGGCCCCCAGAGAGGTTCTGCCTTCACCGTAAACATATAGCCCAATGTACTGCTGCTCCTTAACGAAAGAAAAATACATGACGTATTAAAGTTGATATCCAACTGCACACACACAGAGCTCGCTGCTGACAATTTAAAAAAAGTAATTTGACTAAAAGAAAAAAAGTTTAATTTATGCATGAAGAGAGTATTTATGTCTTTTAACTTCTAAGAACTGGCTATCCCTCGGTTATGATTAAAAATCTTGCACAATCAAAACTATTGCACAAGCATAACACAAGCATGTAATTCGTGTATTGAAAGTTGAAGTACTCACTGCAGAAAAATGTCACTTAAAGTGATTTGTTAGTCATGCTTTCATGCTAAGCCAGGATTTAACTGTAGTAGTTGGCAGAGATGAAGCTCATTTTGAACTATTTTGTAAAAGGTTGCAACGAATAATTATATTTATTTATATTTTTGTCATAGATTTGCCTTCTGCCATCAGTAACGCATGACGATATTTAAAAACTCAAAGTTTGGGAGTTGACTCGGGCTTGTTGATCTTAATAAGATCAGATAGGACTTCATCCCCGTAGGGAAATTAGGGTGTTACAGTGGCAAGGAACAACAGTGCAACTGTCTGATCTGTATCTGAAATGCAAAAGCAAAGAAGAAAAGCAGCCGTGTTCCTTTTATAGGTTCCATAGAAAAATTTTCCATAATCTCTCATGCGTATACTGTAAAAAACAAAAACAAACAAGCAGTGTAAATGTAATTTTTATTTCAAAAACAACATTAATGAACTTGTTAATGGAACAGAATCCTAAACAGACTTTAATGAAATTAAATAGATTTCTGCTTCATTTATGTTGCTATGCAAAATACTGGATTAGAGACAGTGTGTTTTTATCTCACCCATAACCAGTGTTGTGGAGGTTCACACTAAACAAGAAGTAATTGAAAGGTCAGATTGCACAGCTAAAGGGAACGAGTTCAAGTTCATAGTTCACATTTTTTTATTGCAGTGCATAGAGTCCAACATGAACAGTTCGTGTCCATTTTTCCCGTTTTTTTTTTTATTTTTTTTATTTGTTTTGTTTTGTTATTGTTTTTTAATGAGCTATTCTTGTTCAATATAATCTCCGACTGACCTGCCCATCCATGCCCAGCCCGTGGTATTTTTTCCGCAAGGATCTATATGCAATCTTTGGACTAGTGTACTTGGTATTTCGGATTTGACAAGTTCCCTTCAGAAGTATGAACCTACGCAGAAACAGGGAGAACATGCAAGCTCCGCACATAAAGGCCCCAGTCGGCCGATGGTTTTGAACCCAGAACCTTCTTGCAGTGAGGCGTCAGGGCTGACCACCACACCACTTTTGTACTTATTCTCGAGAATTAGACTCACTAATACAACTGGTCATAATTTTTGTACTGGTCCCACTAAGGGATCAATAAAGGATTATCGTACTGTACCTTTTCTTTTTTGTGGAAATATGCAGCAAAACATCAAACTCTGAGTTGGTCTAAATCAGGTGTGTCAGACTTATTTTAGTTCAGGGACCACATACTGCCCTATTTGATCTCAAGGGGCCAAGACCAGCAATAGCACAATAGCCAATAAATAATTTTCCATTTGTTTCAGTGCAAAGAAATACATTAGGAAAATGTTTACATTTAATGAACTATCCCTATACAAAATATTTTAATGAACAACTTGACATTTCTTAAGATAAAGAAGTGCAATTTCAGCACATTGCTGTCAGCTGTTGAGTTCTGGGCTACTCTTACTCAAACAGTGGACAAATTAGGAATAGCAATTACTTTGTGTAGTCTTCTATGTAAATTCTACCTAATTTTCATACTTTCCAAATTTAACCCTCTGGCAGTACGTTTCTTCTAAATGATCAGAAAAAGCTCCCCTGTTTTTGCTCCCCAAAGTTTATTCTTCTTTCATTGCCTTTCTTTTTTAAGGTGGACTGATTCATCCATATAGTCAGCGTTGCCAGATATACGATAATTAACATATTTATACGATAGTTTCAGGGCCGGTATAAAAGGGCAAATGTACGAAAGTTTGCCATCTGACTGATAATGAATAAAGCAGTTGTTTCATTCAAATGGACAATCCCTCTGTGTTTTATTTCTTTGATTTTAAATGCACTGTCCTAGTGTGTGATTTTTTTTTAAGCTGTTTTAGTACATACGATAGTTAGGGACAAAATACGATCATCTGGTAACACTGATTCACATTCACTTTTGCCTCATTGTAAGCTTCCTTATGGACTAAATACGCCACTTGCGTGAATTTTCATTCCATTGTCTCTGCTCCTTCTAGGTGATACCTCTGCTGGTTTTAAATTACCACACACCACACCTGGGGACTGTTGACTTCCCTGTCACGGGTATGCTCAGCCCTGCCTCAATTGTTCACAACAGAACAGCTGCACATGCAGCTAAATTACCTGTACCTGACACGGAGTCTGTTCTGTCACCAAAACATTTTTATTTTCATTTAACAGGATCCTAATCATAGTGAAGGAGGTATTTGTTGTTCAGGCTGCATGAATGAGACGGCGGTAAATCATACGAAGAAATGGTAAGAACTGCATTTTAAATTTTTTTTAAATTTTCTTTATTAAAAAAGTTATTTTAAGATCTCTGTTAAATTAAAAGTATTCACGTATTTGTTTCTGTGTTTTAAGGCAAGTAAAGCACAAACCAAACAAATATGACAACAAATTCAAGATTCAAAGAGTTTATTTTCAAGTGCACAGTATAGAAACACGTTTCCCTGTACAATGAAATTCTTCTTTTGCCATTAGCCCAAATAACTAGCACAAATATCCATCCAAAATGCGCACAAAGCAACGATATACAGAAATGCAAATGTGCTTGCACTTCCACGGAATACAGAGAAACAAATACTCTCAGCACAAGCAAATAATTAGTGGAAATGACTTATTTTCATTACTTATTACATTTTCAAATATTAGTTAAAGGCGTATAAGGAATGTTGAGTAAAAAAATAAAAAAAACACTTACATTTGAATTCCTTTCCAACTCAAGTGACGAGTGCCAAAAATCATATAAAGCATTGGACTAAAGGCGTGTCCCTGCCATGTTTTTCATTTTCATTCTGAATTGTGTTTCTGTATTTGACTGAGTTGTATGTACTGTCAAACGTATGACATTTTCTCAATTTGCTTATGTTTTGTGTGTTTGCATACATTATTTTACTAAGCTGCTGTGCATTGAGCTCTCTCAGCTGCAGCAGGAAAAAAACTGCCACTTGTCAGTGAGGTACATCTGTAAAATCATGAGAGCTTGGGAATATGTTGCCGTTCCAACAGTTCATCCCACTATACCACAAAGAGAGATAAAACTCGTTCGACAAGCTATGATGTCGAACGAGTTTTGTTTCTCTTTGTTATGCTGTCTCAGGTGGCGAGAAGCCATCACAGTTCACCTCCCACCTCAGCTCCACTCACTTTCCATCCAAACTGAGCTTCAAAAGCATGTATTGTCATTGTAACCATGTTTCTTTATGAACACAATGGGGGACGTCACAGGAGTGTGTGTGTACTTTTCTACACAGTCAAAAGCAACGGGGCAACGCATAAATATTTTACAGTTGAAACCTGTTGTTTACATACACTGTGTTAAAAGACACATAAACCTTTTTTCCTCACTGTCTGAAGTTAAATCAGCCTAAACCTCTCCTGTTTTAGGTAAGTTAGGATTACTAAAATTATTTCAATTTGCTAAATGCCACAATAATGAGAGAAAGAATTTCTTCGAGATTTTTTTATTACTTTCTTCAAAGTCAGAAGTTTACATACACAAAGATTACTATGTCTTTAAACAATGAAGGAAAGCCCTGATGATGATGTTATGGCTTTGGAAGCTTCTGATATGTTAACAGACAACATTTGTGTTAATTGGAGGCACACCTGTGGATGTATTTTAAGGCTACACCTCAAACACACTGCTTCCTTGTTTGACATCATGGGAAAATGGGAAGGAGACGGGTTCTATGTCCCAGAGATGAACGTGTTGTGGTCCAAAACATGCAAATTAACCCCAGAACAAAAGCTAAAGACCTTGTCAAGATGATGGCTAAAGCTGGTAAGAGAGTGTCATTATCCACAGTGAAACAAGTCCTGTACCGACATGGGCTGAAAGGCCACTCAGTGAGGAAGAAGCCATTACTCCAAAAGCAACATAAAAAAGCCAGATTACAGTTTGCAAATACACACAGGGACAAAGACCTTAATTTCTGTAAGACATGTCCTGTGGTCTGATGAAACTAAAGTAGAACTGTTTGGCCATAATGACCATCGTTACATTTGGAGGAAAAAGGGGGAAGCTTGTAAGCCTGACAACACCATCCCAACTGTGAAGTATGGGGGTGGTAGCATCATGTTGTGGGGCTGTTTTGCTGCAGGAGGAACTGGTGCACTTCATAAAATAGACGACATCATGAGGAAAGAACATGTGTAAATATTGAAGCAACATTTCAAGACAGGAAGCCAGGAAGTTAAAGCTTGGGCGCAAATGGGTCTTCCAAATGGACAATGACCCTAAGTACACTGCCAAAGTAGTTACAAAGTGGCTTAAGGACAACAAAATCAATGTTTTGGAGTGGCCATCACAAAGCCCCGATCTCAATCCCATAGAAAATTTGTGGGCAGATCTGAAAAGGCGTGTGCGAGCGAGGTGGCCTACAACCCTGACTCAGTTACACAAGTTCTGTCAGGAGGAATGGACCAGAATTCCAGCAGAGTATTGTGAGAAGCTTGTGGAAGGATACCCAAAGCGTTTGACCCAAGTCATACAGTTTAAAGGTAATGCTACCAAATACTAAGGAAATGTATGTAAACTTCTGACTTTGAAGAAAGTAATAAAAAATTCTCTAAGAAATTCTCTCTCTCATTATTGTGGCATTTAGCAAATAGAAATAATATTGGTAATCCTAACTGACCTAAAACAGGAGAGGTTTAGTCTGATTTAACTTCAGACAGTGAGGAAAAAAGGTTTATGTGTCTTTTAACACAGTGTATGTAAACATCTGATTTCAACTGTATGTACGAAAACTTGATTTAATCTTGAAATGTGGTAGCATCGTTGCCCAAAACGAAAATATTTTATACACGGATCCTTGACTTTTTTCCCCCTGTATATCATGGAAACTCCTGGCAATAATGTGTGTTTTGTGTGTCTCTACAGATGTTTGGGTACAGATCACTGAAGTTGATCACTGTTGCTGTGTGTGTCGTCTTTCTGACAATGTGTTTAATGTATCCTCGCATTGTGGAAGAGCTATCCAAAGATGTTCACACTACGCCAAAAAGGTGAAGTATGCCGCATACGTGTGTGCAGTGAAGGTAGGCGCAAGTCTGTGCAAAAGTGGTGGTGTTGGTGCGGCGTCATCGTCTAACGCTGTAACCTAACATACCCCTCCCCAGAAATGCAGACCGCAAGAGCTGTGATTTGTCCGCCTGGTAGTGGCGTGTTTCCACTTTAGTATTTCCAGCTACTTCTCAATCTCCGCAATTTTCTAATTGATTGTTTTGGATCAAGAAAGATGGAACACATCGAGGAAAGGTCAACTGAGAAGGGTTCGGCGATACAAACATTTGTAGGACTCATCTTGAAATTTTGTTCTTCCGCACTATTAAAAAGTACAAGCAGTAAAACTCTTTCTTTCAGTACTGGAGAAATATTCATTTCCGGCAATGCCCATTACTTGTTTGGGTTAGAGCCAAAAAAGCTTGTGCAACCTCTCTACCTTGTCCAGGAAGCGTGTTGAATCAAGGCAGGACATTTAGGTGTGTGAGTTTATCAAGAGGCAGAACAATTGCCCTGTTTACAGACCTTAATCCTTAATCCTTATTGGGTAGAGCATGTAGGTAACAGTCTCCTTAGCAATAAGATGTCATAAAAAGGACTGTCTGGTTTGGCCTCTAATGGACACAGTCTTCATACTGATTTAAAACTGGAGTAGAATATGGTGGAGTGACTCTTTCCTTCCAGGTTACCGTTCCCCACTCGCCTTCCCCCACCTGGTGAATGCACCTGTCCTGGGGGCTCAGTGTTCCTGAAAGACCACATCCCCAAGGAGCAGTATGAGGAGGTGATGCAACGCCGGGCTAAGGAGCTCCAGCAGCACAAAGCCAGGTAGTGGGTGGGTCCAGGGGGGAGGTTTCAGGCACAACATGTTATGTTGTGAAAATAACATAATCTCACTACAATTTCCTTTTTGACCGTCCACTGGTCCTCTGTTCACATCTGGTGTTAACAAGCGTCTAGGGTGATCTGATCACAAGTGGACAGCTGTTAATTTCCAGTATGCTGCCCACTGCCTTTAGCCCAATTCTGCGTCTTAATTATAATATAACAAATTAAATGTATTATATATGCAGGTGTATATATAACATATAAGTCTTCTAGCAAAGCAGTGTAGAAGCCTGTTAGAGAGACACAATACACACATACTTGCTGAGGGAGTAGCAAACACTATATTTATGTTTACAGTAGCAAATGTATGTTCAAATACAGAGAAAAAAAAATAAAATCATTGTTCTTTTTTTACTTACCATATGGAAATAGACTCCACAAAATGATTTTTCCAACAAAGTTGAAAACATAACTCTTTTTGGCTGCACTATTTGGTTCTTTCATTTAATTTAATTTTTTACCAGTTCTATTGATTTCCACTCATGTATATACTGGTTATTCATTTAGCAACTATAACTCACACTTTATGTCTCTACATGCATAGCTTTGCTTAAATCACACGATCTCCTCAACAGGACATCATCTGTATTATCCAGACTGCTGTTTGCTTTTCCCAACTCTCCCCTGCAGTACCCTATCCAGGGTTACATAGTACAGCCTTTGCGCCCCACCCTCATACCAGGTATGCTCATACTTCTATAGCCCATTGATCAGTTAATAACAGGGCGGGGAGGTAGTTTTTTAACATGTGTTTCTTTCTGTAAAAGGACAGTGTAATGATCAGTGTTGCATAATTTTATCCAAAAAAAAGCATTAAAAAAAGGCAACTGGACTTGTAGAACTTTTTTTGAGTAGACGTTTCACCACTCATCCAAGTAGCTTCTTCAGGCGTAGAGGACTGGTGGGAAGTTTGAGGATTAAGTAGGAAACTTCTACTGGAACTTACTTTGTTTGTGTTTGTTGCCTTTTTTAAACACTTTTTTGGATATACTATGACCTGGATGACTGAGAACCTTCACAGACATACTTGCATCTTTTTAATTACAGGCTTAGGGCTGTGCACAGGGAAAAGAAGCAACTACAAGGTGAGATCTCATAGATCAAGTTGGCCATCTGCCTGGACAGTTGAGTTTGGTTGGTTAAAACAAGACGGCTGATGAATGTTGATACATTTCAGGTTTTTCTTGATTGACTCTTGGTATAGTTCTATTTGGTACTATGAGGCTTTGTTGTGGTTCCTCTAGTTTCCAACAGTAGTATGGGAGACAAAGCATTCAGCTGTGGAAGCAGTAAGGGTTGGGGGGCAGACAACCTCTCCACTCCACAAGATTAGAAGATTAAGCTTCCCTTTTTGATAAAGAATATAGTTAAGGCTGGCTCAGGTGACTCTACTTCCTCTTAAAAGGAAGATTTTCCTCTCCAGCATTGGCTTAGTGCTACCTCTGAGGGGTTCTATAAATCATCTTAAGACTTCTATTGTTTTTAATTGGCACCATATGAACTCAGTTGAAGGTGAACACTTATTTGACATGAGTCTCTATCATTGTTCAGCAGCCATCCTGGTGTCAGTCTTGTTGTAAGGGGCGGAAACTTCTCTGCATCTGTTGCGTTCAGGTCCTGAAAATGCTGCTGGACTTGATTTTGAAATTGTTGCGCAAACAAAGTATGGAATACCATGGTAGATTGTGACAAACAAAATCTTTGTTTGTTTGTTACCACAAGACTTCAGACTATGCACCTCATTGTTACACAGCTTGTATCTCAAATTCACACAGGGCTTTGTCAAGCTTTTTCAGATCCTGTTTCTCTCCTAGGTGATTTTGAATGTGTCCAAAGGCACCCTGACCACAGAGATCCCAGCAGAAGAGGCGACTGTCGAAGGTTTTGTCATACCTCTTAGAGTTTCTTCTCTTACACTTGTTATGACTGTTTAATGAATGTGAGATAGTCTGATTTTGTTAAGCTAATTACACTTTTGAGCCATAATAACTATACCGATGCAAACTGAGCCATACAACTGATTTTGTGTGGTTTCAGCCCATTTATTACAGTTTGGGGATCTCAGCATTGCTGTTGTCTGTCTATGCTCTTTCTGATATTTGAATGTGTTTTAGTTTTAGGTTTTAGTTTACTTTAATATTGCATACAAATCTATTCCTCAGGTTACGTCAAAGCTTATCTTGCTTATTTCCAATTTACATCCAGACTGATATTTCAGAATATGAATGTATAGCTATGTGGTACTGTATGTAAATATTAAACAAAGATTTAATGTTTGACTGTGGTTGTACATGACAGGGGCTGGTAAGACGGGACTGACTATCGAGTCTAGCAACCTGGACCTCCTCAACAAGCTTCTGGCCAAAGTGACCTACACTTGCACTGTCTATCATGTGAATACTGCCGACCTTGGTATGTGTTTAAGAAATGACAAGTAAGCTAGATAGCATAATCGTTATGTGAGGAATAAAGTGCACACAGTGGAAAGTACAAGTCTTGATTAAGTAAAAGTAATCAAAAGGAATGAGCACATTTTAGTGTTTCTTTCTGAAAGAATAAGGAAATGTAGGCATATTGTTGTATTCCTTACATAAATTGTATTTTTTCTGTACTTTCTGTAGTTTCCTTCCAGTTTGAGGAACATGAAGCTGTGTTTCCCATTGCCATCAAACAGCCTCAGCCCCCAGTCCTGTATGACATGGGAAAAGGTACTCACAATTATAATTCGCAAATAGTCTTTTTCTGCTTTTAAATCCAGACATAAATTCTCTTTTGAACCAAGCTTTTCATTAAGATTTATTGTTATTTAAGTATCTTCAATGTTGAACAACACTGAAAACATCCACATCTAAAGAAGCTTATGAAATTATGCAATAAACTTAGTTTCACGGAATGGTTTTCATTATCGGATATCGGATAACTTGTCTTGCCTATTTACTATGTTTGAAGTCATTAGTGCTGTTGTGCCATGGCCGCTGGTACACAGCAAATTGCTATTTAGTTGCCGTAGTAATCAGTATTATCGAAAGTATTGCTCAGATAAGTAAAAAGAAATTACAGCCAATCATTGCTTTAAGACATAAAAGATAGATAGATAGATAGATAGATAGATGGATAGATGGAGAGATAGATGGATACTTTATTGATCCCGAAGGAAATTCAAGCATCCAGTAGCAGTAACATACAATACAAAAACTATATAAAAAATAGAAAGTAACTAGAAATAAAATGTTTTATACAACTATAAACTATGTTAAAAATTTAAAGTGACCTGTTAAAAATATAAAATGACCAGTAGAGGTAGAAGGTTTTTTTTATATATATATATAAATATGAGAACTACAAATGGGGAGGACTGTGTGCAATTAAATTAGGCTGTAAATAGATGAATGAAATGAATAAATTAATGAAAGTCACAGTCACCACATGTAGCAGAGGTAGACAGACATGGCAATGACAGAGCGCCCAGTAAGTAGTGCAAAAAGATTTGTCCATTGTCTATTGTGCCTCCTGCCATCACTGAGAGCTGTTGTACAGTCTGATGGCCAGGGGGACAAAAGAGTTCTTCAGTCTGTTGGTGGAGCAGGATTGAGACAGCAGCCTGCCACTGAACACACTCCTCTGCCTGATGAAGGTGTTGTGCAGAGGGTGGTGTGCGTTGTCCAGTATGGACAGCAGTTTGTCCAGGGTCCTTCTCTCTGCCACTGTCACCAGAGAGTCCAGCTCTGTGCCCACCACTGAGCCAGCCCTCCTCACCGGTCTGTCCAGTCGAGCAGCGTCCCTCTTCTTGCTGCTTCCTCCCCAGCAAACCACAGCATAGAAGAGGACGCTGGCCACCACAGACTGGTAAACATCCGCAGCAGTTTTTTGCAGATGTTGAAGGACCCCAGCCTTCTCAGGAAGTACAGACGGCTCTGTCCTTTGCTGTGGAGTGTGTCCATGTTTGTTGTCCAGTCCAGCCTGTCATCCAGCTGCAGCCCCAGATATTTGTACGTCCTGACCACCTCCACATCGACCCCGTTGATGGACACAGGTTGGAGATGTGATTTCTTCCTTCTGAAGTCCACCACCATCTCCTTGGTCTTGGAGGTGTTCAGCTGCAGATGGTTGGACCTGCACCACCTCATGAAGTCCGCAACCAGGCTCCTATACTCCTCCTCCCGTCCATCCTTGATACAGCCAACTATCACAGTGTCATCTGAGTATTTCTGCATGTGGTAGAGCTCAGAGTTGTACTGGAAGTCAGATGTGTACAAGGTGAAGAGGACGGGAGAGAGCACGGTCCCCTGTGGTGCTCCGGTGCTGCTGACCACAGTGTCCGACGAGCAGTCCTTCAGTCTGACATACTGTGATCTCTCTGTGAGGTAGTCTGTAATCCATCTCACCAGGTGTGAGTCCACCCTCATCTCTGTCAGCTTGTCTCTTAGCAGGAGGGGCCGGATGGTGTTGAAGGCGCTGGAAACATCAAAAAACATGATTCTCACAGCACCGCTCTCCTTGTCTAGATGAGAGTAAGCCCTGTGTAACAGATAGAGGATGGCATCCTCCACGCCCACCTTCTTCTGGTATCCAAACTGCAGTGGATCCTGTGCGTGGTGGACCTGGGGTCTGAGGAGATGGAGCAGCAGCCGTTCAAAAGTCTTTGAACTGTCCCCACCCCATGGGTGTGGCGGGTGGAGGAGCTCTGCAGTCCGAGATGATGATGGACGTGATGGGGGTGTGGAGTGGGCAGTCACTGTCTGTAGGAGCTGGAGTATCAAACCTGTTAAAAAATAGGTTCAGCTGGTTTGCTCTCCCAGCATCCCCCTCTTCTGTGCTGCTGCCCTTCTTCTTGCAGCCTGTGATGGTTTTCATGCCATCCCAGACCTCCCTCATGTTGTTGTGCTGCAGCTTCTGTTCCACCTTCCTTCTGTACTCCTCCTTTGCCTCTCACAGCTGGACCTTGAGTTCCCCCTGTACGCGCTTCAGCTCGTCTTGGTCACCATCCTTGAATGCCCTCTTCTTCCTTTTAAGGATGTCCTTGACATCACTGGTGATCCAGGGCTTGTTGTTCGGGAAGCAGCGTACAGTCCTAATGGGGACCACAACATCCATACAGAAGTTCAGGTAGTCAGTAGTGCAGTGGGTGACCCCCTCGATGTCCTCACCATGTGCGTCCTGCAGGACGTTCCAGTCAGTAAATTCAAAGCAGTCCCTCCACTGCCTCAGGAGACCATTTCCTGAAGGAGCGTGTGGTTGTGGACTGTCTCTGGATCTTTGCCTTGTAGTGTGGTGTGAGCAGGACCAGGTTATGGTCAGACTTTCCCAGTGGGGGCAGAGGAGTGGCAGTGTAAGCTTCCTTCACGTTGGCATACAGGAGGTCTAAAGTCCTGTTCTTCCTGGTGGGGCAGCTTACAAAGTGATGAAAGTCTGGTAGTGTGGAGTCCAGTGTGACGTGGTTAAAATCCCCAAGATGGCGATGAAGGCGTCTGGGTGTTGTGTTTGCAGTCCCGCTATGGTGGAGTGGATGACGTCACACGCGGTCTCGGCGTGTGCACGCGGAGGGACGTAAACACAAACAACAATGGCGTGGGAGAACTCTCTGGGCATGTAATACGGTCTGAGACCTACCGCCAGCAACTCGATGTCTCTGTTGCACACAATCTCCTTCACCGTAACATGCCCCGGGTTGCACCACCTGATATTAATAAACAGTGCGAGTCCTCCACCTTTGCGTTTGCCGCTGCGTCTGCAGTCCCTGTCCGCTCTCACCGTCGTGAATCCCGGTACATCCACATTAGCGTCCGGTGTGTTCTGGGTGAGACAAGTTTCAGAGAGACACAGTAAACTGCTCTCCCTGGATGTCCTGTCGGTCCTCACAAGGGCCGCCAGCTCGTCCGTCTTGTTGGTGAGACAGTTAACATTCCCTATGATGATCGAAGGAACCGAGGGCTTGTACTTCCACCGCTTAGCCTCTAGCCTAGCCTTCACCTTCGCCCCGGCTCTGCGGCCTCATCGCCTCCTCCTCAGCTCCTCAGGTATGGGATGAACAATGCCCGTTGTTTGGAGTGAAAGCAGCTTCTCCCTTGAATAAACAAGTTGTCCACCGCTGTGTTGCCGGTAAAAAGACGTTGTATCCATAGGATATATAAAGTTACACAGCAAGCGTAGTTAAAAAAAGAAAAAAAAGTTGAAAAAAACACACTTTAAGCACTTAAAATGACACGACACGTACGGAGCTACTGGATTGGCGTCCTGCTCGCGCTGGCGCCGGAAGACAAAAGTCAGTCCATATGGAAAATTCCAAGTTCAGTGGCAAAAATGATCCAGTGCTATAAAAAATCTGTCTTTCACGAGTGCCACCCCATTAAACAAAGAGCAGTTCATTAGACCTACCAGTTTAAAAAAACAAATGTTTATCAGGCATTCAGTTTAGAGCCCACAAAAGAGCTTCAGAGTTCATGTAGCAGGTATATCTCTACATCAACTGTAATTGCGTCAGTTTTCTCAAAACCAATGCAAAGAACGGCAATAAAACAGTAGACCAGTTAAACTGTGCGCCAAAGTCATGCACATTTTACTAGAATACCACAGCATAAAGACACAAAGACTATGTAAGGACTACTGAACCAAAAAATACAAAAGTAAAGCGACACGTGGTCTAGCCTCCACGAGAAACCCAACCTAAACCTGACTGAGGGATGAGTTGGACCGCAGAGTGAAAGGTAAAGCAGCCAGCATAACTCTAACCCAGCATAAATGAGAACTCCTTCAAGGGTGTTGGAAATACTTCAGGCAACAACCTCATGAAGCTGGATGAGAGAATACCAAAAGTGTGCAAAGTGGCTATCAAAGCCACCCAATGAAATTATGGATCAAACTATTTTGTGGTCAGACATTGTTTGGTTTTGACCAACTAGTGCAGTGCCCGTCGGAAGTATGTATTCCTATAGTGGGAGCCTACAGGTGCTGTGTATGAGGTTTAGTGGAAATATTAGAGCGGAGAAAACCTATTTTACCGATATATTTTACATTTCTTATCCAAACAACGTCAAACTTAGCAGTGCACATCTTCGTGCACGTAGCGAGACACCTGCCCAGTTTCAAATCAATCGAGCCAACGGTTCACGAGATATGCGTGCCACAGACACACACACACACACACACACACACACAGACGCATCTTGATTTATAGATAGATGGCGGACTGCATGCTAGTTTTCCTGCTGGAGAAGATATTGAGCCTATTAGGGTTACCAGGGCAAAATATCATTTCTCCTTGAGTTTGGTTTCTTCTAAAGCCGATTTGTAAACAGTGCTCAAGATTTGTGCGCATGCTCCGCCTCTTCCTCTCATAACATAATGTCCCATACCGTATCAGTCTCAGAAGATGATTGGGGATGAAGAACGTTTTTTGAGGAGTATCGGGATGTAGAGGACATTTTTAAAAGGCGCGGGTTATGTGAGCAGCGCTGTGTGTGGTGTCTGTCTCTAGGCAACAGTGACAGGGGGAGTGGCTACAGTCAGACGGAGCAGAAGAACGGTAAATGAGTAAATGCTTGTTTTAACGATATCTTTAGTGTTTATTGTCCAAAAACCACGAAACTTTGCACTGCACTCCGGCGAACCATTGGGAAGATACATAGCAAATTTGAGGTGGATCGGATAAGTGGTTCGAGAGTTATGCGTGGAACAGACAAACAAACCAACAGAGTGACACACAGACAGACGCTCCTTGCATTATTAGATAGATAGATGTTTCTTCAAGCATTCCAGTGTAGAATTTTGTTGACACGTATCCATGACAATTGTTTTTGTTAGTTGCTAAAACTAGGACACCTAGTTGTAGCATACTCCTGCAGGTGGTGCACTAGCTAGTCACGACAGTGTGACGTCACAGTCGTAAAGTGTTGGCCGTATGTTAACTTGGCATTCTGTGATTAAAAAGGATGAGCGAAACACAGTCGGTGACTGCGTTTGATTAAGACATAACACTAGTGTTTTTGAGCAGCTACGGATGTGCAAACCACCTGAATTGCTTAATCCTGAAAAGTACTACTTAGACTAGCCATCGGATCAAACCGCAGACGATTCATTCTTCATTCTGGCTTTCTTTTTGTCAGACATCAACTCTCAAGTCACTGTCACCACCAAGACTTTCCTGCGCTATGCAGAGCTGAAGGTGCTGTTGAAAAGCATCCGGGATTTTTATAGCACTATAACAGTCATTATTGCAGATGACAGCTTAAAACCAGAGCCCATTACTGGAGAAAACATCCTACAATACATCATGCCTCCAGCCCAGGTACACACACTGTAATTTATGTTAACGCACGTTTAAACGTTATCTAATACTTTGAACAAAAATTCCATGTACAAAATAACAAATACATTGTGTCATCATCATATCAAACTAAACTTCAGACTTATTTTACATTTTGAAATAAATGATTAACCAAAATGATATTTGATAGAATAGCATGAATGCTACAATGTTTAATACATACTGTATCTATTGTTTAGTTGACTTTCACTATTCTTATGAATAGATTGTATGGCATACTACAAGACACATGGACACACAATGTGTAGTTTTTTGATTGTTAAGGTTCATTTTGTTAGTGAAAAAAGCAAGTAAATGATATTATTTTTTAAAAAATGCAATAATTTTATGCCATACGTTCAGATTATGTCAGTTTATTTGCAGATGAGCTACGATTCTATCTTGGAAAAGAAAACATCCATTTGTTTAAACTTTTTTGAAGACATCAAAATGTGAAGTTATTTCTCATCATCTGTCAGTGCCCTACATTGCACTGTAACCATGTTTCCTCCATCAGGGCTGGTTTGCTGGCAGGAATCTGGCTGTCTCCCAGGTTACCACCAAGTACTTTCTGTGGGTGGATGACGACTTTGTGTTTACGGAGAATACGAAGATAGAGAAGTTAGTGGAGGTGATGGAGGCAGTTCCTGAACTGGACATAGTAAGGATAAAACAGCTGGCTTTTTTTTTCCTTTTTTTTTTTTTGAGGGGGTGTAATTTTTTGAGACAAATGTTATATGACATAATCCAAATCCTCCTGAGACCCGAGCTTTTGTTTGCATTTTTAATTTTACCAAGGTTCTGTATTTGGGATTAGTAGGACCTAAGAAGTATAAAAAATAAGCATCATCTCTGAACAGGAAGTAGTTTAAATGATGTCCCAATATGAGGACGCAGGGTCTCAGGAGGATATATCACTCCTGGTTACACTATTTCTGTAATCAGGTGTGGGAATTAATTTCGGTCTACGTTTTGCTGTGTTCTTCTTTTACAATATTACTTTCTTACTTTGGTTGATAGAACAGGACTTAAGGTATAGACCATGAGAGAGAGAAGTTTCTGTTTGAGGCTACCTCAGCATGTATCGAACAAGACACAGGTCCACAGTGGAAAGTAAGCCACATCATAACCAGTTACCTGGTCTCTCTGATCTTATCAGGTTGGGGGGTCAGTGCAAGGGAACGCGTTTCACTTCTCTCTTCACTATGACGAAGGAAAGGATGGTGGCTGCATGTACAGGAAGTCTAATGGGAAGTACCACTCCCTCCCTGCTTATCCACAATGTTCTCTGGCCAGTGGGGTGGTCAACTTCTTCCTGGCTCGTACAGATGCCGTACAGAGGGTCGGATTTGACCCGAAGCTCAAGCGCGTAGCGCACTCAGGTAGGTCCAGACCTCGACATGATGTCAGTTTCTGAGTAAGTCCAAAGCCTTTTCAGTTTTCCTTAGCCAAGTGTAAATGTCTGCCTCTGACTCCAGAGTTCTTTATGGATGGCCTGGGTTCCTTGATGATTGCCACATGTGGCGACGTGTCCATTGGCCATCAACCCAGATCAGCCAAGGACACTGGCTACCGCGGCTTCAGAAACCCTACAAAAAGTGACAGTGAGTTCAAACTGCAGCTTCACTTCTTCAAAAACCACCTCAAGTGTGTCAAGTATGGGTAGAGGACATCAAGGTCATCGGCTGGATTTACAGATGGCACTTGTGCAATATACAATGTTACGATAAGAATATGACAAAATAATAACCAGGAAAATATCATACCACATAGTTAGCATAAACGCTGACGATCCACTATAGTAGCTTGATTTGATGTAAACAGCACCTGGTGTTTGTTGGTGAAATTTGAAAGCCAAAATTTATCTATCATCTCTATCAAATCTTAAAGTCTATCAGTTATACCCTCATCTTATCCGGACACTGAAAATGTTATTGGTCACTCTCGAAAACAAAACAAAACAATTATATTCATGTTTGTCCTAGAAGATTAGGGGCCGTTCATTACGGCACTAGCATTTAAAATTAATTCCAGTGGAGTCGGTGGGATTATTGGATTCACATAAAGGAGTGAAGAAGAGCCATGTATGCTTTTCAATAAATAATTTGTGCAATGGATGAATGACAAACTAGTTGGAGGGCAACCGTTAAAGAGAACTGAGGAATTCAAAATATAGTAAGCTAACGTGATTAGTAGATGTGTTAGACCAGTTACTATCATTTGTAACCAGACATGGTTATGCAAGCACTTGTGAGAAAATATAAGGGAGGACTAACAGAAGAGTATAGATAATAGTATATATTGGCATATAATATTAAGACACACACATTATTTTGCTGTCAGCTGAAGGATTTTTTATTTTTTTTTTGCCTAACCATGCCAATACCACTAATGTCACTTTCTCCCATGGATGAGTTTGCTACCTCCATAAATGAAGTTCCTCTTGTAGAAACAAAATGTTTTTCCTCTTGAAGTTCCCGACCTCTGCAAGGCTAAAAATCACCCTTTTAACATGACCAGGATAGGTTTTAACATTGCAGCCTCACAGCCAAGATGACTTTAGATCCTCAGTCTTTCATCAGAACGTAAGCTTTGACAGAGCATTCAAAGGGAACTCCAAGTCAGCACTCAGGGATCTCAAAGCAAATGCCAACATCAAAGTTCTCAGGATGTATAAAGTTTGAGATCAAACACAAAATCTCATTGTTTTCACTTCAAGAATACGAATACAGTTCATAAAAGTTTCATAAATGTGAAATGTTTACGTTCATATTCTACACTCGTACATCACTGTTTAATTCTTAAGTTTGTCTTGGACAGGGATAATTGATTAATTTTAGTGAATGATAAGTTGGGATAAAATACCGAATAACCAACTGGGCAATATGGGCAACAGCACAAGGGCGCAGGACCACCAAGGGTTCTAAAGCCCCAGATTCACTTTGGGTTTTGGTAATTTAATTAATGGAGCTCCCTGCAGTATTTGAAATGGGCCTCCGCCCACATGGTACGGATTTCTGAACAATATGGAATAGTGCCATGTATAGCTCAGATGTTTGCTTGATTAAATGACACATACCTTATGTTTGGGTTCTTACGGGTTCCATCTGTTAGTTGTGATTAATATTGTGAAGTTTGCTAATGGCACCTCTGTTGATTCTTTGACTAATTAACTATTAATTCCTCTTGTAGAAAGAGGAATTAAAAAAAAATGTGTAAAATGTGGGTGACTAAATAATGTAAAGAAATTTATATAATATTCTTTGTTTACTGTTGTCACTTTAACCCTGCATATAATGCACTAATAACGTTTGGGGGTGAAAAAAAGAAAGGAAAAAGGTTTTTGGTGATTAGTTTTGATTTTCTCAAAACAAGTAATGGAAATGTGATTAATTATTTTTGATAAGCAAAACTTCATATTGTCAGATATGGGTCTTAAGGGTTTAAAATGAAAGTGGGGAAAAGTGTATTCATAATTCTGTTTCTGGAGTTATTTTGTGTTGACTTTTGTCACTCCGACCTTGCTGTTGTGAAGGGTTTCATGTTTATAAAATGCACTAATAAAGCTTTATTTAAAAAAACAAACATGCTTTTCCCACACAGTTTTTTCTCAAAATTTTATTGAACATACCAGAACATACATTGGCTAAATAATAATAATAATAATAATAAAAAACAAAATACAAAAAAGTCAGGCCAGACATGTAATTAAAAATACAATAATGGTTACAATAGCTGTACAAAAATAATTAAATTAAACAAATGGCTAAATAAAACAAAATACAGTAAAGTAAATTACAGCAGAGGGCGCTAGACCAGGTCATGTTCTATGAAAAGTGTATTCAGTTCCTTGGCCTGGGGGTTTCCAGCAAACGTTTTAATACTTTAATTCATTAATTTAATATTTGAAGTTCATTCCATATGGGGAATAATTTCATTTAATAAAGTATATCTATCTATTTAAAGTGGTTTTCCCGGAACCTGCTTACCGGCCTGACTATCGGAACGTTTGTGGTCGGCATGTGTGTCTGACAGTAAATGACACAAGCTCACTGCTCTGTGATTGATTTATATTTAAAGTTCATGCTGCTGCTAAATATTGTAACTCAACTTTGTAGGTAATGTAAATATGCTACAGGTGTAAACGTGTAATATTGGTGATCTAAGCAGCCTACCGGGACTAAAAGGTGCATGAGTCCTGTAGTTATAAACTTGCCCCAAAAGCAGGTTTAGCAAACTAACAACTTTACCAGCAGTTAAGCTTAAGTTATGCTATATATATATACACCGATTAACCACAACATTAAAACCACTAACAGGCGAACATTGACCATACAACGTTCTACTGGGAAACTTCTGGACCTGACATTCTTGTGGATGTTACCTAACGCTCATTCAAGGTTCTGCGGGACATAGACGCCGTAACCTACGTACGTAGCCTACAACGGTCCGAGCCATTTATTCTTGTGCGCTCGTCACTCTGGCTTGCTCTGTAACAACGCCACCCAAATGCTGGCCGGACAGACATGTTGGTTTAGGAACAACTCAACAAAAAAAACATGAAGAACAGAACAAGTTGTTGACCTGGCCTCCAAATTCACTAGATCCCAAACTAGTGATGGAAAAACCGAAGCTTTCCGAACCACTGAATCAATCTGAAGCAGTTGTGTTGAAATGGTTCAGGTGTTTCGAAGCATTTGATACAATTACATGTGGCGACATCTGCTGGATAATATAGCATTCGCATGAAACAAAGGGTCGTGAAACAGAAAGTTGTGTTTGCTTAACAATAAATGATCTACAGTATGTGCATCTTGAAAAGCATGATTTTTGTTTCTTTTATAGAAAATAATATACTTGTATGAGTTTGCCATCATATAATACTGTATGTTTTAAATGTATGTTTTTATAAGATTGATAGAAATACAAAAATATATTTACAAAATAAGTGAAATGCTTGGGCATCTAGGGACGGTGATGACAGTAGTTGTACAAAATGCTTGTGAAACTGGGAAGGGGGTTTGGGTGGTTCAGAGATTTTTATTTAAAAACAAGATAATTTCAGCTGAGTTAGGCTTTAGTATGTTCCTCTTCTATGTACGTATACAGGTATGTAAATCGAGAGGCTGCTCCTCCCAAGGTGCAGGACTAACAGACTGAGGAACTCCTTTGTCCCCCGTGCCATCAAGCTGTACAACCACCACTCACTTGGGGGGAGGAGGACAAAAAGGAAAGGGGCTGAATGACTTTCTTAATTAACCTACAACATGTGCAATAACGATGTACCTGGTACTTCTATATTTATGCAACAACCATTTATGTACAGTCGTCACAATATTTATTTTTATTTTTATTACTATTATTATTATTCTTTACTGGGTGTTTTGGTATTTGGGCTTATTGTACTGTTTCCTACATGTATGTCTGACAGTGCTGTATGCGATGGAGATGTCAATTTCCCCGCGGGAACCTCCCAAAGGGATCAATAAAGTTGTCTATCTGTCTATCTATCTATCTATCAATGTATAGTGTGTGAATGCCTATGTGCCAATGTGAGTATGCAAGTCAATCAGTTAATTTAATGTTATACAAATCTTACCTTAAACTTCACTCCCACCTGTTCTAAATCAATGAAACTACATAGCATATGCAAAACTCTCCTCCTCTCAAAAACCCGCAACCATCTGAGGGACTGTACCCATATATAACCACTGTGAGTTTGACAATCCCGTGACACGTCGCCGATGACGGCCGATACGCGTGTGACAGTGGCGTCGTTAGGCCCGTTTTAGGGGGGCTTCAGCCCCCCTAAAATATTCTTAAGCCCCCCTAAATAGTTTGGCGTTGTTTTATTATTATTATTATTATTATTATTATTATTATTATTTTTTTACAAAAAATGCCGACAAATTCAATATAAAGTGTCCAGCATATCAGTTTAAATAAATAATCATATAACCTGTCATTAAGGACTTAAATGTGATCATATCTGTCAGTTCCGCTTCGCTTCGTAGTGTACGGTAGAGAGAGCCCCTTTGGTACCTTGTTATCAATCCATTCCACTTGTTCAGAACGACCACATTACTAAAAATCCAGTCCACGTTTTCCCTGCGACCTTGCTTGAGGCTCGGTACCCGCAGCCACACAGAGCCGAACAGAACACCGTTAGGAGAACATGAATGGATGAATGGATGCGCAAATGGATAGAAGAACGTTTTTCAGGAAAGTAAGTATTCATCACTGCTGGTAGTAACAATTACTTAGCTCCAGCCCCCAGCTAACAGCAGAAAGTCCCATGTAATTAATGAAATGCTCCATGTTTGACAAATAAAAACCTGGCTTACACACTACAGACAATCTCTGCTCACGTCTTACCTTTGTTGTTTTGGGTCAAAAGTTACATTCCAGCTGTAAAGGTTCGCTGCTACTTAGCTTTAGCTAGCTTTAGATAGTTAGTCTGAAATACCCTGTGAAGGTCCTGGTTGTTTCTAGAGTTCAGTGTGACTCTCTTTACCATATCTTTGGGGTGACTTCCTTCTGGAGCATCAGCTGTGTTTCTCACTTTACGCATGGATGCACACCGTGAAACAGGAGCTGAGCTCATTCACGTATGATTATCATCAGTAGATAATAATAATAATAATAATAATAATAATAATAATTAGACTAATAATAATCAATCCACCACCCCTATTGGCCTGTAGGAGTCAGGGCAGAGGAGCACAGTGAGTGAGAGGGGAGAGACCTCGACTGGAAAGGTGAGTCTAAAGGATTTCACAGAATAGAGTCATTTGTGATGCAGACGGTCTTGGAATTGTATGGAACTCAACTTGAATATGAAATATGAAACATTTCAGTCAAGGTGAACCATATAAGACTTATTTAACTTGAGCTTTTATTTGAGAGTAATAATTAAAAAGTGGAGAAAGCCAAGTTATATAAACACACACACACACATATATATATATATATGTGTAAACCAGATTAGCCTGACCCAAAAATTACTTTAATTCAAGTAAGTAAGTAATATTTTTCAGGGCTTGAAATTACAACCATTTTAGTCACATATGTGCCCAAAATATAATCTGTGTGACTTCAAAATATTTGGGAGCAAACAATTATTGTGTTCTGAGCGAAAGTCATGGCATTAGCCTCTATGTTGATCAGTTATTAATACAATTCATTGTGTATCTTGAAGGGTCAAAAAGGTAAAAACAGACGGCATTCTTTGATGCTTCCACCCACCAAGTAACTTGCAATTGTAGCCATTTTTTTCTTGTTAATGCTGTAAACATTCTGCTACTGTGCAAACCTTTGTTTATTGTCGTACTGTATTAAACAAACAGACTGATAATAAATACTAATAAATAACTACTAATAACTAATAAATCATTTCTCAGTCTATGCTAGCTGTTTGTGAAATTTTGTGCTTGCGCGCTCGTTTACTCACATCCTGTGCATCTCCTTGGGGCTAAGCCCCCCCTGTCCTGAAAACCTAGTGACGCCTCTGGCGTGTGACATGAAGTCTCATTTGAGGAGTCACGTGATTTTTCAACTGATGAAGCGAGGCATCGAAACATCTTGTCGCGATACCTCTGCTTTGAATGCTGGACACTGTTTCGAGCGTCTGCTTTCGAGCATAACATCTCTATCCCAAACTCCCAAGTATCTGTGGGATGATCCACAGAAGCCCCTCCCCTCAAAGGCCCCCCACTAACAATATTCTGTTGCCGGACACCACAGGACACCCTCGGAAGGCCCATGTCCATTCTCTGATGAGTCACAGCTGTTTTGGAGGCACAAGGGAGACCTACACAATATTAGGAAGGTGGTCATAATGTTATGCCTATGGCTGTTTTATTGTGTTCTTTTCTTTAACCTGTAGTTGTCCAGTTACCTACACCATCCTGTCTGTCAAGCAGGAGAGAATCGTGGAGGAGCTGGATGAGGAAGCCAGGATCCACATTATGCGAGGGCCACGGACTGGTGCCAACTCCTGAACACAAACTCCTCTGGACTTAAAGAATCACAGGAAATATACATATATATTTAAGGATGTTATCATGTTTTTATTGTTGCTTTATGTTTGGAAATACATAAAACTTGTTGTTGAAACAGCCATGGAATCAAGTATAGTCTTAACTTGTTATGGACTGAACAGTGATGCCTGCTTTCAAGACTGCACTCAAATGATTTCTGAAGCATTTCCTTTATATAATAATAATTTTGTCAGTATGAGTCTAGTTACAGGAAAACTGAACAGACTTTGACTCCTTCTTTTCCAGTGAATTAAATGCTGCTATATCTCATATTTATTTAACACAGGTATAAGTAAAACTTCCACAAAGAAAAAGCCCTTCCAGCCATACACGTAGCCAAACTGGCATGCAAAACACAGTCCCTTTAAAATGTATTCACCCACATGGATGTTTTCCCCTCTTACTGCTTTTATAAGTACGATCGCAATCAATATTAATTTGCTTTTCTTTGTACAAGAACTTAAAAAAAAAATCTGTCAGTGTGAAAAAAAGATTTCTGCAAAGTAATGTCAGTTAATTAAAATATATACATATGCAATCACTTAATTTACATTTTATAAGTATCCATGCCCTTTAATTTGAACTACATAATTCAGATGAGGTCCAGAACAGCTGGTGCTGTCAACTCAATCAGTGTAGTTACAGAAATTGACATCACCTGAGTGCAGTTAGTGTGTCTCAGGGTCCAGTCACTGGTTAACCATATTCCTTGCAACAATTACACCAGAAAGACAAATGAACACACCAAAAAGAAAAGGTTATTGAAAAATATACGAAAGAGGATGATATTGAACAAGTGCCTGCAGTTGAGTTAAATCCATCAAGACATGAAAAGAACATGGCACACATGGTATTCAGTACCTATATAATACACACAAAAAAAAGTCGCCGCCTGGATTTAACTAAGCAAATAGGTACGAGCCTCCTATTGGATAATTACTGCATGGGTGATTATCTTTCAGCTGGCAACAAGCTGTTTAACCCCAACTGATGGGTCACGTGAGTAAGCGTATTGCGTCATTTCCTGCTTCTGCACCGTGTGGTATTGCTGTTTACAGAGTGTTAGCTTCGCTCAAATTCCAAAAAACGTTCTGTTTATTGCGGGGAATTCTTACGTATCTTCAACCACCTGTCCTCTATAGCTACTTTTTGAACCACACACTCTCTCTTCTAATCAACTTTGTCTGCTAACGTTAGCGAATTAACCATGGCTTCTCCCTCTGCTTCCTCTTCTCTCTCCTGCATCTCGTGCCACATGTTTAGTTACTCCTCTGCCTCCTTTAGTGGTAATGGTATGTGTAACAAATGTAGTTTATTCGTAGCACTGGAGGCGAGGCTTTCCGAATTGGAAGCACGGTTCCGCACCATTGAAAAACAACCAGCAGCTAGCCAGGGCCCTGTAGCCGGTGCGGACCGACCAAGAGTAGCTCCTGTTAGCATAGCTCCAGTTAGCTGTCCCCCGACAGCTCCCGAGCAGCCGGGAAACCAGGGCGGCTGGGTGACGGTTCGAAGGAAGCATAGTCCCACAAGGCCCGTGGATCACCACCAAACCCTTCACGTCTCCAACCGGTTTTCCCCACTCAGCGACACACCCGCTGAGAAACCAACTCTGGTGATTGGCGACTCTATTTTGCGGAACGTGAAGATAGAGAAACCAGCGACCATAGTTAGATGCATTCCAGGGGCCAGAGCGGGCGACACTAAATCTTACCTCAAACTGCTGGCTAAGGCTAAGGTTAAATACAGTAAAATTGTTATTCACGTCGGCAGTAATGACACCCGGTTACGTCAATCGGAGGTCACAAAACTTAATGTGGAATCGGTGTGTAAGTTTGCTAAAACTATGTCGGACTCCGTAGTTTTCTCTGGTCCCCTGCCCAACCTGACCAATGATGACATGTTTAGTCGCACGTCGTCATTCCATCGCTGGTTATCGAGGTGGTGTCCAGCAAACAACGTGGCCTTCATTGACAATTGGCACACTTTCTGGGGAAAGCCTGGTCTGATTAGGCGAGATGGCATCCACCCAACTTTAGCGGGTGCTGCTCTCATCTCTAGGAATATGGCCGATTTTATTAACCCCCCGAAACCATGACAACCCAGAGTTCAGACCAGGAGGCGGAGTTGTAGTCTTACACACTTCTCTGCCGCTTCTCTAGGACTGTCTCACACCCTAAACTCTATCAACTCTATAGATGTTCTGTCTGCTCCCAGATTATTTAAACCAAAAAATAACAACAGAGGAGTTTCTCATAGGAACCTGATACAAATCAGTACAAGTTCATTGGTAGAACAGAAGAATAGGAAAATTAAATGTGGTCTTTTAAATGTCAGATCTCTCTCATCTAAATCTCTTTTAGTGAATGATCTGATAACTGATCATCAGATTGATCTATTTAGTTTGACTGAAACATGGCTACAGGATGATGAATATGTTATTTTAAATGAGTCTACTCCACCCAGTCATAGTAATTATCATATTCCTAGAAGCACAGGTAGAGGAGGAGGAGTGGCAGCAATCTTCCACTCTGATTTATCTATTAATCCTAGACCTAAGGAGAGCTTTAATTCATTTGAAAGTCTTACTCTTAGTCTTCCCCATCCAGAACAGAAAATACAAAAACCAATTCTTTTTGTTGTGGTGTATCGCCCACCTGCTCCTTATTCTGAGTTTTTAGCTGAATTCTCTGAGTTTTTATGTGATTTAGTTCTTAGAACAGATAAAGTCATTATAGTAGGTGACTTTAACATCCATGTTGATGTTGTCAGTGACAGCCTTAGCTCCTCATTTACATCATTATTAGATTCAATTGGCTTTTCTCAGAACGTAAACGGATCAACTCACAGTTTTAATCACACCTTAGATCTTGTCCTAACATATGGCATAGAAACTGAAGGTTTAATAGTATTTACTCATAACCCTCTTTTGTCTGATCATTTCCTCATAACCTTTGAATTTGCAATAATGGATTACACAGGAACTGAAAAGACATTTCATTACAGTAGATGTTTGTCTGACAATGCTGTAACTAGATATAAAGAATTAATTCCTTCTTTATTTACCTCAGTGCCATGTACCAATGTTGTGGACGACAGCAACCACAATTTAACCCCTGCACTAATAGATTATTTTGTCGATGGCACTGCAGCATCGCTTAGTTCAACTTTAAACTTAGTTGCTCCTCTGAAAAAGAAGGTCATAAATAGGAGGAGGCTAGCTCCATGGTATAATTCACAGTTGCGCTGTTTAAAACAGGCAGCCCGAAAGCTAGAAAGAATTTGGCATTCCACTAATTCTGAAGAAGCTCGCATAGCCTGGAAAGATAGTTTAACAACTTATAAAAAAGCTCTCAGTAGTATTAGAACAGCATATTATTCATCATTAATAGAAGAAAACAAGAACAACCCCAGATTTCTTTTCAGCACTGTAGCCAGGCTGACAAAGAGCCACAGCTCTGTTGAGCCATCTATTCCTTTAGCCCTCAGTAGTAATGACTTCATGAGCTTCTTTACTAATAAAATTGTCGGCATTAGAGAAAATATTCAAGGCATCCTTCCAACAGCTGTTAAAGATGCAAGTACAGCGACATTAGAAACTTTTGTAAGACCTTATCAATATCTGGAATCCTTCTCCCCAGTAGATCTTCTTGAGCTCTCTTCAACAATTACAGCATCTAAACCATCAACCTGTCTTCTAGATCCAATCCCAACTAAATTGCTCAAAGAAGTTTTTCCATTAATTAACACCTCCATATTGAACCAGATAAATTTATCTTTATTAACAGGATATGTGCCTCAGTCTTTTAAGATTGCTGTAATTAAGCCCTGACTCAAGAAAGCCACTCTAGATCCAGATGTTTTAGCCAACTATAGACCAATCTCCAACCTTCCTTTTATTTCCAAAATTCTAGAAAAAGTTGTTGCTAATCAGTTGTGTGACCACTTAAACAAGAATGGTCTGTTTGAAGAGTTTCAGTCAGGTTTTAGAGTTCATCATAGTACAGAAACAGCTTTGGTTAAAGTTACCAATGATCTCCTCATGGCTTCAGACAGTGGACTTGTCTTTATACTTGTTCTGCTAGATCTTAGTGCTGCATCTGACACTATTGATCATAATATTTTACTACAGAGACTTGAAAGTGAGGTCAAGATTAAAGGAACTGCATTAGACTGGTTTGAATCCTATCTATCTGACAGATTCCAGTTTGTTCATGTCAATAATGATTCCTCTACTTATACAAAAGTAAGTTATGGAGTTCCTCAGGGTTCTGTGCTAGGACCAATACTCTTCACGTTATACATGTTGCCATTAGGCAAGATTATTAGAAAACATGGCATAAACTTTCATTGCTATGCAGACGACACCCAGCTATATTTATCTATGAAACCAGATGAAACTAATCAGTTGGTTAAACTCCAAGCATGCCTTAAAGACATAAAGGCTTGGATGACCTGTAATTTCCTACTCTTAAACTCAGACAAAACAGAAGTTATTGTATTCGGTCCTAAGCATCTCAGAGATTCATTATCTAATCACATGGTGTCTTTGGATGGCATTACCTTGGCCTCCAGTACTACTGTAAAAAACCTTGGTGTTATATTTGATGAGGATATGTCCTTTAAATGTCACATAAAGCAAGTGACCAGGACTGCCTTCTTTCACCTGCGTAATATCGTCAAAATTAGGAACATCCTGTCTCAGAGTGATGCTGAAAAACTAGTTCATGCATTTGTGTCGTCCAGACTGGATTATTGTAATTCATTACTGTCTGGCTGTCCAAATAGCTCTTTAAAAAGCCTCCAGTTGATTCAAAATGCCGCAGCAAGAGCATTGACAGGAATTAGCAAGAGAGATCATATTACTCCAGTTTTAGCTTCTCTTCACTGGCTCCCTTTAAAGTCTAGAATAGAATTTAAAATCCTCCTCCTTACATACAAGGCCCTTAAAGGCCTAGCTCCATCGTATCTTAAAGACCTTATTGTACCATATCATCCCAGCAGATCACTTCGGTCTGAAAGTGCAGGCCTACTTGTGGTTCCTAGAATTTCAAAAAGTAGAATGGGAGGTAGAGCTTTCAGCTATCAGGCTCCTCTCCTGTGGAACCAGCTCCCAGTTTGGGTTCGGGAGGCAGACACTCTCTCTATTTTTAAGGTCAGGCTTAAGACTTTCCTTTTTGATCAGGCTTATAGTTAGGGCTGGACTAAACCATCCCTTAGTTATGCTGCTATAGGCCTAGGCTGCTGGGGGACGATGCACGAAACACATGTCCTCCTTCTTTCTTCTCTCTCCTCTCTCGCATCCTCCACTTTCTTTTCTCTGGCACAGAGCTCTTGCCCTCTAATTTCCTATATACTACTAGTCATACAATTCTGTGCTATTACTATGTAGAATGTTTACTGCTGTGTGTGTCCCACCCCCCTTCCCCCCCTTCCCCCCTCTTCTTGTGAGTATCTCTGGCCTGGAGTGGTGTGTTTCCCGTGGAGCTCTATACTACATCTGTTGTCGTGGTCTCATCAGCCTGCCCAGTCTTCATGGAATCCTGCAGTTATCCACTCCTACCTGAATGAACAATTCTCCAACCTGCCTATGATTCCTCTTACATTTTCAAACTGTCATGTAACATCATCAGTTTGTATCATAAGATTCCACATGTACACTTTAGTCAGATATGTGTATCTATGACAGATGCATTCAGTAATACACAGGATAAGATGTTATAATCCCTTGTGCCAAAATCCCAGGCAAAACACATTTAGAGGCCCTGTTCAGCTAAGAGACCCTACCTAACCTATGGTCATATAATATGACAATTAACCTATAATCTACATAAACTAAGTAAAAGCTGCTGGCTTGTAAGCCCATTGAGCAGCATAGTTCAGACATTGTAAAACATTAACTAAACGCTGCTGGCTTGTATGGCCCGCTCAGCAGCTAACCATAGCTACCACGTAACAAGAAGACAACAGCAGTATGCAGCATGTCATTGGGGTTTTCAAGTGGGCACCTCCCTTCACCGATGTTTCGTTAAGTTAGGCCCACGACACCTCGAGAAGGCTTAACAGTGATTTCCAGCGTCCTGGAGTCACCCCCCTCCACACCGCCACTGCACAACCCTGTTTCCCTCACCATTCGATGTCTATCAACAGCTAATATAGTAACTAACAACCACGTAACAAAAACAAATCTACCATGATTCGCCCCGTTGATGCGGACTGAACCACGAGCCAAACAAACAAATCTACCATGATTCGCCCCGTTGATGCGGACTGAACCACGTAACAAACAAACAAATCTACCGTGATTCGCCCCGTTGATGCGGACTGAAACACGTAACAAAAACAAATCTACCGTGATTCGCCCCGTTGATGCGGACTGAACCACGAGCCAAACAAACAAATCTACCGTGATTCGCCCCGTTGATGCGGACTGAACCACGTAACAAACAAGCAAATCTACCGTGATTCGCCCCGTTGCTGCGGGCCGAAAACACGTAACAAACAAATCGCGTAATAAACAAATCGAGGCCTACATGCGGCCTTCCTTACCTTAGCTAGTTCCCCAGCTAGCATGCTTTCTGCGCACCCATAACCAGTCGCTCGCTCTCTCTGCTGCCCGGGACATGTTGCTAACCGCAGTCCTCTGGCTCCTTCCTCGTATGCCCAGCTCGCTCAGCAGAGCAATCACCGACTTTGCCACAAATCCACGGCAACCCACTTCTACCGGGCGGACATAAGCCTTCCATCCATTCTGCTCTGCATCTGCTGCTAACTCTGCATACTTAGCTCTTTTTCGCTCATTAGCCTCCTCAACTCTATCTTCCCACGGGACAGTCAGCTCTATGAAATAAACCACTTTCTCTGGCTCAGACCACAACAGCAGATCTGGCCGTAGTCGAGTGCTAACTATCTCAGCTGGAATAACCAGTTGTCCATTTAAATCCGCTCTCATCTGCCAGGCTCCTCCTACTCTTAGCTGTCCCGTGTTATGCCTGATGCCTGCTGGTCTAGCCTTTTCTCCCTCCCGTACAAACTTAATACATCTATTCTCTCTGTTAACGGCCATGGAATTTAAATTCACCCGTTTTTCCTCAATTGCAGCTGCTAAACATTTCAATACCTGGTTGTGACGCCAGGTATAACGTCCTTGGGAAAGACTAACCTTACAACCTGTCAGAATATGTCTAAGCGTGCAGACACAAGTGCACAGTGGACAGGCATTATCCTCACCTACCCATTGGTTTAGGTTCTGGGGAGTTGGCAGCACATCATAAGTAGCCCCTAACATAAATCTAATTCTGCTAGCCTCCATGCTCCAAAGCTCTCTCCACTTCAACTTCCTTTTCTCCACACTCTCCCAGTTCACCCACTGACCCTGCTTAGCCTGCGACACTGCCTTCGAGCATCTAACTGCTTCCTCCTGCTTCTGTACTTCTTCCACTACCATCTTTCTCCTTTCCACTGCTGATGCCTTGCTCCACAGAGGTTTCCCTGCACACAGCCCTAGGCCTCCACGCCCTTGCTGTACATGACCTACACTATATTACCAAAAGTATTCGCTCACCCATTCAAATGATCAGAATCAGGTGTTCTAATCACTTGGCCTGGCCCCAGGTGTATAAATTCAAGCACTCAGGCATGCAGACTGTGAAACAAGACATTTGTGAAAGAATGGGCCGCTCTCAGGAGCTCAGTGAATTCCAGCGTGGAACTGTCATAGGATGCCACTTGTGCAACAAATCCAGTCGTGAAATTTCCTCGCTCCTAAATATTCCACAGTCAACTGTCAGCTCTATTATAACAAAATGGAAGCGTTTGGGAAAAACAGCAACTCAGCCACGAAGTGGTAGGCCACGTAAAGTGACGGAGAGGGGTCAGCGGATGCTGAAGCGCATAGTGCAAAGAGGTCGCCGACTTTCTGCACAGTCAATTGCTACAGAGCTACAAACTTCATGTGACCTTCAGATTAGCCCAAGTACAGTACGCAGAGAGCTTCATGGAATGGGTTTCCATGGCCGAGCAGCTGCAGCCAAGCCACACATCACCAAGTGCAATGCAAGGCGTCGGATGCAATGGTGTAAAGCACGCCGCCACTGGCCTCTAGAGCAGTGGAGACGCGTTCTCTGGAGTGATGAATCACGCTTTTCCATCTGGCAATCTGATGGACGAGTCTGGGTTTGGAGGTTGCCAGGAGAACGGTACATTTCAGATTGCATTGTGCCAACTGTGAAATTTGGTGGAGGAGGAATTATGGTATGGGGTTGTTTTTCAGGAGCTGGGCTTGGCCCCTTAGTTCCAGTGAAAGGAACATTGAATGCTTCAGGATACCAAAACATTTTGGACAATTCCATGCTCCCAACCTTGTGGGAACAGTTTGGAGCGGGCCCCTTCCTCTTCCAACATGACTGTGCACCAGTGCACAAAGCAAGGTCCATAAAGACGTGGATGACAGAGTCTGGTGTGGATGAACTTGACTGGCCTGCACAGAGTCCTGACCTGAACCCGATAGAACACCTTTGGGATGAATTAGAGCGGAGACTGAGAGCCAGGCCTTCTCGACCAACATCAGTGTGTGACCTCACCAATGCGCTTTTGGAAGAATGGTCAAAAATTCCTATAAACACTCTCCTCAACCTTGTGGACAGTCTTCCCAGAAGAGTTGAAGCTGTAATAGCTGCAAAAGGTGGACCGACATCATATTGAATTCTATGAGTTAGGAATGGGATGGCACTTCAGTTCATAGAATGAGTAAAGGCAGGTGAGCGAATACTTTTGGTAATATAGTGTATGATATCTCTATGTTTAAGAGCTGCCTGTGCTTGCTGTACTGCCTCTTTTGCCTTCCACTTCCTCCCTGTCTTAATAGTAGGCGCTACACTCCTAACCACTGGATCCTTTGACTGAGTAAGAGTCATTTCCAGTCTAACTTTAGCACACTTAAACTCCTCTGTTAGGCTGGTAACTGGGAGCTCCAGAATGCCTTTCCCATACAAGGCTGTGTCACTTAAGCAGCGTGGGACACCAAGCCACTTTCTGATAAATGAATTAATCATTCTTTCTAACTTTTCTACCTTTGAAAGGGCAACCTCATACACCGTCAGCGGCCACATTAGCCGAGGCAGTAAACCAAATTGCCAGCACCACAATTTTAACTTCCCTGGTAGCCCTGACCGGTCTATGATGTATGTTTATCTTGCTGTTCTCTTCTCTCTTTCTTCTGTCTGTACCCGGCTGGCCTTAGGCAGATGGGTCCCTCCATATGAGCTGGGTTCTGCTCGAGGTTTCTTCCTGTTAAAAGGGAGTTTTTCCTTGCCACCGTTGCCTTCAGGCTTGCTCTGGGGGTTTCAGGCCGGGTTTTTGTAAAGCGTCTTGAGACGATTTGTATTGTTATTGACGCTATATAAATAAAATTGAATTGAATTGAATTGATGCAATGAGTAGCTTCTCATTTCTTTAACAGCCATGTCTAAAGACACTTCCTGTGGTCGTGGAAAAGATGTTAGTCTGTTTGGGAAGGGTCAAATCATTGGCATGCGTCAAGCAGAGAAAAACATCTAAGGAGATTGAAGAAACTACTAAAATCGGGTTAAGAACTGTCCAACACATTATTAAAAACTGGAAGGATGGTGGGGAACCAGCACATCAGGGTAAGAGGAGAGGCAGATTAAGGGATGCACCCATCATGCCTAGTGCCTGCTGTACAAGCCTTTGGGGGCAGGAAATGCACACACATCCTGTCAGAGAGCAAGACAATGTCGCAAGACAATGTCAGTATGTGACAAGACACATCAGTTTGTCAGATGGATTGTTTTGTCTCACTGATCCGTGATGTATTTGAATGGGTGCGTTTTGAGAGCATAACATTCAAAACAAGAGCCCAGCCCTTCCAGGAATGCTGTTGTTAAGACTAAAGGCAACATCAGAACAGGAACAAGATTACAGAAAATGCTTACTTGGAACGTAAGAAGAAGAAAAATAATGGCTCGAAATAGGTAATGTGTTAATATTTATACCAAACATAGTGTAAAATAAAAATTTAGTATACACCGACAATTGCACAACCCATCTACTCACTGTCACCCCCATCATCTCCAGGGCATTTTAACAGATTCAACTGAGAGACAATGATCTGGCCCCAATCTGGTCCCAACGATCTGGCCCCTGAACTAAAATGAGTTTGACGCACCTGGTATTCTGACCTTTGACTTCAAATACATACCTTATAGGTGACTGTTTTTTAATTGACTGTTTTGGATCAAAAAAGACGGAACACATCGAGGAAAGGTTACCTGAGGAGGATCGGTGATACAAACATTTGTTGGACTCATCTCTGGCAAATTTTGCGAAAATTTCAGTGAAAGTTTCAGTTGCCATTGTTGAAAGTGAAGCAGGAAGAAACAAAAACGCCTACTAGCGTCTTTACAGAGCCAGCCAGTCTGATGAGCTCACAAGAATAAATGGCTCGCGCAGTTGTCGTCTACGTGCGTAGGTTATGGCGTCTAGTCCCGCAGTACCTTAAAAGAGCCTTTAGACTGGATCTTACCGATGCAAGCTGTTCTACGAGTGTACACGTAACGAACAGTTAATTGTGTATAAGTTGGGTTTAACTGCTCATTGATGCAAATATCTAATCGGCCAAACACATGGCAGCAGCTGGGTGCATTTAGATGTGTGGTCATGGTCAGGACAATCTTCTTCCGCTCAAACCTGGGAGCAGTTCTCTAGGTATAAGCGCCTCGTTGTGCCACTTGTTACAATTGAGGCATGCAGAGGAGCATTTCTGAACACGTCAAACTACAGCAACTGAAGACCCTCTCGGTGGCACTGTCTGTTAAGAACAGGAAACTGGGTTCTTCAATTCGCAAGGACTCACAAATATCTCATCAGCCAAACACATGGCAGCAACTAGGTACATTTAGATGCGCGGGCATGGTCAGGACGATCTTCTCCTGCTCAAACCCAGCATCAGAATGGAGAAGAACATGGCATGTCTGTTGTTGCCAGATGGGCTGATCTGAGTATTTCTGCCTATCCAGTGGGATTTTAACACACAGCCATCTCCAGGGTTTGCGGAGGATGGTCTGGGAAAGAGAAAAACATATCCAAGGGAGCAGCAGTTCTCTAGGTAAAAGCGCCTCATTGTGCCGCTTGTTACAACTGAGGTATACAGAGGTCCATCTCTGAATGCACATGTCAAACTAGAGCAACTGAAGACGCTCTAGGTGGCACTGTCTGTTAAGAACAGGAAACTGGGTTCTTCAATTCGCAAGGACCCAAAAAAAAACACACAATAGAAGGTTGGAAAGTTGTTGCCTGGTTCTCATGGGTCTTGATTTGCATCGTGATTTGCTTGGATCCTTCCTGCCTTGTATCAGCAGGTTCAGGCTGCTTTCTTGGCACACTTAAATAAATAATTTAACCTTTGATTGTCCCGCAATGGGGCGGCACAGGTTAGCGCTGATGCCTCACAGCAAGAAGGTTCTGGGTTCGAATCCATGGGCTGACTGGGCCTTTCTGTGTGGGCATGTTCTCCCTGTGTCTGCATGGGTTCTCACTGAGAACTCCGGCTTTCTCCCACTGTCTAAATTGGCATTTGTTGTCTGTCTCTCTGTGTTAGCCCTGCGATAGACTGGTGACCTGTCCAGGGTGTACCCCATCATGTACCCCCCGATGACAGCTGGGATAGGCTCCAGCACCCCCCGCGACCCTTCACAGGACAAGCGGTTACAGAAGATGAATGAATGTCCCGCAGAGGGGAAATTGCAGTTTCTGTTTGACCCATCCATTTGGATCCATCCAGTTGGAGCAGTGGGCAGCATCCTGCGTCCGGGGAGTAATTTGGGGGTTAGATGCTTGCTCTGGGCACCTCAGCCATGGACACGGTAGGAGGCGAACCAAGCTGCACCTCTATCCACTACTCCACAGCTCTCACCTTTGGGCCCCTTAGTATAAATTGAGAATGGTTTAGATGCCGCAACCTACTTGCTGATCATGTCCATCGCTTTATGACTGGTTTCTTGAGTTCATTGTAATCACAGGCCTCCCCTGTCACCTGATCTCAATCCAACATAGCACTCGTATTAAATGGGAGAAGGCCAATCTGATTCTGTGTTTGTTACTCATTGCGCAAGTGTAAAAATATAGGACGTCATAAAGTGTGTCATGGGGTAAACTTTGCTACAGGTTTTCAGTACAGGACAGAGTCCCTCTCAAACAGAGTCCTTCTCATCTGTAGCCAGCGCATCTAGAACCTTGCAGATAGGAAGGTTTGATAAATACCCTTTCGGTCACATGGGGTATGGATCTTGCACTCTCATTCTGCAATCACCTCAGCAGCGTGCAAGCAACATTTTAGCAAAACGTGGGACATGCAAGCAAATCTGCGAGTTTTCACATTGCGAAGAGATCAATCATGGAGAAGCACATCTGAAAGAAAGTTTGCTACTGCTTGGATCCTTTTGCTAAGGTGGAAAATTTAAAATCACTTGAAGGAAGGCATGAGCAAGAGTCACCTTACAATGACATAGATCACATTGCAGACAGGATTACTCTGTTGGGGTTTTGCATTCTTCTGTAAACGGCCCTCTTTTTGAGCTTTGACTGGCGCTGTCTGTCTGAGACGATGATGCCACAGACTTGACTGAGGAGGAACCTTACCAGAAAACCATAAAGAGTTGCGAAGGTGACTTCCCTCCTAACCTCCGACAAGGTGAGTGCTGCTGTAGAAACAAGTTTGGAAAATTAAGTAGAGCCAAGAATGAGCCCAGGATATTACCCACCGGGGCTGCATACATTGCACAATATATTATATTGTTTTGTTAAATGGATAAATCACAGGCTATATATCACGTAGTTTGATGGATGACTTCAACTCGGCTTGAAAAGTAGAATGATTTATTACGCTGGGACTGTGTAATCAGAGTCCTTCTGCAAGCTTTTTTTTTTTTTTTTTAACTCAACTACATTCTGGACATACTTAAATGAACTGCCTGTATGCCAAAAATGTGATATAGCTCACCTAACAAGTGGCATGGCCTACGCTAGCAAAACTCTCTAAAAACAATAATTCTTCTGGACGTGAATGGATGACCTGAAAAATTGTTTGTCTTTATATTTCATGAACAGTAGTACCTTGCTATTATCATATTCTGAAAGTAAACCTCTGTATAATACTCCAAATATAGGAATGGTTTAGCATCATTTTATCTAGTGTTGAATTTATAAACCTGTCTATTGTAATGAAAGGCCTGATTATACCAGTGATATGTTGTTTCCCTTAACTTCTATATTATATAGGCACATTTTCAGTGGAGGTCATTTTCAGTCAGTGGAGTATCTTAAAATGTACTTGGTTTTGGCCTGTATTTATTAAAAACCCTTTTCAAGTCTAGTTGTTGTATTGCATTTTGTTTTCTAATAAAACATGGCGTCCAAGTATATATAAATATTACATATTTTTCAAAAATGTAATGTTGTAACTTTTCAAGTATTTCAATGCCAAAGCGCAGGCGTCACTGCGAGATCAGGATGCAAATGGGCAGCTGACACATCAGTGGCACAAGCTGAAAGTGCACTGAAACTGAAGGACATCATTGGGAACCCCTGCACAGGGAGGCAAGGTCTTGTGTCCAACCACTTCGAGGTCCGACACCTGGAGGAAGAAAGGCGCAGGTCTAGGGCCGTTTGAACTTGGATCACAAGGGGCCTAGACAAGGTGGGACCTGCCAAAGTGGAAGATCCTACTTGTAACTGTACTTGTGTATTCTTATTGCAATTGCCGAATAACATGAATTTGGTTTTACTTAAGTTTAACGATAATTTGTTTCTGTCAAACCACATTTTCAGTTTGCACATTTCAGTGGTGATCCTCCCCAGTAGTTAATGTAAATCCCCCCCCCGGGACAAAAAATACTAGTGTCATCTACGAATAACACTAATTTTAATGTTCTTGAAACTTTGCATATGTCATTTATGTAAAGTATGAATAGTTTTGGACCTAATACTGACCCCTGTGGGACGCCACAAGCAATGTCCAAGCATGACGATGAATGTTCCCCCAACTTCACAAATTGTTTTCTATTACTTAAATAACTTCTCACCATACTAACCCCCTGATCCCATACCGTTCAAGTTTATTGATAAATATGTTATGATTAATTGTATCAAAAGCTTTTTTGAGATCTATGAATACTCCAACTGAATGCAGTTTGTGATCTATAGCGTTTGTGATCTCCTCAATTGATTCTGTTAATGCCAGTGATGTTGAGCTGTTTGCTCTAAATCCGTATTGACTGTCAGAAAGGAATTTATGTTTGTTTATGAATTTGTCTAATCTGTTATTGAATCGTTTTTCTAGAATTTTGGAGAATTGTGGAAGTAAAGAAACTGGCCTGTAATTTGTGAAGTGGTGTCTATCCCCACTTTTATACAGCGGCACAACTTTAGCTATTTTCATGTTGTTAGGAAATTTTCCGGTTTGGAATGATAAGTTACAGATGTATGTAAGTGGTTCAGAAATCCCCTCAATGACCTTTTTTACAACTTTCATATTAATTTCATTTGTATCAGTAGATGTTTTGTATTTACATTTATTTCCCGTATCTATTATTTCTTTTTCTTCCACTGCTGTAAGGAACATTGAACTGGGATTTCTCACTATAAGGTTATCATTCCAATCCTCAGATAACAATGAATCTGGAATTTTTCTTGCCAGGTTTGGTCCAACATTTACAAAAAAATGATTAAAGCTGTTGACCATATCATCCATATTGTCCTTTTTAATATTATTATCAATAAAATATTGAGGGTAGCTCTGTTGTTTAGCACTATTTTTAATAATACTATTTAATATTTCCAATATTCCTTTAATATTGCTTTTGTTATAATATAATATTTTACTATAGTATTCTTTCCTACATACCCATATAATATTGGTTAACTTGTTTTTATAGTTTTTATATTTCTTTTCTGCCTCTTTAGTGCTTTGTTTTATGAATTCTCTATATAGTGTATTTTTCTTTTTATAGGCACATTGTAATCCCTTCGTGAACCATGGTCAATCATTGTATTTTTGTTTTCTGTAGTAACCTTTTATTGGACAATTTTTATCATATAATGATGTGAATATTCTTAAAAAGGTTTCATATGCACTATCAACGTCACTTTCATTATATACCTTTTCCCAATTTTGTGCCAGTAAATCTGGGACTGTCCTCACACGTGACTGTCCTCACACGTCTGTATTTTAGTTTTTCCTCTGGCTGATTTCTCTGGCAGTTGCTGTTATAAACTGTAAACACTGGTAGGTGGTCACTGATGTTGTTAATTAATAGTCCGCTCATTGTATTTTCAGTATCATTGGTAAATATGTTATCTATTAAAGTGGCACAATGGGATGTGATTCTGGTGATATTTGGATGTTAACTCATGCTGTACATTGTATTGATAAATTCGTCGGTCATTTTGTGCTTATTTGGATTGAGCAAATCAATATTGAAGTCACCATAAATGAAAACAACTTTTTGATTAGTTTTTGAAAACATTTCCCCTATCCAGTCCTTGAATGCTGTACAATGAATGTTGTACATTCTAATAAGTTATCAGTGACAGTTGTCATATTTTCTACTACTGTATAATTCAATTTATTATCCACATACACAGCCACTCCTCCTCCACTTCTTTCTTTCTTTCAGTTCTTTCTGTTTACACAGTTAAATTCATATCCGTCCAGTTCAAATTCCATTCCTTTATCTGCATTGATTCACGTTCCTGATATTGCAATTATTTAAAATGTTTTTTTAACTTGACCTAGATATTCCTTGATGTTATTGAAGTTTGCATACAGACTTCTGCTATTGAGATGGATTATAGACAATTTGCTGTCGGTTTTAATGGTCTGACTGTACTGTTCAACTGTGTAATAGCAGCAGTTGTCGTTGATGTAAGAGAAGAAGTTATTGTCCGGGTCTATATCGTGCTCCAAGTCCAGTAAATTATGGTCAGTGTATTGAAATGTTCTCAGTTCCAGCTTTTCATGATCAGCAATCCTTAGAATTATATCCCCATTATGTCCAGTTGTAGATGAATGAGTTCTTTCAGACTGTATCATGGTGATGTGTTGTGTATGAGTCATCATACCTTAGTCCGGATTGTGATAATCATTTGTGTTTGTCCATTTCCTCGATGTTCCTGATGACCAGCACTTTGGCTTGCTCTGGTGTCCCGTTTAGTTTAATGAATACTTTACAGTTTGATGTCCGTGTGTGTTGAATTTTTCCCTGTTTTTTCATGAAGCGTGCTTTTCTGGCAATATCGGCGTTTCGTTTGGTCAGATGCTCATTGATAAATGCATTTGATCCTTTCACTTGCCTTCCTTGTTTTAACAGTGCAGTTTTGTGTTTTCTGTTGACAAATCTCATGATCACGGCTCGTTTGTCGCTGTCATCTCTCCGGGGCAGAGGGTGGCATGCCTCAACATTGCTCCAGTCCATTTCAATCCCTTTGGATTGTAGGAAGGCAGCCACCTGTTGCTCTACGGAGCCGACATTCTGCTCACTGGGCTCCCCCCCGTTGTCAACGGTCACCGCCCAGGCGTATGACCAGGGTTTGATACGGAGCCCGGTCACAATCACATCATTGACCCTGGTGTACTGCTCCAGCTCCGCCACTCGACTCTCCAGGTGCACCAGACGCCGGTCCTTCTCGGCGTTCTGGATCCAGAGAGCCTTCACTTCCTCCACCAGGTCCAGGATGGATTTCTGCTGCAGTTTCACAACTGAAATCTGCTCAGACAAGAAGTCCAGAGACTTCTTAATGTCATCGCCCTCTTCGGCTGTCAGAGCCTTCTTCAGACCCATGTTGCTCGGTAACGCGAGGTAGCATCTGCAGTTACCCTAGCTGCCCGCTAGCTAGTTTGTCAACTAGCCGCCTAGCTCAATTTTTTCCGTCCGTGTTCCGAAAATCAGCGTCGTTAAACCAGGCAGTATTCAAGCCAAGAGCGTCCGCAGATAGTCCGATGTCCGTAATCCAAACTCAGTAGCCAATAAACACAGAAATAGTCCAAAACCGAGCACCAATACGCACAAACTCTCTCCAAACTTTTCTCCAACACTGAAACCGCAAGTACGAAGTAGGAAACCAACTGGACAGAGGAAGTGTTTGCTTCTGGCTGAACTGGTCAATGAGAATAAAAGTGTTTTGAGACGTAGATTTGGCCCCAAGTCATCACCGTTGCATTTTTGCATTTTTGCATTTTTCCTGTTGCTAAATACCTCAGTGTTGTGATGACTTTCATTTCCGGTGATATTGCGATTGTAACAAGCTCGATTGTCATTCAGTGTTTGGAGAATATCTCTCCTGCCTCTTCTTTCAGCCATTTTCTCCTCTGCTTAAGAAACTCCTAAGCCTCCTAAAAGTCCTCCTCCCTGCACTTAACAGATCTGACCTTAGGAGCTCTCTTAAGAGCTAAGATTCTTTTGGAATACCTTTTATCTTTACAAGAATCTACTCTTAACTTTGAGGGGAAATTCTCAGAAAACATCATGATTCTAAGAATTTTCTTAGAATTTGTCCACTAGGAGCAGCTCTTTGCGCTAAGAATCTTTAGGAATACGGCCCCAGGATTTTTAGGCTAACGGCTAGGTTAGCAACTTGCATTCCTTGCTAGGGACAAGCGTTCCTATGCTAGTGACTGGAGTTCCTAGTTGAATGTTGAGCATATTTATGCTAGTGACTAGAATATCACCGGATTAGATAACTAGATGCATTGATCACAATCTCTTAATGACTTTGATTTTGAAGAAATCTTAAGTATTTGAGGAAATTCTCATAATGCATCACTAGATGAACACAGTGAGTTAAACTGTTGGCTGCCGACAGTTGATAATCATGATTGAGAGGTTGTAATTATTCCAAAGTGATCACAAAATTACGAGATAATGCACAGATGAAGATTGCTTTGCTTCACGGAGAAGAGTCGTCCATGTCAACACGTTCACTCTTAAAAACTTTGGAAAAAGCTACAAAGCGGATCTAGAGTACTAAATACGCAAAGGTTGCACAAAAATACATATATTTTCAAGGTTTATGTGGCTAAAAGCACTGATTAATATATTATTTTGTTATTATGACCATCAGCTGAAGGCAAAATATGTTTGACAGACTGCTGCACGTATGGACACGTAAATCTATTTGTTTCCTAAGATGATATTTGCCTTCCTTCACTGCTTTTCTCACATCCATTAATGTTCCTTGCCGTTTCTTCATGCCCAACACGCCTCTGTTCCGTTTTTCAACCTGCTCCTTTTCCGTCTCCCTGCAGTGCGCCACCCTCTATTGCTGTGGATATCAGCCTCCTCCAGTGGAGTCTGGACTGTGGGACAATCCCACTGGTTTGTCCGGTGGGAAGAGACGGGTGGGGTTGCTCTGTAACACTGGACCCGACGGAGGTGACGGCAGCCATTTCCCGAGTGCTGCAGCCCCACAAAGTCATGTTCCTGAACAACTCGGGAGGCCTGCGGAGCCAAGAACACAAGGCAGGGCAGTTGGCACATACTCCGACTGTGTTTCCATAGACATTCTACCACTGCGGAAGAAATATACATGTTTTATGTATAATAATCAACTCCTTTTACACTTCTGTTTTATGTACAGGTGACATGGTGTCATTGCCTACTGACCTGCCTGCTATGTCTGTGGTGACATGGCTGAGCATGGTAGAGCGCCGCAGAGTGACCACCATAGCCAGACTTCTCAATCAGCTGCAAACCGAGTCGTCCGCTGTGATCACCTCGGCTGACACACTGCTCACCGAGCTGTTCAGCCACAAGGGTGAGACCTTTTTACTGACTCCGTGTCTCCACGTGCACACCCACATATCTAGAGCTGTCTATTTTGAGATGTAACCCAAGAGGCCATCAAATTTTTACGTGTTTGGGGGGTCCTTTTAAGCCATCCCCCTAAAAAAAAAATCAAAAAAAATCAAAAACTTAATTTTAATTGCTTTTTTTTCCTGTCTGCTCCTCTGTTTTTAGGTTCTGGGACACTCTTTAAAAATGCCGACCCCATACACCGGTCAGTAGATATCACACAAACCCATGTAATATGAACCGTAAAATTCTAGTCATAACCTAAAATTAACCCATCGCTAGAATTGGGTTACTTTCTCTTTTACAGGGTTAGGAAAAAAAACAAAAAACAACCCCTCTACTGGATTACACCTGCATCTTGTTTTATGTGTGTGCAGGTATAGTTCTCTGGATGGGATCGATGTGAAGCGTCTGCTAGCTCTCATCAACAAGTCGTTTGATAAAACTCTGAGGCAAGACTACATCGATTCCCTGGAAGGGCGGCTTCACTCTACCTTTCTGAAGGGTGTGTGCAACAGTTAAACAAAAAGCATATTTAAACTGAAGGTCAACAGTTACTGAACAAATACATACCGGCTGGTGCAACAATGGTGAATACAAGATTTTCGTATTCCCGTTTCCCTCTAGCTACAGCGCTGTAGCCATCATCACCATGGAGCGGGTGAACAGCGGCACTCCCTACCTCGACAAGTTTGTGGTAAGCAGCAGTAAACAGGGCCAGGGCACCAGTCATATCCTGTGGGAGTGTATCAGACAGGACCTGGGCAAACTGTTCTGGAGGTCAAGGGCCACCAACAGGATCAACCCTTGGTAAGACATACGCACATCTTTAAGACTCGTGGCATTTACATTACATACGTCACTTTTGAGGAGCTTCGGTGCCACTGTACATGTGGTGTGCAGGGTTTAGAGCAAACGAAGGTCTAGGAATCCTGGCCCCTCCAAAAGTTCAGATGCACAGATACAAACATAGACAGTTGAGGGCTAAGATCTGGAACAGCAACATTGCTCAACAGCAGTCGGTTGTTTCAAAGAGCAGCTTTATAAATATGCAAGTTAACTAAATGGAGATTTGAAAGTGGTTAGAGCAGGGATTATAGGAGCTTATTGAAGTTGTACACAGTGCCGCTGCCAAGATCTGCTGCTTTGCAAATAGAATAGGACACCTGATATATCACAACAGTGTCACCTGTCATGCGGTCTCTCTGTCGTTCCAGGTACTTTAAACATTGCGATGGCAGCTTTGTTTATGGCGTGTGGACCGTCTTCTGGTTCGGCCTGGCGGACATCAGAGATTCCTACGAGTTGGTTGAATACGCCAAGAGCCTTTCCGACTCATTCCACAGGTCCACTCTCTCCTCCGCCTCCCAGCAGTCTCCACCACCTGCTTCCTAGCTGCCGGCTCGTCAGCACTTCAACTTTGGAAAATTGTTAGCACTCCAGGACTTTTAGCTCTAAATGTTCTGGAGACTCTTTTCGTCGAACCCTAGAGTTTATAGAATAATTTTTTTCTTTCTCACTAGACCTTTTCTATTCTGGACTTTTTTCTTGGGTTTATTTTTTCTACTGTGAAAAGAGAAGGTACAGTGTTGTGGAGAATTCCAAACGTGGAGTATTTTTCTATAAGTTACACTCTATTTATAAAGCTGGGTTTACCTCCAAGCCTTGTTGTGATAAAGACCTCAAGCTTTCTAGTAACACTACATTTACACACTGAGGCTGCTTAGTTTGAATACTTTATTGTTGATTTACACCCAGATTGCTCTGCAGAGTTGAAACCTCTAACTAGTGTTTACTTTGTAATATGGACCAGACAGTGTGTCCCTTCCATATCTTATTTTGAATGCAAGCAGAGCTCTTATATAGCAGACATGCTGACTTGTCATTGGAGGGAAGGCCGATGCACCATCATTAATTCCACCTGTGTTCAAGTCAACATGTCTGCTGGGAAATAGTTCTCTTATTTTAGGGGCGCTTTGCCAATTTTGCACATGGAGGTTTGTTTACTTGTCTCGAGGAGTTGTACTCATCCTGAGAAAATAGTCCTGATTATTTTTTGTTGCTCTGTAGAAGCTTTTCAGAGTTTGACAAAAATAACCCAGATGATGACTTAGTGAAGCCATCAGGGTTATCTTGGCTTTGGAAACCCACCTTAACAACTGTGGTTGTGGAGTTGGAAACATGTGAGCATTCACCTGTCGGCGAGATTTTAATGAAAGACAGTCAGGATATAATTTCTGATGCTCCAAGCTTGACCCTTCCCCTTTCAGTTGCAGCATAAACGTTGAAAGCAGCATTAATGTTGTCACAACAACAAAAAAATAACCTGACGTCCAAAGTTTTGTAAGACAGAACCATCTGGAGAAGTTATGGCACGTTTCAAGAAAATACGGGTCATCTGCTAACTACAACCAATAACATATTAATATAATAGCGCGTGATTACATGTGCCCGTAGGTGCAGTATGTTGACACACTATGGTTTGGCCATAACCTTATAACTTGAAGCCTTACAACATGGATTGTTGTGGGATCCTACAGCTCTTGTGAGAATCCAGTAATGTTTATAATTTAGAAGTCTTTTTGGATGCTTGAAAGAAAATGTGGCTTTTCTTATCCAGGTTTTCCAGCACTTCTTTGATGCCAAAGAGTATAACCATTTCAAACACTCCACATTCCACAAGCCAGAATCTGGACTTATCCACATGGGTCAGAATAATTTCTTGTCCCTGTGCCAAAGGTTAACCTAGAAGTTAAAACACTTTAGCATTTACTTTTTTTGAATTTACGCTGTAGTGTATTTTTTATTTTTAATTTTCAGCCTCATAATACAAAAAAAAATTCACAGATACATAACATCCAAACTAGTCTGTTTTCTTCTATAGTGGAGATGAGTACAATTTTCTTTTTGACCTGTTGGTGGAGCAACGGATAAGCAGTGTTTACACAGGTGCAAGAACGATGATGACAATACAGTTTGACATGTTGAAAAAAAAAGTAAAAAGCTGCACTAGAATTGCAGTTGTACTGGAACGGACACTAATACAAGTAAAGAGCAAAGATAACTAAACTTACCAAAACCAAGTGGTATGGCAAATGAAATACATTTCATTTGAATAGTACAGTTTAATTTTGTGATTCTTTGGAGAAATCATTTCAATAAACCTAGTTTCATTCTCAGTTCTCAGGAAAAGTTATGGAAACAGGAACCTGGATCAGGAGCCAGCACAGAAACATGAGCCAGAGCAGGACCCACCTCGAGAACAGGAGCAGGAGTCCAAGCAACTGCGGGGACAGGAGCCCGGGCAGAGGCGACCCTCGGAGCCGGAACAGGAGTTGGACATGAGCGGACCCTCTGGGCCGGTACGGGGGCAGGAGCAGGGCATGAAGGTCTTGCTGGACAGAGATCTCACATTAAAAAGTGCCATTTTAAGAGTTCTTTTGCTTGGAGCACAGGATTGTTCATTTGTCTTAAGTTTTAATAAATTATCAACATTTCTTAGAGAGCCTGGAGAGACATACTGATTGTAACCAGGAACTAAGAGAAAACAATCAAGTGAAACGTCCACTGCTACGGCAGAATGTGGGTAATGGACCAGCAATAAAGACAGATCTTTTCCAGTTCTTTAGCATGTTAAAAAGACAGTTGAAATGTTGCTTTAGGACTTCACTTTGTCGACTGACGGTGTCATTCGTACCCACCATTGTGAAAACGTTTTTAGCTTGAGGATTTTCATTAAGAATAGCAGGTACCCGCTGAACGATGAGACGACTGTTAAATTGTTCACTGCCACCACCCTCACATCGTACTGCAAAAATGTTCATAACAGTTCCACCAAGAAGGATGACACATGGTGTGAAATGCTATTCATAACTGCTACCTTACACTGCTGGATGAGACATGCTGCACCTGTGTAACCTGTATCAAACTAACTACTCTGTGGTCAGGTGTCAAGCTGTCTAAAGTTGTGCAATTGATTCATTGTTCAAACAGGTAAAAATAATCTAGATGAGATGGCTTTGTGTCTTTGAGAGATACAGTGGGCCAGGAATTTTGGAAATGTTCCTCAGACGGTGAAAACAGGATTGGACTAGCTTGAAACTTAGGTTGGAGTCAAACCAGACAAGCAAAGCTTACCACAATAGGACTGATGGTGTAACAGATTGAACCAGTCAAAGATGCAACTTGCTTTGTCAAGTGCACAATGATTTCACAAGGTTGAGTAACATGGAAGTTGTTACTCATCTTAAATATCATGGTACGAGGTATCTCATGCCTGACAAGCAGGTGTGAGTATTATCAGGTCAAAAGTGTAATGAAACACCATTATTATTTAAAAAAAAAAAAAACGTCTCTCCATGCCTCTCAGTTCATATCTGGTCGTCACACCTGTGTTTGATCAGTTAATTATCAACCCGTGTTACTGTTAACCACTCATTTGTCATCGTCTTGGTTCTCACGGCGGTCAAGCTTCGCTGCCACTTCTCGCATTCTCCTGTTCCTTGGTAATTTGAAATTTGTAATCTTTGTGACTGTTCCAGGGTTTCTGCCTTTTCCCTGCTCCCTGTAGTTTGTTGGTTGCCTGGATATTTCAACTCTTAATCAGCTGTAAGTAAAACTCCGTTTTTGTTCTGTTTGTGTGTTTACTAATCCGGGTACTGCATCAGTTTCCCTTTTTGCGTGGATCCACCTGACACCGGGTGTTTTAGTGGAATGTAGCTTGTGTATTATTTGGTATAGGAGGGCATTTTTATCTTAAAACAGATTTATCTGATCCGTACCTTTGCACCTTACACAGTAGCCTGTAGCCTGACGGACCTCCCCGGAAGTTTAACGACGTGTATTGACAAGGGATTTCAACCACTGTTCAATATTTACTTATTTTTTTAATTAAACTCCGACATGAATCCGCTGACACCGACGTATAAACCAAGCTTTAGCCTAACGGAAGGCAAGCATCTCAGTCTCAGAGCAGGATAGACGGACATCTGTCCTTTTCCTGTTCACAGGTTTTACCAATGTAGATGAATGACACACCCAGGTCTCTTCTACGGTGGATCAACAACGTGCCCAGGCTTGCTCCTAAGCCAACTAACACTTCTTCTAGCTCTCCCACGTCAGAGCCTGAAGACACTTTACATTGGTCCTGGACATGCATCCTGTTCATAGTCTGTACTCCCAGTCTTGACCTCTTGCGGGATCTAGACCCAGCCGTTGCCACTGACTCCAAGTCCAAGGAGCATCTGTCTGCCCCGTCAGCCGGTAGGTGCTTTATTGTGTATTATTTGGCTTCTTACCTTCAGGCTTCACCTATGGGCAGCCGTGGCCTACTGGTTAGCGCTTTGGGCTTGTGACCGGAGGGTTGCCGGTTCGAACCCCCGACCGGTAGAAAGCGGCTGAAGTGCCCTTGAGCAAGGCACCTAACCCCTCACTGCTCCCCGAGCGCCGCTGTAGCATGGCAGCTCACTGCTCCGGGTTAGTGTGTGCTTCACCTCACTGTTTGCTTTGTGTTCACTAATTCACGGATGGGATAAATGCAGAGACCAAATTCCTTGTATACACAAGTATACTTGGCCAATAGACACTTAATCTTAAAACTTAATCTTAATCTTAATCTATTTATCCCCCAGAGGAGATTTACCACAAGCCTCCTGTCGGGCCCCCAGAGAGGTTCTGCCTTCACCGTAAACATGTAGCCCAATGTACTGCTGCTCCTTAACGGAAGAAAAATACATGACGTATTAATGTTGATATCCAACTGCACACACACAGATCTCGCTGCTGATAATTTAAAATCAGTAATTTGACTAAAAGAAAAAAAGAGTAGACTTAGACTTAGATAAACTTTATTCATCCACAAGGAATGGTCACAGTAGCATAGTTGTACATAAAAAACACTCTTAAGAACCTCAGATAAAAAAAGATTAAATTAAATTAAATAAAATAGAAATAAAAAATAAGTAAAATAAAATCTAGTAAGATAAAATAAAAAATAGTATAAGCAAAAATGTACAAATTAGCATATTAGCATATGTTACAAATGTACAAGAAATAGAGAAGGAATAGTTTAATTAGGAGTAGTTTAATTCATGCATGAAGAAAGTATGTCTTTTAACTTCTAAGGACTGGCTATCCCTCGGTTATGATTAAAAATCTTGCACAATCAAAACTATTGCACAAGCATAACACAAGCATGTAATTCGTGTATTGGAAGTTGAAGTACTCACTGCAGAAAAATACCACTTAACGTGATTTGTTAGTCATGCTTTCATGCTAAGCCAGGATTTAACTGTAGTAGTTGGCAGAGATGAAGCTCATTTTGAACTATTTTGTAAAAGGTTTCAACGAATAGTTATATTTATTTATATTTTTGTCATAGATTTGCCTTCTGCCATCAGTAACGCAGGACGATATTTAAAACTCAAAGTTTGGGAGTTGACTCGGGCTTGTTGATCTTGATGAGATCAGATAGGACTTCATCCCCGTGGGGGAATTAGGGTGCTACAGTGGCAGGGAACAACAGTGCGGTTCCATAACTGTGTGTTTTTATCTCACCCATAACCAGTGTTGTGGAAGGTCACACTAAACAAGAAGTAATTCAAAGGTCAGATTGCACAGCTAAAGGGAACGAGTTCAAGTTCATAGTTCACATTTTTTTAATTTTGAACTAATGCTATTCTTGTTCAATATAATCTCTGACTGACCTGCCCATCCATGCCCAGCCCATGGTATTTTTTCCGCAAGGATCTATATGCAATCTTTGGACTAGAAGTTCCGAAGTTCAGAAGTATGAACCTACGCAGAAACAGGGAGAACATGCAAGCTCCGCACATTAAGGCCCCAGTCGGCCGATGGATTTGAACCCAGAACCTTCTTGCAGTGAGGCGTCAGGGCTGACCACCACACCACTTTTGTACTTATTCTCGAGAATTAGACTCACTAATACAACCAGTCATAATTTTTGTACTGGTCCCACTAAGGGATCAATAAAGGATTATCGTACTGTACCTTTTCTTTTTTGTGGAAATGCGCAGCAAAACATCAAACTCTGAGTTGGTCTAAATCAGGTGTGTCAGACTTATTTTAGTTTAGGGGCCACATACTGCCCAATTTGATCTCAAGGGGCCCAGACCAGCAATAGCACAATAGCCAATAAATAATTTTCCATTTGTTTCAGTGCAAAGAAATACATTAGGAAAATGTTTACATTTAATGAACCCTATCCCTTTACAAAACATTTTAATGAACAACTTGACATTTCTTAAGATAAAGAAGTGCAATTTCAGCCCATTGCTGTCAGCTGTTGAGTTCTGGGCTACTCTTTCAAACAGTGGACAAATTAGGAATAGCAATTAGTAGTCTTCTATGTAAATTCTACGTAATTTTCGTACTTTCCAGATTGAACCCTCTGGCAGTACGTTTCTTCTAAATCACAGGTGTCAAACTGATCCGTGAAAGGGCCGCTGTGGCTGCAGGTTTTCATTCCAACCAAGCAGCAGCACACTTGACTTGGCTCAATCAATCAACTGAACTGCCTTCACGCAGTCATTTCAGGTGTCCTATTGCTTTATTGGAACAAAAACTTGCCAGCCACACCCACTGCATGGGTGCTGCATAGTTGGAATGAAAACCTGCAGCCACAGCGGATCAGTTTGACACCCCTGTTCTAAATGATCAGAAAAAGCTCCCCTATTTTTGTTTTCTATGCTCATCTCAAAGTTTATTCTTCTTTCATTGCCTTTCTTTGTTAGGGTGAGCTGATAGTTATTCACGCCAGCGTTCCCAGATATACGATAATCAACATTTTTATACGATAGTTTCAGGGCCTGTACGGTATAAAGGGGCAAATGTATGAAAGTTTGCCATTTGACTGATAATGAATAAAGCAGTTGTTTCATTCAAATGGACAATCCCTCTGTGTTTTATTTCTTTGATTTTAAATGCACTGTCCTAGTGTGTGATTATTTTTTCAAGTCGTTTTGATGCATACGATAGTTAGGGACAAAATACGATCATCTTAAAGCAACAGTTTCTTCATTTCCCATCTGGTAACACTGATTCGCATTCACTTTTGCCTCATTGTAAGCTGCCTTATGGACTAAATACGCCACTTGCGTGAATTTTCGTTCTATTGTATCTGCACCTCCTTGGTGATACCACTGCTGGTTTTAAATTACCACACACCACACCTGGGGACTGTTGACTTCCCTGTCACGGGTATGCTCAGCCCTGCCTCAATTGTTCACAATAGAACAGCTGCACATGCAGCTACATTACCTGTACCTGACACGGAGTCTGTTCTGTCACCAAAACATTTTTATTTTCATTTAACAGAATCCTCATCATAGTGGAGGAGGTATTTGTTGTTCAGGCTGCATGAATGAGACGGCGCTAAATCATACGAAGAAATGGTAAGAACTGCATTTTTAAATTTTTTTTTAATTTTCTTTATTAAAAAAGTTATTTTAAGATCTCTGTTAAATTAAAAGTATTCGCGTATTTGTTTCTGTGTTTTAACGCGTTTCGTATTGGTTTTTGGGCCAAAAAAAAAAAAAAGGTTAACTGGAATAATTTGATGTTAAGATATTCCTAAAAGGCTCCTAAAAAGAAATCTTACTCTTAATGACTAGTCTTGACTAGATTGTTTTTGACAGTATTTTCTTCTTTAGTTTTTTTCTATTTAAACAAGAATGAAAAATACAGTGTGTCCAGGAAGCAGTAGTCTTATCAGATCGACTAAAGGCAAGAAAACCACAAACGGAACAAATATGACAACAAATTCAAGATTCAAAGAGTTTATTTTCAAGTGCACGGTATAGAAACACGTTTCCCTGTACAATGAAATTCTTCTTTTGCCATTAGCCCAAGTAACTATAAATATCCATCCAAAATGCGCACAAAGAAACGATACACAAAAATGCAAATGTGCTTGCAATTCCACAGAATACAGAGAAACAAATACTGTCAGCATCAGCAAATAATTAGTGGAAATGACTTGTTTTCATTACTTATTACATTTTCAAATATTAGTTAGAGGCGTATAAGGAATGTTGGAGTAAAAAAATTTAAAAAACACATACATTTGAATTATTTTCCAACGCAGCTGACGAGCGCTAAAAATCAGATAAAGCTTCGAACTACAGGTGCGTCCCTGCGATGTTTTTCCATTGTCAGTCTGCCTTGCGTTTCTGTATTCAACTGAGTTGTACTTGCGGTTTCTAAATTTGCTTATGTTTTGTGTGTTTGCATGCATCTGTACTAAGCTGCAGTGTATTGAGCTCTCTCGACTGCAGCAGGAAAAAAACGCTGCCACTTGCCGGTGAGGTATATCTGTAAAATCATGAGAAATTGCGATAATGTTACTGTTACACAACAGTGGATTCAGATTGTTCAGTATTGATTCATCCCACTAACTTCATAACTTGTCAAACAAGTTTTGTATCTCTTGGCTATGTCTCAAGTTGTGAGGTGTCATCACAGTTCACCACCCACCACAGGTCCACACACTTACCACCTGCATTGAGCTTCAAATATGTATTGTCGTTGTAACCTTGTGTTTTTCTAGCAATACAATGGGTAACGTCACAAGAGGGTGTGTGTGATTTTCTACACGGTCAAAAGCAAAGCAATTTAATCTTTAAATGCAAATCTTTTATACAAGGGTGGTCCTTGACTTTTTTTTCCTGTATATCATGTAAACTCGTACCAATAATGTGTGTGTTTTGTGTGTCTCTGCAGATGGTTGGTTTCAAGTCACTGAAGCTGGTCGCTGGTGCTGCGTGTGTCATCTTTGTGACATTGTGTTCAATGTATCACTTTGTGGGAGAGCTATCCGTAGATGTTCCCACTACGCCAAAAAGGTGAAGTATGCCGCATACGTGTGTGCCATGAAGGTAGGCGCAAGTCTGTGCAAAAGTGGAAATAGCAGGAAGTAGAAAGTGAAGCAGGAAGCAGAAAGTGAAGCAGGTAACAAAGGAGTAGAAACAAAAAGTAGCCTGACTGGTAAAAAGACATAGTGCCGACTAGCGTTTGGGTGGCGTTTTTACAGAGTGAGCCAGACTGATGAGAGCACAAGTATAAATGACTTGCACCAGCGTAGGATACATGCCGAGGTTACGGCATGTATGTCCTGCAGAGGTATGAACCTTGCTTAAGAGGATGTTCTGCCACAGTATTAAAAAGCAGTAAAACTCTTTCCTTCAGCATTGGAGAATTATTCATTTCTGGCAATGCCCTTTACTGATTTGGGTTAGAGCTTTACTTTGTACAGTAAGCGGTGAATCAAGGCAGGACATTTAGCTGTGTGAGTGATCAAGAGGCAGAACAATTTCCCTGCTTATTGGGTAGAGCAGGTATTCTCCTCTGCGACAGTCTCCTTAGCAATAAGATGTCATGAAAAGGATTGTTTGGTTTGGCCTCTGATGGACACAGTCTTCATACTGATGTAAAACTGTAGAGGCATACGATGGAGAATAGAGTGACTCTTTCCTTCCAGGTCACAGTTCCCCATTCACCTTCCCCCACCTGGTGAATGCACCTGTCCTGGGGGCTCAGTGTTCCTGAAAGACCACATCCCCAAAGAGCAGTATGAGGAGATGATGCAACGCCGGGCTAAGGAGCTCCAGCAGCACAAAGCCAGGTAGTGGCTGGATCCAGGGGGGAGGTTTCAGGCAACCGTCGTGACAGTAACATAATCTCACTACAACTTTTTTCATGACTGCCCACTATGGTCCCGTTCACACCTGGTGTTAACTAGCATTCTACTTCTGAATAAGTCTTGTAGCAAAGCAGTGTTAGTAGCCTGTTAGAGACACACAATACACGCATGCTAGCAAACACTATATTTATGTGTACAGTAGCAAATGTATAGAAATACAGAGAAAACAAAAATAAACTCATTGTTCTTTTTTACTTACCAAACGGGAAAAGTTGAAAATATAATTGTTTTTGGCTGCGCAATGCAGTGCTTTCTTTTCATTTTATATTTACCAGCTTTATTGATTTCCACTCATGTGCATACTTGTTTTTATGTATTATTTGTTTGCATTAATAATGCTAAGCCTAAAGCTTTAACTTAGAGTACGCACTATTCATTTAGCAACTAAAACGTCTGCAGTAACTCATACTTTATGTCTCTAAATGCATAGCTTTGCTTCCTTGTTTGCTTAAATCACATGATCTCCTCAACAGGACATCATCTGTATTATCCAGACTGCTGTTTGCTTTGCCCAACTCTCCCCTGCAGTACCCTATCCAGGGTTATATAGTACAGCCTTTGCGTCCCACCCTCATACCAGGTATGCTCATCTTTCTGTAGCCCATAGATCAGATAATAACAGGGCAGGGTATGTAAATTCCTTGTAGAATTTACATGTTGTAATGGCCAGTTTTCCAACATGTGTTTCTTTCCGTAAAAGGACAGTGTAATGATCAGTGTTGCATCATTTTAATTACAGGTTTAGAGCTGTGCACAGGGAAAAGAAGCAACTACAAGGTTAGTGAGATCTCATAGATCAAGTTGGCAAGTCATAATCGCTCAGATATGCCTGGACAGTTGGTTTTGGTTGGTTAAAACAAGACGGCTGAAAGAATCAAAGCCCTTTCTTGCTTTGATTCTCACGGAAGTCTCATGTCCCCTGGAAAATAGCTGATGCAGTATTTGTGTGCAAAGGTGCCACCACACCTGCGAAACCAGTGTACTGTTATGTCTTCCACAGAGTCATGACAACCAGAAAATGGTCTCTTTTGATTCCCTTTGATACAACAGCTGTGCAACAATTCAGCAGTCAGGAATAAATCAGATAAAGTCGAGAAATGCAAATGGTTCAGCCCTGGGGCCTCATGTACGAAGACTTGCGTGGATTTCCTTCTAAAACGTGGCGCACGCACAGATTTAGAAGCATTTAGAAGCATTTTTCCTTTGTACATTCCAATCGAGCATACCCGACCCCTCACCGTCCACGCCGCTTTTAAATATGCAAATTATATTTGAATTGACCCTGCATCTGAGATTCCCCTCTCTGCGATCAGAAAACGAAAACATAAGAATGAATAAGACGGGAAAAAAGAACAGTACAAAGTTCCTGGACATTTCACTCTTGATACATCTGAACTTTTCCGTGAGCGAGTACATACGGAACGTTTTTGTACGCACGCAACCTTCGTACATGAGGCCCCTGGTCACCTTTCAGGGATAGGAATATTTCTGCAGCCCAGACATGTTGACCTTGGGACTTCTCTTACCCTGCATACTCAGGATGCTTGAGAAGCAAGGAAAGGGACAGCTTATGGAGGAGTTTAAGTGTGTCATATGAAACCAGTTTGTGGTGTGTGGCTTTGTAGGCTTGTAAATATCACACACCCACAATTATGTGACATATGATATCTATTTAATATCTACGCAATCACTATCATAATTGATGTGGTAATGTTCTGAAACTGTTTTATTGAGGTGTTCTGTGGACATTCTTGACAGCTGTTCTGACAAGTGATACAGGTCTACATGAGTAGACCTGTCAACTGGCTTACGTTGTAGCAGGCAAGTGATTGCTGCTGCACTGCAGTGTGGTGAGAGAGAGAGGGGGTGTGGTGTAGCAGAGAGGTGTGTTAATTGTAGACACCTGTGAGCTGTGTGACAGACAATGGAAATCAGGAGGGAGTGTGTCAAAGAGCAGAAGGAGTGCAAATATCAAAAAAAGTATTTGTTTAAGGAAGATCTACATCTGCCAAGAAAAAAGGGAAGCTCATAGGAAACCAGAGTGGGTGAAGTAATCGGCCTTGATAATCTGTAACCTTGCGTGGAGCTCTGAAATCCCAAAGCAGTTACAAAGAACTCTTCTGCATGCGGGGCACTAAAGTCTTCTGCCAGGACTACCCAGGCTAAGGATTGTTAACCTCCTGTCCCTGACAACAGCTCTCTCCGAACCGCAAGTCTTCCATTATCCTCTCTTCCTTTTTTTTTATCTTTCACATTTTCTTTCTCAAAACCCCTTACCTTCTTTTGATACATAATATTACATATCAGCATTGAACTTTGGGTTGGTTATTTTTGATTGGATTTGGGAATATTGTTTTTGGTTTTGCAAGAACTTTGGAAGGGGACATTTGATTGAAGGACTGGTTGCATTTTGGCATTTTGAAGAACTCTTAATTTTGATTTTGCTTGAACAATTGGGGGGGGGGGGGGGGGGGCGTTAGACCTATGGAGATATTGAAATTGTTTTGTTTATACTGTTGGGCATTTAGTTTTTCTTATTGACTAATGATATGAAGAAATTTTGAGAAGGGTTTTTTGTTGTTTTTGTTGTTACTGTATTTCGGTTGCCCTGACACTTGGTTAATGAAAATACAAAAGGTACCTAACTGATTTTGGCCTTCATTCATTTTTTTAGGCCTTAAATCTAATTTTCTCTGAGACTTAGTTGTCTGTCTGGTGTCCAGTTTACCTACATACATATTTTGGCCTTTAGTTACGCTACAACGTAGGACTGCTACGGAACCAGTGATTTCTCATGTGGCAGCTTTGGCTTCTCTGTCCTTGCGACATCTGCATGGGACGTCATCCGCTTGTTACCACAAGACTATAGACTATGCACCTCATTGCTTTCTCGTATTGTGTTCCTGTGTGGCATCACAACTTCTGCAGTGTTACACGGCTTATGTCGCAAAATTACACAGGGCTACGTCAAGTTTTTCAGATCCTGTTTCTCTCCTAGGTGATTTTGAATGTGTCCAAAGGCACCCTGACCACCGAGATCCCGAAAGAAGAGGCGACTGTCGAAGGTTTTGTTATACCTCTTAGTTTCTTCTCTTACGCTTGTTATGACTGTTTAATGTGTGTGAGATTCTGATTTTGTTAAGCAAATTACACTTTTGAGCCATAATAACTAGACCGATGCAAACTGAGCCATACAACTGATTTTGTATGGTTTCAGCCCATTTATTACAGTTTGGAGATCTCAGCATTGCTCTTGTCTGTCTATGCTCTTTCTGATATTTGAATGTTTTAGTTTTAGGTATTAGTTTATTTTCATATTGCATACAAATCTATTTATCTTGCTTATTTCCAATTTACATCCAGATTATTTCAGAATATGAATGTATGGCTATGTGGTACTGTATGTAAATATTAAACAAAGATTTAATGTTTGACTGTGGTTGTACATGACAGGGGCTGGAACGACGGGACTGACTATCAAGTCTAGCAACCTGGACCTCCTCAACAAGCTTCTGGCCAAAGTGACCTACACTAGCACTGTCTATCATGTGAATACTGCCGACCTTGGTATGTGTTTAAGAAATGACAAGTAAGCTAGACATCATAATCATTATGTGAGGAATAAAGTGCACACAGTGGCATGTACAAGTCTTGATCAAGTAAAAGTAATCAAAACGAATGAGCACATTTTAGTGTTTCTTTCTGAAAGAATAAGGAAATGTAGGCATATTGTTGTATTCCTTACATAAATTGTATTTTTTCTGTACTTTCTGTAGTTTCCTTCCAGTTTGAGGACCACAAAGCTATGTTTCCCATTGCCATCAAACAGCCTCAGCCCCCAGTCCTGTATGACATGGGAAAAGGTACTCACTCACAATTATAATTTGCAAATAGCCTTTTTCTGCTTTTAAATCCAGACATAAATTCTCTTTTGAACCAAGCTTTTCATTAACATTTATTGTTATTTAAGTATCTTCAATGTGGAACAACACTGAAAACATCCAAATCTAAAGAAGCTTATGAAATTATGCAATAAACTTAGTTTCACGGAACGGTTTTCATTATCGGATATCGGATAACATGTCTTGCCTATTTACCATGTTTGAAGCCAATAGTGCTGTTGTGCCATGGCCGTTGGTACACAGCAAATTGCTATTTAGTTGCTGTAGTAATCAGTATTATCGAAAGTATTGCTCAGATAAGTAAAAAGAAATTACAGCCAATCATTGCTTTAAGACATAAAAGTCAGTCCATATGGAAAATTCCAAGTTCAGTGGCAAAAATTATCCAGTTCTATAAAAAATCTGTCTTTCACGAGTGCCACCCCATTAAACAATTTTAATGAATAACATGAATTTTTTTTTTTTGTCAGACATCAACTCTCAGGTCACTGTCACCACCAAGACTTTCCTGCGCTATGCAGAGCTGAAGGTGCTGTTGAAAAGCATCCGGGATTTTTATAGCACCATAACAGTCATTATTGCAGATGACAGCTTAAAACCAGAGCCCATTACTGGAGAAAACATCCTACAATACATCATGCCTCCAGCCCAGGTACACACACTGTAATTTATGTTAACGCACATTTAAACGTTGGACATTTCAATTTTCTACAGATATCTAATATTTTGAACAAAAATTCCATGTACAAAAAAACAGACAAATACATTGTGTCATCATCATATCAAACTAAACTTCAGACTTATTTTACATTTTGAAATAAATGATTAACCAAAATGATATTTGATAGAATAGCATGAATGCTACCATGTTTAATATATACTGTATCTATTGTTTAGTTGACTTTCACTATTCTTATGAATAGATTGTATGGCATAGTACAAGATACATGGACACACAATGTGTAGTTTGTTGATTGTTAAGGTTCATTTTGTCAGTGAAAACGTCATCTGTCAGTGCCCTACATTGCACTGTAACCATGTTTCTCCATCAGGGCTGGTTTGCTGGCAGGAATCTGGCTGTCTCCCAGGTTACCACCAAGTACTTTCTGTGGGTGGATGACGACTTTGTGTTTACGAAGAATACGAAGATAGAGAAGTTAGTGGAGGTGATGGAGGCAGTTCCTGAACTGGACATAGTAAGGATAAAACAGCTGGCTTTTTTTTTTTTTTTTTTCTGAGGGGGGTATAATTTTTTTAATGGGGGAGACAAATGTTATGTGACAAAAGCCAAATCCTCCTGAGACCGGAGCTTTTGTTTGCATTTTTAATTTTACCACGGTATTTGGGATTAGTAGGACCTAAGAAGTAGAAAAACTAAGCATCATCTCTGAACAGGAAGTAGTTGAAATGATGACGCAGGGTCTCAGGAGGATATATCACTCCTGGTTACACTATTTCTGTAATCAGGTGTGGGAATTCATTTCGGTCTACGTTTTGCTGTGTTCTTCCTTTACAATATTACTTTCTTACTTTGGTTGATAGAACAGGACTTAGTTTCTAAGGTATAGACCATGAGAGAGAGAAGTTTCTGTTTGAGGCTACCTCAGCATGTATCGAACAAGACACAGGTCCACAGTGGAAAGTAAGCCCAATCATAACCAGCTACCTGGTCTCTCTGATCTTATCAGGTTGGGGGGTCAGTGCAAGGGAACGCGTTTCACTTCTCTCTTCACTATGACGAAGGAAAGGATGGTGGCTGCATGTACAGGAAGTCTAATGGGAAGTACCACTCTCTCCCTGGTTATCCACAATGTTCTCTGGCCAGTGGGGTGGTCAACTTCTTCCTGGCTCGTACAGATGCCGTACAGAGGGTCGGATTTGACCCGAAGCTCAAGCGCGTAGCGCACTCAGGTAGGTCCAGACCTCGACATGATTTCAGTTTCCGAGTAAGTCCAAAGCCTTTTCAGTTTTCCTTAGCCAAGTGTAAATGTCTGCCTCTGACTCCAGAGTTCTTTATGGATGGCCTGGGTTCCTTGATGATTGCCACATGTGGCGACGTGTCCATTGGCCATCAAGCCAGATCAGCCAAGAACACCGGCTACCGCGGCTTCAGAAACCCTACACAAAGTGACAGTGAGTTCAAACTGCGGCTTCACTTCTTCAAAAACCACCTCAAGTGTGTCAAGTATGGGTAGAGGACATCAAGGTCATCGGCTGGATTTACAGATGGCACTTGTGCAACATACAATGTTACGATAAGAATATGACAAAATAATAACCAGGAAAATATCATACCACATAGTTAGCATAAATGCTGACGATCCACTATAGTAGCTTGATTTGATGTAAACAGCACCTGGTGTTTGTTGGTGAAATTTGAAAGCCAACATTTATCTATCATCTCTATCAAATCTTAAAGTCTATCAGTTATACCCTCATCTTATCCGGACACTGAAAATGTTATTGGTCACTCTCGAAAACAAAACAAAACAATTATATTCATGTTTGTCCTAGAAGATTAGGGGCCGTTCATTACGGCACTAGCATTTAAAATTAATTCCAGTGGAGTCGGTGGGATTATTGGATTCACATAAAGGAGTGAAGAAGAGCCATGTATGCTTTTCAATAAATAATTTGTGCAATGGATGAATGACAAACTAGTTGGAGGGCAACCGTTAAAGAGAACTGAGGAATTCAAAATATAGTAAGCTAACGTGATTAGTAGATGTGTTAGACCAGTTACTATCATTTGTAACCAGACATGGTTATGCAAGCACTTGTGAGAATATATAAGGGAGGGCTAACAGAAGAGTACAGATAATAGTATATATTGGCATATAATATTAAGACACACATTATGTTGCTGTCAGCTGAAGGATTTTTTTTTTTTTTTTTTTGCCTAACCATGCCAATACCACTAATGTCACTTTCTCCCATGGATAAGTTTGCTACCTACATAAATGAAGTTCCTCTTGTAGAAACAAAATGTTTTTCCTGTTGAAGTTCCCGACCTCTGCAAGGCTAAAAATCACCCTTTTAACATGACCAGGATAGATTTTAACGTTGCAGCCTCACAGCCAAGATGACTTTAGATCCTCAGTTTTTCATCAGAACGTAAGCTTTGACAGAGCATTCAAAGAGAACTCCAAGTCAGCACTCAGGGATCTCAAAGCAAATGCCAACATCAAAGTTCTCAGGATGTATAAAGTTTGAGATCAAACGCAAAATCTCATTGTTATCACTTCAAGAATACGAATACAGTTCATAAAAGTTTCATAAATGTGAAATGTTTACGTTCATATTCTACACTCGTACATCACTGTTTAATTCTTAAGTTTGTCTTGGACAGGAATAATTGATTCATTTTAGTTAATGATAAGTTGGGATAAAATACTGAAAAACCAACTGGGCAGTATGGACAACAGCACAAGGGCGCAGGACCACCAAGGGTTCTAAAGCCCCTGATTCACTTTGGGTTTTGGTAATTTAATTAATGGAGCTCCCTGCAGTATTTGAAATGGGCCTCCGCGCTCATGGTACGGATTTCTGAACAATATGGAATAGTGCCATGTATAGCTCAGATGTTTGCTTGATTAATTGATTATGATTATGTTTGGGTTCTTACGGGTTCCATCTGTTAGTTTGATTAATACTGTGAAGTTTGCTAATGGCACCTCTGTTGATTTTTTTTGACTAATTAACTATTAATTCCTCTTGTAGAAAAATGTGTAAAATGTGGGTAACTAAATAATGTAAAGAAATTTATATAATCTTTGTTTACTGATGTCACTTTAACCCTGCGTATAGTGCACTAATAAAGTTTGGGGGTGGAAAAAAAAAAAGGAAAAAGGTTTTTTGGTGATTAGCTTTGATTCTCAAAACAAGTAATGGAAATGGGATTAATTATTTTTGATAAGCAAACCTTCATATTGTCAAATATGGGATTAAAGGGTTTAAAATAAAATAGAATCTGTATAACAAAAAATTGTGGGGAAAAAGTATATTCATAATTCTGTTTCTGGAGTTATTTTGTGTTGACTTTTGTCACTCCGACCTTGCTGTTCTGAAGGGTTTCATGTTTATAAAATGCACTAATAAAGCTTTATTTAAAAAAACAAACAAACATGCTTTTCCCACACAGTTGTTGTTTTTTTTCTCAAAATTTTATTGAACATACCAGAACATACATTGGCTAAATAATAATAATAATAATAATAAAAAAACAAATACAAAAAAGTCGGGCCAGACATGTAATTAAATACAATAATGGTAACAATAGCTGTACAAAAATAATTAAATTAAACAAATGGCTAAATAAAATAAAATACAGTAAAGTAAATTACAGCAGAGGGCGCTAGACCAGGTCATGTTCTATGAAAAGTGTATTCAGTTCCTTGGCCAAGGGGTTTCCAGTAAACGTTTTAATACTTTAATTCATTAATTTAATATTTGAAGTTCATTCCATAAGGGAAATAATTTAATAAAGTATATCTATCTATTTAAAGTGGTTTTCCCGGAACCTGCTTACCGGCCTGATTTATATTTAAAGTTCTAGCTGCTGCTAAATATTGTAACTCAACTTTGTAGATAATGTAAATGTGCCACAGGTGTAAACGTGTAATACTGGTGATCTAAGCAGCCTACCGGGACTAAAAGGTGCATGAGTCCTGTAGTTATAAACTTGTCCCAAAAGCAAGTTTAGCACACTAACAACTTTACCAGCAGTTAAGCTTAATTTATGCTATATATATATATATATATATATCGGTGATTAACCACAACATTAAAACCACTAACAGGCGAACATTGACCATACAACGTTCTACTGGGAAACTTCTGGACCTGACATTCTTGTGGATGTTAGGCCTACCTAACGCTCATTCAAGGTTCTGCGGGACATAGACGCCGTAACCTACGTACGTAGCCTACACCGGTCCGAGCCATTTATTCTTGTGCGCTCGTCACTCTGGCTTGCTCTGTAACAACGCCACCCAAATGCTGGCCGGACAGACATGTTGGTTTAGGAACAACTCAACAAAAAAAACATGAAGAACCGAACAAGGTGTTGACCTGGCCAACAAATTCACTAGATCCCAAACGAGTGATGGAAAAACCGAAGCTTTCCAAACCACTGAATCAATCTGAAGCAGTTGTGTTGAAATGGTTCAGGTGTTTCGAAGCATTTGATACAATTACATGTGGCGACATCTGCTGGATAATATTATACATAGCATTCGCATGAAACGAAGGGTCGTGAAACAGAAAGTTGTTTGCTTAACAATAAATGATCTACAGTATGTGCATCTTGAAAAGCATGTTTTTGTTTCTTTTATAGAAAATAATATACTTGTATGAGTTTGCCATCATATAATACTGTATGTTTTAAATGTATGTTTTTATAAGATTGATAGAAATACAAAAATATATTTACGAAATAAGTGAAATGCTTGGGCATCTAGGGACGGTGATGACAGTAGTTGTACAAAATGCTTGTGAAACTGGGAAGGGGGTTTGGGTGGTTCAGAGATTTTTATTTAAAAACAAGATAATTTCATCTGAGTTAGGCTTTAGTATGTTCCTCTTCTATGTACGTATACAGGTATGTAAATCAATGTATAGTGTGTGAATGCCTATGTGCCAATGTGAGTATGCAAGTTAATCAGTTAATTTAATGTTATACTAATCTTACCTTAAACTTCACTCCCACCTGTTCTAAATCAATGAAACTACATAACATATGCAAAACTCTCCTCCTCTCAAAAACCTGCAACCATCTGAGGGACTGTACCCATATATAACCATTGTGAGTTTGACAATCCCGTGACACGTCGCCGATGACTGCCGATACGCGTGTGACATAATGAAGTTTCATTTGAGGAGTCACGTGATTTTTCAACTGATGAAGCGAGGCATCGAAACATCTTGTCGCGATACCTCTGCTTTGAATGCTCGACACTGTTTCGAGCGTCTACTCTCGAGCATAACATCTCTATCCCAAACTGTGGGATGATCAACAGAGGCCCCTCCCCTCAAAGGCCCACCACTAACAATATTCTGTTGCCGGACACCACAGGACACCCTCGGAAGGCCCATGTCCATTCTCTGATGAGTCACAACTGTTTTGGAGGCACAAGGGAGACCTGCACAATATTAGGACGGTGGTCATAATGCTATGCCTATGGCTGTTTTATTGTGTTCTTTTCTTTAACCTGTAGTTATCCAGTTACCTATACCATCCTGTCTGTCAAGCCGGATGGTATAGGTAACTGGACTCTTCTCCCGCTCTTCTCCCGCTCTTCTCCCGCTCTTCTCCGCTCAAACTCCGCTCAAACCTAGCATCAGAATGGAGAAGAACGTGAGATGTCTGTTGTTGCCAGATGGGCTGATCTGAGTATTTCTGCTGATCTAGTGGGATTTTAACACACAGCCATCTCCAGGGTTTGCGGAGGATGGTCTGGGAAAGAGAAAAACATATCCAAGGGAGCAGCAGTTCTCTGGGTAAAAGCGCCTTGTTGTGCCGCTTGTTACAACTGCGGTATACAGAGGTCCATCTCTGAATGCACATGTCAAACTAGAGCAACTGAAGACGCTCTAGGCGGCACTGTCTGTTAAGAACAGGAAACTAGGTTCTTCAATTCCCAAGGACCCAAAAAAAAAACACACAATAGAAGGTTGGAAAGTTGTTGCCTGGTTCTCATGGGTCTTGATTTGCATCGTGATTTGCTTGGATCCTTCCTGCCTTGTATCAGCAGGTTCAGGCTGCTTTCTTGGCACACCTAAATAAGTAATTTAACCTTTGATTGTCCCGCAATGGGGCGGCACAGGTTAGCGCTGATGCCTCACAGCAAGAAGGTTCTGGGTTCGAATCCATGGGCTGACTGGGCCTTTCTGTGTGGGCGTGTTCTCCCTGTGTCTGCATGGGTTCTCTCTGGGTACTCCGGCTTTCTCCCACTGTCTAAATTGGCATTGGTTGTCTGTCTCTCTGTGTTAGCCCTGCGATAGACTGGTGACCTGTCCAGGGTGTAGCCCATCATGTACCCCCCGATGACAGCTGGGATAGGCTCCAGCACCCCCCGCGACCCTTCACAGGACAAGCGGTTACAGAAGATGAATGAATGTCCCGCAGAGGGGAAATTGCAGTTTCTGTTTGACCCATCCATTTGGATCCTTCCAGTTGGAGCAGTGGGCAGCATTCAGCTGCTTCCGGGGAGTAATTTGGGGGTTAGATGCTTGCTCAGGGCACCTCAGCCATGGACACGGTAGGAGGCGAACCAAGCTGCACCTCTATCCACTACTCCACAGCTCTTACCTTTGGGCCCCTTAGGATAAAATGAGAATGGTTTAGATGCCGCAACCTACTTGCTGATCATGTCCATCACTTTATGACTGGTTTCTTGAGTTCATTGTAATCACAGGCCTCCCCTGTCACCTGATCTCAATCCAACATAGCACTCGTATTAAATGGGAGAAGGCCAAACTGATTCTGTGTTTGTTACTCATTGCGCAAGTGTAAAAATATAGGACGTCATAAAGTGTGTCATGGGGTAAACTTTGCTACAGGTTTTCAGTACAGGACAGAGTCCCTCTCAAACAGAGTCCTTCTCATCTGTAGCCAGCGCATCTAGAACCTTGCAGATAGGAAGGTTTGATAAATACCCTTTCGGTCACAGGGGGTATGGATCTTGCACTCTCATTCTGCAATCACCTCAGCAGTGTGCAAGCTGCTCTTTTTGAGCTTTGACTGGCGCCGTCTGTCTGAGACAATGATGCCACAGACTTGACTGAGGAGGAACCGTACAAGAAAACCAGAAAGAGTTGTGAAGGTGACTTCCCTCCTAACCTCCGACAAGGTGAGTGCTGCTGTATAAACAAGTTTGGAAAATTAAGTAGAGCTAAGAATGAGCCCAGGATATTGCATACATTGCACAATATATTTTACTATTTTGTTAAATGGATAAATCACAGGCTATATATCACGTAGTTTGATGGATGAGTTCAACTCGGCTTGAAAAGTAGAAGAGTTATTACGCTGGGACTGTGTAATCAGAGTCCTTCTGCAAGCTTTTTTTTTTTTTAACTCAACTACATTCTGGACATACTTAAATTAACTGCCTGTATGCCAAAAATGTGATATAGCTCACCTAACAAGTGGCGTGGCCTACGCTAGCAAAACGCTCTAAAAACAATAATTCTTCTGAACGTGAATGGATGACCTGAAAAATTGTTTGCCTTTACATTTCATGAACAATAGTACCTTGCTATTATCATATTCTGAAAGTAAATCTCTGTATAATACTCCAAATATAGGAATGGTTTGGCATAATTTTATCTAGTGTTGAATTTATAAACCTGTCTATTGTAATGAAAGGCCTGATTATACCCGTGATATGTTGCTTCCCTCACCTTCTATATTATTATAAAAGGCACATTTTCAGTGGAGGTCATTTTCAGTCAGTGGAGTATCTTAGAATGTACTTGGTTTTGGCCTGTATTTATTAAAAACCCTTTTCAAGCCTAGTTGTTGTATTGCATTTTGTTTTCTAATAAAACATGGCATCCAAGTATATACGAATATTACATATTTTTCAAAAATGTAATGTTGTAACTTTTCAAGTATTTCAATGCCAAAGCGCAGGCATCACTGCGAGATCAGGATGCAAATGGGCAGCTGACACATCAGTGGCACAAGCTGAAAGTGCACTGAAACTGAAGGACATCATTGGGAACCCCTGCACAGGGAGGCAAGGTCTTGTGTCCAACCACTTCGAGGTCCGACACCTGGAGGAAGAAAGGCGCAGGTCTAGGGCCGTTGAACTTGGATCACAAGGGGCCTAGACAAGGTGGGACCTGCCAAAGTGGAAGATCCTACTTGTAACTGTACTTGTGTATTCTTATTGCAATTGCCGAATAACATGAATTTGGTTTTACTTAAGTTTAACGATAATTTGTTTCTGTCAAACCACATTTTCAGTTTGCACATTTCAGTGGTGATCCTCCCCAGTAGTTAATGTAAATCCCCCCCCGGGACAAAAAATACTAGTGTCATCTGCAAATAACACTAATTTTAATTTCTTGAAACTTTGCATATGTCATTTATGTAAAGTATAAATAGTTTTGGACCTAATACTGACCCCTGTGGGACGCCACAAGCAATGTCCAAGCATGACGATGAATGTTCCCCCAACTTCACAAATTGTTTTCTATTACTTAAATAACTTCTCACCATACTAACCCCCTGATCCCATACCATTCAAGTTTATTGATTAATATGTTATGATTAATTGTATCAAAAGCTTTTTTGAGATCTATGAATACTCCAACTGAATGCAGTTTGTGATCTATAGCGTTTGTGATCTCCTCAATTGATTATGTTAATGCCAGTGATGTTGAGCTGTTTGCTTTAAATCCATATTGACTGTCAGAAAGTAATTTATGTTTGTTTATGAATTTGTCTAATCTGTTATTGAATCGTTTTTCTAGAATTTTGGAGAATTGTGGAAGTAAAGAACCTGGCCTGTAATTTGTGAAGTGGTGTCTATCCCAGTTTTATACAGCGGCACAACTTTAGCTATTTTCATGTTGTTAGGAAGTTTTCCAGTTTGGAATGGTAAGTTACAGATGTATGTAAGTGGTTCAGAAATCCCTTCAATTACCTTTTTTACAACTTTCATATCAATTTCATTTGAATCAGTAGATGTTTTGTATTTACATTTATTTGCCGTATCTATTATTTCTTTTTCTTCCACTGCTGTAAGGAACATTGAACTGGGATTTCTCACTATAAGGTTATCATTCCAATCCTCAGATAACAATGAATCTGGAATTTTTCTTGCCAGGTTTGGTCCAACATTTACAAAAAAAATGATTAAAGCTGCTGACCATATCATCCATATTGTCCTTTTTAATATTATTATCAATAAAATATTGAGGGTAGCTCTGTTGTTTAGCACTATTTTTAATAATACTATTTAATATGTCCCATATTCCTTTAATATTGCTTTTGTTATAATATAATATTTTACTATAGTATTCTTTCCTACATACCCTTATAATATTGGTTAATTTGTTTTTATAGTTTTTATATTTCTTTTCTGCCTCTTTAGTGCTTTGTTTTATGAATTCTCTATATAGTGTATTTTTCTTTTTACAGGCATTTTGTAATCCCTTCGTGAACCATGGTCAATCATTGTATTTTTGTTTTCTGTAGTAACGGACAATTTTTATCATATAATGATGTGAATATTCTTAAAAAGGTTTCATATGCACTATCAACGTCACTTTCATTATATACCTTTTCCCAATTTTGTGCCAGTAAATCATTCTTAAATATACTCATAGTTTCCTCTGTCCTCACACGTCTGTGTTTTAGTTTTTCCTCCGACTGATTTCTCTGGCAGTTGCTGTTATAAACTGTAAACACTGGTAGGTGGTCACTGATGTTGTTAATTAATAGTCCGCTCATTGTATTATTTTCAATATCATTGGTAAATATGTTATCGATTAAGGTGGCACAATGGGATGTGATTCTGGTGATATTTGGATGTAAACTCATGCTGTACATTGTATTGATAAATTCGTCGGTCATTTTGTGCTTATTTGGATTGAGCAAATCAATATTGAAGTCACCATAAATGAAAACAACTTTTTGATTAGTTTTTGAAAACATTTCCCCTATCCAACTCAACTTTATTTATAAAGCACTTTAAAAAACAACCACAGCTGAAACAAAGTGCTGGACATTGGTGAGGCAAACTATTAAAAAGCAATAAAATAGTAAAAACACTAAGACACTAAAAACAATAAAACACTAAAAACACTAAAAACAATTAAACAATAAAACAATAAAAGCACTAAAGAAAAGCAGAAAAAGCAGGGTCTTATGCTGGGTTAAAGGCCAAGGAATAAAGATGGGTTTTAAGACAAGTTTTAAAAATGGACAGTGAGGGGGCTTGTCTGATGTGGAGTGGTAGGTCATTCCACAATTTGGGCGCAGCAACAGAGAATGCTCTGTCCCCTCTGAGCTTCCGTTTAGACCTTGGCACCTCTAGGAGCAGCTGATCAGCTGACCTGAGACACCGAGCAGAAGTGTAAGGATGGAGAAGCTCAGAGAGGTAAGGTGGAGCGAGACCATTTAAAGATTTAAAAGCAAATAAAAGAATCTTAAAAAGAACTCTAAAGTGCACAGGCAGCCAGTGGAGGGAGGCCAGAATGGGAGTTATGTGCTCCCTCTTACGTCCTCCAGTTAGGAGGCGGGCAGCCGCATTTTAGACCAACTGGAGACGTGCGAGGGATGAATGGCTAACCCCTAAATAAAGTGCGTTACAGTAATCCAGCCGGGATGTGATGAAGGCATGGATTACTGTCTCAAAGTGCTTATGTGAAAGGAAGGGCTTAACTTTTGCCAACCGCCTAAGGTGAAAAAAGCTGGTCTTAACCACTGCACCAATTTGCCGATCCAATTTAAAATCACTGTCCATCTTGAAGCCCAAATTTGAGACTACTGGCTTCACATAGGGAGACAAGTGGCCCAAATCAACAGGATAAGGTTCACCGATCCCACTAGGACCCAACACCATCACTTCTGTTTTATTTTCATTGAAATTTAAAAAGTTTAAGGCCATCCAGTCTTTAATGTCTTCAAGACACAATAGGAGTGGCTTGAGCGATAAGGCATCCTTCTTCTTTAGAGGCATATATATCTGACTATCATCAGCGTAACAATGAAAAGAAATGCCATGCTTTCTTAGGATGGACCCCAGAGGCAGCAGATACAGTGAAAAAAGCAGGGGCCCTAAAATTTAACCCTGTGGAACCCCATATGACAGCGGAGCCGAGCAGGACTCAGAACCACCAAGGCTGACACGCATCGTCCTGTCTGCCAGATTAGACTTGATCCAATCTAGAGCACTACCACAAATGCCCACTAGGTGTTGTAACCGAGCCACTAAGATGTTGTGGTCCACAGTGTCAAAAGCCGCTGTCAGGTCCAGCAGGACAAGAATAGCAAAGTCTCCAGAGTCATTGGCCAGGAGGATGTCATTAAAAACTCTTAATAAAGCAGACTCTGTGCTATGTGATGTTTTAAAACCAGACTGGAAGACCTCTAAAACACCATGCTCATCCAGAAAAGATTTTAACTGAGCAAGAACAACTTTCTCTAAGATTTTTGAGATAAAAGGCAGCTTGGAGATGGGTCTGAAATTGGCCGGCACACTGCGATCGAGGCCCGGTTTTTTAAGCAGGGGTTGCACCACTGCATATTTAAAACTAGCGGGGACAACACCAGAGGATAGGCTGCTGTTTATAATGGCCAGAACTGACTGCCTACTGACCTGCCTGCTCTGTCTGTGGCGACATGGCTGAGCAACAGTTGCTGAATAAATACATACCAGCAGGTGCAACAATGGTGAATACAAGATTTTTGTATTCCCGTGTCCCTCTAGCTACAGCGCTGCAGCCATCATCACCATGGAGCGGGTGAACAGCGGCACTCCCTACCTCGACAAGTTTGTGGTGAGCAGCAGTAAACAGGGCCAAGGCGCCAGTCATATCCTGTGGGAGTGTATCAGACAGGACCTGGGCAAACTGTTCTGGAGGTCTAGGGCCACCAACAGGATCAACCCTTGGTAAGACATACGTACATCTTTAAGACTCGTGGCATTTACATTACATACGTCACTTTTGAGGAGCTTCGGTGCCACTGTACATGTGGTGTGCAGGGTTTAGAGCAAACGAAGGTCTAGGAATCCTGGCCCCTCCAAAAGTTCAGATGCACAGATACAAACATAGACAGTTGAGGGCTAAGATCTGGAACAGCAACATTGCTCAACAGCAGTCAGTTGTTTCAAAGAGCAGCTTTATAAATATGCAAGTTAACTAAATGGAGATTTGAAAGTGGTTAGAGCATCCTGTAGATTACAGGAGCTTATTGAAGTTGTACACAGTGCCGCTGCCAAGATCTGCTGCTTTGCAAATAGAATAGGACACAGTGTGTGCAGCGTAAACGTTGAAATCAGCAAACAACTTAAAAAAATAACCTGATGTCCAAAGTTTTGTAAAACAGAACCATCTGGAGAAGTTACGGCACTTTCAAGAAAATACGGGTGATCGGATGAGCATATGGCCATCAACGTTTATCATCTGCTAACTACAACTAATAACATATTAATAATAGAGCGTGATTACATCTGCCCGTGTGTGCAGTATGCTGACCCACTATGGTTTGGCCATAACCTCATAACTTGTAGCCTTACAAGATGGATTGTTGTGTGACCCCACAGCTCAAACCCTAACCCTAACCCTAATTTAGAAGTCTTTTTGGATGCTTGAAAGAAAATGTGGCTTTTGTTATGCTGGTTGTCCAGCACTTCTTCGATGCCAAAGAGTATAAGCACTTCAAATCAAACACTCCACAAGCCAGAATCTGGACTTATCCACATGGGTCAGAATAATTTCTTGTCTTTGTGCCAAAGGTTAACCTAGAAGTTAAAACACTAAGCATTTACTTTTTTTTGAATTTGCGCTGTAGTGTATTTTTTATTTTTAATTTTCAGCCTCATAATACCAAAAAATTTTCACAGATACATAACATCCAAACTACTCTGTTTTCTTCTGTAGTGGAGATGAGTACAATTTTCTTTTTGACCTGTTGGTGGAGCAACGGATAAGCAGTGTTTACACAGGTGGACAAACGATGATGACAATACAGTTTGACATGTTGAAAAAAAAAAGTAAAAAGCTGCACTAGAATTGCAGTTGTACTGGAACGGACACTAATACAAGCAAAGAGCTAAGATAACTAAACTTACCAAAACCAAGTGGTATGGCAAATGAAATCAGAATCAGAATCAGAATCAGAAAAGACTTTATTGCCAAGCATGATCGTACATACAAGGAATTTGCTTTGGTGTTGTTACGCCTAAAATAAAATAAAATAAAATATAGAAACTATATTATAGAATAAATATAGAAACTTCCTCTCAGATATATAAAATATAAAAATAAAACAAAATACAAAAATATATACACAGTATATATATGTATATTCCACCAGAACATTTACTGTGGGATGGTAGTGGGTTTGATGTGTTCATGGGGGGGGGGGGGGGGCTTGGCATTGTTCAGCAGACGGACTGCGGATGGAAAAAAACTGTTCGCCATGCGAGTGGTCCTACACTCGATGGATCGCAGCCGTCTGCCAGAGGGGAGTCTGTTAAACAGTCCGTGTCCAGGATGAGAGGGATCAGCCACAATCTTAGCTGCACGCTTCAGAGTCCTGGAAGCGTACAGCTCGTCGAGAGACTTCAGACTGCAGCCAATCACCTTCTCTGCAGAGCGAATGACACGCTGCAGTCTGCTCTTGTCCTTAGCAGAGGCTGCATCATACCAGGTGGTGATGGAGTTGGTGAGGAATGCCGATGCATTTAATTTGAATAGTTCAGTTTAATTTTGTGATTCTTTGGAGAAATAATTTTAATAAACCTAGTTTCATTTGAATCTGAACCGTCTAATGTGAGTGTTTTGTGTTAATATGTGTCTGTATATGTATATATACCATGCGGGGACATATGTGTAACAATCACATTGTGGGGACTCCTATACACATTCCCATACACATTACATTTTAAGGTGTAGATTTGCTGCAATTTGCTATCTATGGAATCACTGTATTCACTTCTTCTGTGATAGTCCAGACAAACTTGTTTCAGATATACTGATAATACGTCTTCTTTCTCATTCCTGTCAACGCCTACGCTGGAAGGAATCCAGAGAGAAAACAAAGATGATAATAATAATCTTGTATATCACTTTTCAAATCAACATATCAAAGTGCTTGAGAAAAACACTGAAAAACAAATCTGCAATGTAAAAACAGGCACATACGACAAAGTTAGAACAGTTAAAAGAAAAACACAACACCATACAGTTAAGAAAAGTTAAGAACATAGTTAAAACTCACAACTCAAGACCAAGAAAGGCTCTCAGATAAAAGTATGTTTTAAGTAGCAATTTAAAAGAGTTCACTGTGTCAGTTGACCTGTTTTTCTCAGGCAGATTATTCCACAGCCGGAGAGCCCTGACTGCGAATGCCCTGTCACCTTTTGTTTTCAGACGGGAGACCTCTACCCGAGGATCTCAAGGTACGAGCTGGCCTGTATGGTGCCAAGAAGTCAGGAATGTGAGCTTTAAAAGTAATCAATAAAACCTTAAAATCGATTCCTAAACATACAGGGAGCCAGTGGAGATCTGCTACCACTGGAGTGATGTGATGCCTTTTTCTGGTTCTGGTTTGAAGCCTGGCAGCTGAGTATTGGACTGTCTGGAGTCGTGAAATTGCTTTAGTGCTCAGACAGGTAAAAAGGCTGTTGCAGTAATCCAGACGTGAAGAAATAAAAGCATGTAAAATAGTCTGTGTCTTTAAAAGATAAAATGGGCCGGATCTTGGTAATGTTCCTCAGATGGTAAAAACAAATTTGAACCATCTTGGTAATATGGGACTCAAAACTTAGGTCACAGACAGAGACATAGATCAGACTGAGATCTCACATTAAAACGAGCCATTTTAAGAGTGCTTTTGCTTGGAGCACAGGATTGTTCATTTGTCCCAAGTTTTAATAGATTATCAACATTTCTTAGAGAGCTGTTTTTGTTTCTTCACTGGTTAATGGTTGATAATTACCGGGATGTCAGGAACAGGAAGGTCAGCTCCGGAGATATAGGGCCTTATGTGGAAAGGGGTGGGGCTACTAAGCTTTGTGACAGGTGCAGTGACCAGCTGGTGTGCAGAGATAATTTGTCCATGTTTGATTAGTCATTAGCATGTGGAGGTGAGAACTGCATGAGCGATGTTTGCGGCTAGCGCACGGTTTCCTTGGCGGCAAGGGTGAATTCCATCTCTGCTAAAAAATGACTCATGCTCCCAGATGAGGTTAAAGTTTTCAATTAAAGTGGCACCGTTAGAGGAACATACTGATTGTAACCAGGAACCAGGAACTAAGAGATAACAATCAAGTGAAACTTCCACTGCCATGAGGGAATGTGGGTATTGGACCGGCGATGAAGACAGATCTTTTACAGTTCATTAGTATGTTAAAAAGACAGTTGAAATGTTGCTTTAGGACAACGTTTTTAGCTTGGGGATTTTCACTGAGAATAGCAGGTACCCGCTGAACGATGAGACGACTGTTAAATTGTTCACTGCCACCACCCTCGCATTGTACTGCAAAAATGTTCCTAACAGTTCCACCAAGAAGGATGACACATGGTGTGATAAGCTGTTTATAACTGCTACCTTACACTGCTGGATGAGATATGCTGCACCTGTGTAACCTGTATCAAACTAATCTCTTCAGCCAGGTGGCTTTTGTGACGTGAATTCCTCTATTTCCTTGCAAATTAATCCAGTGTACAGCAGTTGGATCAGCTAACCCCAAAAGGATATGAGCCCCTTTCCTGGTTAAAAGCCTGGCAGCTGAGTTAAGTTCTGTCTAAAGTTGTGCAATTAATTCATTGTTCAAACAGGTAAAAAAAAAAAAAAAAAAAAAAATGGCTATTTAAATAATATAGATGTGATGAAAAACAAGCACGCTAAACAGGCTTTGTGTCTATGAGAGATACAGTGGGCCAGGAATTTTGGAAATGTTCCTTGCTTTGTCAAGTGCTGTCGTCAAAGCACAACAATTTCACACTAGAGTAACATGCAAGTTGTTACTCATCTTAAATATCATGGGACAAGGTATCTCATGCCTGACAGGCAGGTGTGAGTATCATCAGGTTAAAAGTGTAATGAAACACCATTATTATTTAAAAAAAGAAACCGTCTCTCCATGCCTCTCAGTTTATATCTGGTCTTTCTTGTCGTCACACCTGTGTTTGATCAGTTAATTATCAACCAGTGTTACTGTTAACCACTCATTTGTCATCGTCTTGGTTCTCACGGCGGTCAAGCTTCGCTGCCACTTCTCGCATTCTCCTGTTCCTTGGTAATTTGAAATTTGTAATCTTTGGGACTGTTCCTGGGTTTCTGCCTTTTCCCTGCTCCCTGTAGTTTGTTGGTTGCCTGGATATTTCAACTCTTAATCAGCTCTAAGTAAAGCTCCGTTTTTGTTCGTAAGTAAAGTTTTTGTTCTGTTTGTGTGCTTACTACTGCATAATTTTCTTTTTGTGCGTGGATCCACCTGACACCGGGTGTTGTCTTGGAATCTAGCTTGTGTATTATTTGGTATGGGAGGACATTTTTATCTTAAAACAGATTTATCTGATCCGTACCTTTGCACCTTACACAGTAGCCTGTAGCCTGACGGACCTCCCCGGAAGTTTAACGACGTGCATTGACAAGGGATTTCAACCACTGTTCAATATTTATTTATTTTTTTAATTAAACTCCAACATGAATCCGCTTACACCAAAGTTTAAACCAAGCTTTAGCCTAACGGAAGGCAAGCATCTCAGTCTCAAAGCAGGATAGATGGACATCTGTCCTTTTCCTGTTCACAGGTTTTACCAATGTAGATGAATGACACACCCAGGTCTCTTTTATGGTTGATCAACAATGTCCCCAGGCCTGCTCCAAAGCCAGCTAACACTTTTTCTAGCTCTTCCACGTCAGAGCCTGAAGACACTTTGCATTGCTCCTGGACGTGCATCCTGTTCATAGTCTGTACTCCCAGGCTTGACCTCTTGCGGGATCAAGACCCAGCCGTTGCCGTTGACTCCAAGTCCAAGGAGCATCTGTCTGCCTCGTCCACCGGTAGGTGCTTTATTGTGTATTATTTGGCTTCTTACCTTCAGGCTCATTCCAGTCACCTACTTATCCCCCAGAGGAGATTTACCACAAGCCTCCTGTCGGGCCCCCAGAGAGGTTCTGCCTTCACCGTAAACATGTAGCCCAATGTACTGCTGCTTCTAAATGGAAGAAAAATACATGACGTATTAAAGTTGATATCCAATTACACACAGAGCTCGCTGCTAATAATTTAAATTGTAAAATCAGTAATTTGACTAAAAGAAAAAAAAAGTAGTTTAATTCATGCATGAAGAAAGTATTTATGTCTTTTAACCCTCCTCCTGTGTTAGGGTCGGCACCGACCCATTTTTGATTTTAAATGCATAAAAAAAACACATACATTTGTTTTTTGCATCAAGGATTTTTAACTTTGTCAGGAACCTCCATATCAACAAATTAAAAAGAGAATTTAATAAAAATTTAAATTTAGTAAATTTTAAAATGCTCTGGTTGAAATTATGGCACTTGTCTTGTTAGGGTCGCTGTCGACCCGGTTAGAAAAATAACAAATTATAAAGCAATAATTAGAGCCAAAACTGAAATCATAAGTGAAATCCATTTACTATACAGTTTTAACTTCTGTCCCCAAGAAGTTTCAACCTCATTCACACCTGGAAACGGGAGACTTCTCAGGAGGAAAGTTACCATGCTGGGCACAGTGAAGAAAAATACACCTGAGCTGCCTTTTGAAATTTTGTAGGTGAAGGACAGGGCCCCAGTCCTCAAAGTATGTTACAGACACCACCACTGTTGTTTCATATTGTCCAAAAAACAAAACTTATGTCTACTCTTCACAAAGATGCAGCTGTGCCATCAGGAAGTTTCAAAAAGACAGCAATTATCCTCGACTATAACAAAAACAAAGGAGGGGTGGACAACCTGGACGGTGAGGTGTCAGGTCTGCACAAGCAGAAAGGACAGTAAGACAAATATGTTCAACTGCAAGAAATATATCTGCAAAGAAGATACTAAAAGTTTCACTTTTTGCCACACGTGCATCTAGTCACACACACATGCATTTTCTTGCACACAGATACTGGTTTGATTTGCTTGATTGGATGTTGTTTGTTTGATGTTGCAAATCTATATTTTGTGTTATTACTTGTTCTGCTTTCCGTTTTCTGTTTGTAAAAAAGTTTTGTTGCTGAACAAATATACTTTTTACAAATATACTTGAAATTAATATATATGGGTTGAAATTGACCCGTAACACCACAGATGTTACTTTAGTTAATATTATTAATATGAAAAAAATTATAAAACAAATTAAAGAGATGTGTTCTAATATCCCTCAGTAATAGTCAGGTAACACAACAACCTTTTATTTATTTATATGGCTCTCTTGAGGTTAATTTTACAATTTTATTAGTGGAAATCGAGGGGCATACTGACCAAGAAAGGCCCAGAGGTCCACACCAAAAATATTAAAACTAATATTTTCATGGATAATGAAATATAACCAAGAGATAAGAAACAAATTGGATGATAGATTATTGTTTTTAGTGTAATTTACAGCTGATTTAAGGCACGGGTCGAAAACGACCTGTTAACACAGTTGTGGGTTGTGAAAGCTAACACAGGAGGAGGGTTAACTTCTAAGAACTGGCTATCCCTCGGTTATGATTAAAAATCTTGCACAATCAAACCTATTGCTCAAGCATAACAAGGAAATGTAATTCGTGTATTGGAAGTTGAAGTATTCACTACAGAAAAATGCCACTTAACGTGATTTGTTAGTCATGCTTTCATGCTAAGCCAGGATTTAACTGTGGTAGTTGGCAGAGATGAAGCTCATTTTGAACTATTTTGTAAAAGGTTGCAACGAATAATTATATCTATTTATATTTTTGTCATAGATTTGCCTTCTGCCTTCAGTAACACAGGGCGATATTTAAAAGCTCAAAGTTTGAAAGTTCACTCGGGCTTGTTGATCTTGATAAGATCAGATAGGACTTTATCCCCGTGGGGAAATTAGGGTGCTACAGTGGCAGGGAACAACAGTGCAACTGTCTGATCTATGACTGAAATGCAAAAACGAACAAGAAAAGCAGCCGTGTTCCTTTTATAGGTTCCATCAGTGCCATCGAGAGAGAGTTGCGACACTCCCATAGACCTCCGTTGTAAAAAATGGTGGCGCTTTTAACCGCCTACTTCCGGGATTTGAAAATCGGATTAGTTCCAAACACTGTCATTTGGGCGTTGGACCTCATTCACTTATATTGCTGCGCATTGAGTTGTTCCAGAGCTAAGTTGCTGAAATATCGACCTCATTTGAATTGTCAACTGTCTATATTGTATCAGAGGCCCTTTGCGATGCTTATACTGGTCTTCATTTGTATATGCACAGCGTAATTATTTATATTTTATCTTGGTTGTTTCAACCAATTTTCTAGCATTGCCTGCTAGCTAAATAGCCAGCGCGACTTCCCCTGCTGTGAAGGTAGATCGGTGATGAATCGCTACCACCTTTATAGCAACTTTTATTTAATTGAATTTTGGGATATACTAACTTTTCATTATGTGACGTGTTGGCTGTACTTAATTTGTTGTACTGTTCCTGTTCCATGTTCACTTGGCTAGTGTACAATTTGCCCAGCGCTACTTGCTGATGCTTGATGAGATGAGATGCTGATAGATTGCTATCCCGTATGTCAAGGCATTGTCGTGACTCGTGATTTGAGAGAGGGTTATTTAATTAGGAATGACGGGAATTTTAGGACTGGCGAGTTTGGCATTGTGGTCCTGGGGGTGGCCACTCATCAGAAGAAGTGAGCTAGCTTCTAGGCGAATTCTGAATGGACCGCCATGGCAGACCTCTTTGCGTTATCACAAAGGTAGGCTTATAGCTGAATCGGAATTTATAAGCATAATCACGGGAATCAATAGCCTAATACAGCCCAGTTGTGCTCAAATGAATATCGTGAGACGTCTACCATCAGATGAATGATATGGAAAAGTTAAGTTAGAGCCTCTAAAGCCAGTGCTACTACCCATGCGAACATGAACGCTAAGCTTTTCCTTCCAAAAATGTAGCCTAAAACTTATCTAAGTAAGTTTTTCGTTGTCACCCTACCTCTCCAAATGCAAAACTGACATTAACAAGAATGCAATAATGCAATCGCTGCTGTCTGTCCCATAGAAGAACATGACAGCCAGCATATGTTTTGGAACTAATTGGGTTTACATGAACCACGTGGCAGCCATAGCGGCGACATCAAAGAGTGTCGCAACTCTCTCTCTCTATGGCACTGGGTTCCATAGAAACCTTTCCATAATCTCTCATGAATATACTCTAAAAAACAAAAAACAAAAACAAACAAGCAGTGTAAATATAATGTTTATTTCAAAGGCATAAACAACATTAATGAATTCACTTGTTAATGGAACAGAATCCTAAACAGACTTTAATGAAATGAAATAGATAACTGCGTCTCTGAGTTGGTGGTGCTTCATTTATGTTGCTATGCAAAATAGTGGATTAGAGACGGTGTGTTTTTATCTCGCCCATAACCAGTGTTGTGGAGGTTCACACTAAACAAGAAGTAATTCAAAGGTCAGATTGCACAGATAAAGGGAACAAGTTCAAGTTCATAGTTCACATTTTTTTAGTTTGAACTAAGTACATAGACTCCAACATGAACACTTCGTGTCCATTTTTCCCGTTTTTTTTTAATTTGTTTTTTAATTTGTTTTGTTATTGTTTTTTAATGAGCTATTCTCGTTCAGTATAATCTCTGACTGACCTGTCCATCCATGCCCAGCCCGTGGTATTTTTTCCACAAGGATCTGTATTCAATCTTTGGACTAGTGTACTTGGTACTTCGGATTTGACTTCAGGACTATGAACCTACGCAGACGCAGGGAGAACATGCAAGCTCCGCACATAAAGGCCCCAGTCAGCCGATGGATTTGAACCCAGAACCTTCTTGCAGTGAGGCATCAGGGCTGACCACCACACCACTTTTGTACTTATTCTCGAGAATTAGACCCACTAATACAACTGGTCATAATTTTTGTACTGGTCCCACTAAGGGATCAATAAAGGATTATCGTACTGCACCTTTTCTTTTCTGTGGAAATGCGCAGCAAAACATCAAACTCTGAGTTGGTCTAAATCAGGTGTGTCAGACTTATTTTAGTTCAGGGGCCACATACTGCCCAATTTGATCTCAAGGGGCCAGACCAGCAATAGCACAATAGCCAATAAATAATTTTCCATTTGTTTCAACTGTTGAGTTCTGGGCTACTCTTACTCGAACAGTGGACAAATTAGAAATAGCAATTACTTTGTGTAGTCTTCTATGTAAATTCTGCCTAATTTTCACACTTTCCAGATTGAACCCTCTGGCAGCACGTTTGTTCTAAATGATCAGAAAAGGCTCCCCTAATTTTGTTTCTATGCTCATCTCAGAGTTTATTCTTCTTTCATTGTCTTTCTTTTTTAAGGTGGACTGATTCATCCATGTAGTTATTCACGTCAGCGTTGCTAGACATACGATAATTAACATATTTATACGATAGTTTCAGGGCCTCTACGGTATAAAAGGGCAAATGTACGAAAGTTTGCCATCTGGCCAATCCCTCTGTGTTTTATTTCTTTGATTTTAAATGCACTGTCCTAGTGTGTGATTTTTTTTTTCAAGTTGTTTTCATAAATACGATAGTTAGGGACAAAATACGATCATCTTAAAGCAACCGTACGATATTTCTTCATTTCCCATCTGTTAACACTGATTCACATTCACTTTTGCCTCATTGTAAGCTTCCTTATGGACTAAATACGCCACTTGCATGAATTCACGTTCTATTGTCTCTGTTCCTCTTTTGGTGATACTTGTGCTGGTTTTAAATTAACACACACCATACCTGGGGACTGTTGACTTCCCTGTCACGGGTATGCTCAGCCCTGCCTCAATTGTTCACAATTGAACAGCTGCACATGCAGCTAAATTACTTGTACCTGACACGGAGTCTGTTCTGTCACCAAAACATTTTTTATTTTTTTATTTTTTTTAAACCAAATCTTTTATCTTTTTATCATATCTTTCAGTGTGTTATAGTTGTAGTTTGGTAAATGCTTTTTATGTCTGTTATGTATTTTAAACACTGTTTTACTTGTATGGTGACCTTGGGTGCTTTGAAAGACGCCTACAAAATGTATTATTATTATTATTATTATTATTATTATTATTATTTTCCTTTAACAGGATCCTAATCATAGTGAAGGAGGTATTTGTTGCTCAGGCTGCATGAATGAGACGGCGGTAAATCATACGAAGAAGTGGTAAGAACAGAATTTTTTATTTTTTTATTTTCTTTATTAAAACAGTTATATTAACATCTTTGTTAAATTAAAAGTATTCACGTATTTGTTTCTGTGTTTTAAGGTGTTTCGTATTGGTTTTTGGGCCAAAAAAAAATAAAATAAAAGTTAGCTAGAATAATTTGATGTTAAGCTATTCCTAAAAGGCTGTCATTTTTTAATTTTTAAGAAATCTTACTCTTAATGATCATATTGTTTTTGGCAGTATTTTCTTCTTTATTTTTTTTTTTCTATTTAAACAAGAATGAAAAATACAGTGTGTCCAGGAAGCAGTAGTCTTACATATATATATATATATATGTAATTTCTTTATATATATATTAAAAAAAAACAAAAAACAAACAAACATGGTAATCGACTAAAGGCAAGTAAAGTACAAACCAAACAAATTTGGCAACAAATTCAAGATTCAAAGAGTTTATTTTCAAGTGCACGATATAGACACGTTTCCCTGTACAATAACATTCTTCTTTTGCCATTAGCCCAAATGCCTAACGATATAAAATCTTGTACATGTATAATACAAACTAACTAGCACAAATATCCTTCCAAAATGTCATACAGAAATGCAAATGTGCTTGCAATTCTACGGTATACAGAGAAACAAATACTGTCAGTATTACCGGCCTCAGACCTAGGGGAATCTGGGCAGGTATAAGGCCACAGGCTAAATAGCACTGTGGGTTAGAAAGCAGTGGAGACGAACAAAATTAATCTTTCTCAAGCGCTGGACGTTTATTTCTTTAAAGTGAACCATACAACGGATCAGAGGCTACATTGGACTACTTATATGACATACATTACAATACAAACAAACTATTATATAGTTATATAGAATACTATAGAGGATTTAACTGTTTGTGTGACTGTTAATCAATCACCAACACAACGCATCGGTCTGCCGTTTGCGTGTGTGTCAACAGGCACGCGCACATCCACTAACGGCGGCATAACCTCCATAGAACATTGACAGGCTCTGGCTAACGAAATGTATACTGAACAGAGCACCGGCAATAAACAAAATTATACCAAGTACAGGGAGACCAAAACATTATAGATTACACATACTGATGTTACCTATGTTAATCAACACAACACTGTTTACAGTCCGTACAGAAAGACGAAAGAACAAAACCTTCACTGACGGTTACAGGCTAATACATATACATATAAACACATCATAATAACCTTTCTTCACCAGACATGACAACATACATCACATAGGCAACCGTACTGGATATATTGATATATATTAACAGGGATTGGAAAGGTTTAAACATACCTGTGGGTTAGAAAGCAGTGGAGACGAACAAAATTAATCTTTCTCAAGCGCTGGACGTTTATTTCTGAGCGCTCGAGCTACCGTCTCCATGGTAACCCACTATGGTGATACAGTGAAACAGCGCCATCTAGCGGCATGAAGTGGAATAAATGGAACACTTAAATGTAATAAAATAAAAAAAATAGAAGGGGGTAACTGTGTTAATTAAATATAATAGGACATTTTCTCTACCCATTACACTCTCCCCTACTTTAAAAGATGTCTCCTGACATCTCCTAAACTGGACTACTAACTACAGTGGTACTCACAGGTATGGTAAGTACGGTCAGGTAAGTAACCAGTCACCAGTCTGAACAGGAAGTAAGCGTGCAGTATGTCAGTCACAGGTAAGTAGTATGAAGGTAGGGTTGTATGTCAATGTCAAGGTCTTTTATGTCCTGGTCAATGTCAGTTCTACCGTACGTCCATACAGCTGGGGGAGGATAGTAGCACATCTCATGAAACACTGGGTAGGCAGGCAAGGACGAAGGGGTACAGTACATAGCATTAGTTCCCATTCTCCAAGGCTGGTAGGAAGGTTCTCCTGACTGGTCATACATGAAGATGCTTCTGGGTTTGACTGGTCGGGTGGACCTCCTCAGTTGCTGATCTACCTCTCTTACTGGTTGAGGAACAGGCACAACATCTAGCTCAGGATCCTGTGGACTTCCACTCTCCTCAGAATCATGCCTTTGTTGTTCCGGTCCTTCCACAGCTGGGGCACTCCTTGGTGCAGGAGTTGGCTCTGCTGTCACCAAAGAGTCAGATGATCCTGGCCGCCACACATCCTCAGACTCAGGTGCTCGGCTCGACGGTTTGTATTCTGGAGCCACAGCCCGCAGCTCACTGTGTAGCTCTGACTGAGGCAGGTGGTGTCTGACAGTCCTCCTCTCATACACAGGCAAGGGTCTGAGGTTGTAGGAGCTCTCCGCCTCATCATCTGAGGTGTTGCCCTCCGACTTGGTTGCTTCTCTGGGTGGCATATGGCGTCTCTGTCTTTGGGGCTTCAGCTCCACACCAGTGTCACGTTCCTCATGGCTGACTGGCAAGTCACTGACAGGCAAGAGGAGGTTGCGGTGGAGCACCCGGAGGGTCTTGTCACCTGTTTCAGCTTGGATTCGATATACAGGTCCATCTCCCAGCCTCTCAATGACATGGTGAATCTTTTGTTCCCAATAAGATCGAAGTTTGCCTGGGCCACCTCTCTCAGACAGGTTCTTGACAAGCACACGATCACCAGGTTGCAGCAAGGCTCCTCTGGCACCTTGGTCGTAGTGCCTTTTCCCTTTCTCTGAAGACTTCTTGCTGTTCTCAGAGGCAATCCGGTATGCATCCTGCATCCGGGAAGCCCAGGTCTGTGCATATTCCTGCCGTGTCTGTGCCAGCCGATCTGGGTCCAGATTGAATATGAGGTCAATGGGCAGCTGTGGATGTCTTCCGAAGAGGAGGAAGAATGGTGAGTAGCCTGTAGACTCATGCTTCGTGCAGTTGTAGGCATGGACTATGCTGGGGAGATGGTCTTTCCACTCTGCCTTCTTTTCCTCATGAAGCGTCCTGAGCATCTGGAGAAGTGTTCTGTTCAGGCGTTCAACAGGGTTCCCCTGCGGATGGTAAGGAGTAGTTCGGGAGTGAGAGATTCCTGCCAGCTGCTGAAGTCTTTGGAACAGAGTGTTCTCGAATTCCCGGCCCTGGTCATGGTGGAGCTTTTGAGGGTACCCGAAGCGTGGAATGAAATCGTAGAAGATCTTTTCGGCCGCTGTTTTACCAGACTTGTTTCGAGTTGGGTAGGCCTGAGCAAAACGGGTAAAGTGGTCTACTATCACCAGGACGTACTCGTAGCCTCCTTTACTGCGATCAAGGTGAAGATAATCAACAGAGAGCAGCTCAAACGGTGCACTAGTTGTGATTGAGCCCATTGGTGCTTTCTGATGTACGGCAGGTCGCTTCTGCTTGATGCATGAGCACTGACGGATGACGTGGTCCTCGATTTCGCGCTGCATAAAAGGCCAGTAGAACCGTTGCCTTGCCAGGTGGATGACTTTATCAGCGCCAATGTGTCCCATGTCATCGTGCAGGTGTTTAAGCACAGTTGACTTTAGTGCTTTGGGAAGGACCAGTTGTTGATTTTCTCCTGCCTGCCTGTACAGAATTCCATTATCCAGTTTGAGCCTGTTCCACTCATGTATCAGCCGTCGTGTTCCTGGTTGTATTGGACTCTGGACTTTGTCTCTCGGATTCCATCCGCTCCCTTTCAACTGGATCACCTCGGAAATGGACTCATCTCCTTTCTGGGCAGCCCTGATATCTTCTGGGGTAAACATGTGCGTACTCACCGGAGGAGGGTTGTCATCACAAGCGGCGATCTGAAGGGTGGCAGCCCAGGACACATCCTCATCTCTCTGAGCTTTATTCCCCTGCTAGATGGCAGATACAACCTCGGGTGGCATTGTCTCAGTGTATTCCCTCAGGTGGTCTTGGAGCTTCACTGGAAACCTGGACAGGGTATCCGCATCAACATTCACCTTGCCTGGCCTGTACTTGATGTTGAAGTGGAAGTCGGCTAATTCACCGACCCAGCGATGTCCAACAGCATTCAACTTGGCCGTGCTCAGGACGTAGGTGAGGGGATTGTTATCTGTATACACAGTGAATGTTGTTGCATAATACAGATAATCACGGAATTTATCGTATATGGCCCACTTCAGAGCGAGAAACTCAAGCTTACTGGAATGGAGGTGGTAATTCTTTTCAGCAGGCGTGAGTGACCTGGACCCATATGCAATAACCCGGAGTTTGCTGTTCTGTTCCTGGTAGAGCACAGCCCCCAAACCTTCATTGGATGCATCAGTGTGCAGGATGAATGGCAAATCGAAGTCGGGGTAGGCCAAGATGGGAGGTTTGATCAACATGTCCACAAGGCGGGACACAACAGCACTGTGTTCGGGGGTCCAATGAACTGGTGTCCTGGATGGTAATTGACCACTGCTCTTGCCTTTTTGGGTGGACTTGGCTGCGACAGGGCTCTTGTTGGACGGAGCAGGATGTTCTTGAAGCTTAAACAGTGGCCGGGCTATTCTGGAAAAATCCTGGATGAATGAGCGATAGTAGCCCAAGAAACCAAGTAGAGCTCGGACCTCTCCGACGTTCTTTGGCTTTCTCTCCTTCATCTGCAACACAGCTTCGAGGTCTTTGGGATCTACCTGAACACCGTCACTCGTGACCAGGCGTCCAACATATCTCACTTGGCGTTTGAACAGCTCACACTTTTTCGGGCGCAGCTTCACACCGTGCTCTCTTAAGCGACACAGAACTTGTCTTAAGTCCTCAACATGGCCCTGGAAAGTCTTGGAAAAGCAGAGCACATCATCCAAGTAAGGCGAACAGCATTCATCTCTTAAACCGGCCAGCACGTCCTCCATGCAGCGTTGGAAGGCTGCTGGAGCGTTGGTGAGGCCAAATGGGAGGCGTACCCACTCGTAAAAACCCCACGGAGTGCTAAAAGCTGTCAGGTGCCGGCAGCTCTCTTCAACAAAGCCTTGGTGATAAGCACTGCCCTGGTCAAGTATGGAAAACCATGAGTTGCCACCTAAATTGTCAAGCAGGTCTTGGATGCGTGGAAGTGGGTGGCGGTCAGGGATGGTTTTACTGTTCAGCCCCCGGAAGTCAACACAGAGACGTAGGCTCATGTCCTTTTTTCTCACACAGACCACAGGAGAAGAGTATGCTGAGGTGGATTTTCTGATCCAACCACGGTCAAGCAAGTTCTGAACATAGTCTTTTACCTCTTGATACAAGGGCTTGGGGATGGAATTGTAAGACTTTTGGACTGGTGTTTCATCTGTAAGGTTGATTCTAAGCTGGAGGTCAGGAATACAACCAATGTCAGCATCGTCTTTGGCAAACACATCAGACTGCTCAAACAACATTTCTCTGACTAATCTCTGTTCATCCTCAGCTAGATGTGATACGTCAACGGGAGGGTGCCACTTGTTTTCGGCTTTAGACCTAGTCTGTCTGTCTTGCTTTTTGTTCAGGTGAGTCGATGGATCTGTACGTAACTGAGCTGAAAAGGTTTGAACATCATGTGGCATGTGCTCAAGACTCGAGACAGGTTCCACGTCAGCCATTTCCTCAAGAGTGCCGAGAGTGATTCTTTGGGTCAAATAAATGGCATGTCGGGTTGCATTTTGGATGGGAATTTTAATGCATTTTGAGGATCCACCAGGAATGTCAACTAACGCAGGAAACAGTTCTAGACCCTCAGGGCAGGTGTTTTCTATTAGAGGCTCGAACAGCATGGTACGAGTCCCTGGCAACCCCCTAACCCGGCACCTGACTTCATAGATTCTACCAGCAGGGATAGTGACACCTTTCTTTCCTGTGTGTACAGTACACGGGGCTGTCTCGTCAGTGGTTGTTATCTGAAGGGCAGAGACCAAAGCCTCAACTGTATTCTCGGGGACACTTAAAGCGTCAGTCAGGATAGCAGTCACGTTCACAGTGTTGTCATGCTCCTTGATGATCTCAGCTATGACGTTACTACCTAACAGGGGAAAGTGGCAATTTTGACTGACCAGGAGGGGCACTCTAATTGTCACAGATCCATGGCGCTCACTACAAATCTGCAGATCGACCTCAGCCCATCCATCAAGAGGAACTTGTGTACCATTTGCTGCTGATATTTCCAAAGGCTGATTGGCAAAGAGGGACTGAAGTGGTTGGATTTTGACATTGGGTGATGCTCTGTCTACCCAGGTTTTGCTGACCATTGTTACCTGAGCCCCTGAGTCTAAAAGCATTTCAATTGGCACACCATTGATGTTGCAAGAGACAGTACAACGTTTCCCTATGAGCTGGGCAATGCGTTTGTTTGAATCTGCTTGGCATAGGATGGGTGGTGGCTTAAACTTAACAGTGGGCTGAATGCTGTTCACAGTCACTGGCTGCCCTGCTCCAGTGACCTCTTCCCGTTTCCCGACGACTTCCTCTGCAAACAGCCAATAGCTCTGTGTCCTGCCTGGCCACAGACAAAACAATGGGGACAGCTCATGGTTCCACTTGCTACGCAGTTGTGGCATCTACCCTTTTTGTCAGCTGACAGTGACTGCGGACGACTACCAGATGTGCTAGGGCGGCCAGACTGTACACGTTCTGCAGACCTGTCAACGAGTGTCATGTGTCTAGTCAGTGAGGACACTTGGGCAGTTAGCTCTCTGATAGCTTCACGGTTAGCCTGTAACTCAGCATCAACTTGACTCGGTTTTGTCTTGTCAGTCTGTCCATCATGGTCATATTGGGCAATGTTTACAGTCACAGGTCTAGACTTAGCTACAGCACCCAGGCGTTTTAACCTCCCCTCTTCCTCAGTCATGGACTTGGTCATCTGTACTAACAGAAAGTCATCGCTAACCTGCATGTCAGAAAGAAAAGGTTTGATGTCATGTCTAACATAAGTGTTTCTCTCATTTAGACCTTGGTAGAGTGTGTGTAAAAAAGTACCCTGTACAAGCCTTTTGTCATAGCTAAACTCTACACCAGGTTGCTGTGACTCAAAAATAACTCTCTGTTTTAACCCCATGAGCCTGTAGAGAAACTGCTGTGGACCCTCCTTGTCATGTTGTCTAGCATTACTGAGCTCTTGAAAGAGCTCGGTTACACTTTTATCCCTGATGTGAGAACGGAGAAACCTTTTTAACCCACTTAATGTTAAATCATCATGGTTAGTGAGCATTTCCCTGAATGTACCTGGCTTAATTATCTTAAGGACAGCCCTAATAATTTCAGCCTCGCTAAACCCTTCTTGTAAAGCAGCGTCCATCTGCTTACAGAAACCATTAAAGCAAATGTCAGAACCTGTGTCAGATACTTGACCACCATGTATTTTACACTCTCTACGTGGAAGCAGTGCAGTAACATCAGACAGTCTTACTACCTGGTCTGTTACAGTTGAGGATAGGCTTGTCCTATCATGGTGGGCACCACGGGTGCCAGTGACGCTCGGCTGGGCTGGTCTCCATGTAGTAACAGGTGCATGAATGTCTCTGTCCATGAGTGACGTGTGTGTGTGCATGTCCACTGATGACAAACGCGTCTCAGTGTCCGTGGACAACGGGTGTGTGTGAAGGTCCGTGGACGACGGGTGGGTGTGAATGTCCACTGATGAACGTGTGTGGATGTCCCTTGTGGAGGGAGGTAAGAGTTGGTGTGTAGGCGTCAGTATGCCGTCCATGTGAACGGTAGAAACACCAACCTCACCAGACCCGGGGTCTGTTGATGTCAGTTCCTGCAGCAGGTCCTGGAGGGAGAGGAGTTGAGCCATGCCTTCATCTTCCCTCGCCTTCAACCTCTCGCTCCTGGTGTAGTCGATGATGACGTCATACAGCTCTGGCTCACTGAGGCCCTCAGTGCTTTCGCTGCCATCTTCAACTGACTTGGCGACCAACTGCAATTGACTGAAACTCAGCGCTGGGAGCTGTTTGATGATCTGGAAGGTCAACATTCGCCGTGGGGTTACTGTAGTCATCGTGACGTCTCACCGGTGGCCGTTACTCTCTGGATGACGCTCAACACAGCAGCCTTCCCTGAAGCTTGGACACCTGGTCTCACCGTCGCAGTGACTGCTCAGCTCACTTTCCGAAACTTTATCCCGGACGAGCCCCCAATTATTACCGGCCTCAGACCTAGGGGAATCTGGGCAGGTATAAGGCCACAGGCTAAATAGCACTGTGGGTTAGAAAGCAGTGGAGACGAACAAAATTAATCTTTCTCAAGCGCTGGACGTTTATTTCTTTAAAGTGAACCATACAACGGATCAGAGGCTACATTGGACTACTTATATGACATACATTACAATACAAACAAACTATTATATAGTTATATAGAATACTATAGAGGATTTAACTGTTTGTGTGACTGTTAATCAATCACCAACACAACGCATCGGTCTGCCGTTTGCGTGTGTGTCAACAGGCACGCGCACATCCACTAACGGCGGCATAACCTCCATAGAACATTGACAGGCTCTGGCTAACGAAATGTATACTGAACAGAGCACCGGCAATAAACAAAATTATACCAAGTACAGGGAGACCAAAACATTATAGATTACACATACTGATGTTACCTATGTTAATCAACACAACACTGTTTACAGTCCGTACAGAAAGACGAAAGAACAAAACCTTCACTGACGGTTACAGGCTAATACATATACATATAAACACATCATAATAACCTTTCTTCACCAGACATGACAACATACATCACATAGGCAACCGTACTGGATATATTGATATATATTAACAGGGATTGGAAAGGTTTAAACATACCTGTGGGTTAGAAAGCAGTGGAGACGAACAAAATTAATCTTTCTCAAGCGCTGGACGTTTATTTCTGAGCGCTCGAGCTACCGTCTCCATGGTAACCCACTATGGTGATACAGTGAAACAGCGCCATCTAGCGGCATGAAGTGGAATAAATGGAACACTTAAATGTAATAAAATAAAAAAAATAGAAGGGGGTAACTGTGTTAATTAAATATAATAGGACATTTTCTCTACCCATTACATCAGCACCAGCAAATAATTAGTGGAAATGACTTATTTTCATTACTTATTACATTTTCAAATACAGTTTTTTCCAATTGCTTAAACACAATTTTCCAAACTAGGTTGGTTTTATCAAAATGCTAACACAATTCACCAAACCACACACCCAAACTGCAAAATACCTCATATATCCTGCAAAATGAAGCACTGCAACCAAAATCAAACTTTTGCACCAGATGGCACACATTTCATTCGTATTACAGATTTTTGTTGAACCAACAACACACTGTTGGGTATAATGAAAAGCACTGTCATCTTTAGTATGCTTTGTCATAATGCTAACATAGTTGAAACTGTAGAGAATTCTTCAGATTGTTCACATGCGCAGAAATATTTGTAGATACACACACGTGCTATTGAAATATTTATTTTTTTATTTTTCACCAAACAAGTCAGTGCAACATTTGCACAGCAGATATATATACACTGGAGTCAACTAAAATATGCTCTCAAAACAGTAAGCTAAAAAATACAATTGCAGAAAAAATAAAAAAAATGAAATACAATAAAGAGGAAAGCAAAATATTTACACAATTAGGTCTGGCCACAACGCCCCATCAACATCGCACTCTCACCCTCCCTCTTCCTCTTCCTCTCTCAGCAATGTCTTCCATTGTTGTTGTAAAAGAAAAAAAGATGCTCATCTGTGGTCTTTTATTGCTTATTTCCTGACTGAAGTATTACAGTTTTTTTCAATTTCAAAAACACACAATTTTGAAAACCGTGTTCTTTTTTTTCAAAATATAATCACAATTATCCAAACACCACACTCAATTTGCAGAATTCCTAGATTGTTTGCAAAATGACACACTTCAGTTAAAACATATACACATATTTGTGAAAATGCTATTAGTTTTCATTTAACCAACACAGTCCTCAATGATCAGACACTATTGCAGCCAGTTTCACACTGCTGTGATAAATAAAAAACACATTTATAAAAAAACTAATTTTAGGAAATAGCATGTGCTAGATTTTTGGGCAGACATTGTTATGTAAGGGATCATTTCGATGACAAAAAAATAGTGACAAACCCACAACATTCTTCATGATTAGTTTGAGATATAGGGAGAATGTACACAAATAGGCCTAATATAAACTTACCAAGCACTGCACAACACTGATGCTGCAGACTGAATATTTCAAGTACTTATTTCAATTCAAGAAATACAGTATTTCTTACCATAATCAGTTACAGTAATCAACCAACAATGAAATCAATGAAACAAATAAAATCTGTAGACAAATAAAAATTACTGCATGAAATACATACAGTTTGACTCTGAAGAAAAAAAAAAAGCAACAAGAATACTGTAACTATTCATCATCTCTCCGTCTGGCTGGGTCAGGCCATAAGATTCCATCCACATCACAGGCTATGTCTTCATTGGCAAGGCACCGTTGGAAGAATCGCCTTGTGTGACAAATCCTGCACAGAAGCTGCTTCGATTTGATCACAGGCCTGCTCCATGGCCTGAATGAGGGGCAAACGGTCATAGGGCTGCAGGTCGTATACCTTCCACCGCCATGCTGAAAAAAACTCTTCTATTGGATTCAGGAAGAGGGAGTATGGGGGAAGGTATAAGACTTCAAATTCAGGGTGATCATGGAACCAATTCTGGACCAGAGCAGCCCGATGGAATGAGACATTGTCCCAAACGACAATGTACCGCATCTGGTCCACTTGGTTTAATGCTGTGACAATCTCGTGCAATCTGTCAAGAAATGCAAGTATTAGATTTGCATTATAGGGTCCCAGATTTGCATGGTGGTGGAGGACCCCATTTTGTGTGATAGCAGCGCAAAGGGTGATGTTACCCCCTCGCTGCCCTGGCACATTGGTGATTGTCCTGTGTCCAATTACATTTCTCCCTCGTCTTCTTTGTTCAGGTTCTATCAACTCTTCAAGTCCTTCTCTACCTCTTCCTCTACCTAGGCCTCTTCCTCTACCTCCTTCTCCTCTTCCTCTACCTAGGCCTCTTCCTCTATCTCCTTCTTCTCCTCTTCCTCTACCTGGGCCTCCTCCTCTACCTCCTTCTCCTCTTCTTCTACCTCCTTATTCTCCTCTTTGAGCTCCCCCTCTCATTCTCACTCTTCTTCTAGCGCCTTCCATTTTTGATGAATACAGGTGAACTCACCTGCTGCCTTTTATAGCACACCTGAGTGCTGCGTTTTCAAATTAGCACATGTGTGCTTCCACACTTGGTGGATGTGATTATCCAATTCGTTCATTAGTGTGGTCATTGGCAATCGGGGGCTTTGTAATGACAAGGAAGTACCGTATTTTCCGGACTATAAGGCGCACCTGAATATAAGCCGCACCAGCTAAATTTTGGGGAAACTACAGATTGTGCCATATATAAGCCACACCCGACTATAAGCCGCACCCGACTATAAACCGCTGGTGTTTTAATGTTTAATTACCGTAAGAGTTTCTTCTACCACGAAGGGGATTGTCGGAACAGAAATGACTGTTTGGAAACGCAAAGCGTCCCATTTATTTACATTTGACAAACATAAATCTTTCGATCAATCAAACAAAAAATCAATCAATCAAACTTTCACATCTGTGACATTACAAACAGCATTCGTGCAGTGCACAAATAATACAACGGTGCGCTCCTAGCGCACTTCCTGCAGTCATAGTACCGTAGTAGTGCAGTATAACAAAAAACAAAGCTTACAACGCTTGACGAGGCAATAAAGTTAAATGGGTAAATTTAATTTGTTTTTAAAAGTGCTTACACGGCAGCAAAAGTGCAGTAACCCGGCTGCTCAACAAAATAACCAGCATCTTTTTCGAAAACAGCCAACACAGAAGTAAAGGCGCAGTAACACGGCCGTTTACTGTATCAAAATAACCAGAAAAGTCAGTTCTTAATCCTCGTGTCATCGTCTATGACATGATAGTGCGCCCCTGGTGACCGTTAGCTGTAAAAATCCATCCGCCGTTGTATAAGCCGCAGGGTCCAAAGCAAGTGACAAAAGTAGCGGCTTATAGTCCGGAATTTATGGTAACCTCAATCCTTATCTGTGTCTAAGGTGTCGAAATGTGTGTAGAGTTTTACAAATCACTGTGTGTAATGTTTTGCAAAAAGAGTGAAGCAGACATTGTGTGTAATGTTGTGCAAATCTGTGGAGGTGTTTTGCTCCTTGGAGCAGAATTTTGCAAATTGTGTGGAAATTTTTATTTTAGTGTGTAAACAATCGTAAAAAACTGTAACAATTACATAACACCTATTTGGCAAGGTAGCACATATAGTGGCCAATGAGCTCATGTAGTGCGTCGTTTTAAATGGCAGTGTTTTGAAATCGCAAACATGTGACTTTATGTCAGATTGTTGTGTCTTAGGCAGAGAACTGCGTTCAGTACACTTAAAAAGTGCCATTTCGAATTGTAAAACGTGTGTAAAGCAGAAAATGTGTTTAAAGTTTTGGAGATTGGGGATGAGGTTTTGCTCCCTGTGTGTCAGTTTAAATATTTGTGCTATCCATGTCATTTTAGGGTGTTAGGAACTGGAAAAAACTGTATTAGTCAGAGGCGTATAAGGAATGTTGGAGTGAAAAAATAAAAAAAACACATTTGAATTCTTTTCCAACACAACTGACGAGTGCTAAAAATCATATAAAGCTTTGGACTACAGGCGTGTCCCTGCCATGTTTTTCCATTGTTATTCTGCCTTGCCTTTCTGTATTCGACTGAGTTGTACTTGCAGTCAAACTCATGACGATTTCTAAATTTGCTTATGTTTTGTGTGTTTGCATGCATCTGTACTAAGCTGCAATGGGTTACCTCACAAGAGAGTGTGTTTGATTTACTACACGGTCAAAAGCAAAGAAATGTGGTAGAATGCAAATCTTTTATACAAGGATGTCCTTGACTTTTTTCCCCCTGTATATCATATAAACTCATAGCAATAATGTGTGTGTTTTGTGTGTCTCTGCAGATGTTTAGTGTCAAATCACTGAAGCTGGTCGCTGGTGCTGCGTGCATCATCTTTGTGACATTGTGTTTTCTGTATCGTCACTTTGTGGGAGAGCTATCTGTAGATGTTCCCACTATGCCGAAAAGGTAAAGTATGCCGCATACGTGTGTGCCATGAAGGTAGGCGCAAGTCTGTGCAAAAGTGGAAGTAGCAGGAAGTAGAAAGTGAAGCAGGTAACAAAGGAGTAGAAACAAAAACTAACCTGACTGGCAAAAAAGACACAGTGCCGACTAGTGTTTGGGTGGCGTTTTTACAGAGTGAGCCAGACTGATGAGCGCACAGGTATAAATGGCTTGCACCGGCGAAGGGTACGTGCCTAGGTTATGGCGTGTATGTCCTGCAGAGTAGGGTTTAATCCCGGGAAACGGGATTCCCGGGAAATCTGATCAAGACTATTTCCCGATTCCCGGGAAAGGTTATGACGGGAAACGGGAAATATATATTTATTTTTTGTTACACGTGCGCTTCTATTGTTGTCTTACGTTAACGTTGAATTCAGTGCAGCAGTAGGCGACCAACCTCCTAATGATGTCTGCCGCCAGCTTTGTAAGGCCGTAAGGTGAACCCTGTTATCGTTTCATCCCGCTCCACAGTCTGGCATCTACACAATCTTTAGTTCATAAAACATAACAAGTCATGCTAAGCTACCCAAAAAAAGTTTGTCGCAAAAATTCCAGTCGATTGCCGATGCGTCTATGTTTTATGCAGAACTAGTTTCTTCAGAGCGTAATAAGATCTTGGTTGCGAGTGGTGGCACAGTTGGTCATGTGATCGTTCTACACCAATACGGTAGCTGCTTTTTGGCAGATAGGCTGTCACGCACGCAGCTCACTTGATCACGCAGCAGAATTGATCATTGCAAACTTTGTTGATATGGACATAAACTGTGTTTCTTGCCCTAATAATGTTACAAATAATATGAAACATGCTGGGAACGCATATTTGAATGATATCGATACATTACTTGGGCAAAAACAACAACAACAAAAAACAGCTGTTTCCCGGGATTCCCGGGAAATGGGTCGTCTTTTCCCGGGATCTGATTCATCTAATTTTCGGGAAAAATATTAAACCCTACTGCAGAGGTATGAACTTTGCTGAAGAGGATGTTCTTCCACAGTATTAAAAAGCAGTAAAACTCCTTCCTTCAGCATTGGAGAATTATTAATTTCTGGCAATGCCCTTTACTGATTTGGATTAGAGCTTTACTTTGTACAGTAAGCGGTGAATCAAAGCAGGACATTTAGCTGTGTGAGTGATCAAGAGGCAGAACAATTTCCCTGCTTATTGGGTAGAGCAGGTAGGCTCCTCCGCAACAGTCTCCTTAGCAATAAGATGTCATGAAAAGGATTGTTTGGTTTGGCTTCTGATGGACACAGCCTCCATACTGATGTAAAACTGTAGACGCATACGATGGAGACTAGAATGACTCTTTCCTTCCAGGTCACAGTTCCCCATTCACCTCCCCCCACCTGCTGAATGCACCTGTCCTGGGGGCTCAGTGATCCTGAAAGACCACATCCCCAAGGAGCAATATGAGGAGGTGATGCAACGCCGGGCTAAGGAGCTCCAGCAGCACAAAGCCAGGTAGTGGGTGGATCCAGGGGGAAGGTTTTATAATCTCACTACAACTTTCTTCATGACCGCCCACTATGGCCTCGTTCACACCAGCATTCTACTTCTGAATAAGTCTTATAATAAGTCTTGTAGCAAAGCAGTCTAGAAGCCTGTTAGAGACACACAATACACACATGCTAGCAAACACTATATTTATGTGTACAGTAGCAAATGTATGTTCAAATACAGAGAAAACAAAAATAAACTCATTGTTCTTTTTTACTTACCATACAGAAAAAGTTGAAAATATAATTGTTTTTGGCTGCGCAGTGCTTTCATTTCATTTTATATTTACCAGCTTCATTGATTTCCACTCATGTGCATACTTGTTTTTATGTATTATTTGTGTTTGCATTAATAATGCTCAGCCTAAAGCTTTAACTTTAGAGTACACACTATTCATTTAGCAACTAAAACGTCTGCAGTAACTCACACTTTATGTCTCTAAATGCATAGCTTTGCTTCCTTGTTTGCTTAAATCACATGATCTCCTCAACAGGACATCATCTGTATTATCCAGACTGCTGTTTGCTTTGCCCAACTCTCCCCTGCAGTACCCTATCCAGGGTTATATAGTACAGCCTTTGCGTCCCACCCTCATACCTTGTATGCTCATCCTTCTGCAGCCCATAGATCAGATAATAACAGGGCAGGGTGGGTAAATTCCTTGTAGAATTTACATGTTGTAATGGCCAGTTTTCCAACATGTGTTTCTTTCTGTAAAAGGACAGTGTAATGATCAGTGTTGCATCATTTTAATTACAGGTTTAGAGCTGTGCACAGGGAAAAGAAGCAACTACAAGGTTAGTGAGATCTCATAGATCAAGTTGGCTGGTCGTTATCGCTCAGATCTGCCTGGACAGTTGGTTTTGATTGGTTAAAACGACGGCTGATGAATGGTGATACATTTCAGGTTTTTCTTGATTCCCTTGATTCCTATATGGTACTACAGTACGAGAAAGCAATGAGGTGCGTCTGAAGTGGTAACAAGCGGATGACGTCCCATGCAGATGTTGCAAGGACAGAGAAGCCAAAGCTGCCACATGAGTAATCATTGACCATGTTTACATGGTCTTTAGTATCCCGATTTTGATCGGGTTTTTGAAGTATCCTGTTTTCGTGTTTGTCCAAGTAAACACCATATCCCAAATTCATAAATCAGGATATGCTCATTTCCCGATTTCAAGAAACCCGGTTTTGCTACCTGGAGTACTCTGATAGAAGCCGGGATACTGGAGCATGTATACACCTTATCCCGATTTCTGACGGCTGCCCACTGTCTGCACAGGCGCGAGTGACGCCAAGTGACGCACTAGATATACAAACAACATGGCAGCAATGAGAACTTCTCACTTTTGGAGCGACGAAGAGACAGAATTTTCCCTTAAAGTAATGAAAGAACTAAACATAACGACGTGTTTAGATGGCAGAAAACACAGAAATGCTTATGTATTCAAATCTGTTGCGGAAAAGCTACGTGACGCTGGTTTTCCACCTGGCTCCGTTGAACAAGTTAGGTCACGTTGGAAAACATTGAAAAAGACGTGAAACACGCATGCGCAGATAGGATACAGTGATCAGAAAACGGGTTACTGGTATTTATCATGTATACGGGGATATGAATAACCGGGTTTCTCTGTGTTCCATGTAAACACCATATCCCGGATATGCTCAAAGCCGGGATAAGCCTCAAAATCGGGATACTAAAGACCATGTAAACGCAGTCATTGGTTCCGTAGCAGTCCTACATAAGCCAGTTGAAAGGTCTACTCATGTAGACCTGTATCACTTGTCAGATAAGGTGCCAAGAGTGTCCAGAGAACACCTCATTAAAACAGTTTCAGAACATTATATATAGTTCCTATATGGTACTATAAGAACACTTCGCTCTCAGAATACAGGCCTTGTTGTGGTTCTTCTAGTTTCCAAAGGGAGTATGGGAGACAAAGCCTTCAGCTGTGGAACCAGTAGTGGTTGGGGGGCAGACACCCTCTCCTCTCCACTTTTAAAATTATAAGATTAAGCTTTCCATTTTTATAAAGAATAAAGTTAAGGCTGGCTTAGGTGACTTTTTTATTGTTTTTGTCAATTGCACCATATAAACTCAATTGAAGGTGAACACTTTATTGGCACCATATAAACTCAATTGAAGGTGAGCACTTTATTGGCACCATATGAACTCAGTCGAAGGTGAACATTTGACATGAGTCATTGTTGAGCAGCCATTTTGGTGTCAGTCTTGGTGTAAGGGGCAGAAACCTCACTGCATCTGTTGCGTTCAGGTCCTGAAAATGCTGCAAAAGGTGGATTTTCAAAAGTGTTGCGCAAAGAAAGTACGGAATACCATCCCTTAGCAAAAAGAAGTTTATTCAAGTGTACTACAAGTATACTTACTTTATACTAAAATTGAGGTATACTATATTTCATATACTTAAGAATAGTATAGTGAAGTATACTTAGCTTATACTGAAAAGTATAAAGAAAAGTCTTAGACTAAGTATATATATATACTAAGACTTACACTTATACTTTAAGACTAAAGCTTATACTTGTACTTTGGTATACTTTTTACTACTTTCTGCCACAAAGTACTAATACTTAGTATATCTTAGTCCAAGTATATAATAAGATCAAGTCATTGACTTGTGCATATATTTAATTTAGCAGAATAAAAATGTTTTTCCACAACACAATTTATTTGTGATATTACCCCTGTTAGAAACTCAAGATCATATAGTGCTGGACTTTAAAAGTTTACAGTAAATCGTATGTGTGTTCACTAGCATTATCTTTATGTACCTTAAAAACATACACAAAAACAGAAACATTGACTTGGCTTTATTGATCAAGTTCTAGTCCCTTTCATAGGAGTTTGACAATGGTGTCATGTACACATCATCATCTGTTTCAACAAGAACACATTTAGTTTTAATCACGTCAGGCCACACAGCATTAACAGGTTTTTTTTTTATTCTCATATATAAAGTACTTTGTATTGTGAATCTTTACATACAGGCCTGTCTGATTCAGTAAGTACCTCAACTAAAACACAACATAGTTTGGCACATGAACAAAAAGCAGAAATTTGATGTCAACACGTTTGTTTAAAAATAACCAAGTCATTAATTAAACTAAATGTATCATCTTTCAAGCATAAAGCACTGTTGTATCTCTTCTTTAGTCTGAAATGTCCACATCCAGTTTGCTTGTGGTAGGGTTCTCAGTGTTGACTTCATCATCTTCATCTTCACTGTTGGAAGTGTTACTCCAGTGTTCTTCTGTGTTGATTTGGTTATCTTTATTATCATTCTACATGTGAACCAAGGAAAGAGAATGAAAAATGTAGTTAATAAAACAATGACTGAAATTGTGCAGGTGGTTTGCTGTAGCTTTTGCGTTGTGCTGACAATGTTGTCATTCGTCTACACTTAGACTAGAGGATAGGTCAAAATGTACCACAATTAAGATAAACTGTCCGTTAGATGGTATGAATGCACTCAACTATTACAGCAAACCTCTAACTACATGTACAGTAAACTACATGTGTGCACTGTTGACACTTTTTGAGGGTGTCACTGGAAGCCCTCTGATGAATATTATATAAATCAGTGACGTGGCATATGACATGTGGTAATGATTATACCTACCAGGGGAGCTGACAGCACAGTTTAGGGAAGATTCTTAAAACTGAATCAAGCAGGATAAGAAAGTTACCCAGATACATGGGGGCATGTATCCTGGCAACAGAAGATGTCCTGACATATTTCAAGATTGGATGTCTGTAATAACTTGGACAAACTGTCATTGCGTATTTACCTGTTGAAAGGCAGTATCCAAAAGCCTAGGTGTGGAGGAGCTCTGTGTGTGTGTTCTGATCTTAGACATCATGAAATCATAACAGTCTTAATTCACTGTTACTTACTTTTACTTTCCATCTGTACTTGGTAGTCCTTGGAATCTCTGCTGTGTAATCCTCCAAATGTCTTTTATAAGGTCTATGATGTTTCTCGATGTTAGCTCTAATGAGCTAATTCAGAAGCTTCTCCAGCTCTCGCTGTCACAGTGTCGCGCACATAAACTGTACGGTCGCGCTTTGCACTTACGGTCCATGTTCCCGCCTCCCTACCTGGCAGCCAATGGGAGCCTAATTTCAAACTGGCGTCCACCGCTGCAGGTAACGATCTTGTTCTCCAAAGAAAAACCAACGGTCCCGTTCTCAACAAGGAAAGAAGGAGGAAACGACATGGAGGTGAAGTGGAACATTAAAGGCAGAGAAAAGTCAGACGGTCCAGCCTTTTTCCCAGCAAAGGTTTTAATGTTTGGTGGTAAGTTGTTGCATTTTATTTCTTCCCAGTTACCTTGATAGCACTGATTTAATCTGTCGCTTTGTCATAGCCCAGTTGTTTGCACGTGACGTCACCGCTGGCATGCTGCTCATTGTTTTCCATCAGTTATGACTCTGTCATATTCAGTCTAGATCAGGGATAGACAACTGGCGGCCCGCGACCTCACTCGAAGTGGCCCTTAGATTAATTTTTGATAATTATAAAAATGTGTCCTCTGCGGTGCACTGAATCAGTTGTAATGACACAGCTGGCCACTAGATGGCCTCTAATGCAGATGCCGACGCTTCCACCGGGTCTTCTCCACCAGTGAAGAAGAGACGTTGCGCCGTGGCTAAGAGCAGAGGAGAGAGAAAACTTGATCGAGAAAATAGTGTGTGTGTTTCAGGTGAAATGGGAAGAAGATCATCTGTTCACAGAATTTAAAAGCAAACCTATGTGCTTAGTCTGTTTAGAGACGTTATCTGCCATGAAAGATTTCAATTTAAGTTGACGCTACAACACGTTGCACAAAGCTAAATACGAGACGTATACTGAAGCTGCAAGGGCTGCTATCATAGCGGACCCTAAATCAAAAGTACACAAACAACAGTGACTTTTTAACAGTGCCCACTGCTGGTAGTGGTGAGGTAGAGTGGGTATACAGGGGAAATGTTAAACTCTTTCTTGGTGTAAAAATGCACAAATTAGTTCTTGCAATTAATGTTTGTCTAATGTTCTGCAGGTTTCTGACATCCTTGAAGAGGATGGTGATTTGTATGTTTTATTTTCATGAGCCCTTTGCACTAAAAAAAATAACTAAGTGGTTATTTTTGTTTGCTTCAATTAACACACACACATATATATATATATATATATATATATACACACACACACACACACATATTTAAAATGGCAGTTTTATCATATATGGTTAAGTGTGCGGTCCTATGTGGCCCTCTGGTAGTGTCGATGAAAAATTGTGGCTCCCTCCATCATTTAAGTTGCCCATCCCTGGTCTAGCTGATTGATGTGTGATGTATGTGCATTCCCTCTATAGAGTTTTTTTTTCCTGATTGCATTTAAGTTCAGACATGTACCTGATAAACCATCCTTCATGCCTCTTTAACAAGTGGTCTGCAACCTCCTATCAGGCATGGTCTCAGACAAGCTGGACCCATTCCAGTTTGCTTACAGAGCAAGACGTGGTGTGGAGGATGCAAGCCTCACACTTTTAGACACTGTCACCAAGAACTTGGACTCAGCACATCCACACACCAGGATTTTATTCATGGACTTTTCCTCAGCTTTTAACACTGTGAGCATTGATAAACTTTTACATCCCCTCTCTGATCTTCAGGTTCACCCAACACTGACCCTGTGGACTAAAAGTTACACCTAACAGGTGTCTTTTAATGGCGTTAAATCAACAAAGCTTATTTTAAATACTGGACTCCCCCAAGGTTGTGTTTTATCCCCAATCCTCTTCTCTGTGTACACCAACAACATCACATGTAACAGTGAAGGTATGGCACTTTTTAAATATGCAGACGACATTGCTCTAGTTGCACACGTGCCCAATATTGATGCCCTAACTTGCTACCAGCAGGTAGTACATAACCTATCTCAAACTTTTGTTGAGCTCTCCTTGGAGCTCAACATCGCAAAAACAAAAGAACTATGCTGTGGGGGCAGAGACAAGGCATCACCTCTGTTTCAGCCAATTAGCATCCAGGGTCAGCCAGTGGAACAAGTGCAAGTATTCAGGTACCTGGGCACAGAAATAGACACTTCCCTGTCCTTTTCACAACACACAGACACAACATACAAAAAAGCACAACAACGTCTCCACCTGCTCAGGAAACTCAGAACTTTTCAGGTCAGCAAGGAGGTGTTAAACTTGGTTTACCGCTCCCACATCGAATCAGTTCTCACTTTCAATATCTCTTCCTGGTACAACCAACTCACCATCAAACACAAAACAAGACTGTCACGCATAGTGAATCATGCTGCCAAAATAACTGGCTCCCCCCATCTCCCCCTATCTGAGCTGTACAGCCGCTCTGTGATCAGGAAAGCCAACCTGATCACAGAGGATCCCTCCCACCCCCTCCATCACTCCTTCCAGCTACTACCATCAGGCAGGCGTTTTATTGTACCACTGGCCCGTAAAAACATCTACAAGAAATCCTTCATCCCCTCTGCAATAGCCATACTGAACAGCACAACATGAACACCACAGTCAGCTGATACCTCAACACCCCATGTCCTGTTTGTATATGTCTGTGTGAATGTTTTTCTTGTGACTGGAGCCTTGTCAAAGACAATTTTCTGTAACCTTGTGTAACAGACAATAAAGTATTATCTTATCTTATCTTTATTGTGGATGGTGAATAAAAATAACACTGAAGTAATGTTTTGTGTTTTTTCCCTCACAGTCCATGTCCAGGCCAAGTTCCCTGACACCACCATGCAAGATGTGAGACCAATCAGAAGAAAGAAATGCAACAATATAAGCTATGCCAAGCAAGCAGCTGAAAAGAAGTTATAAAAGTAACGTTTTTGTTTCTGTCAAGGTATTTATTATTTTTGGTTCCAAAGACGAGCACTTTTCTTTTACCTTTTTCTTTTGACAAGGAAGGACTTCAATTCTCAGTTGGAGACATTTTTGTTTACATTTTTACATGTAAATGTGAACAGCAAAGGAGGACATACCTGCACATATTTCAGCAGGTATTTGTAAATACACTGTATGGTATGTTTTAAAATGTTCTATAAATATATCAAACTTGTTCTCAACATTCTGTCTTGTGATTTTGTAAATACATTGCAGTCTAGTGTACACACAGTATGGGTTAACTTTAAGAATACTTTAAGAAGTATATTTCAAGTATATAAATAGTATGCTACAAGTGATATGCTAAGCAAACTTACAAGTGTACTTGTAGTATAACGACAAGTAAACTAGTAAAATACCAAAAAATTGTTTTTCAGTTTTAGTAATTCTAAGTTCATACTTACCCTTAGCAAGCTCTAAGTATACTACAAGTACACTCATCTTTAAACTGCTTCCAATTTAGCCAAAAGAAGTATTAAATTAGTATACTTTCTAGTACACTACAAGTACATGGTCTGTAGTATACTTACTATACTTATACTTATACCCAAGTATACCGTAAATTCCGGACTATAAGCCGCTACTTTTGTCACTTGCTTTGGACCCTGCGGCTTATACAACGGCGGATGGATTTTTACAGCTAACGGTCACCAGGGGCGCACTATCATGTCATAGACGATGACACGAGGATTAAGAACTGACTTTTCTGGTATAGTAGCTTTGCGTTTCCAAACAGTCATTTCTGTCCCGACAATCCCCTCCGTGGTAGAAGAAACCCTTACGGTAATTAAACATTAAAACACCAGCGGTTTATAGTCGGGTGCGGCTTATAGTCGGTGCGGCTTATATATGGCCCAATCTGTAGTTTCCCCAAAATTTAGCTGGTGCGGCTTATATTCAGGTGCGCCTTATAGTCCGGAAAATATGGTACTTAATAAAATGAACTTCAAGTATACTACTTTTTGCTAAGGGATGGCAGATTGTGACAAACGGAATCAGCAAAGTCTTTCTAAAACTTAAAAGGCTTGGTCATTTCAGCATTTCATTATGCTGCTTGCTGTTGTGACCAAGCTTTTAATCAGTGATACCTAACTGTTGGGCTTAGCAGTATGCCTGCTTTCCATTTTCTTGTTGTCTTTGCCCTGCATTTAGCTTTCCAATCTTTCTTGTGTATCCTGCAGGGTTTACCCTTACTTGCTCTGATTCTCATGGAAGTCTCATGTCCCCTGGAAAATAGCTGATGCAGTATTTGTGTGCAAAGGTGCCACCACACCCGCGAAACCAGTGTAGTGTTATGTCTTCCACAGAGTCATGGCAACCAGAAAATGGTCCCTTTTGATTCCCTTTGATACAACAGCTGTGCAACAATTCAGCAGTCAGGAATAAATCAGATAAAGTCAAGAAATGCAAATGGTGCAGCCAGGCCTGGAATTTCGTCATTTTAGGGTCAAGGCCACTTGGCCTTTTGTCTTGTCAATTTTTTGAGGGCACAAAGGCCAAAAGCCAGGGCACCAAGGCCATAAAATAAAACAATGATTTTAAGTCCACATCCATAATGAATTTAATGTAAGGACTAATGACGCTTCTGTGGAAGATTGGAGTCTCAGTCGAAACTGTCAAGCAGGTAAATAAACATCTCCTATACTTTTTTATGTCTGAATGAAATCACAAAAACGACAGCTTGAAAGACTTCACAAGAAAACCGGTTTAACTGTCCATCTACAAGCCTATACAGATTACCTTCAGCAGTACAAGAATGCTCTCAGTACTGCCCGATCCACCTACTACTCTCACCTCATTCACTCTGGCTCCACCAACCCCAAGGCTCTGTGTTCTACAGTAAATAAACTCCTCAAGCCCAGCGACAGTACCTCCAACTCATTCACCACTGACAAATGCAACTCCTTTCTCTCATTCTTCCAAACAAAAATCGACACCATTTATAACAACTTGTCCCCCTCTCCTGCCCCCACGGCCTGCACTCCCACTCCCCCACCTGCTCCTCCCCTCCTCACCTCTCAGCCTCTGTCTCAGTTCTCCCCCATGTCACCAGGGGAGCTGCCCAAAATCATGATAGGCATGAAAACCTCTACATGTGTTCTGGATCCCATCCCATCTCACCTCATTAAGGACTCTTTACCAGCCATCTCCACACTCATCACAGAAATCATCAACTCCTCCCTCAGGTCTGGCTCAGTCCCCTGTTCACTCAAACTGGCTGCTATCACCCCCATCCTCAAAAAACCTGGACTCAACCCTGACATCTTGTCGAACTTCCGGCCCATCTCCAATCTCCCCTTTCTGTCCAAAATACTGGAGCGTATTGTCGCCACACAACTCAAAGCCCACCTCTGCTCAAATGACCTGTTCGAACCATTTCAATCCGGTTTCCGTCCCCAACACAGCACCGAAACAGCCCTCCTGAAAGTCACCAATGACATCCTCCTCTCCGCAGACTCCGGCCAGCTCACCATCCTCATCCTCCTGGACCTCACTGCAGCTTTGGACACCATAAATCACACCATTCTCCTCTCCCGCCTTGAGTCCTCCCTCGGCATCACTGGCACTGCACTCTCCTGGCTCAAATCATACCTCTCAGACCGACAACAATTCATCCACATCAACAACTGCACCTCCTCCACTGTTCCTCTGTCCCAAGGTGTCCCCCAGGGTTCGGTGCTTGGTCCTCTCCTCTTCATACTTTACCTGCTCCCCCTTGGCAACATCATTCGCCACCACGGTCTCCATTTCCACTGTTATGCTGATGACGTCCAGCTTTATATCTCCACCAACTCCATCACTCCCGCCACTCTTTCCACTCTCTCCAATTGCCTCGCTGACATCAAATCCTGGATGCAGATCAACTTCCTCAAACTAAATTGTGACAAATCAGACCTAATCATTATCAGCCCCAAATCCCTCAACAACACCACAGACAGTTTCCGCCTCACCATCGACAACTCCACACTGTCTCCATCCCCCAACAGCCGCAACCTCGGAGTCATCTTTGACAGTAACCTCTCCTTTGATCATCACATCAATCAAATCACCAGAACTGCCTTCTTCCACCTCAAGAACATTGCCCGACTCCGTCCATCACTCTCCTTCTCTGCTGCTGAAACCCTCATTCACGCCTTCATCACTTCCAGAATTGACGACTGCAACAGCATCCTCTATGGCACACCATCCAAAACTTTAAATAAACTTCAGTACATCCAAAATTCTGCTGCACATCTGCTCACCCACACCCGCTCCCATGATCACATCATTCCTGTCCTCCAGAAACTCCACTGGCTCCCAGTTCCACAGCGTATTCAGTTCAAAATCCTCCTCCTCACACACAAAGCCCTCCATAACCAGGCCCCTTCCTATCTCACTGACCTGCTCCATCGCCACAATCCATCCCGCAGCCTCTGTTCATGTGACGCAAACCTCCTTACTTCACCACTCAAGACCAAGCATCGAACCTGGGGCGACAGAGCCTTCTCTGCAGCTGCCCCCTCCCTCTGGAACTCTCTCCCCAAACACATCCGCGACTGTACCGACCTTCCTACCTTCAAATCTCTGACAAAAACACACCTTTTTAAAATTGCTTTTAATGTTTAGCTCAGTTTATTGTGTTTTTGATGTTATATTTCACATTGTTTTGCTAATTTGATGTCCTTTTTATGTAGTGTCTTTGAGTATCTTGAAAAGCGCTTTTAAATAAAATGTATTATTATTATTATTATTATTAAGATAAGAAACTAAGAAACTATCTCTAAAAAGAATACAAAATGAACCGTATCAATCTGATTGTTGCTTGTGATTTGTCTGTCTTGTTTTTACATGTGATTATGTTTTTTTATTATGTTTTTATAGTTGTCTATTTTGTAACCTGTCTGCAAGCCAAGTTTCCCTTAGGGGACATTAAAAGCAACTGAACTGAAGTACACAGGAAATTATGAAGTCCATCACTCACTTCAAAAACTGTAAAACTTATTAAACCAATCTCCACCCACAATTTTTGCTCAATTGACACCAAATGTGCAAGAGCATCTTCAGGCAAGAGCATCTTCAGACTGTCCTCAAAAAACTACTACACAGATTTCTGATTGATCACAATTGAGCCTACAGTGCATCAAAATGTTTGACTGTAAATGGTACTGTAAACATATACTAGCATATAGGCTACTGATTAACCCATAAGAGCCCAGACCGATTTCTCAATCAAGGAAAATTATGGAGGAGATAAAATAAACTAAATAGACAACAAAGAAAACATTTGACTTTTTATTTTTAAAAATAGCACTCTCATGTCACTTGCAAAACATTGAAACACCATGACACCTGGCTGTGAAACACTGAAACGCCATGATACCTGTGTCATGCTGGGTCCTTTGTTTGAAGATGAGGATGGGGAGTCGGGGAGATTTGCAGTGCATGTTTTGGGGTTCCTTGGACCATATGGATGAATGTTTGGCCTCTTTTTGTTGATGTTAGCTGCCCATTTTTATGAGGTGTAACAGGTTGGGGTAGGTTAGATAGCTAACAATCAAACAAGCTACAGTGTATCGTTGCCTCTTCAAACATAACTGACCACTCACCTCGATTGTTTTGCAGTTTGTAGCTGTATCGTCAAAGCTTTTTTTAAGGCACCTCTCCCTCCGTTGCTTGCTTGGCATAATTATTGCTGGGGGTAAATGAATAAATGTTAATGTTGTAATGTAGCCAGCCACCGGTGTTAGCCTACCTGTCTTAATTTTTATTTAACCAGAAAAAAACCCATTGAGATAAAATCTCTTTTGCGATGGTGATCTGGCCAAGACGACAGCAGTTACACGTCGGTTAAACAGCAAACATAGATTAAAAAAGCAACTATGAACAGCCAACATCAAACAACTGTAACTTACCAAAGTAGCAACACCAAGATCATAAATACATAAAAATTACACATTATGGCAGGAACAAGCAAACAAAAACTTGACAGCAAGCTAGCAAGCGTTTGTTGACGTTAATATTACAGGCTGTGGTCGGCACGTTAAAACTGGGCCAACGTTGTACTGATATGTTCAGTATATGTACTGAACGCTACTGTACAAGCAATTTAACGTTGACTAACTTATATGTTGAAATTCCTATCTTATTCGTTCGCTAATTTATCACACTGTCTTACCTCAGTCCCGGGGACTTTTTCCCTCTCTTCAGTTCAGTCTCAGACCCAATGTCACAGCCTCGCGGACGCGGACAGAAGAGGGTGGGGGTGGGGTGCGTTTGATGAAGTCTCCTTGGCCGGTGATAGATTTGTGTCATTCTAGCCTGTCCGAGCGGTTCATGCCAGGCTCGAATCAAACCCACCACTGATGATGAATGTCATCAAAACCTGCTTTTTTTTCTCAAAAGACGCAGGTGTCAAAGCTGTGTTAACAGGAAAGAGGCAGACTAGAAAACCGCAAAACCAACTGGGGCAGTGCAGGCGGGGCATCAAGGCCATCGTGGCCTTAGGGCAGATATTTTTTTCAAGGGCACAAGGCCAAATTGCCTCATATGAGGGCCATGGCCCTCGTGCACCACGTGAAATTTCGACCCTGGGTGCAGCCCTGGCCATCTTTCAGGGAAAGGAATATTTCTGCAGCCCAGACATGTTGACCTTGGGACGACTCTTACCCTGTATACTCAGGATGCTTGAGAAGCAAAGAAAGGGATAGCTTATGGAGGAGTTTAAGTGTGTCATATGAAACCAGTTTGCTTAGCAAGTGGCTTTGTAGGCTTGTAAATATCACACACCCACAATTATGTGACATAATATGATATCTGTTTAATATCTATGCAATCACTATCATAATTGATATAGTAATGTTCTGAAACTGTTTTAATGAGGTGTTCTGTGGACATTCTTGGCAGCTGTTCTGACAAGTGATTCAAGTCTACATGAGTAGGCCTGTCAACTGGCTTACGTAGGACTGCTACGGAACCAATGATTTCTCATGTGGCAGCTTTGGCTTCTCTGTCCTTGCGACATCTGCATGGGACATCATCCTCTTGTTACCACAAGACTATAGACTATGCACCTCATTGCTTTCTCGTATTGTATTAATGTGTGGCATCACAATTTCTGCAGTGTTACACCGCTTATGTCTCAAAATCACACAGGGCTTCGTCAAGTTTTTCAGATCCTGTTTCTCTCCTAGGTGTTTTTGAATGTTTCCAAAGGCACCCTGACCACCGAGATCCCAGCAGAAGAGGCGACTGTCGAAGGTTTTGTTATACCTCTTAGAGTTTCTTCTCTTACACTTACGAGATAGTCTGATTTTGTTAAGCAAATTACACTTTTGAGCCATAATAACTAGACCAATGCAAACTGAGCCATACAACTGATTTTGTGTGGTTTCAGCCCATTTATTACAGTTTGGGGATCTCAGCATTGCTCTTGTCTGTCTATGCTCTTTCTGATATTTGAATGTGTTTTAGTTTTAGGTTTTAGTTTATTTTCATATTGCATACAAATATATTCCACAGGTTACGTCAATGGAAGACATGCAAAGCAAGCTTATCTTGCTCATTTCCAATTTACATGAATATGAATGTACGGCTATGTGATACTGTATGTAAATATTAAACAAAGATTTAATGTTTGACTGTGGTTGTACATGACAGGGGCTGGTAAGATGGGACTGACTATCGAGTCTAGCAACCTGGACCTCCTCAACAAGCTTCTGGCCAAAGTGACCTACACTAGCACTGTCTATCATGTGAATACTGCTGACCTTGGTATGTGTTTAAGAAATGACAAGTAAGCTAGATATCATAATCGTTATGTGAGGAATAAAGTGCACACAGTGAAATGTACAAGTCTTGATTAAGTAAAAGTAATCAAAAGGAATGAGCACATTTTATTGTTTCTTTCTGAAAGAATAAGGAAATGTAGGCATATAGTTGTATTCCTTACATAAATTGTATTTTTTCTATACTTTTTGTAGTTTCCTTCCAGTTTGAGGAACATGAAGCTATGTTTCCCATTGTCATCAAACAGCCTCAGCCCCCAGTCCTGTATGACATGGGAAAAGGTACTCACAATTATAATTCGCAAATAGTCTTTTTCTGCTTTTAAATCCAGACATAAATTCTCTTTTGAACCAAGCTTTTCATTAACATTTATTGTTATTTAAGTATCTTCAATGTGGAACAACACTGAAAACATCCAAATCTAAAGAAGCTTATGAAATTATGCAATAAACTTAGTTTCACGGAAGGGTTTTCATTATCGAATATCGGATAACATGTCTTGCCTATTTACTGAAGGCATTAGTGCTGTTGTGCCATGGCCATTGATACACAGCAAATTGCTATTTAGTTGCTGTAGTAATCAGCATTATTAAAAGTTTTGCTCAGATAAGTAAAAAGAAATTACAGCCAATCATTGCTTTAAGACATAAAAGTCAGTCCATATGGAAAATTCCAATTTCAGTGGCAAAAATTATCCAGTGCTATAAAAAATCTTTCTTTCATGAGTGCCACCCCATTGAACAAAGACCAGTTCATTATACCTACCAGCCTCAAAAATTAATGTTTATCAGAGACTCAGTTTAGAGCCCACAAAAGAGCTTCAGAGTTCATGTAGCGGGTATATCTCTACATCAACTGTAATTGCGTCAATTTTCTCAAAACCAATTCAAAGAATGCCAACAAAACAGTAGACCAGTTAAACTGTGCGCTAAATTCATGCACATTTTACTAGAATACCACAGCATAAAGACACAAAGACTATGTAAGGACTACTGAACCAAAAAATACAAAAGTAAAGCGACACGTGGTCTAGCCTCCACGAGAAACCCAACCTAAACCTGACTGAGGGATGAGTTGGACCGCAGAGTGAAAGGTAAAGCAGCCAGCATAACTCTAACCCAGGATAAATGAGAACTCCTTCAAGGGTGTTGGAAATACTTCAGGCAACAACCTCATGAAGCCAGATGAGAGAGTGTGCAAAGTGGCTATCAAAGCCACCCAAAGAAATTATGGAACAAACTATTTTGTGGTCAGACATTGTTTGGTTTAGACCAACGTGTCTTCAAGCATTCCAGTGTAGAGCTTTTGTTGACACGTATCTATGACAATTGTTTTTATTAGTTGCCAAAACTAGGACACCTAGTGTTTTTGAGCATCTACGGATGTGCAAACCACCTGAATTGCTTAATCCTGAAAAGTACTACTTATACTAGCCATCATGTCAAACCCCAGACAATTCATTCTTCTTTCTGGCATTTTTTATTTCTTTTTGTCAGACATCAACTCTCAAGTCACTGTCATCACCAAGACTTTCCTGCGCTATGCAGAGCTGAAGGTGCTGTTGAAAAGCATCCGGGATTTCTATAGCAACATAACAGTCATTATTGCAGATGACAGCTTAAAACCAGAGCCCATTACTGGAGAAAACATCCTGCATTACATCATGCCCCCAGCCCAGGTATACACACTGTAACTTATGTTAACACACATTTAAATGTCGGACATTACAATTTTCTACAGAGTTATCTAATATTTTGAACAAAAATTCCATGTACAAAAAAACAAAGACATTGTGTCATCATCATATCAAACTAAACTTCAGACTTATTTTACATTTTGAAATAAATGATTAACCAAAATGATATTTGATAGAATAGCATGAATGCTACCATGTTTAATACATACTGTATCCATTGTTTAGTTGACTTCCACTATTCTTATGAATACATTGTATGGCATGGTACAAGATACATGGACACGCAATGTGTAGTTTGTTGGTTGTTAAGGTTCATTTTGTTAGTAAAAAAAGCAAGTAAATGATATTATTTTTAAAAAAAATCAATAATTTTATGCCATACGTTCAGATTACGTCACTTTATTTGCAGATGATCTACGATTCTATCTTGGAAAACATCCATTTGTTTAAACTTTTTTGAAGACATCAAAATGTGAAGTTATTTCTCATCATCTGTCAGTGCCCTACATTGCACTGTAACCATGTTTCTCCATCAGGGCTGGTTTGCTGGCAGGAATCTGGCTGTCTCCCAGGTTACCACTAAGTACTTTCTGTGGGTGGATGACGACTTTGTGTTTACGAAGAATACGAAGATAGAGACGTTAGTGGAGGTGATGGAGGCAGTTCCTGAACTGGACATAGTAAGGATAAAACAGCTGGCTTTTTTTTCCTTTTTCTTTTTTGAGGTGGGTGTAATTTTTTGAGACAAATGTTATATGACATAAGCCAAATCCTCCTGAGACCCGAGCTTTTGTTTGCATTTTTAATTTTATCAAGGTTCTGTATTTGGGAATAGTAGGATCTAAGAAGTATAAAAAATAAGCATCATCTCTGAACAGGAAGTAGTTGAAATGATGTCCCCATATGAGGATGCAGGGTCTCAGGAGGATATATCACTCCTGGTTACACTATTTCTGTAATCAGGTGTGGAAGTTAATTTCGGTCTCAATGTTGCTGTGTTGTTTTTTTACAATATTACTTTCTTACTTTGGTTGATAGAACAGGACTTAGTTTCTGAGGTATAGACCATGAGAGAGAGAAGTTTCTGTTTGATGCTACCTCAGCATGTATCGAACAAGTGGAAAGTAAGCCACATCATAACCAGGTACCTGGTCTCTCTGATCTTATCAGGTTGGGGGGTCAGTTCAAGGAAACAAGTTTCACTTCTCTCTTCACTATGACGAAGGAAAGGATGGTGGCTGCATGTACAGGAAGTCTAATGGGAAGTACCACTCTCTCCCTGAATATCCACAATGTTCTCTGGCCAGTGGGGTGGTCAACTTCTTCCTGGCACGTACAGATGCCGTACAGAGGGTCGGATTTGACCCAAAGCTCAAGCGTGTAGCGCACTCAGGTAGGTCCAGACTTCGACATGATTTCAGTTTCCAAGTCCAAAGCCTTTTCGGTTTTCCTTAGCCAAGTGTAAATGTCTGCCTCTGACTCCAGAGTTCTTTATGGATGGCCTGGGTTCCTTGATGATTGCTACATGTGGCGATGTGTCCATTGGCCATCAACCCAAATCAGCCAAGAACACCAGCTACCGCGGCTTCAGAAACCCTACACGAAGTGACAGTGAGTTAAAACTGCAGCTTCACTTCTTCAAAAACCACCTCAAGTGTGTCAAGTATGGGTAGAGGACATCGAGGTCATCGGTTGGATTTACAGATGGCACTTGTGCAATATACAATGTTATGATAAGAATGCAGCATGACAAAATAATAACCAGGAAAATATCACACCACATAGTTAGCATAAATGCTGACGATCCACTATAGTAGCTTGATTTGATGAAAACAGCACCTGGTCCTTGTTGGTGAGATTTGAAAGTCAAAATCAAGTATTAAAGTCTATCAGTTATACCCTCATCTTATTTGGACACTGAAAATGTTATTGGTCACTCTAAAAAACAAAACAAAAAAATTATATTCATGTTTGTCCTAGAAGATTAGAGGCCATTCATTATGGCACAAGCATTTAAAATTCATTCCAGTGGAGTCGGTGGGATTATTGGGTTCACATACAGGTGTTAAGAATAGCCATGTATGCTTTTCAATATATAATATGTACAATGGATGAATGACAAACTAGTTGGAGGGTGACCGTTAAAGAGAACTGAGAAATTCAAAATATAGCAAGCTAACTTGATTAGTAGATGTGTTAGACCAGTTACTATCATTTGTAACCAGACATGATTATGCAAGCACTTGTGAGAAAATGTAAGGGAGGGCTAACAGAAGAGTATAGATTGGTATATAATATTAAGACACACACATTATTTTGCTGTCAGCTGAAGGATTTTATTTTTTTTTTGCCTAACCATGCCAATATCACTAATGTCACTTTCTCCCATGGATAAGTTTGCTACCTCCATAAATGAAGTTCCTCTTGTAGAAACAAAATGTTTTTCCTGTTGAAGTTCCCGACCTCTGCAAGGCTAAAAATCACCCTTTTAAAATGAGTAGGATAGGTTTTAACATTGCAGCCTCACAGCCAGGATGACTTTAGATCCTCAGTCTTTCATCAGAACGTAAGCTTTGCCAGAGCGTTCAAAGGGAAGTCAACACTCAGGGATCTCAAAGCAAATGCCAACATCAAAGTTCTCAGGTTGTATAAAGTTTGAGATCAAACACAAAATCTCATTGTTTTCACTTCAAGAATACAAATACAATTCATAAAAGTTTCATAAATGCAATGTGAAATGATTACATTCATATTCTGTAGGGGCGGCTGTGGCTCAGTAGGTAGAGCGGTTTGTCCACGAACCAGAGGCTTAGCGGTTTGAACCCTGGAATGTGCCACATGCCGAAGTGTCCTTGAGCAAGACACTGAACCTCCAGTTGCTCCCAGTGCGTGGCACTGGTGTGTGCTTGTGTGAGCGAATGGGCAGATGAGTCTGTGACTGTAAAGCGCTTTGAGTACCAATAGGTAGAAAAGCGCTATATAAAAGCAAGGCCATTTACCAAGGCCATATTCTACACTTGTACGTCACTGTTTAAGCTTGTGTTGGATCTGGATAATTGATTCATTTTAGTTAATGATAAATTGGGATGAAATACAGAGTAACCAACTGGGCAGTATGGGCAACAGCACAAGGGTGCAGGACCACCAAGGATTCTAAAGCCCCAGATTCACTTTGGGTTTTGGTAATTTAATTAATGGAGCTCCCTGCAGTATTTGAAATGGGCCTCCACGCACATGGTACGGATTTCTGAACAATATGGAATAGTGCCATGTATAGCTCAGATGTTTGCTTGATTAAATGACACATACCTTATGTTTGGGTTCTTACGGGTTCCATCTGTTAGTTGTGATTAATACTGTGAAGTTTGCTAATGGCACCTCTGTTGATTCGTTGACTAATTAATTATTATGTGGGTAACTAAATAATGTAAAGAAATTTATATAATATTCTCTGTTTACTGTTGTCACTTTAACCCTGCATATAATGCACTAATAAAGTTTGGGGGTGGAAAAAAAGAAAGGAAAAAGGTTTTTGGTGATCAGTTTTGATTCTCAAAACAAGTAATGGAAATGGGATTAATTATTTTTGATAAGCAAACCTTCATATTGTCAAATATGGGATTTAAGGGTTTAAAATAAAATAATCTGTACAACAAAAATTTGTGGGGAAAAAGTATATATATTCATAATTCTATTTCTGGTTTGTGTTGACTTTTGTCACTCCGACCTTGCTGTTCTGAAGGGTTTCATGTTTATAAAATGCACTAATAAAGCTTTATTTAAAAAAACAAACATGCTTTTCCCACACAGTTGTTGTTTTTTTCCTCTAAACTTTATTGAACATACCAGAACATACACTGGCTAAATAAAAAAAGTCAGGCCAGACATATAATTAAAATTACAATAATGCCATTTTTATTTCCAGTAATATTTGTACTTTTACGTTTGTGTGTTTTGTTGGGTTATCCCTCTAAGGGTGGGGGGTGGGAATAATGCTCAAAGGAAAATTGTAAACTGTATGACCGAGGAGCAGTATTTCTGTATGTTATCTGAATGACTTTCTTTTGAGAAATAAAAAGATATTACAAAAAAATAAAAAATACAATAATGGTTACAATAGCTGTACAAAAATAATTAAATTAAACAAATGGCTAAATAAAATAAAATACAGTAAAGTATATTACAGCAGAGGGGGCTAGACCAGGTCATGAAAAGTGCATTCAGTTCCTTGGCCAGGGGGTTTCCAGTAAACGTTTTAATACTTTAGTTATTATAATAATAATTTAATATTAATTTAATATTTGAAGTTCATTCCATAAGGGGAATAATTTAATTTAATAAAGTATATCTATCTATTTAAGGTGGTTTTCCAACCGCCATTAAAAACAAAAAAAAAGAAGAAGCAGAAGGAGGCTCCCATACAGTAGGTGGAGGCATAAACATACGGTGGCGGTGTGTATTTGTTTCCGGTATTCCGGGTCACGTGAGGCGGAACTTCCGGTCGACAGATTTCATAACAAGAAGTCATGGTGGAAACGGGAGGAGACGCAGCCGCTAAACCGGCACTAACGGCGGCGCAGAAGCAACTTCAGCACCAGCGACGGGAGCTCGACTACTGGAAGAAGAATGCGGCGCGGCTCCGGACCCGGAACCTGCTGACCGGCCTGACTATCGGAGCGTTTGTGGTCGGCATGTGTATCCTTCACTGAAGGGGGGTCACTGTCTGACAGTAGATGACACTGCTATTCATTTATATGTAAAGTTCATGCTGCTGCGAAATATTGTAACTCAACTTTGTAGGTAATATAAAAAGGCTTTATAATTGAAACACTGTAAATATGCTACAAGTTAAACGTGTAATATTGGTGATCTAAGCAGCCTACCGGGACTAAAAGGTGCATGAGTCCTGTAGTTCAAAACCAAAAGCAGGTTTAGCAAACTTAACAACTTTACAAGCAGTTAAGCTTAATTTATGCTACACCATTTATTCTTGTGCGCTCGTCAGTCTGGCTCGCTCTGTAACAACGCCACCCAAATGCTGGCCGGACAGACATGTTGGTTTAGGAACAACTCAACAAAAAAAACATGAAGAACAGAACAAGGTGTTGACCTGGCCTTGAAAATTCACTAGATCCCAAACTAATCAAGTATCTGTGGGATGACCCTCCCCTCAAAGGCCCCCCACTAACAATATTCTGTTGCCGGACACCACAGGACACCCTCGGAAGGCCCATGTCCATTCTCTGATGAGTCACAACTGTTTTGGAGGCACAAGGGAGACCTACACAATATTAGGAAGGTGGTCATAATGTTATGCCTATGGCTGTTTTATTGTGTTCTTTTCTTTAACCTGTAGTTGTCCAGTTACCTACACCATCCTGTCTGTCAAGCAGGAGAGAATCGTGGAGGAGCTGGATGAGGAAGCCAGGATCCACATTATGCGAGGGCCACGGACTGGTGCCAACTCCTGAACACAAACTCCTCTGGACTTAAAGAATCACAGAAAATATACATATATATTTAAGGATGTTATCATGTTTTCATTGTCGCTTTATGTTTGGAAATACATAAAACTTGTTGTTGAAAGAGCCTTGGAATCAAGTATAGTCTTAACTTGTTATGGACTGAACAGTGATGCCTGCTTTCAAGACCGCACTCAAAAGATTTCTGAAGCATTTCCTTTATATAATAATAATTTTCTCAGAATGAGTCTAGTTACAGGAAAACTGAAGACAGACTTTGACTAGTTATTTTCCAGTGAATTAATTGCTGCTATATCTCATATTTATTTAACACGGGTATAAATAAAACTTCCACAAAGAAAAAGCCCTTCCAGCCATACACGTAGCAAAACTGGCATGCAGAACACAGTCCCTTTAAAATGTATTCACCCACTTGGATGTTTTTCCCTCTTACTGCTCTTATAAGTATGATCACAATCAATATTAATTTGCTTTTCTTTGTACAAGAACTTACAAAAAAGTCTGTCAGTGTGAAAAAAAGATTTCTGCAAAGTAATGTCAGTTAATTAAAATATGCAATCACTTAATTTACATTTTATAAGTATCCACACCCTTTAATTTGAACTACATAATTCAGATGAAGTCCAGAACAGCCGGTGCTGTCAACTCAATCAGTGTAGTTACAGAAATTGACATCACCTGAGTGCAGTTAGTGTGTCTCAGGGTCCAGTCACTGGTTAACCAGTAGTCCTCGCAAGAAAGACAAATGAACACACCAAAAAGGAAAGGTTATTGAAAAATATACGAAAGAGGATGATATTAAACAAGTGCCTGTAGTTGAGTTAAATCCATCAAGACATGAAAAGAACATGGCACACATGGTATACAGTACATATACAATACACACAAAAAAGGTCGCCGCCTGGATTTAACTAAGCAAATAGGTACGAGCCTCCTATTGGATAATTACTGCATGGGTGATTATCTTTCAGCTGGCAACAAGCTATTTAACCCCAACTGATGCAATGAGTAGCTTCTCATTTCTTTAACAACCATGTCTAAAGACACATCCTGTGGTCGTGGAAAAGATGTTTGTTTGGGAAGGGTCAAATCATTGGCATGCATCAAGCAGAGAAAATATCTAAGGAGATTTTAGAAACTACTAAATAGGGTTAAGAACTGTCCAACACATTATTAAAAACTGTAAGGATGGTGGGGAACCAGCACATCAGGGTAAGAGGAGAGGCAGATTAAGTGATGCACCCATCATGCCTAGTGCCTGCTGTACAAGCCTTTGGGGGCATTGCTATGATCTGGGGTTGCTGCAGTTGCTCGGGTCTAGGTTCAGCAACATTATGTGCCCAAAGAATGAGGTCAGCTGACTACCTGAATATACTGAATGACCAGGTTATTCCATCAATGGATTTTTTCTTCCCTGATGTTCACGGGCATATTCCAAGATGACAATGCCAGGATTCATGGGGCTCAGATTGTGAAAGAGTGGTTCAGAGAGCATGAGACATCATTTTCACACATGGATTGGCCACCACAGACTCCAGACCTTAACCCCATTCAGAATCTTTGGGATGTGCTGGAGAAGGCTTTGTGCAGTGGTCAGACTCTCCCATTATCAATACAAGATCTTAGTGAAAAGTGAATGCCACACTGGATGGAAATAAATCTTGTGACATTGCAAAAGTTTATCTGAACAATGCCACAGCAAATACGTGCTGTGATCAAAGCTAAAGTTGGTCCAACGAAATATTGGAGTGTGTGACTTTTTTTTGGTGGTGGCTTCTTTTTTGGCCGGGCAGTGTATAAAACACATGCACACACGCACGGAAATGCACGCACATCCTGTCAGAGAGCAAGACAATGTCGCAAGACAATGTCACTACGTGACAAGACACATCTGTTTGTCAGATGGATTGTTTTGTCTGTCACTGATCCGTGATGTATTTGAATGGGTGCGTTGTGAGAGCATAACATTCAAAACAAGAGCCCAGCCCTTCCAGGAATGCTGTTGTTAAGACTAAAGGCAACATCAGAACAGAAACAAGATTACAGAAAATGCTTACTTGGAATGTAAGAAGAAGAAAAATGGCTCAAAATAGGTAATGTGTTAATCTTTATACCAAACATAGTGTAAAGTAAAAATTTAGTAAACCGACAATTGCACAACCCATCTACTCACTATCACCCCCATCATCTCTAGGGAATTTTAACAGATTCAGCTGAGAGACAATGATCTGGCCCCGATCTGGCCCCAACGATCTGGCCCCTGAACTAAAATGAGTTTGACGCACCTGGTATTCTGACCTTTGACTTCAAATACACCACCTTATAGGCGGTTTAGGCTTCTCCGTCAATCTGATGCCGTAGACCCTAACGCCGTAGCCTGATGTGCACCTCTCGCAGAAACAGCAAGAGCTGTTGGTCTGCTTGGTAGTTTCTGCTTTAGTATTTCCAGCTGCTTCTCCATCTCCGCAATTTTCTAATTGACTGTTTTGGATCAAAAAAGATGGAACACATCGAGGAAAGGTTAACTGAGGAGGTTCGGAGATACAAACAATTGTTGAACTCATCTTCGGCAAATTTTGCGGAAATTTCAGCGAAAGTTTCAGTTGCCATTGTTGAAAGTGAAGCAGGAAGAAACAAAAACACCTACTAGCGTCTTTACAGAGCCAGCCAGTCTGATGAGCGCACAAGAATAAATGGCTCGCACTGTTGTCATCTACGTGCGTAGGTTATGGGGTCTAGTCCGGCAGTACCTTAAATAAGCCTCTAGACTAGATCTTACCGATGCAAGCTGTTGTACTAGTGTACACTTAACAAACAGTTAATTGTGTATAAGTTGGGTTTAACAGCTCATTGATGCAAATATCTAATCAGCCAAACACATGGCAGCAGCTGGGTGCATTTAGATGTGTGGTCATGGTCAGGACGATCTTCTTCCACTCAAACCTGGGAGCAGTTCTCTGGGTAAAAGCGCCTCGTTGTGCCACTTGTTACAACTGAGGTATGCAGAGGAGCATTTCTGAACACACGTCAAACTACAGCAACTGAAGACCCTCTCGGTGGCACTGTCTGTTAAGAACAGGAAACTGGGTTCTTCAATTTGCAAGGACTTACAAATATCTAATCAGCCAAACACATGTCAGCAACTGGGTGTATTTAGATGTGTGGACATGGTCAGGACGATCTTCTGCCACTCAAACCTAGCATCAGAATGGAGAAGAGCATGGCATGTCTGTTGTTGCCAGATGGGCTGATCTGAGTATTTCTGCTCAACTTGTGGGATTTTAACACACAGCCATCTCCAGGGTTTGCGGAGGATGGTCTGGGAAAGAGAAAAAAATATCCAAGGTAGCAGTAGTTCTCTAGGTTAAAGTGCCTCGTTGTGCCGCTTGTTACAACTGAGGTATGCAGAGGTCCATATCTGAACGCACATGTCAACCTACAGCAACTGAAGACGCTCCAGGTGGCACTGTCTGTTAAGAACAGGACCCAAAAAAAAACACACAGTAGAAGGTTGGAAAGTTGTTGCCTGGTTCTCATTTGTCTTGATTTGCATCGTGATTTGCTTGGATCCTTCCTGCCTTGTATCAACAGGTTCAGGCTGCTTTCTTGGCCCACCTAAATAAATAATTTAACCTTTAATTGTCCCGCAATGGGGCGGCACAGGTTAGCGCTGATGCCTCACAGCAAGAAGGTTTCGGGTTCGAATCCATGGGCTGACTGGGCCTTTCTGTGTGGGCGTGTTCTCCCTGTGTCTGCATGGGTTCTCTCTGGGTACTCCGGCTTCCTCCCACTGTCTAAATGGGCATTGGTTGTCTGTCTCTCTGTGTTAGCCCTGCGATAGACTGGTGACCTGTCGATGGTGTACCCCATCATGTACCCCCCGATGACAGCTGGGATAGGCTCCAGCACCCCCGCGACCCTTCACAGGGCAAGCAGTTACAGAAGTTGAATGAATCAGAGGGGAAATTGCAGTTCCTGTTTGACCCATCCATTTGGATCCATCCAGTTGGAGCAGTGGGGGTTAGATGCTTGCTCAGGGCACCACAGCCATGGACACAGTAGGAGGCGAACCAAGCTGCACCTCTATCCACTACTCCACAGCTCTCACCTTTGGGCCCCTTAGTACAAATTGAGAATGGTTTAGATGCCGCAACCTACTTGCTGATCATGTCCATGGCTTTATGACGATGGACATGGTTCACTGTATACCACATAGATAATATGATCTCAGTCTGGTTTCTTGACTTCATTGTAATCACAGGCCTCCCCTGTCACCTGATCTCAATCCAACATAGCACTCGTATTAAATGGGAGAAGGCCAAACTGATTCTGTGTTACTCATTGTGCAAGTGTAAAAATATAGGACGTCATAAAGTGTGTCATGGGCTTTGCTACAGGTCTTCAGTACAGGACAGAGTCCCTCTCAAACAGAGTCCTTCTCATCTGTAGCCAGCGCATCTAGAACCTTGCAGATAGGAAGGTTTGATAAATACCCTTTCGGTCACAGGGGGTATGGATCTTGCACTCTCATTCTGCAATCACCTCAGCAGTGTGCAAGCAACATTTTAGCAGAACGTGGGACATAAAGATAAAAGAGATAAAGAGATAAAGATAAAGAGCCTTTATTTGACATTATATTATACAAGTATCTATAACGAGATTGCATGGTCAGACATGGAGGGTTGGTCCTGAGCCGCTGCACTCGCGCGCGCAGCCACTGTGGCCCAACCTGACCGGTGCCTAACACCTAGCATGTTTTGATGATGGGAGGAAACCGGAGTGCCCGGAGAAAACCCACGCAGACACGGGGAGAACATGCAAACTCCACACAGAAAGGCCTCCGCCCCGGTGATTTGAACTAGCGACCTTCTTGCTGTGAGGCACCAACGCTACCCACTGTGCCACCGTGCTGCCAAATCTGCGAGTTTTCACATTGCAAAGAGATCAGTCATGGAGAAGCACATTTGAAAGAAAGTTTGCTACTGCTTGGATCCTTTTGCCAAGGTGGAAAATTTAAAATCACTTGAAGGAAGGCATGAGCAAGAGTCACCTTACAATGACATAGATCACATTGCCGACAGGATTACTCTGTTGGGGTTTTGCATTCTGCTGTAAACGGCCCTCTTTTTGAGCTTTGACTGGCACCGTCTGTCTGAGACGATGATGCCACAGACTTGACTGAGGAGGAACCTTACCAGAAAACCAGAAAGAGTTGCGAAGGTGACTTCCCTCCTAACCTCCGACAAGGTGAGTGCTGCTGTAGAAACAAGTTTGGAATATTAAATAGAACCAAGAATGAGGCCAGGATATTACCCACCGGGGCTGCATTCATTGCACAAAATATTATATTGTTTTGTTAAATGGATAAATCACAGGCTATATAGCACATAGTTTGATGGATGAGCTCAACTTGGCTTGAAAAGTAGAATGATTTATTACGCTGGGACTGTGTAATGAGAGTCTTTCCTGATAAAAACCTCTGCCTTCTGCATGCCATTTTTTTTGTTTTAACTCAACTACATTCTGGACGTATTTAAATTAACCGCCTGTATGCCAAAAATGTGATATAGCTCACCTTACATCCAAGTGGAGTTGCCTACGCTAGCAAAACTCTCTAAAAACAATAATTCTTCTGGACGTGAATGGATGACCTGAAAAATGCACATGCAGGTTACCTGAAAACTAGTAAGCGATCGAAATCCACACGTGCAAAGCGGCATTTGTACACTGCTTGTGTTTTGCTGAAGATTGTATCAAGCATAATTATGAAACAGAATTATATGTTAAAACAAATTTACGAAGAAATCAGAGATCCTTGATTGCCCAATTAAGAATGGGAATTCTTCCCCTGGCACTTGAGGTCGGCAGATTTAAAAATATCCCAGAGGAACAGAGACTTTATGAATTTTGTGATTTACGAGAAGTGGAGAATGAATCACATTTTCTTTTATACTGTCCCTTCTATGATGAACTAAGAATATTCTGGAGTAATGATGATGTCAGGATGGAATGTTTGTTTACTTTTAATGTTTATAAGTTAGCCTCTTTTGTTACTAAAGCCTGGATGAAACATCAGGATAGTTTGTATCGTTAATGTTAATATTGTTTAGCATCTACTTTTGGTTTTTGGTCTGTCTATGTTTTATAATGGTGTCTTGTAAGCCCTTGTGGGCTGGGCATGTTAATGCATGACACAATAATAAAATAAAAATAAAAAATAAAAAAAATAAAAATGTATCAGTCAAAAACATCATGAGAGAATAGCAGACCTCTCCTCTTCTTCTCTTTGCATCTAAATACAATCATAACATGAAGGTATTTCGGTAAATGGCTGAAATAAAAAAAAAAATGTGTCAGTGTCAGGAAGAACTGAAAAGCCTGGAGGCAACTTTTAAAGTTTGTAGACCTCTATTTGATGCCCTAAAGGGGGGGGGGGGGGATAAGAGAAATCAACTCCAGATGCTGTAAATGTTCGGTAAATGGACATATCCAAAAGAATTGTCTGTAATACCAGAAAATCTGAAATCTATGTATGCAAAGTGTATTTTAGATCACATTAAAGTTGAAAGAAGATATAAAACATCTCCCTCTTTAAGATTTCTGTCTATCCTTTTGTCTCTTCCAGTGTAAATTCTCCTGTGGAAAACATGATGAGGAAGATGTGCATTCTTGTCCCCCTGCTTCTCGTCCTTGTTCCTTTGTGTGAGCAAGCACTTCAGAACATAACATCATATAATACCGGTATCATGACATGGAGTGAGGCACAGGCCTTCTGCAGGACCCACCACACTGACCTGGTTACGCTCAGAAATGAAGAAGAGAATCAGCAGCTTTCCAGATACAGAGGATGGATCGGTATGCACAGAGAGGATGACAATAGCCCATGGAAGTGGTCCAGAGGAGACAAGAAAGTCAACTTCACCTTGTGGGGCCCTGGTGGTAAGCAACACATAAAAGCTTTTTTTTAAAGAGATTTTTCACAATAAACAAAATAAACAAATTCAGTGGTTACGTTTTGTCGGTGGTTACAAGCGTGTATCTCGTGGGGCTACTCCACATATTGTTGTTATACCTGAGGGTTGTATGGGTACCTTCAAGACACCCGATATATTGACTGCCAGAAGGGACCTAGCTTTGAACAAAACCAGAACATGTGTGGCTGGTGCTTGCCTACATCGATCACGCAAAGGTTCTGCATTAGGGATAAATTTGGTTAGTTTGGTTAGTTTAAGGCGATGCACAACCTTGAACTTCCTTCCATATTGATGAAGAATGTATCCTATCTATGCTTTCTTTCAACATCATCAGGGAGTGTCATCCCCAAGTCCTCCTCTTATCTTAACTTATCAGGATTTAGAAATGAATAGATCATTCCAATACATCCTTTGGAGTATGGATTGAGTTTCAAAGTGGAGTCTAAGAGAGAGCTCTGTGGTTGCGATGGAAAGGAAGTAAAGAAGAATGCTGATACAAAGCAAAAATTCAAAGAAATGAGAGCGAGGGATATTGAACTTCGACAGTAGCTCATCAAAGGATACAACAATATTATTGAAGTGATCCCTCTTCTGAGCCAAGCACTAAAAGCACCCTCTATTATTAAAGGTGATTTTTCACTATAGGAGCATAGATGGAAGGTTCAGTTAGTGAAAAAAAGTCTCCTAAATTGTGACCCGATTTTAAAAGAACGTTTTACAGTCGGATTTTGGGTATATTTGGATATAGGCTCAGATAGGGGAATATTTAAGAAATATATATTATATATATATATTAAATATTATATATATTAAAAAAAAAAAAAAACTAACTGATGGAAGCCCACATGAAAGCGGAGTTTTGTGAAAAATTTTGCAAAAAAAAAAAAAAAAAAAAAGTGTACCACCGAAGCACTGAAACCCTACCGTGCCATGTAAATGCAAAGCATGTTGCAGTGAGCACAGAAACTGAAGGAGCTGTTAGCGCTAACAGTCCCGGTCTGAGTATGGACAAGACATGTACTTAAGTACTTAAAATGGCACTTTAACTTTAGGTCTGTTCAGTTTTGGCCAGGGATATTTTCTTTCTTTTTCTACTGTTTTGAATTGAAATGCAATTAAATGCACTTTTCCAGACGTTAAAAGTGCTTGAGTTTACAATATATACAATATACAATATATACAATATATTATCAAATAAACTAAATTAAATTAAATTAAATTCAAGTCTGTGTCTATTATTTGATTCAGTCGTCCACTAAAATCCATTTAAATTAAAAAAAATGTTGTTTTTTGGGGCAAATATTGTTATGAGATTAAGATGTGATTAATCGAGATTAATTTATTACAAAGCCTCTCATTAATTAGATTAATTTTTTTAATCGAGTCCCACCCCTAAATCCTTGTATTCGTAGCCCAGGGAGGGATAATCCACCTCTTTTATGGTGCCCTTTACGTATCACATAAGAGTTTTTAAGTTAAAGTTCAATGATATTTTTGTCAGACTATTTGTGTTTGAGATGGAATACAGTCAATTTTGAAAGTTGAAGACTTTAGCTGTCATTGTGGAACCTAATATTTTTTGATGGAAATTCCTTGCCATATTACATAGTTGTAGTATAGTATTATCAGGGTGGATAACAATTAATTTACAACTTCAGCAGTTCAAATTCTGCAAGGTACATTTGAACCAGGAGTACTGGTGAATGATCTGTTCTGAGGTCTAGAAGATTTAAGTATCTCTTTGCCTTTTGGGTCACTAGCTACCAACAGAACACCCACTTGATCAAGGTCCAAAAAAAAAATAATAAAAAAAATAAATAAATAAAACAAAAAAAAATATGTATTTTTTCTGTTTTCTTGCAGAACCAGTCTCAAACCGACACTGTGTCGCTAGGTGGGCCTATTCAAGGCGATGGTATGCCATTGACTGTCATCGTGCAGAGGATTTCATCTGTTACGATGAGAGGCTGGTCCTGGTGAAAGAGAACAAGACGTGGGAGGAGGCACTGGACCACTGCAGGTCTCTCGGGAGAGTGGACACAAATAATCTAGCCTCTGCCTACTGGAACCACAGCTACGACCTGATCACAATGACCTCTGAATTTGACCACAGCTATGCAAGAACTGAAGCACAAGAAGCTACCACTGATGAGGTTGGACAGTTTTCTTGTTGTTTAGCATATGTGTTGTTGAGCAACTCATCCTCTGTGTTCAGATTCACTTTTTTTATCTGGTAAATGTTGCTAGGTGTGGACAGGCCTGCGATTCCTGGCTGGTGAGTGGCTGTGGGTGAGTGGAGAACAGGTGAATTACAATATTCCAAGCTGTGAGGCTGACCGTTTCTGTGGTGTCCTGGAGAAGAAAGGCGAGTTACACTTTGGGCTAAGGAGCTGCAACGAGAGAAGAAAATTCTTTTGTCACAAGAGGTCTTAAACTAGTGGTGACATGTAGCTAAAATGCATTTGTACTGAATTTAAGGACAGGTTTGAGGTATCTGTGCTTCTCTTTGGATTTTATGGTGAAATGCATCTGCCATTACATCTCATAAAGTAATGCTCTATATTCTGTAGGACTGGTTTGACATGTAATAATATATTTGGGGGTGGGCTAGAATGAATAGAAAAAATAAAGCAAGTGACACATCAAAATATATTGTAGTGGCTAGTTTTGTACTGAGCCGCTACCGGCTGATAGTGGGCTGATAGGAAGCTGTGTTGGGACGTGTACTCAGTTTAAAAGAAAATAATAAACCAATAGTCCGTTTTCCGTGATTTACTTAGAATGTCCTTTTATTTCTAGTGACGGTGCCTTTGGTTATAATGAAAACAAAATGGTTGAAAAAATAAACTCGAGCACAGTCGAAAACTGTTGGGCTCCTTCCACTTCAGCAAACAAAACACATAATTAACCAAACTTAAACACAATGTGTTTGTTGTGCAATGTGTAGCTAAACGTTAAAAAAGAAGCATACACGTTGAAGTTTGCCTCCTGAGTGAAAAGCGAGAGCTGAGCCGCCATTTTAGGTCGCGGTTGGAACTTGAATTAATAGTTGAATGATAATTCAGTGCTGGTACTTTAATTTCATTTATTTTACTGATATATCTGAAGCTAAAATGCCTGCATGAGCGTTGCCTTGTTGTATGACAGGCCAGGTTTTTCAGTTAGGATCGCTGGTGAATCAAATCAAATTTATTTATATGGCACTTTTCATGCCTTTTAAAAGCAATACAAAGGCTAAAAACAGCAAAAACAAAACCAAACAAAAAATCCAACCCTCCCACCCCCATAAAAACACAGAGACACGAGACACACACATACCCCCCCCCCCCCCCCCCCCCCCCCCCCCCCCCAACACACACACACACACACACACACACACACCCACACGAGAGAGACATGGCCGGGCACCGAGACCTGGAGAAAGCCACCTTTGGGGGCCGACCACACCGAGAGGGCCTCCAGCCCACGACTGCAGGGAGCACCGCCATAGAGACAGCCCCGACCCGGGCAGACAGGAGGCCCCACACCAAAGGTGCAGAGCCCTCCAGCCACCAGGGCCAGAGCCGCCCACAGGACAGCACCCCCGTCAGTAGACCAGAAGCAACTCCCAGTGTGGTCGGCCCCCATGAGGAAACACTGGGGCTAAAAACCGAGGACTAAAACTGTAAAATAGGACAAAAATGACCAATATAGATAAAATGCTTTTCAGCTCATAAAATTAAAACATGTAGTTATAACATATAATTAAAATAAAAATAGAAAAGGAAATGATAAAAAGTCTGATAAAAACTACTAAAAACTAAAAATTGCTAAAAACTGAGGGACTGAAACTAAAACTGTAAAATGGGTAAGAGAATCAATTAAAAGCCTGGTTGAAAAGGTGAAGCCACCTGGAGCTGCGGAAAGAAAGATGGCGAAACCACCCATTGGAGAGAGACTTGGAGGATCACTGTTCTGCAAAACTCACCTGCACCCTGTGGACAAAGACACTGATTCTTACATTGAAATTTGAGTTACTGGTTCATTGATCTGTGAGATGTGAGATTTGAGTTGTATTTTTATTTATTTTTATTTTTTGTATTTTATTGAACTCCGTTTTCTTTTAATTATTCACTTTTCCTTATTGTGTGCCAAATTGGTAATGGATGGGTTGTGTAAAGTGAGTAAAAGCTTTAAAAATGCTCCACCACGGCATAGACCCCTTTATGATGGCTTGTGATCATCTAGTTAAAGGAACAGTATGTAAGATTCTGGCCAAAACTGGCCAAAACTGGTACTGCAATCACTTTCAAAATACTGTAGAACGGTGTATCCCCTCCAACCTCCCCCCTGACTCGAGGTTGCCAGGTTACCGAGGTAACGTTAGGCTACTCAATAGTCTCAATTACGTTTCACATTGCCATAATCGACGTGCTAATGTTGTTTTCCTCGGCGTTTCAGCATAATGACAGAGAAACGGGCTCATAATGCATTGCTAATGTTAGCAATGACGACTCGCCGTTTTTATTTCCCAAACAATTCCTCACCTTTTCAATTCGATGACCCACCTCCTCTGTATGCGCTAACGTAACGTTACTTTGCACGAACATGCATAACTTTGTTCGACTGTCGTGAATATTTTAAATGTCCATTTACATTATGTACAAGTAAGTTAGCCAGGAGAAAATTAGCAACGTTGGCGTCTGTCTTCAAATTCTTCTCCGTTTTCAGCCGTCTCCATCTTTCAAAGGCATCTCCTATACAAATCCTTGTTTTATTTCGGACTTTGTCACGACGTAGTTCGGATTCATAACGAGGTCTTAGGTTTCGTAACGTTATACATGTTTTATCCGACACGTTCGTAGCTGCAGCTGCGGTAACTAGAGCAGAGCTGGCAACCTGGAAGACGAAACTCTACTGACTTCGTGATTGGCAGATAGGTGGAGGGTGGCGCCTCAGACCAAAACACAAAATGACAACAATAACATCAGTTGAGGGCTGCAACTCTCACTTTCAAATGACAATATCCTGGCCGGACCACTGTTGTCAGTGATATAAGTATTTGAAATGAACATGATTTCTTCATGTCTAGTGACATATCAGGGCCATTTTATGATTAATTGAAATACATTTCTTACATACTGTTCCTTTAAAGATAGTTTCTGTTCTTTTGTATGGTTAATATAATGCTAATGCATGTGCAAGGGTCCATTTTTCTGATAAGTTTAATTTTATTTCTTTGATCCAACAAAAACAGGAAGTGAAATAGTGACAGACAGCTGTGATAGACAGTTGCAGCTGACAACCCCTCATTGAAGCTTGCCAAATGCACCTGCACGCTCCTTTTTGGGATTTGCATTGACAGCAGGAACGTCAAAATACGAATGGCATGTATTTTTTTTCTGATTGATTTGTTTTATATTTGCAGCCTAAGTGTAACCCATGCCGTGGGTTCACTTTAGTTTGCCATATGCAAATTACACACAACCAACACCAGACCTTTAACATATAGAAGAAATAATGACGGAATATGTGCCCCTGCCAAAAAGGGAGCCACATATTAATACCACGTCATTCCGAAAACCACTCCTCTAATTTGTATGTAAATACAATCATGACATGGAAGTATTTTGCTAAACGGCTGAAATAAAAAATATAGATGTGTCAGTGTCAAGAAGAAATGGAAAGCCTGGAGGCAACTTTTAAAGTCTGTAGCTCTCTATTTGATGCCCTACGGGGAATAAAAAAGTCAGAGAAATCAACTCCAGATGATGTAAATGTTCCCACTTGATTATCATTAAAAGTAGCAATCACAGACTCTGTAGTATCTAGAGGAGTCAACTGACCCAGGCCCACCTGTGAAAATTCTCCAAGACCCCAAAAGGAACTTGCATTTGCATGCTACTGCTTTGCCTTCTGTTGGCACAACCTGGAAGGTAGAAAGCAAGGGAGACGTCTTGAAATATATCATGTGGCATTACTCTGCATATTTGCCAAGGTTTTGCATGATGCTATGATTGGCCATCTGAGTTTATATGACCAGTGCAGTCTACCAGAAATGAATATTTGACGTGCTAGACTGAGGAACACCTTTACCAGAATACCTGGAGGTTCACAGCTGGCTTCCCTCCTGACTTCTCTACAAGGTGAGTGCTGCTTCAGAAACAAGTTTTGGAAATTTAAGTAAAACACTTATCTTGCATGGGGGCGCTGCAGCTTTTACCCACTGGGGCTGGATGAATTGCATAATATGTCATTTTGTTATAATATAACTCACCTTCTGTATATTCTGGAAATATCCAAAAGCATTGCCTGTAATACCAGAAAATCTGAAATCTATATTTGCAAAGTGTATTTTAGATCACATTAATGTTCAAAGAAGATATAAAACATCTTCCTCTTTAAGATTTCTGTCTCTTCTTTTTTCATAGATTCTTTTTTTTTTCTTCCAGTGTAAATTCTCCTGTGGAAAACATGATGAGAAAGATGTGCATTCTTGTCCCCCTGCTTCTCGTGATTGTTCCATTGTGTGAGCAAGCAGTTGTAATCTATACAATATATAGTTACGGTACCACGACATGGAGTGAGGCACAGGCCTTCTGCAGGACCCACCACACTGACCTGGTTACACTCAGAAATGAAGTGGAGAATCAGAAGCTTTACGGATACGGAGGATGGATCGGTTTGCACAGAGAGGATGAAAACAGCCCATGGAAGTGGTCCAGAGGAGACAAGAGAGCCAACTTCACCTTGTGGGGTCATGGTGGTAAGCGACACATAAAAGAGTTTTTCAGCTGAAGTTCAATGATATTTTTGTCAGAATATTTGAGATGAAATACAGTCAATTCTAAAAGTTGACAACTTCAGCTCTCATTGTGGAACCTAATATTTTTGATGTAGGTTCAAAGTTGGCCCATACACTACTATTTTGTTAACCATATTACATAGCTGTAGTATAGTGTTATCAGCGTGGCTGACAATTTATTTGCAACTTCAGCAGTTCAACTTCTACAAGGTACATTTGAAAAAGAAGTACAGGTGAATGATCTGTTCTGAGTTCTAAAGGATTTAAGTATCTCTTTGCCTTTTGGGTCACCAGCTACCGACAGGACACCTACTTGATCAAGGTCAACAACAAAAAAAAAAAAGACTGATAATGAAACTTAGCCATGTATTTTTTATTTTTACTTCTTGCAGAACCAGACCCAGATGAACACTGTGCTTCTAAGTCCACCCATTTAGACATATGGCAGAACTTTGCATGTGATAGTGATCGTTCCTACATCTGTTACGACGAGTTGCTGGTCCTGGTGAAAGAGAACAAGACATGGGAGGAGGCATTGGACCACTGCAGGTCTCTCGGGCGAGTGGACACCTCTACCTACAGGGACCACCGTTACGACCTGGTCACACTGACCTCTGATTTTGAACACAGCTACGCAAGAACTGAAGCACAAGAAGCTACCACTGATGAGGTCGGGAAGATTTCTACTCTGCATTTGAGCAACTCATTGTCTGTATTCAAATTGACTTTTTTTCTCTGGTAAATGTTGCTAGGTGTGGACAGGCCTGCGTTTCCTGGCTGGTGAGTGGCTGTGGGTGAGTGGAGAACAGGTGAATTACAATATTCCAAGCTGTGAGGCTGACCGTTTCTGTGGTGTCCTGGAGAAGAACGGTACTTCATCCTTTGGGATAAGGAGCTGCAACGAGAGAAGAAACTTCTTTTGTCACAAGAGGTTTTAAACTAGTAGACTGACGCAGCTAAACACAATTACCTGAATACTTTAGGATAAGATAAAGGTGTCTTTGTTTATCTTTACATTTCATGAAATATAGTACCTTGCTATCATTATATTCTGAAAGTAAACCTCTGTAAAATACTTTTATCTAGTGTTGAATTTATGAACCTGTCTACTGTAATGAAAGGCCTGATTGTACCAGTGATATGTTGCTTCCTTTACCTTCTATATTATTATAAAAGTCACATTTTTAGTGGAGGTCATTTTCATTCACTGGAGTATTTTACAGTTCACTTGGCTTTGGCTTGTATTCATTAAAAACACTTTTCAAGCCTACTTGTACTCCATTTTTTCCCAATTAAACATGGTGTGCAAGTATATACAAATATAATATAAAAAAAATTATGAAAATATTTTTATCAAAAATGCAGTGTTGTAACTTTTATAAAAGTATTTCAGCATTAAGTTTTCCAGTTCCCTCCACATGATTCTGCTTTGCAACCTGTTGGCATGCCGGAAAGATGACTCGGAAGAGACGAAGCAAATGTAAAGTCTTGCAACTTAGGATGTGTCATACCTGGCAAGGTGCATCTGCAGGTTTTGCATGATGTTGTGATTGCACATTGGAGTCTAAAGGCTGTGTTTGTCTGTGGTATGAGTATTTAACAGACTTGGCTGAGGAGAAGACTTTCTAAGCTGACTTCCTCTCCTCTTGTCTCAAAAAGGTGAGTGCTGCTGTACAAACTGGTGTGGAAAGTTAAGTTGAGCAAGGAAATACCATTGCAGGGGCTGGGGTTTATTTCCCACTAGGGCTGCATGGTGTGTGATAGGAAGCACTTGCCTTGTTCATTTTACTAGTTAAACGTATGCCATGTGATTTCTAAGTAAATCACAGCCCGTATTATGATGTATGACCCACCGACTGTGTATTCTGGAAATATAGAAAATAATTGCCTGTAATACCAGAAAATCTTGAATGTATTAATGCAGTTAATTTTGGATCGCATTAATGTTCAAAGAAGATACCAGTAGTCGAGACATTTCACAGTCACTATCAGCGAATTATTTGCCTCTCTATGTCTATGAAGATCTACCTGTCTCTTCTTTTTTTGTGGATTCTTTTTTTTTTTTTCTCTTCCAGTGTAAATTCTCCTGTGGAAAACATGATGAGGAAGATGTGCATCCTTGTGTCCCTGCTTCTTATCATTGTTCCTTTGTGTGAGCAAGCACTTATACGTAATACAATAAATTATGGCAATGCCATGACTTGGTATAAGGCACAGGACTTCTGCAGGACCCACCACACTGACCTGGTTACAATCAGGAATGAAGAAGAGAATCAGCAGCTTTACACAATCAAAGGATGGATCGGTTTGCACAGAGAGGATGACAACAGCCCGTGGAAGTGGTCCAGAGGAGACAAGAAAGCCAACTTCACCTTGTGGGCCACTGGTGGTGAGCAACACATAAAAGAGTTTTTAAGCTGAAGTTCAATGATATTTTTGTCAGAATATTTGTTTTTGAGATGAAATACAGTCAATTATGAAAGTTGACGACTTCAGATCTCATTGTGGAACCTAATATTTTTGATGGAAGTTCAAAGTTGGCCCATAGACTACTACTTACTAATAATATTACATAACTAGTGTATTATTGTCATGGTGGCTGACAATTTATTTGCAACTTCAGCAGTTCAAATTCTACAAGGTGCATTTGAACAAGGAGTACAGGTGAATGATCTGTTCTGAGGTCTAGAGGATTTAAGTATCTCTTTGCCTTTTGGGTCACCAGCTACCAACAGGACGCCTACTTGATCAAGCTCAAAAAAAAGAAAAGACTAATAGTGAAACTTAGCCATGTATTTCTTTTTTCTGCTCTTGCAGAACCAGACCCAGGCCAACACTGTGCTTTTAAGAGGCCCTCTAAAAACGAATGGAGGAACGCTTTGTGTGATAATAGACATAAATTCACATGTTACGATGAGTTGCTGGTCCTGGTGAAAGAGAAGAAGACGTGGGAGGAGGCATTGGATCACTGCAGGTCTCTCGGGGGAGAGGACACCTCTGCCTACTGGAACCACAGCTACGACCTGGTCACACTGACCTCTGATTTTGACCACAGCTACGCAAGAACTGAAGCACAAGAAGCTACCACTCATGAGGTCGAGCAGATTTCTACTCTGCATTTGTGCAACTCATTGTCTGTATTCAAATTGACTATTTTTCTCTGGTAAATGTTGCTAGGTATGGACAGGCCTGCGTTTCCTGGCTGGTGAGTGGCTGTGGGTGAGTGGAGAACAGGTGAATTACAATATTTCAAGCTGCGAGGCTGACCGTTTCTGTGGTGTCCTGGAGAAGAACGCCACTTCATCCTTTGGGATAAGGAGCTGCAACGAGAGAAGAAACTTCTTTTGCCTCAAGAGGCTTCAAACCAGTGAATCCATGTAGTAAAATACATTTAGTTGAGTACTTTAGTACAAATTAAAGGTGTCTTTGTTTGTCTTTACATTTCATCATCAATAGTACCTTGCTATTATCATATTTTGAAAGTAAACCTCTGTATAATACTCCAAATACAGGAATGGTTTGGCATCATTTCATCTAGTGTTGAATTTATAAACCTGTCCACTGTAATGAAAGGCCTGATTATACCAGTGATATGTTGCTTCCCTTACATTCTATATTGTTATAAAAGTGGCATTTTCAGTGGAGGTCATTTTCATTTCAGTGGAATATTATACAATTCACATGGTTTTGGCTTGTATTCATTACAAACCCTTTTCAAGCCTACTTGTTGTACTCCATTTGTTTCCAATAATACATGGTGTGCAAGTACATACAAATATAATATAAAAAAATTATAAAAATATTTCTTAAAAATGCAGTGTTGTAACTTTCATAAAAGTATTTCAACATAAAATTTTCCAGTTCCCTCCACATGACCGTGCATTTGCATGATTCTGCTTTGCAACCTGTTGGCATGCCGGAAAGATGACTTGGTAGAGTGGAAGCAAATGTAAAGGCTTGCAACTTAGGATGTGTCATACCGGGCAAGGTGCATGTGCAGGTTTTGCATAATCTTGTGACTGGACATTGGAGTCTTAAGGTTGTGTTTGTCTGTGGTATGAGTATTTAACAGACTTGGCTGAGGAGAAGACTTTCTAAGCTGACTTCCTCTCCTCTTGTCTCAAAAAGGTGAGTGCTGCTGTAGAAACTGGTGTGGAAAGTTAAGTTGAGCAAGGAAATAATATTGCAGGGGCTGGGGTTTATTTCCCACTAGGGCTGCGTGGTGTGTGATAGGAAGCACTTGCCTTGTTCATTTTACTAGCTAAACGTATGCCATGTGATTTCCAAGTAAATCACAGTCAGTATTATGACGTATGACCCACCTACTGTGTATTCTGGAAATATAGAAAATAATTGCCTGTAATACCAGAAAATCTTAAATCTATTATTGCAGTTAATTTTAGATCGCATTAATGTTCAAAGAAGATACCAGTGGTCGAGACGTTTCGCAGTCACTATCAGCAAAACATCTCCCTCTTTATGTCTGTGAAGATCTGCCTGTCTCTTCTGTTACATGGATTCTTTTTTTTTCTCTTCCAGTGTAAATTCTCCTGTGGAAAACATGATGAGGAAAATGTGCATCCTTGTACCCCTGCTTCTTATCATTGTTCCTTTGTGTGAGCAAGCACTTATAAGCATTACAAAATATTATGGCAATGGCACGACATGGTATAAGGCACAGGCCTTCTGCAGGACCAACCACACTGACCTGGTTACAATCAGGAATGAAGAAGAGAATCAGCAGTTTTACAGCTACAGAGGATGGATCGGTTTGCACAGAGAGGATGACAACAGCACATGGAAGTGGTCCAGAGGAGACAAGAAAGCCAACTTCACCTCGTGGGCCTTTGATGGTAAGCAAGACATAAAAGAGTTTTTAACCTGAAGTTCAATGATATTTTTGTCAGAATATTTGTGTTTGAGATGAAATACAGTCAATTATGAAAGTTGACGACTTCAGCTCTCATTGTGGAACCTAATATTTTTGATGGAAGTTCAAAGTTGGCCCATAGACTACTAGTTACTAACCATATTACATAACTAGTATATTACTGTTATGGTGGCTGACAATTTATTTGCAACTTTAGCAGTTCAAATCCTGCAAGGTACATTTGAACAAGGAGTACAGGTGAATGATCTATTCTGAGGTCTAGAGGATTTAATTATGTCTTTGCCTTTTGGGTCACCAGCTACCAACAGGACGCCCACTTGATCAAGGTCAAAAGAAAGAAAAGACTGATAGTGAAACTTAGCCATGTATTTCTTTTTTCTACTCTTACAGAACCAGACCCAGGCCAACACTGTGTTCGTAAGAAGTCCTCTTGCAATGAATGGCGGAACACTTGGTGTGATAAACCACGTAGCTTCACGTGTTACAATGAGTTGCTGGTCCTGGTGAGAGAGAAGAAGACGTGGGAGGAGGCGTTGGACCACTGCAGGTCTCTCGGGCGAGTGGACACCTCTGCCTACTGGAACCACAGCTACGACCTGGTCACACTGTCCTCTGATTTTGACCACAGCTACGCAAGAACTGAAGCACAAGAAGCTACCACTGATGAGGTCGGGCTGATTTCTACTCTGCATTTGAGCAACTCATCCTCTGTATTCAAATTCACTTTTTTTCTCTGGTAAATGTTGCTAGGTGTGGACAGGCCTGCGTTTCCTGGCTGGTCAGTGGCTGTGGGTGAGTGGAGAACAGGTGAATTACACTATTCCAAGCTGTGAGGCCGACCGGTTCTGTGGTGTCCTGGAGAAGAGCGGCACTTCATCCTTTGGGCTAAGGAGCTGCAACGAGAAAAGAAACTTCTTTTGTCACAAGAGGCTTTAAACCAGTAGATTGATGCAGCTAAACACATTTATCTGACTACTTTAGTACAAATTAAAGGCGTCTTTGTTTGTCTTCACTTTTCATGAAAAATAGTACCTTGCTATCATTATATTCTGAAAGTAAACCTCTGTATAATACTCCAAATATAGGAATGGTTTGGCATCATTTTATCTAGTGTTGAATTTATAAACCTGTCTACTGTAATGAAAGGCCTGATTATACCAGTGATATGTTGCTTCCCTTACCTTCTACTGTGTATTATTATAAAAGTAGGATTGTCAGTGGAGGTAATTTTCATTCAGTGGAGTATTTTACAATATACTTGAGTTTGGCCTGTATTTATTAAAAACCCTTTTCAAGCCTAATTGTTTTATTGCATTTTGTTTCCTAATAAAACATGATATCCAAATATATAGAAATATAATAGATAAAATAAAACTATTTTTCAAAAATATAATGTTTTATATCTTTTATAAAAGTATTCCAAAGCTGAAGCGCAGGCGTCACTACAAGATCAGGATGCAAATGGGCAGCTGACACATTAGTGGCACAAGCTGAAAGTGCGCTGAAACTGAAGGACATCATTGGGAAGTCATGCACAAGGAGGCAAGGACTCGTATACACCCACTTCCAGCAGTGGGGAAAATCAGACCCAAGACAGAGGAGAGACATGATCCAAGCCGAGGTCCGACACATGGAGGAAGAAAGGCGCAGGTCTAGGGCCGTTGAACTTGGTTCACAAGGGGCCTGGACAAGGTGGGACTTGCCAAATTGGAAATAAAGTCTGATTCTGATTCTGATTCTGATCACGTGGCCTGAACTCTGGAGACTGGAGCCCTTCCACATCTTTTTAATCCTCTGATCAATGTACGACACCCTTCCATCACCAAAGAACCTCCACAGATGGGGAATGAGGGACGACCCACTGTGCAGGCTATGTGAGAGAGAGGAACAATAGCGCACATATTGTTGGGATGCAAGACAGCTCTCAGCCAGGGAAGATACAGATGGTGCCATGACAAGGTTCTCTGTGCAATGGCCGACATCATGGAGCAGGAAAAACAGAAAAAACGTCAGACCAATGTGAGGCCAACACCATCTATACAGTTCATCAGGAAAGGGGAGAAACCAGCAGCCCCCAGAAAGCCCTCCTCCAAGCAGCACAATCGTGGGAGATGAAGGTTGACCGGGGAAGGAGATCACTCTTCCCCCAGGTTGTGCAAACATCGCAGAGGTCTGACTGTGGGCAGATGGATGCAAAGAGGCCCACGAGAGGAAAGCCTCAAAGTATCAGGACCTCGTCGAGGAGTGCAGTGACAAAGGAAGGGAGACCTGGCTATTCCCAGTTAAGGTTGGTTGCAGGGGTTGGCACAGTCTGTGTGGAAGATGCTCACAGCTCTGGGAATAGCAGGAAGGGAGAGGAAGGCAGCTGTCTGTAGGTTAGGGGAGGCAGCAGAAAGAGCATCTTGTTGGATCTGGAATAGGAGAGAGGAGTTGATCCGGGAGCTAGGAGGAGATGGGCAGTGTTTGGCCATCACTGCTGACCCGCCAATCTGAGTATGTTGTGGTTTAGGGTCGAAATGCCACATGATAATTGGATACCACCTGATGACATCTTCTTCTGGCTGACAGTTACAGTCATGCAGATGTGACTTAAGTAAGTAGCATCAATGAAGATGTATCCTATAGTTTCAACATAAAATTTTCCAGTTCCCTCCACATGACCGTGCCTTTGCATGATTCTGCTTTGCAACATCTTGGCACACCGTAAAGATGACTCGGAAGAGATCAAGCAAATGTAAAGTCTTGCAACTTAGGATGTGTCGTACCTGGCAAGGTGCATCTGCAGGTTTTGCATGACCTTGTGACTGGACATTGGAGTCTAAAGGCTGTGTTTGTCTGTGGAATGAGTATTTAACAGACCTGGCTGAGGAGAAGACTTTCTAAGCTGACTTCCTCTCTTCTTGTCTCTAAAAGGTGAGTGCTGCTGTAGAAACCGGTGTGGAAAGTTAAGTTGAGCAAGGAAATACCATTGCAGGGGCTGGGGTTTATTTCCCACTAGGGCTGCATGGTGTGTGATAGGAAGCACTTGCCTTGTTCATTTTACTAGTTAAATGTATGCCATGTGATTTCTAAGTAAATCACAGACCGTATGATGACGTATGACCCACCTACTGTGTATTCTGGAAATATAGAAAATAATTATACTAGAAAATCTTAAATCTATTGATGCAAAGTGAATGTTAGATCACATTAATGTTCAAAGAAGATACTAGAGATTGAAATGTTTCACAGCCACTATCAGCAAAACATCTCCCTCTTTATGTCTATGAAGATCTGCCTGTAGCTTCTTTTTCCGTGGATTCTTTTTGTCTCTTCTAGTGTAAATTCTCCTGTGGAAAACATGATGAGGAAGATGTTCATCCTTGTGTCCCTGCTTCTTGTCATTGTTCCTTTGTGTGAGCAAGCACTTATAAGCTTTACAAAATATTATGGCAATGGCACGACATGGTATAAGGCACAGGCCATCTGCAAGACCCACCACACTGACCTGGTTACAATCAGGAATGAAGAAGAGAATCAGCAGCTTTACGGATTCAAAGGATGGATTGGTTTGCACAGAGAGGATGACAACAGCCCATGGAAGTGGTCCAGAGGAGACAAGAAAGCCAACTTTACCTTGTGGGACTCTGATGGTAAGCAACACATAAAAGAGTTTTTAAGCTGAAGTTCAATGATATTTGTGTTCGAGATGAAATACGGTCAATTATGAAAGCTGAAGACTTCAGCTCTCATTTTGGAACCTAATATTTTTTGATGGAAGTTCAAAGTTGACCCATAGACTACTATTTACTAACCATATTGTATAACTAGTGTATTATTGTCATGGTGGCTGACAATTTATTTGCAACTTCAGCAGTTTAAATTCTGCAAGGTACATTTGAACAAGGAGTACAGGTGAATGATCTGTTCTGAGGCCTAGAGCATTTAAGTATCTCTTTGCCTTTTGGGTCACCAGCTACCAACAGGACGCCAAAGGTCAACAGAAAGAAAAGACTGACAGTGAAACTCAGCCATGTGTTTTTTTCTACTCTTGCAGAACCAGACCCAGGCCAACACTGTGCTTTTAAGAGGCCCTCTGGCAACGAATGGCGGAGCACTTTCTGTGATAAAACACGTAATTTCACATGTTACGATGAGTTGCTGGTCCTGGTGAAAGAGAAGAAGACGTGGGAGGAGGCGTTGGAACACTGCAGATCTCTCGGGGGAGAGGACACCTCTAGAGACCACCATTATGACCTGGTCACACTGACCTCTGGTTTTGACCACAGCTACGCAAGAAGTGAAGCACAAGAAGCTACCACTGATGAGGTCGGGCAGATTTCCACTCTGCATTTGAGCAACTCATCCTCTGTATTCAAATTCACTTTTTTTCTCTGGTAAATATTGCTAGGTGTGGACAGGCCTGCGTTTCCTGGCTGGTGAGTGGCTGTGGGTGAGTGGAGAACAGGTGAATTACAATATTCCAAGCTGTGAGGCCGACCGGTTCTGTGGTGTCCTGGAGAAGAGCGGCACTTCATCCTTTGGGATAAGGAGCTGCAACGAGAGAAGAAACTTCTTTTGCCTCAAGAGGCTTCAAACCAGTGAATCCATGCAGCTAAACACGATTACTCAAGTACTTTAGTACAAATTAAGGGTGTCTTTGTTTGTCTTTACATGTCATGAAAAATAGTACCTTTCTACTATTATATTCTAAAAGTAAACCTCTGTGTAATACTCCATCTATAGGAATGGTTTGGAATCATTTTATCTAGTGTTGAATTTATAAACCTGTCTACTGCAATGAAAGGCCTGATTGTACCAGTGATATGTTGCTTCCCTTACCTTCTATAATATTATAAAAGTAGCATTTTTAGTGTGTAATGTTTTCTGTCATGGTTTGTTTTCTTGGGTTTCTCTTTATTGTATTTTGTTAAGTTCTTGGTTTTTCATAGTCATGGTTAGTGTTTAGTTTTTCTGTTCTGTTTCCTGTTTTATTTTGTTAAGTTCTGGATTTCCTGTTTGTGTAACTCCATGTGTTTTAGGTCATTGGTTTCACCTTGTCTTGTTTCCTTGATTTGCCTCACCTGTGTCTCGTCACCCAATTGTTCCTCGTTTGTGTATATATAGCCCTGCCTTCCCCTGTGTTCCTTGTCATGTCATACTGTTTGTTTGCCTATTTCGTGTGTTTCGTGCCATAGTTTTTTGATGTCTTGTTCTAGTTTTTTCATAGTTTTTTACATTTCATCATCAATACTACCTTGCTATTATCATATTCTGAAAGTAAACCTCTATATAGTGATGGGCAATCGAGGCTTTGTTGAAGCCTCGACACGTGATTCAAAAAAAGGTTCATTACTCGAAGCTTCAGTGACACAGTGCTCTATTAGGACATCTAGTGGACAATAAAATGTAGTGCAATGGAGACGTGTCATACTGGTTCATGCTTGTATGGGACTTGATTTGCCATGCACATTCCTTTTCGACTACATTACATGGATATGTGGTTTAAAGTTTATTATAAGAAACCTATATACATATAACAATAAAATAAATAATAAAGAACCAATGGGAATCGAACCCTTGTTTCGCTAACGAAAGACCGGTGATTTCACAGTGTACCACGAACCTCAGGAGTGATGCGCAGCTGTCGGTGGACCATTTTGATTACGTCACTGCTACACTCTATGAACCGTTGCTAATTTACACTAATGATTATGTTTCAGCACTTACATCAACTATTTTGTTTTGCTCTTGGTATCATGGTTTAGTAGTGTTGGAGAATATTTGTACTGAATGCAACAGTGTCAAACCAAATCTCTCTTGACTCAGTCATTATTTGCTTCGAAGACTCATCTCATCTCTCCTGAAGAGCCGAGACAACCAAACCAGTGACAGGGTTTCTGAATGAAGCAATGAAATGGTTCATACGTCACAAAACACGTGATTTGTCCTAACCAAAACTATACACGCACTTCTGATTATATGTCTATATCTTATCTGTATATAATGATATTTTGAACTATCGATGTAACTATGTCTATCTATAAATCTAGTGTTGTCTAACTATGTAACTAATTTATCTATTTCTCTCTGAATCTATCTCCACAAAATACGCAACTAACTCCAACTACAGCAACAAACCAACCTACTATGCAAAGAAACATTCAAATGAGCACCACTAAATAGGGATAGGGTATCCGAGATATCCCTGAACACACTCGATCCCACCAGGTGATTCACATGACACACCGAACCCCTCAGGTGATTCGTTTGCCGCTGAAGCATTCGAAGCACTTGAACTGCTTCGAACGTCACTGAAGTGCTTCGAACGTCACTAGTCACGTGACCGAACCACGCCTGGCACAGTGGTTCGATACAATTGCTTCATGAGCTACGGCGCATGTGTCGGAGCCTCGGGTGTCAGACGGCCATCACTACCTCTATATAATACTCCAAATGTAGGAATGGTTTGGCATCATTTTATCTAGTGTTCAATTTATAAACCTGTCTACTGTAATGAAAGGCCTGATTATACCGGCGATATGTTGCTTCCTTTACCTTCTACTGTATATTATTATATAAGTAGCATTTTCAGTGGAGGTCATTTTCAGTCAGTGGCATATCTTAAAATTTACTTGGTTTTGGCTTGTATTTATTAAAAACCCTTTTGCCTACTCCTGCCTCCTAAGTCCTGCATTTGGGTCCAAATCTCCTTTCCCCGATACCCGTCCTGACACAGTGGAGGTCATTTTCATTCAGTGGAGTATTTTACAATTCACTTGGTTTTGGCCTGTATTTATTAAAAACACTTTTCAAGCCTAGTTGTTGTACTCCATTTTTTCCAATAAAACATGGTGTGCAAGTATATACAAATATAATATGAAAAGATTTTAAAAATATTTCTCTAAAATGTAGTGTTGTAACTTTTATAAAAGTATTTCAACATTAAATTTTCCAGTTCCCTCCACATGATTCTGCTTTGCAACCTGTTGGCATGCCGGAAAGATGACTCGGAAGAGAGGAAGCAAATGTAAAGTCTTGCAACTTAGGATGTGTCATACCTGGCAAGGCATCTCTGCAGGTTTTGCATGATGTTGTGATTGCACATTGGAGTCTAAAGGCTGTGTTTGTCTGTGGAATGAGTATTTAACAGACTTGGCTGAGGAGAAGACTTTCTAAGCTGACTTCCTCTCTTGTCTCAAAAAGGTGAGTGCTGCTGTACAAACTGGTGTGGAAAGTTAAGTTGAGCAAGGAAATACCATTGCAGGGGCTGGGGTTTATTTCCCACTAGGGCTGCATGGTGTGTGATAGGACACACTTGCCTTGTTCATTTTACTACTTAAATGTATGCCATGTGATTTCCAAGTAAATCACAGCCTGTATTATGACGCATGACCCACCTACTGTGTATTCTGGAAATATAGAAAATCATTTCCTGTAATACTAGAAAAACTTGAATCTATTAATGCAGTTAATTTTAGATCACATCAATGTTCAAAGAAGATACCAGTGGTTGAAACGTTTCGCAGCCACTATCGGCAAAACATCTCCCTCTTTATGTCTATGAAGATCTACCTGTCTCTTCTTTTTTCATGGATTCTTTTTTTTTCTCTTCCAGTGTAAATTCTCCTGTGGAAAACATGATGAGTAAGATGTGCATCCTTGTGCCCCTGCTTCTTATCATCGTTCCTTTGTGTGAGCAAGCACTTATAAACTTTAAAGAATATTATGGCAATGCCATGACATGGTATGAGGCACAGGCCTTCTGCAGAACCCACCACACTGACCTGGTTACAATCAGGAATGAAGAAGAGAATCAGCAGCTTTACGGATACAGAGGATGGATCGGTTTGCACAGAGAGGACAACAACAGCCCATGGAAGTGGTCCAGAGAAGACAAGGAAGCCAACTTCACCTTGTGGGACTCTGGTGGTAAGCCACACATAAAAGAGTTTTTAAGCTGAAGTTCAATGATATTTTTATCAGAATATTTGTGTTTGAGATGAAATACAGTCAATTATGAAAGTTGACGACTTCAGATCTCATTGTGGAACCTAATATTTTTGATGGAAGTTCAAAGTTGGCCCATAGACTACTAGTCACTAACCGCATTACATAACTAGTATATTTTAATTTCATGGTGTCTGACAATTTATTTGCAACTTCAGCAGTTCAAATTCTGCAAGGTACATTTGAACCAGTAGTACAGGTGAATGATCTGTTCTGAGGTCTAGAGGATTTAAGTATCCCTTTGCCTTTTGGGTCACCAGCTACCAACAGGACGCCTACTTGATCAAGGTCAAAAGAAAGAAAAGACTGATAGTGAAACTTAGCCATGTATTTCTTTTTTCTACTCTTACAGAACCAGACCGAGACCAACACTGTGTTCGTAAGAAGTCCTCTTACAACGAATGGCGCAGCACTTGGTGTGATAAACCACGTAGCTTCACGTGTTACGATGAGTTGCTGGTCCTGGTGAAAGAGAAGAAGACGTGGGAGGAGGCGTTGGACCACTGCAGGTCTCTCGGGCGAGTGGACACCTCTGCCTACTGGAACCACAGCTACGACCTGGTCACACTGTCCTCTGATTTTGACCACAGCTACGCAAGAACTGAAGCACAAGAAGCTACCACTGATGAGGTCGGGCTGATTTCTACTCTGCATTTGAGCAACTCATCCTCTGTATTCAAATTCACTTTTTTTCTCTGGTAAATGTTGCTAGGTGTGGACAGGCCTGCGTTTCCTGGCTGGTGAGTGGCTGTGGGTGAGTGGAGAACAGGTGAATTACACTATTCCAAGCTGTGAGGCTGACCGTTTCTGTGGTGTCCTGGAGAAGAACGACACTTCATCCTTTGGGATAAGGGGCTGCAACGAGAGAAGAAACTTCTTTTGCCTCAAGAGGTTTCAAACCAGTGAATCCTTGTAGTAAAATACATTTAGTTGAGTACTTTAGTACTAATTAAAGGTGTCTTTGTTTGTCTTTACATTTCATCATCAATAGTACCTTGCTATTATCATATTCTGAAAGTAAACCTCTGTGTAATAGTCCAAATATAGGAATGGTTTGACATCATTTTATCTAGTGTGGAATTTATAAACCTGTCCACTGTAATGAAAGGCCTGATTATACCAGTGATATGTTGTTTCCCTTACATTCCATATTGTTATAAAAGTGGCATTTTCAGTGGAGGCCTACTTGTTGTACTCCATTTGTTTCCAAAAATACATGGTGTGCAAGTATATACAAATATAATATAAAAACATTATAAAAATATTTCTTAAAAATGCATTGTTGTAACTTTCATACAAGTATTTCAACATAAAATTTTCCAGTTCACTCCACATGGCGGTGCATTTGCATGATTCTGCTTTGCAACCTGTTCGCATGCCGGAAAGATGACTTGGTAGAGAGGAAGCAAATGTAAGTCTTGCAACTCAGGATGTGTCATACCTGGCAAGGTGCATGTGCAGGTTTTGCATAATCTTGTGACTGGACATTGGAGTCTAAAGGTTGTGTTTGTCTGTGGTATGAGTATTTAACAGACTTAGCTGAAGAGAAGACTTTCTTAGCTGACTTCCTCTCTTCTTGTCTCAAAAAGGTGAGTGCTGCTGTAGAAACTGGTGTGGAAAGTTAAGCTGAGCAAGGAAATACCATTGCAGGGGCTGGGGTTTATTTCCCACTAGTGCTGCATGGTTTGTGATAGGAAGCACTTGCCTTGTTCATTCATCAAGTGAATTTTAGATTGCATTAATGTTCATAGAAGATACTAGTGATTGTTTCACAGCCACTATCGGCAAAACATCTCCCTCTTTATGTCTATGAAGATCTGCCTGTCTCTTCTCTTTTCATGGATTCTTTTCTTCTCTTCCAGTGTAAATTCTCCTGTGGAAAACATGATGAGGAAGATGTGCATCCTTGTGCCCCTGCTTCTTGTCATTGTTCCTTTGTGTGAGCATGCATTTATACGTTATACAATATATTATGGCAATGGCATGACATGGAGTGAGGCACAGGCCTTCTGCAGGACCAACCACACTGACCTAGTTACAATCAGGAATGAAGAAGAGAATCAGCAGCTTTACGGATACAGAGGATGGATCGGTTTGCACAGAGAGGATGACAACAGCACATGGAAGTGGTCCAGAGGAGACAAGAAAGCCAACTTCACCGTGTGGGCCCCTGGTGGTAAGCAACACATACTTTTTTTTTAAAGTTATTTTTTAATTATTTTTGTCAGAATATTTGTGTTTGAGATGAAATACAGTCAATTATGAAAGTTGACGACTTCAGATCTCATTGTTGAACCTAATATTATTTGATGGAAGTTCAAAGTTTGCCCATAGACTACTATTTCCTTACCATATTACATAACTGTAGTATAGTATTATCAGGGTGCATGACAATTTATATGTAACTTCAGCAGTTGAAATCCTGCAAGGTGCATTTAAACCAGGAGTACAGGTGAATGATCTCTTCTGAGGTCTAGAGGATTTAAGTATCTCTTTGCTTTTTGGGTCACTACCTCCACCAGCAGGATGCCCACTTGATTAAGGTCAACAAAAAAAAGAGATATATTTTTTCTGTTTTCTTCCTCTTGCAGAACCAGACCAACACTGTGTTACTAAGTGGGCCTATTCACAGAAATGGTATGCCACTTACTGTAATCGTACATTGAATTTCATCTGTTACAATGAGTTGCTGGTCCTGGTGAAAGAGAATAAGACGTGGGAGGAGGCGTTGGAACACTGCAGGTCTCTTGGGAGAGTGGACACAAATAACCTAGACTCTGCCTACTCGAACCACAGCTACGACCTGGTCACACTGACCTCTAAATTTGACCACATCTATGCAAGAAGTGAAGCACGAGAAGCTACCACTGATGAGGTTGGGCAGTTTTCTTGTTGTTTAGCATTTGTGTTGTTGAGCAACTCATCATCTGTATTCAAACTGGCTTTTTTTCTCTGATAAATGTTGCTAGGTGTGGACAGGCCTGCGCTTCCTGGCTGGTGAGTGGCTGTGGGTGAGTGGAGAACAGGTGAATTACAATATTCCAAACTGCGAGGCTGACCGTTTCTGTGGTGTCCTGGAGAAGAGCGGCACTTCATCCTTTGGGATAAGGAGCTGCAACGAGAGAAGAAACTTCTTTTGCCTCAAGAGGCTTCAAACCAGTGAATCCATGTTGTTAAATGAGTACTTAAGTACAAATTAAAGGTGTCTTTTTTTTGTCTTTACATTCCATGAAAAATAGTGCCGTTCTACTATTATATTCTAAAAGTAAATCTCTGTATAATACTCCAAATATAGGAATGGTTTGGTATCATTTCATCTAGTGTTGAATTTATAAACCTGTCTACTGTAATGAAAGGCCTGATTGTACCCGTGATATGTTGCTTCCCTTACCTTCTATATTGTTATAAAAGTGGCATTTTAAGTGTGTCATGTTTTCTGTCATGGTTTAGTTTCTTGTGTTTCTGTTTATTGTATTTTGTTAAGTTCTTGGTTTTTCATAGTAATGGTTAGTGTTTAGTTTTTCTGTTCTGTTTCCTGTTTTATTTTGTTAAGTTCTGGATTTCCTGTTTGTGTAACTCCATGTGTTTTAGGTCATTGGTTTCACCTTGTCTTGTTTCCTTGATTTGCCTCACCTGTGTCTCGTCACCCAATTGTTCCTCGTTTGTGTATATATAGCCCTGCCTTCCCCTGGGTTCCTTGTCGTGTCATACTGTTTGTTTGCCTGTTTCGTGTGTTTCGTGCCATAGTTTTTTGATGTCTTGTTCTAGTTTTTTCATAGTTTTTTACATTTCATCATCAATACTACCTTTAGTGATGGGCAATCGAGGCTTTGTTGAAGCCTCGACACGTGATTCAAAAAAAGGTTCATTACTCGAAGCTTCAATGACACAGTGCTCTATTAGGACATCTAGTGGACAATAAAATGTAGTGCAATGGAGACGTGTCATACTGGTTAGCTTGTATGGGACTTGATTTGCCATGCACATTCCTTTTCGACTACATTACATGGATATGTGGTTTAAAGTTTATTATAAGAAAATTATATATATATAACAATAAAATAAATAATAAAGAACACATGGGAATCGAACACTTGTTTCGCTAACGAAAGACCGGTGATTTCACAGTGTACCACGAACCTCATCAGTGAAGCGCCGTTGTCGGAGGACCATTTTGATTACGTCACTGCTACACTCTATGAACCTTTGCTAACTTACACTAATGATTATGTTTCAGTGCTTACATCAGCTATTTTCATTTGCTCTTGGTATCATGGTTTAGTAGTGTTAGAGAATATTTGTACTGATTAAAACAGTGTCAAACCAAATCTCTCTTGACTCAGTCATTATTTGCTTCGAAGACTCATCTCATCTCTCCCGAAGAGCCGAGACAACCAAACCAGTGACAGGGTTTCTGAATGAAGCAGTGAAACGGTTCATACGTCACAAAACACGTGATTTGTCCGAACCAAAACTATACACGCACTTCTGACTATATATCTATATCTTATCTCTCTCTCGCTCTCTATCTTATCTATATATAATGATATTTTGAACTATCTATGTAACTATGTCTATCTATAAATCTAGTGTTGTCTAACTGTGTAACTATTTTATCTATTTCAATCTGAATCTTACGATCTATCTCCACAAAATACGCATTACGCAACTAACTCCAACTACAGCAACAAACCAACCTATTATGCAAAGAAACATTCAAATGAGCTTCACTAAATAAGGATAGGATATCCGAGATATCCCTGAACACACTCGATCCCACCAGGTGATTCACATGACAAACCGAATCCCTCAGGTGATTCGTTGCCGCTGAAGCGTTCGAAGCACTTGAACTGCTTCAAACGTCACTAGTCACGTGACCGAACCACGCCTCGGCACAGTGGTTCGATACAATTGCTTCATGAGCTACGGCGCATGTGTCGGAGCCTCGGGTGTCAGAGGGCCATCACTAACTACCTTGCTATTATCATATTCTGAAAGTAAACCTCTATATAATACTCCAAATGTAGGAATGGTTTGGCATCATTTTATCTAGTGTTGAATTTATAAACCTGTCTACTGTAATGAAAGGCCTGATTATACCGGTGATATGTTGCTTCCGTTACCTTCTACTGTATATTATTATATAAGTAGCATTTTCAGTGGAGGTCATTTTCAGTCAGTGGCATATCTTAAAATTTACTTAGTTTTGGCTTGTATTTATTAAAAACCCTTTTGCCTACTCCTGCCTCCTAAGTCCTGCATTTGGGTCCAAATCTCCTTTCCCCGATACCCGTCCTGACACAGTGGAGGTCATTTTCATTCAGTGGAGTATTTTACAATTCACTTGGTTTTGGCCTGTATTTATTAAAAACACTTTTCAAGCCTAGTTGTTGTACTCCATTTTTTTCCAATAAAACATGGTGTGCAAGTATATACAAATATAATATGAAAAGATTTTAAAAATATTTCTCTAAAATGTAGTGTTGTAACTTTTATAAAAGTATTTCAACATTAAATTTTCCAGTTCCCTCCACATGATTCTGCTTTGCAACATCTTGGCACACCGGAAAGATGACTCGGAAGAGATCAAGCAAATGTAAAGTCTTGCAACTTAGGATGTGTCGTACCTGGCAAGGTGTCTCTGCAGGTTTTGCATGACCTTGTGACTGGACATTGGAGTCTAAAGGCTGTGTTTGTCTGTGGAATGAGTATTTAACAGACTTGGCTGAGGAGAAGACTTTCTAAGCTGACTTCCTCTCCTCTTGTCTCAAAAAGGTGAGTGCTGCTGTAGAAACCGGTGTGGAAAGTTAAGTTGAGCAAGGAAATACCATTGCAGGGGCTGGGGTTTATTTCCCACTAGGGCTGCATGGTGTGTGATAGGAAGCACTTGCCTTGTTCATTTTACTAGTTAAATGTATGCCATGTGATTTCTCAGTAAATCACAGACCGTATGATGACGTATGACCCACCTACTGTGTATTCTGGAAATATAGAAAATAATTATACTAGAAAATCTTAAATCTATTGATGCAAAGTGAATGTTAGATCACATTAATGTTCAAAGAAGATACTAGAGATTGAAATGTTTCACAGCCACTATCAGCAAAACATCTCCCTCTTTATGTCTATGAAGATCTGCCTGTAGCTTCTTTTTCCGTGGATTCTTTTTGTCTCTTCTAGTGTAAATTCTCCTGTGGAAAACATGATGAGGAAGATGTTCATCCTTGTGTCCCTGCTTCTTGTCATTGTTCCTTTGTGTGAGCAAGCACTTATAAGCTTTACAAAATATTATGGCAATGGCACAACATGGATTAAGGCACAGGCCTTCTGCAAGACCCACCACACTGACCTGGTTACAATCAGAAATGAAGAAGAGAATCAGCAGCTTTACGGATACAGAGGATGGATTGGTTTGCACAGAGAGGCTGACAACAGCCCATGGAAGTGGTCCAGAGGAGACAAGAAAGCCAACTTCACCTTGTGGGGCCCTGATGGTAAGCAACACATAAAAGAGTTTTTAAGCTGAAGTTCAATGATATTTGTGTTTGAGATAAAATACAGTCAATTCTAAAAGTTGACGACTTCAGCTCTCATTGTGGAACCTAATATTTTTTGATGGAAGTTCAAAGTTGGCCCATGGACTACTATTTCCTTACCATATTACAGAATTAGTATATTATTGTCATGGTGGCTGACAATTTATTTGCAACTTCAGCAGTTCAAATCCTGCAAGGTACATTTGAACCAAGAGTACAGGTGAATGATCTGTTCTGAGGCCTAGAGCATTTAAGTATCTCTTTGCCTTTTAGGTCACCAGCTACCAACAGGACGCCTACTTGATCAAGGTCAAAAGAAACAAAAGATTGTTTGTGAAACTGGCCATGTATTTCCTTTTTCTACTCTTACAGAACCAGACCCAGGCCAACACTGTGCTTTTAAGAGGTCCTCTTACAATGAATGGTGGAACGCTTTGTGTGATAATAGACGTAGCTTCACGTGTTACGATGAGTTGCTGGTCCTGGTGAAAGAGAAGAAGACGTGGGAGGAGGCGTTGGACCACTGCAGATCTCTCGGGAGAGTGGACACCTCTGCCTACTGGAACCACAGCTATGACCTCGTAACACTGTCCTCTGAATTTGACCACAGCTACGCAAGAAGTGAAGCACAAGAAGCTACCACTGATGAGGTCGGGCAGATTTCTACACTGCATTTGAGCAACTCATCCTCAGTATTCAAATTGACTTTTTTTCTCTGGTAAATGTTGCTAGGTTTGGACAGGCCTGCGTTTCCTGGCTGGTGAGTGGCTGTGGGTGAGTGGAGAACAGGTGAATTACAATATTCCAAGCTGCGAGGCCGACCGTTTCTGTGGTGTCCTGGAGAAGAGCGGCACTTCATCCTTTGGGATAAGGAGCTGCAACGAGAGAAGAAACTTCTTTTGCCTCAAGAGGCTTCAAACCAGTGAATCCATGTAGTTAAATACATTTACTTGAGTACAAATTAAAGGTGTCTTTGTTTGTCTTTACATTTCATGAATAATAGTACCGTTCTACTATTATATTCTGAAAGTAAACCTCTGTATAATACTCCAAACATAGGAATGGTTTGACATCATTTTATCTAGTGTTGAATTTATAAACCTGTCTACTGTAATGAAAGGCCTGATTATACCAGTGATATGTTGCTTCCCTTAAACTGTTAGAAATTGCTGTTAATTTACAGCAGAATTCCAACAGTATTAACCTGTTGTTTTTGAATACATCACTCTACTGTTAATACAAACAAAAAACTGTGAAATTTTGGTGATTTCCTGTTCTTTTAACAGAACTATACTGTTTTCCTAAAATACAGCATTTTACCGCTAATCATTCATCCAAACCTTCTAAATCACGGTATCATGATGTATTTTTTTGCATTCTGGGAAATTTAACCCGAACTATGGGAAGCTGAATCTGTTTGGGCTGCACAGTGGTTAGGTGGTTAGCACTGATGCCTCACAGCGAGAAGGTCCCGGGGTTCGAATCCATGGGCCGACTGGGCCTTTCTGTGTGGAGTTTGCATGTTCTCCCTGTGTCTGCGTGGGTTCTCTCCGGGCACTCCAGCTTCCTCCCAACGTCCAAAGACATGCTCGTTAGGTTAATTGGTGATTCTAAATTGGCCGTAGGTGTGAGTGTGAATGCTTGTCTGTCTCCCTGAGATAGACTGGCGACCTGTCCAGGGTGTACCCCGTCTCTCGCCCGATGACAGCTGGGATAGGCTCCAGCAGACCCCGCAACCCTTCATAGGAATAAGCGGTTACAGAAGATGAATGAATGAATGAATGTACATGCTGATCTGTTCTTTCACAAAGCACATAGTTTGTAGATTTTGTGAAGACTGATAATGTATTTTTAAATAAACCAGTTGACTGTAAAGTATTATGAAAGTAATCTTAACAAACAGTAAAGGCTGTATTTTTCAATAACAGCACAAAACTGTAAATTTTAGTGACAGTAAAAATATGTTAATAAAAATATGTTTATAGTAACAAAATGGCAACCCTGCTGCCAGTTCTTTACTGTTATTTTACAGGAAAATTCTTAACAGTGTACCTTCTATAGTCACATTTTCAGTTGAGGGTAATTTTCAGTCAGTGGAGTATCGTAAAATATATCTGGTTTTGGCATGTACTTATTAAAAACTCTTTTCAAACCTCGTTGTTGTATTGCATTTTGTTTTCTAATAACACATGGTGTGCAAGTATATACAAATACAATATAAAAAAAATGATACAAATGTTCAAAAGTGTAGTGTTGTAACTTTTATAAAAGTATTTCAACATGTAATTTTCCAGTTCCCTCCACATGACCGTGCATTTGCATGATTCTGCTTTGCAACCTGTTGGCATGCCAGAAATATGACTCGGAAGAGAGGAAGCTAATGTAAAGTCTTGCAACTTAGGATGTGTCACATCTAGCAAGGTGTCTCTGCAGGTTTTGCATGATCTTGTGACTGGACATTGGAGTCTAAAGGCTATGTTTTTCTGTGGAATGAGTATTTAACAGACTTGGCTGAGGAGAAGACTTTCCAAGCTGACTTCCTCTCTTGTTGTCTCAAAAAGGTGAGTGCTGCTGTAGAAACTGGTGTGGAAAGTTAAGTTGAACATGGAAATACCATTGCAGGGGCTGATGCCGTGTGATTTCCAATTAAATCACAGTCTGTGTTATGATGTTTGATCAGTCTGATAAAATATAATGAACAATTTATCCTGATTTGATTTAGTTTAGACGATGTTTTAGTAATTTAAACCATGTTGTTCAAGATAGCATGCCACCAAATGATCAACTTTACATAAAGTAAATCCTTACTTTGACCATTAGGAACAGTTTTGCATTTCTGCTGAGGAAACCACTGCCGAATGAGACCGATCACGTGGATATTAGTTCAGGTTACGAGGTAGCTTCAACCGTTGTTTCACTTTTTTTTTTTTTAAATCTAGTGTTTTATTAGAATAAATGCTTATCAACTGCAGGTTTATGGTAACATTATAAACTGTATCTGACAGTGTTTATACAGAGTAGATCTCTCTTAACTACATGTCCATTTGCGTCTCTCAAGGCAAATACAGATATGGCCAGTGTTAACAGCTGATCGAGTGGCAGGTCACTTTAAATCTGTCCTTCAGAGAGATTTACTGTATATGCAATGAGACATTTGTACAGCATTTGTCTGTTATTGATCAGCGCATCAGCGTTTGCTTTGATTCAGACTTCTCTCTTTCTCTTTCTTGGATGCCTTCTTGTCTTCCAGTGTAAACACACACGATGCGGAAGACGTGCACTATTTCCCCCCTGCTGCTCCTCCTCATTCTCCCTCCGTGTGAACATGCACTCTTAAACTTTAAAATTTACACCGGCTCTTACATGACGACCTGGAAAGCGGCGCAGACCTTCTGCAGGACGCATCACACTGACCTGGTCACAATCAGAAATGAAGCTGAGAGTCAGCACTACGGGCCAGTATTAGGCTGGATTGGATTGTACAAAGATGCCGCAGAGGGTCCATGGAAGTGGTCCGCAGGGGACGAGAAAGCAAACTTCACCCTTTGGAATAGCGGTGGTGAGTTCTTCCTTCCTCAAGCAACACCTGCTTGTGTTTTAGATGCCACTGATTTTATTCTTATTATGATTCTTACACAAGCCTTGATACCAATGAAACTCATGTTCACTTTGTGGGGCCTGATATTTTTGATGGAAGGTCAGATTTTTCCCATGGACTACTACCACCGTCCTACATGGTCATATTAGAGTGTCATTGTTGCCCAGACTCTGTCCATTTATTTGCAACTTCAGCTGTTCAAAGTCAGTGTCATAGCACACAAGATAAACGTAGATGTTCTGTTCTTAGATCGAGACGAATTCAATCTGTACATCCACAACCAGGACATCCACTTAATACATTTCTTCAGGTCAACAAAAGAAACAATTCAGTCTGAAACTCACCCATATATCTGTATTTTCTACTTCTTGCAGAACCATACACAAACAATTACTGTAGTTATAAACATGCATTTGGAGCATGGAAGACACATAACTGCAGTCGCAAGCATTCTTTCGCATGTTACTATGAGCCTCAGGTCCTGGTGAAAGAGAATAAAACGTGGGAGGAGGCGCTGGACCACTGCAGGTCTCTCGGGAGAGTGGACACAAATAATCCAGCCTCTGCCAACTGGAACCACAGCTACGACCTGCTCACACTCACATCTCCGGCTGACCACGCATATGCATGGCATAAAGCGCAGCAAGCTACCACTGACGAGGTCCGGACGTTGTCTACATTGTAGTTGTGTTGTTGAGCTACCCGTCCTCTGTGTTGATATTAAGGTTTTTCTCTCTGCTACCTGCTGCTAGGTGTGGACGGGCCTGCGTTTCCTGGCTGGTGAGTGGCTGTGGGTGAGTGGAGCAATGGTGCAGTACAATATTTCAAGATGCGAGGCTGACCGGTCCTGTGGTGTCCTGGAGAAGAGCAGCACTTCACCCTTTGGGATAAGGAGCTGCCACGAGAAAAGAAACTTCATATGTTACAAGAAGCCTTAAAGATGTAGTATTTCAAAAAGTAATCCTCTGTATTGAATAGGAAGGGTTTGGCATGTAAGATTATATTTACCGTCACTGTTGTGTTAGATCCAAAGTTAAGTTTGTGAGCCAATAGACTGTCGTATAAACGACAAATGAAGTGCCTGATTACAGAAGTGGCATGTTTATTTCTGTAACCCACTCCTAGTGCTTTGAGGTTATAATAGAAACATTGTCAGTGGGGGTCATTCAATTTTTAATGGAGAATTTACCAAACAGCCTGGCCGTGTGCTCTAATATGTAAGATAGGAGCCAGTGCAGAAACATAGGTAGAGAGGTGACTCTGATTAAAGATAAAGTCATGCAATGTAAGTAATGTTTCTTGCTAGGTTTAAAGCATAGACTGTATATAAATATGGACAATGCGTCCCCACTTCCTTGCACTGGCCAAACTGACGCTGAGTTGCGTTATCGATGACCCGACCACACTTCCGCCAGACTCACTCGCGGGGGAGCTGTGGAGTAGTGCAGTATGATAGTCGCCATTGTGTCACATCCCGTTTCTATAGCGTCTATAACTAACAAACTAAAGCGATACTTATCCAAAAAATTGACACTTGAACATTCATCAACGTTATATTAACTACCTAAAATGACAGAAACCTTCCTTGAAATTTTTCATTTGACGTGTATTTTAGTGTTTTAGCTTGGCCCAAGTCCCGCCCACTAACATGGAGGGGGTGGGGCTTATGAGCTATACTGCAGCCAGCCATAGGCGCCGATTTATGTTTTCCTCCGTGGGTGCTCATGAGCGCACGCCCTTTAAAAAAAAACAAAAAAAAACAGCCATTTCACATTTCAGAACCTTAGCAAATGGACAGCGGCCGACACGAACACACACGCATATAGACTCGATACTAAAGCCGTAAAGTAGGCTATTTTTCAGGACAGCCCACTCTTCAAAAATACAGATAGGATTGGAGATGAAAGGTTGAACTAAACGCGATCAGCTTCGTGGGAAATTAAGAATCAATGCCACCTGTCTTGGTCTGGCACACGTGGGTGCTCAGTATTTTCCGTGGGTGCTCGAGCACCGGAGCACCCAATGTTTTTGTCTACAGAGATTATGTCTTGTGTATGGTCAAGGGAAACGTTAATGTTTTTTTTAGCTAAAAATACTCACTCAATCAAAACCCATTTAAACAGAGATTGGGACAAAGAATCCCTCTCAAACACTGACCCCTTCTGATGAAGATTTATTTCATTGTAGCCATTAAAAGCAGGAACTTTGCAGACATCAGCGTTTGAGAAACACCTCTTTAATCCCGTCAGGGGTTAGGTGTCATGGTTTTGAATTTTGAATATTTGCTGTGACCCTGTTTGATTTTCCTTGTGTTTCCTGATTTTATTTTGTAAAGTTCTTCCTTGGTGTTTCTTGTCTTGCTTTTCTTCCTGTGTTTTCACCACTTTGCTGGATTGGCTTCTCCTTGCATGCTCCTCCCCTCATTGGTCTCACCTGTCTCTCATTAGTCCATCAGCCCTTAGAGTGAGCATGTCTATATAACCCTGCCTTTCTCTTTGTTCTTTGTCAAGCTGTCTGTTATGTTTCCTCTGTGCTGTTATGTTTTTTGGTTTTTTTTCCTTGTGTCCATCCTTGGTTTTTGGTCTTGACCAGTTTCTTTTGGATTTGTGTGTTTGCAGCACCTTAAATTCTGGTTTTGAGTTTTTATCAAAGTCAATTTGTTGCCTGCTAATGCCTCCCCTTAGTGTCTTGCATTTGGGTTTTCCCTCCCTTGCTGCTATTCATGACCGGTGGCTCAATACCTCTTGAACGATCAAGACTTCACTCTTGTAATCCTCATCACTGATTTGTCACTACACATAAATAAAAATAATTATATACGAAACAATACGTGAGCGTTCACCTTGTGTGGAAGTTTTGACAGATAAATTACAACAGGACTCATGTTGCAGCGTTACCTTCAGATTTTTAATTCAAGCGGAAAATTCAGGTCCTGCAAATGTTCCCACTCGATTATCACTACAAGTAGCAATTTGAGACTGTTTAAGAATCTAGAAGAACCGACTAACACAACCCCTCAGATAAAAATTCTCCAAGACCCAAAGAGGACCATGCATTTGAATGATACTGCTTTGAATTCTGGTGGCGTGGGGCATTTAAATACCACTGATTGCTATATTTGTTTATCCACTAAAAGGTCATCCACTTGAAAAATGTCTTTTGTTCTAAGTCAACAAAAAAACAATGATTGATTCTGAAACTCAACCATGTATCTACACTGATCAGCCCCAACATTATGACCACTGACAGGAGAAGTGAATGACATTGATCATCTTTTGACAATTCAGTGTTCTGCTGGGAAATGTTTGGACCTGGCATTCATTGGTGTGGATGTTCCTTAGACATGTAGCACCCACCTTCACCAGACCAGGCACCCCCACCCCATAGCAATGACACTGATTGATGGCAGCAGCCATCCCCAGCAGGATGCAGCCTGACACAGGCACACACACAAAAACGCTTTAGGAACAACCAAAAAAACACAAGAAGAACAGCACAAGGTGTTGACCTGGCCTCCAAATTCACTAGATCCCAAAATGATCAAGTATCTGTGCCCCTCCCTTCAACCTATAGGACCCTAAGACCCCCCCACTAACAACATTCTGTTACCAGACACCACAGGACACCCTCAGAAGGTCCATGTCCATTCCCTGATGACTCACAACTGTTTTGGAGGCACAAGGGAGACCTACACAATATTAGGAAGGTGGTCATAATGTTATGAAACAGTCTTAAGTTGTGGAAAGGTTCAAAAAATCCTTCTCAAGCATGTACACCATTCTTTATTTCCCATGAGCCTAATACAATATTGTGTCCAAACATATACAAATGTGCTTTAAAGTACTGACAAGAATCTTTTCACTTTGGAAGTATTCAAACACACACAAATATTCTCTATTTGCGTGCTTCTGCTTTGCATCCTGTTGGCACTCTTGGGAGGAAAAGGAAGCAAGAGTGACATCTTGGACCTTAGTGTGTGTTATTCCTGGCAAGGTCACTCCGCAGGTTTTGCATGATCTTGTGACTGGGAATCAGAGTCTTAAGGCTGTGTTTGTCTATGAAATTAGTTCTTGCCTGTTTGACCGAGGAGCATTCTTACGTGAAAGCCCAAGACTTTCTGAGCTGCCCTCCTCTTCTCTTGTCTGAAAAAGGTGAGTGCTGCTGTAGAAACCGGCGTGGAAAGTTAAGTAGAGCAGGGAAATACCATCATGCATGTCACTGTTAAACATATTCCATGTGAAAAAAATCAAAGTTGCATTAAATAAATCCTTACTTTGACTAATAGGAACAGTTTTTCACTTTTGCCGAATGAGATTGATCGCGACAGATATTACTTCAGATTTGCGAGGCAGCCTCAACTGCTAATTCACACTTTTTCAAATCGAATGTTTTATTAGAATAAATTAACCATCATCTGCATGTGACTGCAGGTTTATGGTAACCTTATAAACTGCATTTGACAGTGTTTATACAGAGTAGATCTCTCTTAACCAATCGTCCAGTTCCGTCTCTCGACGCAAATACAGATATGGCCAGTGTTAACAGCTGGCAGGTCACGTACAGATTTACTGTATATGCAATGAGACTTTTGTACACCATTTGTCTCTTATTGATCATCTCTTTCTTTTTCTTGGATGCCTTTTTGTCTTTCAGTGTAAACTCTCCGGTGGAAACACACGATGAGGAAGATGTGCACTATATTCCCCCTGCTGCTCCTCCTCATTTTCCCTCTGTGTGGACATGCACTCTTAAACTTTAAAGTTTACTCTGGGTCCAGTTTGCTGACCTGGAAAGAGGCGCAGGCCTTCTGCAGGGAGAATCACACTGACCTGGTCACAATCAGAAACGAACTTGAGAGTCAGCTCAACCCGTCAGTGCAAGGCTGGATTGGACTGTACAGAGATGATGCAGATAGTCCATGGAAGTGGTCCAGAGGAGATGAGATAGCCAGCTACTTCAACTGGGATATGAATGGTAAGATGCACGTAGCTCAGGTGAGTATTAAAGCAACACTAGTATATTATTTTTGTTAAATTGACACCTGTTTGTGGGATACAACTGATTTACTCTCCATTGGAAAACATGATGACGAAGAGGGTCCACATCGCTGTTTCTTTTACTTCTTATAGAACCACAATTAAATGAGCATTGTGCTTTAAAGTTTGCTGGTAAAACCAAGTGGCGTAACGCCGACTGTGGCAGTACACATCCTTTCATCTGTTACGATGAGCTGCTGGTCCTGGTGAAAGAGAATAAGACGTGGGAGGAGGCGTTGGACCACTGCAGGTCTCTCGGGCGAACAGACACAAATAATCCAGCCTCTATGGGTGAGAACCACAGTTATGATCTGGTCACAATGATCTCTGAAGTCGACCACAACCATCTGCGACGTGAAGCGCAAAATGCTACCTCTGACGAGGTTGGTATCTTGCCTGTAACACTATTTAAGTACTCATGCTCTGTGTTGATATGAATGTTTTTGTTTCTGATAAATGCTGCTAGGTGTGGACGGGCCTGCGTTTCCTGGCTGGTGAGTGGCTGTGGGTGAGTGGAGAAGAGGTGCAGTACAATATTTCAAGCTGCGAGGCTGACCGGTTCTGTGGAGTCCTGGAGAAGAACAGCAATTCATCCTTTGGGATAAAGAACTGCAATGACAGAAGAAACTTCATATGTTACAAGAAGCCTTAAACATGTAGTCACATGTAACTAAATGTACTGAAATTAAGTACAAATTACTTCTACCATCATATTTCAAAAAGTAATCCTCTGTATAGAATAGGAATGGTTTAGCATGTAAGGTTGTCACTGTCACTGTTGTGTTATATCCAAAGTTATGTTTGTGAACCAATAGACTGTCACATAAACAATAAATTATATAAAGTGCCTGATTATAGAGGTGGCAATGTTAAGCCAGTGTAGAAACATAGGTAGAGAGGTGACTCTGATTAACCTGACACTGTAACTAGTCTCATGGCAGCTTTGGATATGGCCTGGAAGGTAGATGAGATAAAGTCATGCATTGTAAGTAATGTTTCTCGCTAGGTTTAAAGGAATAGAAAATGCATTTTTATGCAAATAAATTGTACCAAATATTAAAATAGTTGCGTTTCAATCATGTACCTAAAATAGTCTGTCTTTTCTTGTAGCCTCATGGAGAGGGACCTTCTTTCGCGTGAGCTCAAATTCTAAAAAGAAATGCGTTCTGTAGATTGCATACATTTGCATTCTGTCTTGCCCGCCCTAGACCTTTACCGCACATCACAACTGAAACATTTATCCTATCCTCAATGTACTGCTAAGCCTAAAACCATCCTGAGTATGGACCATAGACTGTATAAATATGGACATGCGTCCCCACTCCCTTAAATTGGCCAAATTTACACTATTTTCCCGGGAGATACGGATGGCGGAGTTATCAATTAACTAACTGCGCTCATGTCTACCTCCACCAGTTATAACGAAATAAAGGCAATTATACACTGTATTTATTTATTTTTCTATTTTTTTTCCTACTCTCACGCTCCTACAGCTGTCAGTCATCATGATGTCACATCCTGTTTCTATAGCGTCTATGACTGACTAAAACTCCTGAGGAGCTGTTCCGTCGTCCATCTTTATACAGTCTATGGTATGGACGCATGGCGTCCCCGCACACACACTTAAACACACACAACATGTCGCAGAGCAACACAAGGCCACCACGTGAAAAGACACATCTGTTTGTCAGATAGATTGTGTCGGTCACTGATGCTTTATGGATTTGAATGGATGCATTTTGGAATTCAGAACTTTTGAATGTTTTTGTCCGCAGAGATCATGTCTTACGTATGGTTAAGGGAAATGTCAATGTTATATTTAGCTAAAAATACTCACTCCATCAAAACCTGTTTATCTGTTTTTCCTAATAAAATGTACAAATATTATGTAAAAAAATATATATATAAAACTATTTTTCAAAAGTGTAGTGTTGTAACTTTTATAAAAGTATTTCAACATGAAATTCTCCAGTTCCCTCCACATGACAGTGCATTTGCATGATTTAGCTTTACAACCTGTTGGCACACCGGAAAGATGACTCGGAAGAGATCGAGCAAATGTAAAGTCTTGCAACTTAGGCTGTGTCATACCTCGTATGGTCCTGCTGCAGGTTTTGCATGATCTTGTGACTTGGACATTGGAGTCAAAAGGCTGTGTTTGTCTGTGGAATGAGTATTGAACAGGCTTTGCTGAAGAGAAGACTTTCTAAGCTGACTTCCTCTCTTCTTGTCTCAAAAAGGTGAGTGTCTCTCAATGCAAATACAGATATGGCCAGTGTTAACAGCTGATCGAGTGGCGGGGTCACTTTAAATCAGTCCTTCAGAGAGATTTACTGTATATGCAATGAGACCTTTGTACACCATTTGTCTCTTATTGATCATCTCTTTCTCTTTTTTGGATCTTGCAGTGTAACTTCTCCTTTGGAATAAAACACGATGAGGAAGGTGTGCATTATTTCAACACTGCTGCTCCTCCTCATTTTCCCTCCGTGTGGACATGCACTCTTAAAATTTAAAGGGTACACCGTCTCTCACCCGATGACCTGGAAACAGGGGCAGGCCTTCTGCAGGAAGCATTTCACTGACCTGGTCACAATCAGAAACGGCCTTGAGAGTAAGCAGTACCAGTCAGTATACGGCTGGATTGGATTGTACAGAGATGATGCAGAGAGTTCATGGAAGTGGTCCAGTGGAGACGAGATAGCCAAATACTACAACTGGGATAACAATGGTAAGATGCATGTAGCTCAGGTAAGTATTAAAGCAACACTAGTATATTATTTTCTGTTAAACTGACACCTGTATGTGGAATACAACTGATTTATTCTCCATTGGAAAACATGATGACGAAGAGCGTCCATATCGCTGTTTCTTTTACTTCTTACAGAACCACAATCACATGAGCACTGTGCTTTAAAGTTTGCTGGTACAACCAAGTGGATTAACGCCAACTGTGACCATACCTTTCCTTTTATCTGTTACGATGAGCTGCTGGTCCTGGTGAAAGAAGATAAGACTTGGGAGGAGGCGTTGGACCACTGCAGGTCTCTCGAGCGAACAGACACAAATAATCCAGCCTCTCTGTATAAGAACCACAGTTATGACCTGGTCACAATGATCTCTAAAGTTGACCACGACTATGTTCGACATGAAGCGCAAAAAGCTACCACTGACGAGGTTGGTACCTTGTCTGTGCCGCTATTTGTGTTGTTGAGCTACTCATGCTCTGTGTTGATATGAATGCTTATGTTTCTGGTAAATGCTGCTAGGTGTGGACGGGCCTGCGTTTCCTGGCCAGTGAGTGGCTGTGGGTGAGTGGAGAAGAGGTGCAGTACAATATTCCAAGCTGTGAGGCTGACCGTTTCTGTGGAGTTCTGGAGAAGAGCAGCACTTCACCCTTTGGGATAAGAAGCTGCAGCGAAAGAAGAAACTTCATATGTTACAAGAATGTCTCTATTGGATTGGAATGGTTTGGCATGATTATGTCCTAGTGCTTTGGGGTGATAACAGGAACATTTTCAGTGCAGGTCCTGTTCTTTGGATGCAATACTTTACAAGAAAGGTAGTCTTCTCACATCTCTAGAACAGAAGTAACAATTGCAAAGTTAGTTGTTATACTCAAAATTGTTGTTTTTTGACCCTATCGGTCATGGTAGATCCGGTTGAGGATTTGAATTGAGAATTTGTCATGTTTTCCTAGTTGGATAGTGTACAAAAGCTCAACAAAGATGTGAAAGTGACATTTAGAATTTCTGGAAGATGGCAAACAGGGAATCATTAGACACTCAACTTTGCTTGTAATGTAGCTTGATGTCATGATACGATGTAGTTTGTATAAAAAAGTATCAATGAAAATAAAAAAAAATAAAACAGGAACACAATGTTCAGCAGCTATCCTTGTCTGTTTGTTGCAAAAACTCAACGGTTTGGGATTATCTTTCACTTTGTCTTCGAGCCGTTTGACTGAAGGCAGTTGTGCTGGAACCAAATGGTATACTAGCTCCAAGATGGTCACCAGAGGGTGCTAGGATTCTTCTCTTAAATCACACATCAGTGGAATGAAACACACATTTCTTTTTCCGTGTCCATTAAAATCTCTGCAGAAAATACTGGAATGAACTTTTAATCATGAGTTTTCAAAAAAGGAACTCATATTTAGAGCCCTGATTCTTGACAAATGATAAATTATTATTATTAATAGTGACATATGTTATTTAAAACAGGAAATGAATGCCAAATAAATATAAAATTTCAGTATGAAATAATAAATAGCTTCTATTTGTAACTACAAATAGACACAGGCAGATTATGAGACAAAAGCGTGTGTTTATGGGCTTTAGTATTTTTTGTCGCTTGCCACTCTGCGGTATTTGGTGTCCCAGCTTTTCGCCAGCTTTTGTCGTTGTTTTTTTTTTATCTCTTTGTAGAAATTTGTGTCTATTTGTTATCATTTTGTGTCTCTTTGTAGTTGCTTGTATCTCTTTGTTGTCATTTTGTATCCCTTTGTAGTTGTTTGTATCTCTTTGTTGTAATTTTGTATCTCTTTGTAGTTGTTTGTATCTCTTTGTTGTAATTTTGTATCTCTTTGTAGTTGTTTGTATCTCTTTGTTGTCATTTTGTATCTCTTTGTAGTTGTTTGTATCTTTTTGTTGTCATTATGTATCTCTTTGTAGTTGTTTGTATCTCTTTGTAGTTGCTTGTATCTCTTTGTTGTCATTTTGTATCCCTTTGTAGTTGTTTGTATCTCTTTGTTGTCATTATGTATCTCTTTGTAGTTGTTTGTATCTCTTTGTAGTTGTTTGTATCTCTTTGTTGTCATTATGTATCTCTTTGTAGTTGTTTGTATCTCTTTGTTGTAATTTTGTATCTCTTTGTAGTTGTTTGTATCTCTTTGTTGTCATTTTGTATCTCTTTGTAGTTGTTTGTATCTTTTTGTTGTCATTATGTATCTCTTTGTAGTTGTTTGTATCCCTTTGTAGTTGTTTGTATCTCTTTGTTGTCATCATGTATCTCTTTGTAGTTGTTTGTATCTCTTTGTTGTCATTTTGTATCTCTTTGTAGTTGTTTGTATCTCTTTGTAGTTGTTTGTATCTCTTTGTTGTCAGTTTGTATCTCGTTGTAGTTGTTTGTATCTCTTTGTAGTTAATACAAAGTTATTCAGTTACAACATACACATACAAAAATTTAAATTCCTTTACTAACTGACTCTAGTTTGGTGGGCCCTGGGAGCGGCCAGTCAGTTTTCAGGAGGACGTAAACTACCACTGCCACTGTTTTTCACAATAACATAGCAGACTATCAATGACATTTCTCATTAATCTCTGAAGGTGCATTTTTTATTCCATTGTAAATCAGGGGAGTTGTTTTATTTGAATCCAGATTAAAGCTATAAAGACACAGCCAAGAGTTAAAACTCCATGTTACTGAAAGTATACTTCACTGTGTGTCTCATTTCTGCAACATAGAATTACATGAGGCTGGTCTGGAGTCGGATGGGTTTATACGGCTGAGGTCGACAACGCATCCAGTGAAAACAGAGTCAGACTGCTGCCAAGTGACCTGATTGGTTAGACGGCCACCGCCATGTTGGGAGCTCACATAATTCTCAGCTCCTCCTTTCTGCGGCGACCCAGCTGCTAGTTAGCCAACTCTGCTGCTTTCTGCTTCCCAAACTGGACAAAACAGTACACGTGTATACCAGTGGGTGTGAGCAGTGATCCACTAGAGGGCGCTTTACATTGAGGTCACCATGAGCGATCCAGCTGCAAGACCTGGCCTTTAAGATACACCCACTCATGCCCACTTGGTCTCACAGTCTTTCTTTTAAAGCCCACAATGTACAACAGAAAACACAGAAAACTATATGACTTGTAGTTGTATGTGTATGGAGTAAAACATCTAATCTAAAGTGCATAAAGCAAAAAACAAGGTACAAAAGTGGAGAGAACTTTTTTTTTTTACAGATTTCCCGAGTGATTTGCTTGAAAAAATAAGGAAGGAAATGACCCCATGAAGCTCCAGGTCCAGGTCAAATGTGTTTATGAGCAGGACTTTCACCTCATGGAGACCAGTTTGCCTTGAAAATGGTAACATCAGATTGTTGGCTACTGACTTATGCAGAGACTTGAAAAGGATGTTAACAAAAGTCTCTGAGATGTACTTCTTTGATTGTACCTTCATTTGTACATTTGGTGATGATGGTGAAGCTTTCTGACCTTAAGACATGTACTGAGTTGCTGTGATAGTCCTGGTTTTGTGGCAGCCTATGTCTTCTCTCTATTTGTATCCATACTACTCCACCACCAGGTACACGATGTCCCCCTTTTTTTCATCTTTGCGAGTTGTTCTGGTTATGACATTTCATATAAAGAAGATTATTTTTCTGGGGACCACCAATGGACGAATTAAGAACTGAACAGTTGCAAATATGCATAAAAAGTTTACAAAATTTCCCATATTCAATTCAAATCAAATGTATCCACAAAGCATCAGTAACTAGACTAAGACTAAGGTGACAGAGGAACGAAAAGACCATTTTAATAGGAGAAAACCTTGAGCAGATCTCATTTTGGGAGGTCCATTTGCCATCTGTCCGGTAGACACGAAGAGGTGCTTGGTTTGACTTTTGTACCAGCCGTATAGCATGTTTCGTATAATATACTTGTCACTTGCCAGTAGTGAGTTTCCGAGACTCCTGGCCAGGCCGACCTGGCCAACTTCCCGTTGGCTTCTGTGCGCACGTGAGCTGGCTAAAACTAAAATAATTATACAGCTTTTCTGGACTTTCCAAATGTTACTGCAGCAAAAGGAGTAATTTCAGAGGCTTAGTGATGCATTTCACGATTTTACGAGTGCTCGTATTCGAGTGATTGTAACACGGCCCGCCGCTGTTTCTGTACTGCTTTATTTAAAGACAAAAAAAATAAAAATAAAATAGAAACAGTGGAGAAAAATGTGATATCCATTATTTTAGTAACTGTGAGACTGAAATCCCCAACCCAGCTATTTTGACCATGTCTGGGTTAAGTTGCTTTCTGCAGGCTGCTCTTTGATTCTATAGGTTAGACATTTCACCTGCACAATTACTGCTATTGCTGGATTAAAATATGTTATATATGATGCATTTTTGTTTTTTACTGCAGCTAGTAGCTCTGGCTACTTTGAATCAGTTTGCCTGTTGGTTTGTCCCCAGGGATTATCCAAGTCTTTGCATAACCCGATAAAATTCACCATAATGTTGACTGTATCTACGAAGTAATCAAAACTAAAAATATATTCCTATCAAGTGGTATATCAGAATTGTACTTCACTTTTGCTTAAGAGAATAACTCAATTCATTTAAAAATACAAAAATTCCTAAATAACTTAATATCTTGTCCTGTGTCAACATGTCCTACACAAAAACCTTATATCCACAGAAGCATACCTGCCCAGGCATGTCTTTATGTGTTTGTATAGGCAGAGGTCAAACTAGTGTAACTAAATGGGTCTACAGGTGTGTGTGTGTGTGTGTGTGTGTGTGTGTGTGTAAAGCTTGGGTGGTCACAGAGCCTTGTGTCTAACAAGTACGTTTAAATTAATGCAACCATTTCCAGAGAGTCGTTGTGTTCACGGTATCATTTTAATTTGCTTCCATCATGTGTGCCAATAGGGATAAATTCAGAAAAGGCAGGTGAGGGGTTGCAAAGGGAAGAAAACATAAAAAGCCTACAGGAAGGAGATCAGATGGATTAAGAGAGAGAGAGAGAGAGGGGGGGGGGGGGGGGGGGGGAACTATCAGAAGTTAGAAGTGGGCTGGAACTTGCGGTATGCTGGAGGCAGGCACAGACAGGCTGGGAGAGGCAAAGGAAAAAAAAAGGGAGAGAGAAGATGAAGATTTAAAGAGCGGCAGCTGTTGGAAACAGTGGCCCTCATTTGACGATTTTTAACAAACAAACATGTACCATTTGTAAGTGATTAGTTGGCGCTTTGCACAAACCTCAAGACTGCTGCATATTGATGTTATACGGTATTATGTGGAAAACTTGCAAATACATTAAAAGTTGTCAAATGGCATTTTCCAGAGTAATTTGTTTTAATCATTGTGCAAGTGACAAGTGCAATCAGCAACCACGGCAAGACAGTGCAAAAGAAAATTAAAAATTAAAAAAAAAAAATATATATATATATATATATATATATTTATTTTTTTTAAGTTTTTTTAAAAGTTATACATATATATATGTATATATATATATACACAGTTGAAACCAAATGTTTACATACACTGTGTTAAAAGACACATAAACCTTTTTTCCCCACTGTCTGAAGTTAAATCAGACTAAACTTCTCCTGTTTGAGGTCAGTTAGGATTACCAAAATTATTTCTATTTGCTAAATGCCACAATAATGAGAGAGACATTTTCTTATAGAATGTTTTACTTTCTTCAAAGTCAGAAGTTTACATACATTTCCTTAGTATTTGGTAGCATTGCCTTTAAACTGTATGACTTAGGTCAAACCTTTTGGGTATCCTTTCACAAGCTTCTCACAATAGTCTGCTGGAATTCTGGTCCATTCCTCCTGACATAAGTTGTGTAACTGAGTAATGGGTTGTAGGCCGCCTATACTGTATATATATACATAGAATTAAAAGGTGTTGCAAGAAATCACTTTACCAATACTTTAAGTGTTACATACATTTAAAATGCAGCTGTAGTGGAGTCATAAATTATTTTGTTTCATTTGGTGGAGCTCATCTCCTCTTCATTGTTAAAGAAAGCCATATTTTAAAACCAGTGTTTGCCCAATAAGCATGGATTTTATGAAATGCAATGATCATGCAAAAATACGTGCGTAAACGTGTCACAGTGTAATATTCAATACTTTTCCTGTATTTGAAATACTGTAAATGTTGCACTTTAGAAGTCCATAACATGTCCATGTTTTGCCATTTAATACAATTTTTCTGGACTCCATTTATTGTACTGTTTCCTTATTTTGCAAATTCGACGTGAAAACCATGATTACTTATTATTTTTGTCTTCTTCTATTTTCTTCGTTTTTTCGTTATACCTGCTGGTTCTGCACCTTCTACCAGATCCTAGTGAAATTTTTATTCGCTTCTGCTGATCCGTACGGTGGCCAATTTAGCCCAACGGACTGCAACTTGAGAAAACATGTGCAAATCGACAGAAGCACAAAAGCAACTTAACAAAACGTTTCCTTAATTTGCTTGTGTTTTGCCTATTTACATGTGCTTTCTCAAGTTGCAGAGCTAAATTGGCCACCGTACAGATCAAATGATGTAAATAATTTTGGGGGGTAACTTGTTGGCTGACACATAATCACCCTGCATAAGTCATGACACATGGAGCCACAATAGCCACAGTAACGTGAAATATGCTAGGTTAAACCTAGAACCTACAATGGTTCTATCCCTGATTTAAGGATGTTGAAGGAATGATGATTCAGCCTTTCCATTGATCATCCTGGTCAGTATTTTGTATAATAAAATCCTTTTATCAGGTTAGACAGCATGTTTATTGGTTAGATTTTTATGCAGTTGAATGCAACACTAATTACAAACTGGATGTTCAATTTTGTCTTGAATCCATGAATAGGGAGCAAATTTACATACGCTGAAATCTTGTGGGACTTTTTTAAATTTTTTTTCTTTCCCTGCCTTAACTCACGACGCACGGTCAAATAAAGTACACAACAATAGAAAATACACATGGAAATGTTAATAGCTTACAAAGCCATTCGGCTGGCTGGGCTGTCTCATCCCACATTCCAGGGGAGTTCTCTAGCTCGGGGTGAAAAGACACACCCTGTGAGAAAGGAGGAAAGGGAGGGAGGGAGGAAGGGAGGAAGGAGGTGTTGTATATAATCCAAGAACTTTCAGCCGTTCAGCCATGATGGAAACATTTTCCTGAGGAGGAGGAGAAGGAGGAGGAGAGAGGGGATGACGTGTGTGCGGCCTTTTTGTAATCAGCTGTTTTTCATTATTCCTTGGGATCCAGTACGTACACCAATCCTGTGTTAGAATACATTAACAAATGAATGTGCTCATCTTTCTTTTTTATTTGACAACAAATGCACTCCATTACTTATTTGATTCTGAGGCGACAATGAAATTATTTCTTTCAAACATCTTTGTTCCAGAGCTGAATTTGACTTCAAGTGAATGTTAAGGAAATAAAAGAAGCAAAATTTTTCCATTGGATACAGTACACCATTTTAAAAAAAAAAATAAAAAATCTAGATAACTTCAAATGTTTATGTTAGCAATGGTCCAATGTGAAATCTGGAATGGGTTAACTCTAAAGTGTTTGTTTTAGCGTTTTTTAGCACTTTTTTTTTGTTTTTACATCATGCAATTTTGAGTCTCACAGCTCTCATTGCTATTAAGAGCAAATATTGGACTCGTATTCTCCGGCCTTGTCTTTACCCGATTGTAACACTGCATATCCAATTCACAGTTGTCTGATCTTTTTCTCTTGGGCTGTTACTCAAAAATTGTAAGAGAAGGACTTATTTAAGACAAGATATAAAAGACAGTGAGGGAGGACAGTGTACAAAGATATAATATTTAAAATATTTCAGTCAAATAAAATACAAAATAAAACTAAAAATAAGAATATAGCAGATGAAAATAAATTAGGATAGTAAAAGTTATAGTGCAGTGCATCATTTTAATAAATTGTCCCAAATTTACCCCATTAACACACAGGAAGTTTTTTTCTTTTTTCTTTTTTTCTTTTTAGTTGTTTTTTTTTCTTTGTTTATAGACCTTTTTTCCCGTTCCAGACTTTTTTTGTGAGTGTGTGGTTTGTCAGTACCAGACTGCACATGAGATTTTAGTGTTTCTATTACACGTGAAAGACTGCAGTTACCACCTCTGACCATCCGTCCAGAGTGTCGCTGTTTAGCCGCATCATGCTTTGTCAAAGACAATGAGGTCTATCTTGAAAACACGTCTACAAAGAAAAGAAGTCAAAATGAATCCCGTGAAGAGTTTTCATTTGCTTTCTTATTATGTTGAAATGTGCACAAGCATTTTCTGACCAGCTTGAAATGTGTGTTAGGGTTAGCTTAAACTGCAGATTTTATCTCAAGTCTACAATAAAGATAAAAAATTAAACATTAAACCACATATGAAAATAAAGAAATAAATGGAGTATAGAGAGCAGAGGTGTGAGTTCATTTCAGTGCAATTCATCTTCCATCCCAGCTGTCATCGGGCGAGAGGTGGGGTACACCCTGGACAGGTCTCCAGTCTATCGCAGGAGACACAGAGAGACAGACAACCAGTTTAGAATCTCCAGTTAACCTAACGAGCATGTCTTTGGACGGTGGGAGGAAGCCGGAGTACCCGGAGAGAACCCAGACAGACACAGAGAGAACATTCACACCCCACACTGAAAGGCCCCAGTCGGCCTGGATTTGAACCCGGAACCTTCTTGCTGTAAGGTATTCAGTGCTAACCACCACTGTAGGTAGGTTAGGTCAGTGCACTTCATTTTAGGATTATGTGGCACTGAAATGACTGAGAAAGTTTAATTGCAGTGTGGACTTTAGAAAAACGAAAAGGAAAAGAAAAAAAAGGAAAAAAAGTTGGTATTTCTTCAAACCAAAACCAGCATGTGTTCTTTTCCGAGTATGACCCGATGGTGAATCTGCTTTTTCCATCCTGAGGAGACATACAGTAAGAGGAGGATGAGTGTGTGCGTATATGTACTTGTATTGATCATGTTGTGGGGACTCAACTTTTTATTGGGACAAAAGTCCCCGCAATCTAAACAATTAAAGATTTGGTTTAAAAATGTGTTTGAGGTCAGGTTTTAAGGAAAAAGGAAACAAAGAGAAAAGTCCAAGAAAGTAGAGAAAGGGTGAGAGAGAGTTTTCTTCTGCACAGCTCCATGTCAAGGATTTCAACGTCACCCACAGCAGCCAGTCAGAGAAGTCCTCATTCGTAAGTGGCTCCACCCACTTCACCCATTTCTAGGCACACATACACGTGCACATCTGGCCTGCTGGTGTTGGTTGCTGGTCCACATCAATAGCAGAGATACCTTTTTAGTCAGAGCCTCTCTGTCAACTCACTCCTGAGAGTGTCCAGACACACACGGATACTGTTTAGCCTCCAGCGTGTAATCTCACTCTGTCTCACTGTTGCACACACACATTTTAACATAAACTATCACACAGGGTGCAGTGGGGGTATTTTGTCCAAGCGTGTCCACACTTGTCCAAGCAAACTCAGCCTGGTGGTGTTTTTTTTTTTTTTTTTTTTTTTCACAGTCACACTCAAAATGCTATTTATTTTAATTTGAATGGAATTTTACGTTTGAATGAATATGAACTGGTTTTGTGCAGTAAGGCGCTTTCAGATCTTTTGTGCGTTTCCATCCACTATTTAGTATCCTACTTTGTTAAGATGTTTGTTTTCCTTGAAACAGGATGTACTTGGATCAAACAGACTGAAGCTGTAAAGCGGGCGCTCATTGAGCAGGGAGAGGAAACCCAAACTTCTTGGAGAGACATTGGACCATAGATTGAACTACTCAGGGTAGATCAACAACATCAAAACATTTTCAATCCCATGGTGTCAAATACAATTTTGTTAACATGTTTTCTTTATGTTTGCACATCCGAGACCTACTCAGACTGGCGCTGCTACTTCCGACTCACTGCTAAACCAATTGAAAACCAAAGACCTTGTGGTTTAATTCATTACTCTCTCTCTGGCAAGCCCACTGTTGTCAAATGAAATCTTTAAAAGTAGGTCATGAGTATATATGGCTACACATAAATCAGAGTTTGAGTAATTTCCTAAAACAACTGAGCATTAATGCATTAAATTGTGTATTTGACTGGGACTATTTTCAGCTGTAGATTGATACACATTGATACAAGGTTTTACATCAACCTTTGGGCTATTTTTAGCATTGGCACCTTTATTGCTTGAGTATTTGGTGCAGCATAATTTGTATGTGGCACTGAGTCAAAGTAAAGTAGGTTGTGTTTGTGTTTGTGTGTGATTCTGATATTTTGCAGCATTTGTTGTAAGAATAATGTAGAAAAAATATCAGAAAAAAGTCGACTTGACCCGGTCTCTTATGTGTCTGTTCATGTCTATTGTTGTGTGTTTTCTTTGTATGTTGTATGCTCACAGCTTCTACAGTGGAGCACATGAGGACAGCAGACAGCATCCTGGAGTGTTTTGTTCAGCCTGCTTCTGCCTTCTGTCTGGAAACAGGACACCTCCTTCCAACTCTTTAACCCTGCCCTTCTTTTTCATGCGCCACACCCCCGTGGTCTCTCTACGGTTCTACCCTCGGCCGCCCCTCCTGTCTCCCTCTCCTCTCCCCCGACACCCCAAATCAGCAGCGTGTTCCCACATTTAGTAATTGGTGATGTTAACTTAGCAAACTAACGTGTTGTATGTTTGTCTTCCCATAACAGTGCAGCCAGTCCATCGGTAACACCGGTACTAGTACCAGTTCAGCAGCAGGTTAGGACTGGCTGCAGGGTTCTGGGGTCTGTGTGTGTGAACGGGAGTTCTGGTTGCGGGAGTGCAGTTATTCGGTGCAGCCACCAGGGGCCGCCAGGACAGTTCTGCTGAGCTCCAAAGTACTATTAAAACTATATGCAGTACTGATGAAGATGATTCTGCTATTATCACAGCTCCCACAACCCCATCAGAGACAGAAGCTTGTGTACAAATAATTTTTAGGAGCTAGGACCTTAGCGACCCGGTACTGGGGACAGCTACGCATACAAATGGTCCTCAAATGTCCCAATATACACAGCTTACTAGCCTCTACTACAACCTCTATAAAACTTCTCCGCTAGACCTTATTTGTATTAGTCTTGGAGAAGGTGATACTGCTTTGTTCCATCTTCATTTACTCTGATCAAGTAACATATAGTCATATTCTCACACCTCTGTAGGAAAGATATCAGTTTTATCATATTATTATGAGATAAGAAAATATGCAAACCCTGAAGCTGCTCAGATGCATTTTGGATTGTGTCTGAGAAAGAGGCCCAGGGTTTAAGAAGTTAAATAAAATGAGGGTTGAGAACAGATGATCTCAGGCCTCAGAAAGAACAGGAAGTAGTAGTTGTATCACCTGCATATTTGCATTCATTATGAGTTAAATAATTATTAAAACGACTAGATTAAATTAGAAATCGGTGGGAGAACGGCAGTACCTTACTGAACTGGGTTAGTTCCAGACCTCTGAGTCAGTCCCCACATCTTAGATTTTTTAAAGCAAATCAAATACAGTAGGTCAGATTTTGTGCATATTAATGTCTGCCAAAAATGTAAATGGAGGCACGGAGGGAGTACTCGTTCATTACTTTATGTAGATGGTGTACCTGATGTGAAACTGACTTGATGTTAGCATGGTGTCCCATCTTTGCTTAAATATGTAATTCATCCAAAAGAATACAAATTCCCAAAAATTAGCCCAGTTGTGTTGATTCTGATTTGCTTTCTATCAGAGAGATGGATTAGAAAACTGATACTACTCTCATGTCTGTATGATAAATATGACATTAGGTAGCTGGTTAGCTGAGCTTAGCTTAGCATACAATTTTTTGTTATAGAATGTGTTATTTTTCCAGCTTCAAACGGCTAATAGGAGAGTCTTGTTACCTTTGGACAGAGCCAAGCATGCTGGTGCCCCATTTTTATAGTTTTTGTGTTAAGTTAAGCTAAGCTAAATAGCTGCTAGCTGTAGCATCCTACACAATGTACTAATATAGGACTGGTATCAATCTTCTCAACCATCTCTTGATAAGAAAGCCAAAAATGATTCATTCCTTGAAGAATAAGAACTTTGTTCTGATATCCATAAATAACAGTAAATGCTAAGCTAACTGCTAGTGGTGACTCAATTTATAGCTGCTAGATATAGCTGTGGTATTATTGTTCTCATCAAAATAAGAGCAAGAAAAACAATCCTGATCCTGCTGATCCATTAATAACACAAATTCACTCATCACATCAGACTGACAAACATATTAAATGCTTGTTTCCTCAATTTCACGTAGCATCTGCAAAGTTAAACTATTGTTTAAGTTTAGGGTAAGATTAGGAGAGTAAGACACCTGTCTACTGTCCAACCAACACCTCACTGACCCCTCCAACACCCTGACCTCCACCCCAACACAATACTGACAGTGGAGGACAATTAGGTCCTGCAGAACTGTTGAATATGAATGGTCCATAATGGGAAAAGTCAATTACACAAGGAAGAATCATACATAGCACACAGAAACTAATCTAGAAAGTCTCAGAGGCGACTTCAAGTGCCACAAAAGCCTAGATGCGTCCACAACCAGCTTTCAAAAAAAAGGTGACCGTAACTTTTTTGTCTGAACTCCACTTCTCCTGGAAGGAAATTCACTGATAGGAAAGAATAAACAGTGAAGATTAGAGGGGCAGGGACAGATAAACAGTGAGAAAACTGACAGAGAAAGAGAGAAAGAGGCCACATAGCTGTTACAGTGAGGCCAGTGATGAGTAATACATTAGCTGTGTGTGTGTGCATGTATGTGTGTGATGGTCCTCTGCAGATCTCATCAGCCAACTCAGAATCCAGCTGTTTCCATGTCTCGGCACCACGGCAGCCAATAATATGCCTTTATATCCACCAATCAGCACAAAGTCAGCTTAGACAAATCTGCCCACCTCTCTTAGCTCCACCCGTGGGGATTTCTTTTTTGTTTTTTGTGAAGTGCAAAAAAAATTCAGCTGACTTCACAGCACATCAAATGAAGAAATTAATAGAATGTCATAAATAGAAGAGGCTGAACCGTGATGTTGTTGAGCTCTCAGACAAGACACATCTACTCAGACCTGTTTCTTGAGCAAAATGTAGTGATACAGGAATGTTTTTATTCTTTTAATGCAACATCCGGGTCTTCGTACATTCACGCTTCAACCACAGATTTTACCTTGGGACATTGTCATTGTGGTCAAAACTCGAAACATTTGAGAATTTCAGAATACAATTTATTGTATGTAAAATGGAAGATTAAAAGTCATTACATCCCTCTGCACCTCCACTGGCCTTGCAGTCATACTCCTACTGTCTTTGGCTGGCACATGGTAGACAGGAAAAATTGCCTGTTTACCACTGGTGCTCAGACAGAATTCCTCAGTGTCATGCTGCTGCATGTCCCCTTCCAGACTGGTCGTACTCTAGGCAGGTGTCCTCTGACCTTTGCTGTCCATCCAGGAAAGCTCTTTTAGATACAGTAAGCACTTATTTGCACAAGTCATTGCCAATGTTCTGGTGGCATAAAGGTGCCTTTGAGTTGCAATATGTGACAAACTGCTGCTATAGTATTAATTTCATTCATTTAGTGAATTTACACCAGGCTTCCAGACACTGAGAACACTAGATCGTCTGCAAAATGGTTGAACTTAAACTAAAAAGCATCTGCTAATCTGCATCACAGAAACTCTAAACAACATCAAGGTTGGGTTTTGGACCCCGGCCTCTAAACAGAAAAGGTAGCTCCCTGACTGGCAGGAAAAACAAAGTGCCCCACCAGGAACAGAGCAGATTGTAGTAGCCATAAACTCCCCATTTTGTAACCCAAAGCCCCAGAAATCCCATTTAAAACACCGCCATAAAACTTCAAAAACAAGCAGGTCCAATCTAAGCAGTTCCTCCTCTTTATCCCCGTGTTAAGATACAGCCTCTTTATCCATAACCCCCCTCTGCTAACGTGGCTAAGTGCTAACAGAAACCAGGAGCGGGTTTAGAGGTGTGCAGGAGCTGGGGTGGGGGTGTCGGTTAATTGGCTTTCGGCGCAGCTAATATGGAAAGAAGGACTGTTTAAAAATTGCTGAGAGGGGGAGAACGAGGGACATGAAAAGAGGAGAAGAAAGAGGAGGAAGAGGTGACCTGTGGCCCCCCGATGTCATACTGGAAACTGCCGGAGGGGGGCCATTTTAAAACCACTCCATAAAGATATTTAAGAGTTTAGGGGGTGCCAGCTTGGCAACCAGGTAGCTGCTGATCTTTCAGCTTGATGCATGTATGTGTGTTTGTCCAGGTACTAAACAGCTACCTTTAAAGATGGCCAACTACTGGCCCCGTGGCAGGAGCAGATGTTAGTTTTTGGGATCAAGACAGGAAAAAACTGAACGTCTTGAAGATGCAGCCTACACCTGAGGCAGGAGGATGGATTTTTATACCTTTAAAAATGTTTCTGTTGATTTTACTCCTTGCATCTCATTTCATGTACTTAACCTTACAATCCACAGTGAGACTGCTAGCAACATTAGCATTCATTTGAAGCAGATTTTCTGGCCTGTCAAAAGCAATTCCTATACTTACTATGCTTGCAAAGCTGTTTACTCTTCCCCAACTCTGACAATGTGTAGTTGAGCTCTAACGTAAAAAAAAAGGAAATGAGGCTAAGAGCAGTGAAGAAAAACCAAAACAAGGAGCTGAAAGGTGCTAATAGAGTGAAAGGAGGCTCAATATGCATGGGTTCATCACTGTTACTGCTACTTTGACGGTACACATAATCATTTGATCCCCTGTTAATGTAAAATATATATTGATTAGAGCAGCTTTAAAGCAGGGAAAACGTTACCGCAGCTTTAAGATTGGGATGCATTGGGTGCAGCTTTAAAGTCGAAATGCATTTTAGGAATACAGCACTACCGTTGGTACAACTGTCCGACTGTTCGGCGATTGAAATTTGTTGATAGAACTGCAATTGTGCACACCTAAGTGTGTCGAGTATTACAGTGGCTATTACAACGGCATTATTCACCTTTTTTTTCTCTCCACCAAATAAGTTTGTCTATGTTTTACACTCTCCGTCTTCTTTTTTTGCAATGCCGCTAAGTTCCATAATCTCACCAATCAATCTTAAACATTTGCAAATTTTGATCTCTGTCTCCCGTTGGTCTTTCTGTACTGTTAATTGTCCGGAGCAGAAAACTGCCAGACGGAAAGAAAGGAAGAGGGAGCGGGAGGGAACAGGAAACGCGACAAGATAGGAAGCAAATGCAAACACAGAAGGGAAGTGGCAGACAACGGAACAAACGTCAGAAAAAGAAAGCTGAATAAAGCGACTGGAAGCACATTGAGATGGGTTCATTTAAATCTTTCTCGCTGACTTTACACAAGCGCACAAAAAACACCCCAATAAGGGGTTCTGGTTTCTAAGGAAGCAGTAAACACACCAGGTATCCCACCAAGTGCTCCGCTTCTTCTCCTTGATCTTTTTTTTTTTTTTTTTTTGTGCGTAAAAAGTTGATGCCGCCAGCAACGCCAGGCACAGTAAGAGTACACATGCATACGTGCACGGCGCAGCAGTAAAATCAGTTAAATTTTATTGGACGTATGGTGCATAAACAGAAAGGCTGCAGTAGCAGTATTATAAGGGCCCTCTTAAGCTTCTATACATGATGAGGTTGTGGTGTTTAATGTACTTTTATGTCATTTCATCAACAAGCTGCAAAAAGAGCAAAAGATTTCGAGTCGTGACCATTATAACTTGGTCTCTACTTTCAATACATTGGTTTTGTGTTGTTGTTTTTTTTGAGTTACTACACATGACTCTATCGCTGTCCAGACATATTGAACGAGCAGCATCACACCAAGCGGGATTACTGTACGTTGCAGTGAAAATTTACACTTGTTAACATTTTTGGAACAAATTCTGAAAGTTTCAGTTCATCTTTATCAGCAAAACTTTTATTCTGAAAGATCAAGAAGCAAGAATCGTAAGAAAACGCAAAGTAGGGAGCTGACCTATACTGGCAGTAATACTTAATAGAAGTAATTCAGAACTACAGGGCCAATATGTTTGGAACTAAGATGGGAAAATAAACTTAATTCTTAGTTCGATTCTTTTCAATTTCATTTATATATTGTCAGTAACAATACTAATTGTCTTTACAAAACCTGACCTGAAACCCCCAGAGCAAGCACAAAGGTGACAGTGGCAAGGCAAAAGTTTCCTTTTAATGGGAAGAAACCTTGAGCACCACCTGGCTCATTTCGAGAGAACCCATCTGCTTGAGGCTGGCCGGGTAGAGACAGAAAAAGAGAGAGAAGCCAAGTAAAATTTCTGCAAAGATGGAAGCCGTTGCTGCATGCATGCTGCTGCATTGCCAAATATCGGCATAAACTTGCTTTTTGACAGCTGGAAATATCTGAATATGACATGGCTGTCCACTTACCCACAGGCTAAAGAAATATACACCAAACTACAAAACGCAGCCAGGAATGAAAGGAAAAAAAAGAAACCCAACCAACAGCTGTTTTGGACGGAGTTACAGTGTTTTTAGTGGAGTTTTCTTTTAATAGAAGAGCACCGGTGGCAGTAATGTTAATAGTAGCGTGGCGAACGGCTGCTTAAACACACACGCCGTCTCCCCTCTTCTCGCTGAAGGCACTAAATGAAAAGGTTGGAGGCTTTTAAAAGCCCCATCACACCTGCTGCCCAACTCAAAGTATGCTAAGAGCAGTGCAGCAAGGTGTGGGGAAGAAGGGAGGTGCATGCTGATGGACACTGAGAGTTTTATTTCGTAGTGGGTTCGGGTTGCCAGGAAAGAAATGAGACTCGACATCTTTGAGCCATTTCTAGGAAAAACATAGATGCTGTACATCTGTCAAGAAGAAAAGAAGCTAGACTAGAAAGAAAGAGAGACAGAAAGAAAGAAGGGAAGAAAGAAGTGGTCAGCTTGCAGACATTGTAATCCACACACTCACACAAAGAGTCTCTAATTTGACATGTATTTATAGTAGACTGAGTGGCCTGGATGCCACGGTGGATGATGGAGGAAAATGTAGAGGCGTGATTACACGCTACTATTCCCAGCCCTCCCCCTCCCTTCCTGCAAGTCTGTACAGTTGGAGCTTTTATTCTGAAAGGTCAAGAAGTATGAGTTCCAGTTTTAGTAAGCTTAATTAAAGTAGGCAGGGGAACAAATCTAGCGGTCGTGCATAGTTCACACACAGGTTCACATCCCACCCGCGTCCATAGCTGAGGTGCCTTGAGCAAGCACCTAACCCCCAATTTAGTGTCCAGGCGTTACACAAGTGGCAGCCCACTGCTTAGATGGTGCAGTAATCCACTGTGACTCATTGTTATATCTGTTCCAAACTGGTCATCACCATAATACCATAGAAATGTGAAACTAGTAGTTAATGGTACTCTAGATATTCACTATTAGAAGAAACTAAATGCAAAAACAGAGATTTTGGATTCTCTTATTCTGGATTTTTGACTGAAACCAATTAAAATGTAGAGCAAACTAAAAAAACAATCAAAGGCCTTGCTTTGTCATTGGTGTGTAGTAAGCCCAAACTTTAAGTTAAACCTCCTGGATGTCCTTCTTCTCCTTGCTGTTGTGGAGAAGGACAATGAACCAAAATGGTCGATACTTGACCACTCTGTGACGTTCAGTACCCTGAAGGTTTCTGCACCGTCTGACCGTTTCTGGTGGAAATGCTTGTACAAAACCTGAAATTCTCTAAATGTTCTGACCTGAGAAAAGGTCCTGTGGTGGAAATGTGGCTTCAGTGGGTGTTTTTTCAGGAACTTTCTCAGATGACCAAAAACTAGCATTAGTCTGTTGGTTGCTTGTGGATATTTTAAAATATTGCTAGCGTATGGATGGAGCTAGCTCTTCTTGCCACCTCTCCTTCTGACCCGATGCTCCAATCCGACTATAAACATGGTGAATTTTATGGTAGGAACCCAAAGGAGGATGAACATTGTATCCTTGTGCATCATTTGTCATTTGGCTGTATAAGTTGCGCCCTTTAGTTTTCACCTTAGTTGGGCCATGTAAGGGTAAGCCTAACACTAACACTAACCCTAACCCTAACTCCCAAAGGCTCATTTAGAGTACTACGAGACACTGACGCTGTAACCTATGCACATAGCCAACGCCGGTGTGAGACATTTACACTTGTGCGCTCGTCAGTCTGACTCGCGCGTCTTTTTTGCCAGTCAGGTTAATTCTTGTTCCTGCTTCACTTTCAACAATGGTGACTGAAACTTTCAAAGACCAGTCATACAAATGTTTGTATCACCAAACCTCCCCAGTTAACCTTTCCTTGATGTGTTCCATCATTATTGATACAGAACAATCAATTAGAAAATTGCGGAGATGGAGAAGCAGCCGGAAATACTAAAATGTAAACACGCTACTGCCATCTTGCAGTCTGCATCGCCGTGGCACATATCTTCATTTCTGGGGATGCACAAGGTCTGCATAAATCTCTCTACATCCCACTGAAATTTAGTGACACTGGTCCAAAATATTGTGGCAGATCAGAGGAGTCAAATTCAAATACTGGAAGTGGTAGGCCACATATCTTTCTTGACAGATATAGTATTTTTTACAGTGTGTGTGTGTGTGCGCGCTACGCATTGAAACACCTGGGGTTTTCTAAAGCCAGGAGAGGAGGTGGGGGTAGAAGCCGTGGTTTCCATTGGTCACAGTACACCTGCCTGCAGAAAAATCACAGCTGTTATAGTTTTCTTCCATGTGTTTAAATCATCACAAAAAAAGAGGACAGTTGAGATCTTAAGTGAAAATGAACGAAAGCCACACATTCCTGGCTTACTGGGACCCTTTTCCTCTTGGAAGAGCAATGACAGAGAATATCTGGAAAATAAAAGTCGACTCCTTCTTCCTTGCTCTCCAAAAGACTGCAAGAATTATTTCTTTCTTTCTTTCTTTGTCAGTTTTCTTCATTTATTACTTAACCAATTCATATTGCTGGCACGACCCAGTTCTTATCAGTATACAGTATATTTTAATATGATTTTTCCTTTTGATCCCCACAACAGACACACGTGCACGAACTGAGAGAATAATTAACTACCCACACCTTTATATCAGCTCCACTGTCGTCGTGGAGGAAAACTGCAGCAGGTTTTTCAATCAGGGGTGTCAGATGACACACACGCACAAAGTTGTGATTCCACAGTAATATCTGACAAACTGTAGCCAACGTAAATATTTTTTCCATTTGCTTATTCAAAATTGTAGCCTGGAAAACAGTCTGGCTTCACCCACCCACAGTTTTTTTTGCAGTGGAAGGTTGGTTTGGGGTCACTCTGTTGGGAACTGATTATGTCCCTGCAAAGATCTGCCAAGCCAATCAAATCGTTAGGACGGGGCTTTACGCAGTGTTGGACAGAAGAGAAACAGCAACGTAGTCATACACATCACCTGAATGATTCATTCATTCATTCATCTTCTGTACCTGCTTATTCCTGTTAAGGGTCACGGGGGTCTGCTGGAGCCTATCCCAGCTGTCATCGGGCGAGAGGCGGGGGTACACCCTGGACAGGTCGCCAGTCCATCACAGGGCTAACACAGAGAGACAGACAACCATTCACACTCACATTCACACCTACGGCCAATTTAAAATCACCAATTAACCTAATGAGCATGTCTTTGGATGGAGGGAGGAAGCCGGAGTACCCGGAGAGAACCCATGCAGACACAGGGAGAATATGTAAATTCCACTCAGAAAGGCCCAGTCGGCCCAAGGATTCGAACCCGGGACCTTCTCGCTGTGAGGCTCACCTGAATGATGTAGAGTTACATTTGTTGATTAACCAACTGGATGAAGTGGTGTACCGTGAATAACATTGACCATCTTGGGAAATGTTTGTACCTGGCGTTCGTGTGGATGTTACTTAGACATGTAGCACCCACCTAGACCAGACCAGGCACCCCCACCCCATAGCAATGAGACTCCTTGATGGCTGTAGCCATCCCCAGCAGGATGCAGCCTGACACAGGCACACACACAAAAATGGTTTAGGAACAACTCAAAAAAAGAACAGCACAAGGTGTTGACCTGGCCTACAAATTCACTAGATCCAAAACTGATCAAGTATCTGTGGGATGCACTGGGACAAGCCTGATCCACAGAGGCCCCTACCCTCAACGCATAGGACCCAAAAGCCCCCCAGTAATGACATTCTGTTGCACCACAGGACACCCTCAGAAGGCCCATGTCCATTCCCTGATGAGTCACAACTGTTTTTGGGGCACAAGAGAGACCTACACAATATTAAGAAGGTGGTTATAGTGTTGGTGGAGGGAGTGAAAAGCTTGTGCGACTGTTAAAGAAGAAACCCTTGTGGGGGTCTTATCTTTTACATTTACATTATAATAAAGAGAGGCCCGGTATCATCTCATGGCATATGACGAACATGCCAGGCATTGCTCATCAGAATGCATTATGTGGTTTTGTTAGCCTACCCCTTCCCTCCTCACATATTATGACAGGGCATGACTATTTACCTTGTTTGTGCTGACCTCGTAACCTCTCCACATCTTCCTCTTTCCTCACCTTTAACCCTGGTCAGCGATGTCTCTTCTCATCCTCCTCGTCTTCGCACACTCTTCATTTCCCGTAGAGCTGAACCTCTAATCATAAGGAAATAACAGGGGTGTCGGGGCGATCATAAAACCACACATATTTCTCCCTTCTGCTTCCATAATGTCACATATTACCGTCCAAATGGCATCATGGGAAACACCTGCTTCAAAGCTCACAGGTGGTTCGATGAGAGAGAGGCAGAGGCTGGTTTAGACAGAGAGGGGCTCTTTAGGAGACGCGGGGAAACGTGTAATTTGGAGCGTTTTAACAGGACAGGGGAGGCCTGTTCGAGGAATGTATTTAAAGGAGTATAATTATTTTTTGTTCAAGGAATAGAGTTTCCAGGAGTTTACGTTATCTGTTGTCTCGGGGTGTTGTTCACCAGCGACTGTAAAATACAGCCAGTGATGGACAGGTGGTTTGTTGCAGTGTGAGCAGTTAATCAAACCTTCATGGGCAAGACTTGAGCCGTAAGGCAAAACTTTTGATTTACAACTTGATCTACAGTCCAACCCTTTGCTATGGTCATAAAATTTGGGAGGTGACCAAAAGAATGATGTTGCAGATAGAAGAAATCTATGTCTGAGTCCATGGTGATCATCTCAAAGAATTGGAGACTGCGCTCTCCAACTTGGGTGTAAGGTGTTGTCACAAGCAAAGGAGTTCAAGTACAGTATCTTTACTAGTAACAGTAAATGAATAACGGGGCTTGTAGAGTTGGTTCAGGTATCAGATGAGGGTGCCTTCTGGGTGCTTTCCTTGGAGGTTTAGCAGGCATGGCTATCTGGGAGGAGGACAATGGGGTAGACCCAAAATTTGCTGGCGGGACTGGGTATCTCGCATGGCCTGTGATTCCTCATGCTTAACTATAATAAGTGCCTAGGTAGTCGGACGTCTGGGATATGTGTGTGTTACGTATATTTAGCCAGTTGGCAGCTTGAGCCAACTTTGGATAAGCTGATGATATTGGATGGATGGAAGAAACTATTTTACTAAAATTGTACCAACTTAGCAGCGATGTCTTGGTATTTGTTTCGTGCATTAATGAGGTGATTTGCACATGAGGTGTACCAAGTCAAGAAGGTTAATCTGCATGTCAGCAAGAAATATTATGTGAAGGAGCTGCAGTGTGTGATTCTACAAATACACCGATCAGCCACAACATTATGACCACTGCCAGGAGAAGTGATTAACATTGACCATCTTGTGACAATACAATGTTATGCTGGGAAACCTTTTGTACCACCCACCTAGACCAGACCAGGCACCCCCACCCCATAGCACTGACACTACTTGATGGCAGCAGGATGCAGCCTGACACAGGCACACACACAAAAACATGAAGAACAGCACAAGGTGTTGACCTGGCCTCCAAGTTCACTAGATCCCAAACTGATCAAGTATCCGTGGGATGATCCACAGAGGCCCCTCCCCTCAAAGGCCCCCCACTAACAACATCCTGTTGCCAGACACCACAGGACACCCTCAGAAGGCCCATGTCCATTCTCTGATGAGTCACAACTGTTTTGGAGGCACAATGGAGACCTTCACTATATTAGGAAGGTGGTTATAGTGTTGGTGGAGGGAGTGAAAAGCCTGATTGGTGTAGCCTAGTTGGTAGTTGTTTTAGTTTAATTTTTGCAATGAAAAATTAAAAGTCAACAAATATCTTTGGTCACAGATTATAGAGAGTGGGAAAGGGAGCGAGAGGGGACACAAAGTGAAAATGCAGACAGCAGTAAGAGGAGACAAAAGGAAAAAAAGCAGTGAAGGAAAAAGAGTGAACTTCACACAAAGCTATGGCATGTCTGATGAAACCGGTGGGATAACGCTCGTGACTGTGTGGTGACAAACAACTTCTGGAAGTGGCGCTGATATGGTTGAGCTAAATATAAGAGAAAAGTGCTCCTTCCACTTCGGCTAATGAAACGAACGCAGCTGATTCCAACAAGTCTGCAAAATAACCAGCCTGGAGTAAGGAGTCTCGCACAAACACACACTAGGCACACACACACACACAGTTGCGGCGGGCTGTAACTCATGTTGGGGAGTGGTAACAGTGTGAGAGAAACCAGAGCAGAGAGGTTCCGTTTACAGGGAGGTTAACTCTTCGTGTTCCTTCCACACTGACCACATGCAGTAAAATTACAGGGCTGGTGATATAAATAGTGTGTGCTCGCGCTCGACTATGACACATCTTAAGAAGAGTCAAAATCATTTGGTGCTGGTCGTGATGCAAATAAAGGGAAGACTCTAAAGCAGCTTTTTTGGAATTTTTTGTCAAACTTTATGGGGGAAATAGATGTTAATCTAAAAGTTTTATATCACATGCATTGGTGGAAGATCAATTGCATCAAGAAGCACCAAAAAGAGCAAATAGATTGAGAGCAAATGCTCCTGCCTCAAGATTGTGTGCTTCAGAGTTTCAAACCAGAGCTGCGAGACAGCACAGCTAAAAAAATAACCTGACTCAGACGCTTGCTAATGCCCAAAAGTCTAGAAGAACGGTTTAATATGCAGATTTACATTTGCCAAAAGATTCAAATCAGAGTTTCAGGACTTCCTGAACGTACTTCCAAACATAAACCCAACAGTTTTCAGATGACTTTTTGAAATATGGCAAGGTAGTCACCCAACAGCAATGAGCCCTATGCCCTAAATAGCAGTTGTGCTAGCAGTTTGTGCGCTAAAGACTTCCTGCAATGCACTTATTGTGCTTTGATGCAAAGCAGCGAACTCAACTCCTGAGGATCCTGAAGATTCATCTGAACCAGACAAAGTATTTGCACCAATTTATTGTCCCACCTTCTTTGGGCAATTCTGCAAAGAAAAATTTCAACTTGGCTTTAAAGTACAGTAAAATCCTTAGGGTTTTCTACCATTTATTATTCTGATTTGTTGTCTTTTTGAGCTTTTTGTTCCTCTTTGAGATATTCCCCCCGTTGGCCAGAAGCACAGAGGAAGGAGGAGGAGGAGAAACACGAGACTGGTGGATGATGACAGGAAGGTACAGAGATGGAATAAAGAGGGAGGGAAATGGAAAGTTGAGATAGAAGTCCAGCAGAGGGAGAGCAAAAGACCCAAAAAAAAAAAAAAAGAGAAAGAAGAACCTGGGAAAAGGATAGCGAGCGGTGGCTGAGAGAGTGGAGGGAGAGAAAAAAAAGGGAAAGACTGAAGTCTTGGACAAAAAGGAAAGGCAGAAGTAGAAGGAAGGAAGGAAGGAAGGTTGGAAAAAAATGTTGGTGAAGGAAAAGATGCACTTTTCACAGAGGGGGTGATGCGTGGAGAAAAAAAAATAAAGTGAGGATTTGGATCTGGATGAAGTGGGACATTTAAGAAGAAGAGAAAGAAAGACAAGAAGCACCAAGTGGCTGTGATCTCCTTAAATTAATCATTAATCCAATTTAAATACATGAAAGTTAAAGTATGTGTTAAAAACCAGTGGTATTAACTGTACGCGTTCACCCAGAGCGAAGGGTTTAATGGCCCAACCAAGATGGGCTTCTCCAGAGACACAAAACCTTCAAAACATCTGGCCGTGATGTCATAATTGTGGGACAATACAGATGTGATTCAGAGAGAGGAAGAATAGAACAGGGTCCAATACTCTTTTTGATGAGCGAGCTGTGGACGCCGATTATCGACTACAGACCAAATGACGGGCTTCACGTCTGTCCAAGCGACTGCAGAGTGTGTTTTGAAACGTATATGAGCTCCTTCTTTTGTGGTCAAGTGACACACACACACACAGAGAGGGGGAGAGAGAGAGAGAGAGCGAGAGAGAGAGAGAGAGAGAGACTCTGCAGGCAGTGGTCAAAGGCTCCTTAAAACATTGACCTCAATGGAAAAGAATGCAAACTCTCTCTCTCTCTCTCTCTCTCTCTCCCCCTCTCTCTCTCTCTCCCCGTCCCTCTCCCTGTCTCCGTCTCCTCCCCCTCATGTGTCAGACACACACATACTGGTTAGATTAAACTGCCACGGAGAGAAAGAAAAAGAGGGAGAAAATATTCCTTTTTCCCACATTTGACCCAGACTCTCCCTCGGTTTTTTTCCTCTCGTGCTGCTCACACTGCTCTTATTTTCCCTCACGGTTCAGCTCAGAAAGCAAAATTATCAGGAACAAAAAGCACTTTTTTATCTTAAAGGATAAGAATTTTCTTTTTCTAAAAGCAGAACCTAGTTATAGTAAATAAATACTTCCCAAATTTAGACCTCTCCCTACAAACCTGCTTCTACTACTGGATTAAACCACTGATCTTGCTACATGGAGCAAGACAAATATAAATGAACTAGAAAATTTCTGCGGAAATTTTGAATGTGCCAATGCTGCTGCTGCCTATGTATCAATATAAGTCCTGTTAAAATTGTGTGTGGGGTCTGCCCTCCAACTTAATTCTCTTTTGAAAGGCATGGCTTCTATACAGACTCTTTATTAGGTTTTGGTTGGCGTTACGTGCTTTTATTTTGAAGGAGTAGCTTTGTACTTTTATTTTGAAAATCCCACATACCCATTGACCCTCCCTTTGGTTCCTGATGGGGCCTTAGTGGAAAATCCTGGCTCCGAAAAAAGATTGTTTATCAGCTCTTTTTTGCATGTTGGATATTTTATTTTGAAAGTTTGTTGTACTTTCAAAATTTGAAAGCGTATGTATGAAGCTGGAGGTGCAAGTCACACTTGCATATTTGTCTGCGTATGCAATGATCAGTGTCCGTTTGACAGAAATGCCAACCCATCGACTGTAATTTCGTGCTTTTATTTTGAAAATTTAGCGTGGGTAGTGGTGATGGCTGGGCTCGGGGTCTGCCCTCCAACTTAAATGTTCTGAGAAATCATATTAAATTGGTCTATATATATCTGTTTGTCTAATCACTCAATGAGCTTTTGTCCCCCCAACCACCACCACCACCAACAACAACTTTAAGGTAATGCGAATAGATATGGTATGTTACTAGGGAAGCTTCTTTCCAGGAAACATCTTCACCAAGCTGCTGGAATATGGGTATTGACTGTTAACCCCTGTCCACATACAAAGTGATACATCCACTGTCAATTGCTTTGTTGCCGACAGTTGGTCACAAGTGGACGATCCAGACTCAGATTGTCTAGATAACCCTCTTGGATATCTCCCGGCATTATTTTAATGTTCTTGTTTTGCATTCCACTTTGCTCGGAAGCATTTGGGGTCATGCTGTAATATTGCTGAAGCATGGGATGGACCCAGTTCTTCTTGCGTTCACCACTCTCTGTTTGAACTCATGTTTTTGCTTCTGGGTTCACCCGATTCCGTAAATTCACCATCATGAGTGTTTGCGTCAATGTGTCAGTCAACTCCATCAGTTACTCCCATTGGTCGTCAGCTTAGAGTTGAGATTATTTTGACTTTGTAACCCACCCCCTTTTCAGTTTGATCACATTACCTCCCAGATTGCCTAAGTCCATTATTAACCCTGGAAAGCTGGTTTTATTTGACTTGCTACTGTCTGCTTTGCATCTGCAAGGTTGAAATGTTTAGTAACAGATTGTTCAGCTCGTTCATTGTTGAAATAATTCCCTTTGTGGGTTCTTCAGCCTGTTACACTTTACATGGAAAAGTCGCTTTAGCAACATGCTTTGCATTTATCAGATTTGACTGAGTGGGCAATTTGCTTACTTATTCAAACCGTCTTGCACAGTATATTGCCAGACCATTAAGCACAGGCATTGTCAGGTCATCTGGAGGAGATTTTCCAACTGAAAATGAGAGTTGTTTTGGTCACGGCCTGACAAACTGATGCAACTAAGCATATTCAGAAGCTTTCTGTGGTTGTTCACACTGGACAAATACAGAGACCGCCATGGGTGAGTTATGAAAAGCAGATTTGAAGACTTGTCAGTGTACTCTAGAAATTGTTTTATATCAGTGGAAATGAGAAGGTCAGTACCTTGGACACTCTACTGGACAGCTGGTGAACCATTTTGGTCCACACTGATATATCTCATCAGTTACAACAACAGCAATCTCAGGTTGGTAGCAATATGTTTTATTGCCAGCCAGCAATGATTGTTTGCCAGAGGCGAAGAGAGACGCAACCAATGCAACGGAGATGGATCAGGCAACTAGGAGAATGGCAGAGCCTTTGGCGAATAAATGAAGTTTACAGATGTAACCACGGTTCTGTGAATTCAGAATCTCTGGTGGTCAAAGAAGGAAATCTACAAAAACGTTAACAATACTTCAGATAAAAAAAAGAAAGGAACCGTGTTTAGAAGAAGGATTCCAGCATAAAAAAGGAAGAAGACACACATGGATTACTGTCGTTTTGGCTTTTCCTCACTGGACAGCGCTGACAGAAGAGAAGTGACCGAGGGACTGTTGGCATACGTCTTATGCATACGTCTTTTTCACTCTCATTGGAGATAGAGGGAGACAAACATTTCACACTGTAGCTTTAAGAATCTTTGGTGCTGATTTTTATTTTTTTTTTAAATATATTGTTGCCCCAAGTGCATACTAAGAGTTAAAAGAGGATATTTTAGCGCCTAGCACGTTTACATGAATGACATGTGTCTCAGTCTCCTAAAGGACAGTGGTTTGTCAAAATTGCTGGTCATTTCCAACTATAACATCAACAACAGGATTTTGTGATGCTACCTATGCATACCATAGCCATAGATTTGAGTTTTGTCATAAAAAAACATCCTCATTTGTTAAATGAATTAATCATATTCTTAAATCTGTACATAATGTACATAAAGCTGTTTTTCTCTCTGACCCACGCCCTTAATCTTCCCAAATACTTTGTGCCATAGTTCATGTATATGTATACGTATATATAACTTTATTGGCATGAGCGTAAAATGGCCACAGCGTTTAAATAAACACTGAGGAAAATTAAAGTGCCTCCTCCTACTCTCTCTCTCTTTTTCTTTTCCTCTGTACTCTTGTCTCTCAGCCAACCCCTGGAGTTGTCTTCGGGCTTTGCAACGTCACCCTGCCACGTCGAGGATGGGAAGCCTGCCTCTTTCTCTCTTGGTTTCCTTCACTCGCTCACACACACACACAAGATAGAGGTCAGAAGAGGTAATGATGCAGGGGGGGGATAGATGAAAATAGTGGGAAATGTGATCAATGGAGAAAGAAAAGAACTCTAAGAGCATTGAGGAAGAATTCTTCACATGTAAATAATCAGAGTGACTTGAGACAGGGACTTTCTTCATACTTTAGAAAACTCTGAAATGGCCTCAGCCGATTTTCTGGGAGGCAGACAATTGAGAGAGAAGACGGAGAACAAAAGGGACAAACAAAAAGGGAGTAGAAAATATAAAGCTAGAAAAGAGACAAACTCGAAATAGACTACGAAAGAGGAGTTTATTCTGGGGAGCTGTGTGGGCTGGGCAGTCCTCATCATCTCGCATTAACTCGGCAAGCCAGCCCGGAGGCGGGACAGTGCAGGCATTCTGGGTAATTCTAGCTGCACTGAATAAAACATCAGATCTACCGATTATGTATTGTGTCCACACCTGCATAAATAATTCTCTCACTAAATCAGTACATCACTGAGTTTAACTGAATTATGTTGAACTATTTACATATGCCGGAATCTGTAAATGGCAAAAAATATGCATTGTGAGATTTGTTTTTTTAGGCAGTACAAAAATATGGTTAAATTATAATTTGAAGGCCATACCGCAGTAGTCCAGTCTGATAGTGACAAGTTTAGTTTAAAAGTTTAAAATCTGGAAATACTTCCCATCCCCATCAACTTATCACATACAGTGACCAATGCCCATAATTGCTTGATTGAACTAAGTCCATCACGATTAGTTGTCATCATGTGCAGTACAGTTATGGACCTGGCTTCAGTTTAAAAAAGGAGGGTTTCATCTCATAAGACCTCTGAAGCTCCTCTCATGTACATCATCACTCTGGTCATATTTTTCTACAGTTGTCATCTTCCCACTAACACGTCTTCAGCAGAGAGAGGCTTGCAGGGAAATGTAGTCTTTTACATTTGCATGCACATGAAACGTGGGGGCGACGTTCGGGATTGCAGCTGAAGGAAGAATCCACCCCTTGACTTTCCCCTTTTACGGTGTATTTTCACAGGCTGGCGGGGTCGCCGACCTCTTAGCCAATGAGGCGCAGTGATGGAGAAAACACATGCATGATCATCAGGAGGTAGGATTTTTACATTCCACGGGCCCCGGAAAGACCCACAGAGTATACCAACTAACATCAACACCCCAAACAAATCAGTAACAGAAAGTCAGAACAGAATTAAAAATAGTGTTTTTTTTTTTTTAATATTTCAGGCTCAGGCAAGTTTAGGCAACTCAAAGCATCTGGTACTTAAGTGGTGATAAAACAAACACCAAAGAATTAATAGTCGTGTCCTGGGAGTGGAGCTGGGGCAGCTGGTAAAGATTTTACTGTGTCAGACTGAGCAACTGCTGCACCACCACCAACACTTTACCACCCCGACCTTTGACCTCTACCAGAGGATGAGCTGTAATGTGTCTCAGACGGACGTCTGCTGGGCTATCATGCGGAAGTTTGTCCACACACACACACACACACACACACCAATATACTCTTTCATTAATGACATATTTTAGCTGTTTTAGCTTTTCCTAGACTCCCACCCAGGAGTGGTTTCCCATCATGCCTTGGTCATCCTGAAGTCAGGGGACAGAGGCAGATTTACGCTGTGTCCATCCCCGGACCGTAACCATGGCAATGCTCCTGTGAACGCTTCCAGATGTTGGACAAAGAACATATCTGAAAAAAAAAAAAAAATCAAAGGCCGTTGTGTTGCACCAGCTAAGGAAGGCTAACTAATGAAGCACAGAATCCATTCAGGGAGAAAAGAGGCTTGAAGACATATCAGTGTTTGTGCTCCAGAACTGTACATTATATACAATAAAATAATTATTATTATAATCACAGACTTGGGTCATGTAAACCGAACAGATTGTCGCATTGATGTACGTGTGTGCGAGTCTTATCGCCTAATCGCTGTTTGTTTGGGCAGGTAGAGTAGGTGTGTAACCGCAGTAGCGGTTTGGATAAACACTTCTCTGTCTCTTCCTCTTCCTGGTCTGTGGGTTTTGGCCAGCGGCCAGTGCACAAACATGAGGAAAACGGAGCTACGGGGCATCGGACCAAGGAGGAGGTGTTGGATCCGAATGTAGGGAACGGTGTGACGCCACCCACTCCCATTTATTTCCATGTGTTTAGATCACGTGTCTTAAATCATTAGCACTTTTAGAGTCTTGCAGGACACACTGAGTTTGTCTTTTATTTAGATTGTTTGCAGGTTTCTGGACATCAATCTTCATATGTTTTGATGTACAGCCTTGTGGTGGAGTTGAAAGAGCCAACAGGCTGTACTGAACAAACGTAAATGAAGAGCACGATGAGGACAATCCAGATGTATTGGTCTAGTTGAGAGGAGACACTGGGACAACTAATACCATCACATATATCTTGTCTGGAAAGGGCATTGCTTTGCAACCTATTAAATACACACCAACAACAATAATTAAAACAAAAATCTCATAAAGTAAGACACAGTATCAAAAAAAAAGGAAAATGTGCATTTGGCCCATAGTTTTCACACTGACAGCTCTGCAAAATCTTGTCATGTTTAAAGGTTTCTGTGTTTTGGGCCATTTCCTGTTATTTTGTAGGTCACTAACTCTTAACTTCACTTCCCCCGCGTGGTTGCCGTCCCTAATTGTTGGCCCCGCCCTGATGTTTCTCACCTGTGCCTCATTGTTCCCTTTCTATTTAGTCTCCGTGTTTCCTTCCCATTTTGTCAGTTCGTCTTTGTACTCCATGTCAGAAATGTCCCCAAAGTGTGCTTTGTACTTTTTTGTTCCTTGTTATTTTTTTGGATTTTGTCTTCGCCCGCTTTTGAAGTAAAGACTTTCTATCCACCGCCTGAGTCCTGAGCCTCTAGAAACATGTTCTACAACTTAAGCATACTTAGCAAGGACTCCTACAAGGAGGCTATGGATGCCTTCAACTGATGTAGGCATGTACCCCTCACCTTGCTTCAATGGACAAGGTGTGTTCAAAAGATGCTCATTAATTCCACTAGTGAATGCGTGTGGAGTTAGCTACTCATACACTTTGGTAGTCTGACAAACAAACGTATCTGTCATTGCTTTACATTAGTTTCCCCTCACTTTAATCTAAAGAGATGATAAACTGATTGTTGTAAGGTAACAGACACTTAAAGTCTTGGTGAGCCAGCCTAATCAGTCGAATGCGACTTTGACGTCACATTTAATGTCCCACCCAGTGTGCGCAGCAGGGTTGTATTTTTAAATACATACAAATGGCGCTGTGACTGAGGTGATTGGCACAGGTGTGTGTAAGGCTGGAGGCTATGGATTTACTGCACAGGAAATGGTGGGCAGCGGGAAGGTTATGGCACGTCATTAACGCACACATGCACAAACACAGCGTTGAGTCGCTGTCAGTAGTGATGTCGAAAACAACGTTGTCTGCGTCATATGTGGTTCTATTGATGCAGGTTGTAATCAAATCATCAACCATGTGGAATAGAGACTGTATGCATTATACAGTACCTGTGTGCAAACTGTATGTTGGCTACACTTCAGACTGCTAACTCACTCTTTTCAGTACAGTCAGTATCTGCAATGACAACTGAGGATGAACATCAGTCTTCAACATTTTATGACTTTCAATGATATATTTTGTCAAAATGTGAATAAATAGGCCTTTGCCTACACCACACAAAGGAGTTTTCATTGCACTGTACTCCATAAATTACAGCTAGCTCAGTGTTCAATACGGAAGATCTGCCCCTTCCATTTAACGTGGGTAGCCACTCCATTGCCTTATCCCTTTAATTTTCCCTTGCTGTCAATCGCACCCAAACATTCCCTTGTCCCTGTGTGTTAAAGTCATTCTATCACCTGATCTACCATCTCCACCTCTCCATAGTCATCCTAGAAATCTGTATCCGAGGTCTCCTTCAGTCACCTGACAACTTCTTCTTCTTCTTCACCACCACAACCGGCAACTGGACTCCGGGTGGTCCTGTCCTTATCTACCTGCATCATCTGAGATTCAGTTCTATGATACCCTCACTCTGAGTCTAAACGCCAAGCTATTACCTTGCACGTTCATGTTCATGTTTCCTGAATAAATGCTCATTCTTCACCGACTTGATCTCTCCTTGTGAACACTATTTGTTAGCAGTTGCTATATCATTCTGGCTGGGCTTAGCTTTTGTCCTATGGTGATAAGCTTGATAAGCTTGGAGGTCGGAGTTAAGCCACTGGTCCTTTCCTGGGTGCCTTCCCCATCGAAGTGTCTCAGGGGATGCCCAGCTGGGAGCTGGTGAGCCCAGAATTCATGGATTTAATATCTCATCTGCTCTGGGGACCCTTTAGGATTCCTCAGGTACCACGGGAAGACATTGCTCGGGACAGTGCTCAGCCTTTAAAAATTATTTCAGTCAAAGCGGACTATCCAGGAGTCCAGGCCACTGGGATGTTTGACCTCTCGTCCAGGTAGCATCTTCAGAAGAATGTGATTTAAAAATGTTCCCATTCAGAGACATAACCAAGAGCTTCTTAACAAATAGCATCATCATAGGACAGTGATAGATACAGTGACTGTGTATTCGATCCTGGAAGGCAGACGCAGAAGCAGCAGACAGAGATTGTGATTGCATGCTTAGTATTTCACACCAATTTACACCACGTTATCATTATCATCATACCTAGATAAATGTCTGTACCCAGGGGTGGGGCGCGGTGCGTATGTAGTCGTGTTTGTCCGGGCATGTCTTGGGTTCATAATCGGGTTTGCTTACGTATAGATGGTGCGTGAGCTTCAATCATAAATAGTTTGAACCTCTGATTTAGCCAGCAGCATTTATTGAGGGAGAATGTCTGTATTTTATTTTATATTTCTTGTGAATCCGCACCAGCTCACAGACAAAACATCCATACAGTAGCATTTGAGGCTATTCTCATGAGTAGTTAGAGTTAAAGTTTGATGATCTGCAAAACATGCTCATTAACTTCCTTGTCAGCAGTTATATGGAAATCCTGATGTCACCTTTAGGGACTAGGGTAATCTTGAAGCTACAACCCACAGCAGGTTAGCTTAGCTTAGCTTAATTTAGCTTAGCACAGAGACTTTAAACTGGGGGGAAACATGGTCTTTTGTGACTTTAAGCTGTGCAGCAAATAGATGTTTCCCATCTTTTTGTTGAGCTTAGTACTAAGATTTTCCAAATGAGGTCATGCACCGTTCAGCCACAACATTAAAACCACTGACAGGAGAAGGGAATACCATTGAACATCTTGTGGCAATTCAATGTTCTGCTAGGAAATGTTTGGACCTGGCATTCGTGTGAATGTTACTTAGACATGTAGCACCCACCTAGACCAGACCAGGCACCCCCACCCCATAGCAATGACACTCCTTGATGGCAGCAGTCACCCCCAGCAGGGTGCAACCTGACACAGGCACGCACACAAAAACAGTTTAAAAAAATCATGAAGAACAGCACAAGGTGTTGACCTGGCCTCCAAATTCTCTAGATCCCAAACTGATCAAGTATCTGTGGGATGATCCACAGAAGCCCCTCCCCTCAACCCATAGGACCCAAAGGTCCCCCTCTAACCCATGTCCATTCTCCAAGACCTACATGGTGTCAGGAAGGTGGTCATAATGCTATGCCTGAGCAGTGTATATAGTAGACCCACTTCTAAATCAAATCATCCCAGTCTGAACTCATCTTCATTGTAACACCAACACAAGAAAATCTACATCAGATACAGAATAGAATAGAACTGAATAGAATGGCCTGAGTCACAGCATTGCTGGATATTTTCCTTCTGTTGATGATTTCTCTCAGCAGTCTGGCAGCAGCGCAATGCTCATAGTTTCCATCCTCAGCATGTCTGCGCTGTGTGTGTGTCAGAAGAAGTGGGGGATGGGTTTGATATTCTTTGCATGTTGGGAAACAGAGAAAGTAAGAGAGACGGAGAGACATAAAGTGTGTTAAGCATTCTTCTCTCTCTCTCTCCCTGGCTGCACTGAGTCACTCCTCAGTCTGCTTTTCCATTTGTTCACCCTCAGCTGGCTTTATCCTCTGTTCTTCTAAATCCAACCCATCCTTTGCTGCAGGATTTCTCCATCCCATACTCTGTCTTTCAGTCCTTCTGTTTCTTTAATTCTCCTCTCCTGCATACTTCCACGCATGGAAGCTGTCATTTGTACGGCCGCCAAAACGCCCGCATTTCAACTTTCACAGCTGAGGCCAACTTGCCCGTCAAATGTCTAACCATTCATAACGTTTGCTGCGACCGCGTGATTGGCTCCTAATGAGTGATGTCACTTGCGACTGGAGGGCCTTCCTCTGCTGACGTAGAGCCTGTGAAGTAGACGCTGCCTGTCTCTCTGTCTGACTGTGGTTTGCTTTTTGAGAAGAGCCTACAGCATCTATCACAGACTCATAATTCACACTGTAGGTTTCTAAAACATGAAATGCATCGGACACAAAGAAAGAAATGGTAAAGGTTTCAGAACTTAATGCAAAGTTACTTTAATTTGAATTAACTGAATTAAATATTAGACATGCCACTACTTGCATATAAATATCTACTGTATGTAGACTGTAAGTTCAGGAAAATACCTAGTAAATGAGGCAATGACTAAGACCTTGAGGTAGAAGTCTGAAAAATGAAGCCAACAACAAGTGCCAAGAACTGCAGTTCCTCAAATGGGCGATAAGGGTCTGCCCTCATAGATATTATCCAATCCACAAGCAAATACCAAAACCTGTATGCAAACATGAAGCAATTTTGCAAACAAACTAGAGCTGTCAATGGATTAAAATGCTTAATCGTGATAAACCGCATAATCTCCATAAACACTAATTCATCATTTTTTAAAATGATCTGTTTTAAATGGATGTGAAAGGGATAATTATTTAATTTTGTAATACTTTTATCAACATCTCCGCTGCTCAGAAATTTTCGAAGCTGAACCTGCCGTTCAAAAGTCTTTAACCATTTCTGCTTTTTTGTGGCTGCTCGTTTCCTTCTTCTTCTTGTTTTCGAGATTTTTGTCAGCTTTGACGTAGGGCATATTACTGCCCTCTGCAGGTTGGGAAATTATTTACTACAATCTCACTTTAAATTCTGCTTGCTTTCCACAACATTGCTGCTGGCCTGATTTTCCAAACTACGGGACGAGTCAAGATCATGGTAACAGAAAATGCATGGATTAATCATAGTACATAATATTATGCAGACTATTTGCATGATTCACACACCTGAGCTGTGTTTAATTGCTCTAAGTATGTATTTTAAAATCCTTTTTGAAGGATTAAATAGCTTGTCTTTTTGAAAACAAATTTCATCAGCTCTATAACCTTGAGGTTGATTATATATATTCTGTATGTACATATGGTTTGACATATCAGATATGTTCAAAGTATTTCGTGTTTGCACGTGCATTGAGAAATGTACTTGAGAACTCTGGAAGTTTTCCACAAGTCATCACACACATTTATGAGTGAGGTTTTTAATCATAGATCATCCAAAAGGAATTTAAGCCTTTTTTTTATATAAATGCAGAAAGACTTGGACAAAGCATATGTGTGATGTAGTCTCTCTTGACAGCCCAGCAAAAATGAACTCTCATTACATATTCACATTAAGCAGTCGCACACTTTTTTTTCTTCATATTTTCATGTGGCGAGCCAAACACAATTACCAAAGGAGGAACACAGTTGTTTTGAGTTTGAGTCGGAATATCCTTAGTAGTGTTCGCCAAGAGGGAGGGAGAACGACAGAGCTTAATCCAACAAATGCACATTTTACACTGAGGACCGGGCATGACTCTCACACAATATAGCAGTTATTTGCTTCTAAATTCAGTGTGAAGGCTTCAGGGCTGTCATTTAGCTTTACGTACAAGCTTTCTGAGAGTACGGACACTTTTTTTCCGTGTTGTGATTTTCGTTATTTCTTGTGGTTGGCGAGGCAGCAGGAAGCATTTGCCACACACGCATACACGTAGATGCCAGACACGCTCCTCAAGACTGTCTGAGTTTAGCTTGGCAACACATCAAAAACACATGATATGTGTGTGTGTGTGTGTGTGTGTGTGTGTGTGTGTGTGATGGAGCCTGTTTGTTTGTGTAATCAGTGCTTGAATTTTACTGCTACCCGCAATAATGCTCACGCTGCTACTAAAATCAGAGCTGCGAGGAACGCAGATACGATTCTTACTGCATTTAAGAGTTATTATAGACTAAAAAGTATCAGTGCCGGTGTTTTTTGGGGAAAGTCGCTGCTGCTCTGAGTTCAATTTGACCTCATTGACAGAGAGAGAGTGGGATAGTAACACAGAGGAAGAGTAACAGAAGAAGACGAGGGAGGGAGAGTGAGTCATACATGTGGACGTGGCTTCCCTCTCTCTCTCTCCTGTCCCTCTTTTGCTTCCAAAACCGAAGCCTTCAATTATCTGCAAAGAAAGAGGGAGACGTTCTTCCCTCTCCACACTGCCTCTCGCTCTACCGCTTTGCCTCTTTATTTCTCTCGCCCCAGGAAATGCCTTTATAATGTTCTTTGATTTTAAACCTATTCTGACTCTCTGAGTAGCAGTTCCATTAAAAGGTGGGTCTGAAAACTGGTGGCAATAGAGAGCAGACAGTCTAGCCCTGCAGGCCTGCACATCACATACTGTATGCGCAAACACTGAACCTTTAAAGTGACATAAAAAATTGTATGTCAATGGTTGGGCTCGCAGAACAGATGCGCCTCCATTTCTGGATGTGGGGGACAAGATGCAACGTTGCCATCTTGGTTGTGGGGGTGTCAAAAGCGACAAGAAGGAGGAGCATTGAGAATGCTAGGACACCATGCACACCAAAGTTGAAGTAGATTTTAAACTACGAACAAGTACAAAAAAGTTAACCTGAACTATTTATGAATATAGCATCAATTTCATGGGCCGCATGTTCCAAAACCACAAAACAACCATCATTAGCTTAGCTTTAACCATCGACATTAAATGCTCATGGCTATGACTGAAAACCTACCATTACCAGTAACGTCTGCAAGTCTAGTAAGGCCATCGTACCATTATCATAGCAATGCTACTTTATCAGTGGTTACTAGCTAGTTTCATTAGCAAGGGTTATCTGCAATGCATGCTAACAGTAATAGTCAATGGTATGCTAATTCTGGCTGATGAAAACCAGGCTTTAAAGAAGCCAATAAATTTTCATGACCTGAGAACACACCATTAAAGGGTCAAAGACAAAACCGAGATGAAAGCTTTTAGTTCAAATTTACCACTATGTCTGCACGCAAATTATACGGGTTAGCTATCTCGGTTCTGTCTGTATGCTATGGCTTCCCTATATTTTTCTGTGCACGCTGCTGCCTTTCAAATGGAACTTGAGGGTACGACATTGGTAGTCGTCTACACACAGTGGTGATCATGAGGTAACGTTGATGGAAAGTTGCAAGAATACAAGCAACTGTTGGCACCTAGAAGTGGCCTAGGCTAAAACTTAGCAAGCTAAAGACCAGGTAACGTAGGAAATGTATGAAATGTAAAGACATGTAAGATAAAATCATGTTGGAAATGTAAAGACATAATGAGCAGTTGCAGCTTTTGGCAATATCATCATTATATACGACAAAATTGCGATTTCCATTTACCTCCATCATTTCTGGAAGTGATAGCAAACATGTTACGACTTTTCTAGTTACGAGGTTGTGAATACCACCAGAGGGCGCTGTTTATTTGGACTCTGTAAATACAAACCTGATTTGAAGGCAGCATGGGGATGTCCTTCTAATTTCGCTGAACAAGCTAAGCTAATAGGCTGCTGGCTGCACATGAGTTCACCGTGTTACTTTCACATTCCTTCGTCACATTGATATTGACATTTGATATGTCCGTACGGATTTGCGCGGTTAATGTAAAGGGTTCTTTACAGCCACGCATGAGGGCCGACCAACGGCCAATTTGCTGCAGGTCAGTTCCTGACACGCTCACGGATCCAGGTGAAACACATGATTGTTAGGTGTTAACCTCCCGTCCCTACCAAACACACACATGCAGTAAATCATTATTAGCGAGAGGCCCCTACACACACACACACACACAGTCTGCATAAAACCCTGTCTTCTCTCGTCTTTGCCAGTAGCGTAAACTTCAAACCACCAATAGCTTCCGTTCATAAAGAGTTGCAAACACACACACACACATGCATGTTAACTATTATTAAGGCAGTAATGAGAAAGCAGTAGGTAGGCTAAGCTTTTCATCCTCTCTCTCTCTTTCTCTCTCTCTCACACAAACACACACACACACACACACAGACAAGCTGTCTTGCTGTGTGTGATGACAGACAGCTGTGTGTTCAGGTTTTTACAACCTGAGAGGAAGTGCAAAGTCGACAGCAGAGCAACATCAAAGCGGCTGCTACTGTACAGGTAAATGCTGCTTAATCCAACGCGCTGATGCTCCATTTACTTTGGTCAAAGTGAAATGTATTTCCATTAAACTCACTTAACGGTTTACAGTGACGTGATGTGTACCTTCTACCGCGTCGGGTCTGTTGTCTGCTTTATTCTCACGAGAGGTACTGCGGAATCCTGCACGGTCTACTTCTGACTAACCAGACCTTCCTCTTTCACATCACTCCCCAGTAATTAGAAACTGCGATTAAAGTATAAGTAGGGTACGTTGCACACTGGAAGTAGAGCAGATTCGTCTTTTCGTGGCGTCAATGATAGGCCAAAAGCTTTATCGGGCCACATTTAATCACGAGAGCGGTACGTCAGTTGCGTTTTGAAGCAAATTCACACCATCAATCAGCGTGGCTGGACCAGGAAGTGACGCCATGTTCAAAACTGGTAAACCTCTCGTGAGAGCCAAGCTAATTCAGTAGGATTTACCACGTTCTTATGGTTCTTTATGGCGTCGCTCCATATTCTAAAAGCCTGATGTGCCCTTCCCTAGAAATTTGAATAAATGCTGTTGAATCTCAAAAGATCTGCAGATGTTTCCCAGAACAGCAAAGGAAGCCAAGTAATTAGCTTCATGTGTAGTTTGTCCCATTTATACCAATGAAATGAAGGACCATGTTAATGAACAAAACTTTGGAGAAGAAGAAAATATCCCATCATGGGATCCTACGACATTAGCCAAGGTGACATCAGGCTATTGCTCCAGGGCCGCCGCTCCTCCAGCCTTGTGACAAACCCGGTTTCTGTGCGCGAGCGTGTGTTTAGTGGTCTTGCTCGCATTTGCTTGTTGCAGCATCCTGGCTGCACTTTGACTTCGGCTGCCAGCAGATCAAGAGGACTCACATCTGTGTGTGTGTGTGTGTGTGTGTGTGTGTGTGTGTGTGTGGTTACAGCCAAGGCAGCTCCACCCTGCAGTCTGTGTCTCGGCTAACTGACCACAGCGCATTATGAACACGGCACTGAAAGCAGTCAGGCCGGCCTTAGGAAGACGGAGGCAGTCAGACAGAGAGAGAAACAGTCAGTCAGTGAGCAGTCACAGCAGCAGCAGCAGCAGCAGCAGTACGGGGAGTAATCACTGCTTCTATTTCAGTCTGTTTGGACAACTCGCTGCCTCCAAACCCAAGGACACACACACACACATTTCTTACTGGTTTTGCTTTCCATCTTTTCTTCTTTTTTCAACAGAACGTTTGAACCCTCATCTCATTTTGCTTTTTCATCGTCCATCACTTCACCTTCCTTTACCTCTTCTCTTGTGTCAAAATTTTTTTGGTGTTTTCCTCTTCTGTTGCAACTTCCCTTTGTTAGTTGACAAAGAATTGACTTACAAAGTTTCTCATGCAGGCAGGCGCTGAGCTTTACCTTCAACATCATGGTTGTACGCTGATCAGGCATGACATTATGACAACTGACAGGAAAAGGTACCTAACATTGGCCATGTTGTGACAATTCAGTATTATGTTTGGAAACTTTTGGACCTGGCATTCATCCGTGTGGATGTTGCTTAGACATGTAGCACCTACCTAGACCAGACCAGGCACCCCCACCCCAAAGCAATGACACTCCTTGATGTCAGCACGACACAAAACAACTCAAAAAACATGAAGAACAGCACAAGGTGTTGACCTGGCCTCCAAATTCACTAGATTTCAAACTGAGCAAGTATCTGTGGGATGATCCACAAAGGCCCCTCCCCCACTAACAACATTCGGTTGCCAGACACCACAGGACACCCTCAGAAGGCCCATGTCTATTCTCCGACCTACATAATGTTAGGAATAATGTTACGACTGATCGGTGTATATTTAGGCATTAGAAGAAGCTGATAGTCAAAGGTTGGAGGTCTCAGTAAGAACAATAATATGAAAAAGTGTATGTTCTTTCATATTTGTCTCATGCTCATTGCCTTAGGTACGTTATGTTGAGGTAAGTTTAGGGTTATGACCTTATTTTGGGTCTGCCAAGTCCACCAGTGAAACTGTTGTATAAAAAATATCTGAATATATCAGAAGTTTAAACACAAAGGCAAACAGACGTTACGATTGGAGCGAGTCAACCTGAACCTTCCATTACCCACTTCACACAGTACCCACACACATGCTCTACATGTTCTACACTGTATTCAAAGTCTTGGATCCAGACTGCTGAGATAAAAATATATGTATATGAGGGGTTTTAAATGCCCGAAGGAGGGATCCGCCAGTTCAAGTTCTTCTAAAGTTGAGCCAGTATGGGACTCGGAGCCAAGCGGGAACTAATTTGAGAGTGTTAATTGTGTTGTTTTGTGAGCTGTAGGGATTTTGAGGAACATTTAGTTCATCGGGCATGCTATACAGAAAGCTCTAAGTGTAGTACAATTTAAGAAACTGTTCTACAACAAAATTAAAAAAAAAAAAAAGTCGAATTCCACAACTGATCATTTCATCCAACCAATCAGATCGGTGGTGGAGGTTGTAGGACATTCTAGTAATACTTTTTCCTGTTCAAACATTTCCATCTGATGATTTATTGAGAACAACTGACTCTTCCTCCCATCCATCTCTTCCATTCATCCTCTCCTGCTATCACCCCTCCATCTCTCCCCTCTGTGTTTTTATTTTTTTTCCGCCCGCCTCCGCGTCTCCGCACGATCTGGTTTTTAACGACGCAATCGAGAGCTAAAATGAGGAAGAGCCCCACTTCCAGGGGGGAAACAGCTGGGAGGAACACAAAATGAAGGTTTAAGAGCTCACCACCGCCACCACCCCTAACCCCGAACACACCCCTAGACTGCCTCTGCTGAATGATGAGCAGCAGAAAGCAAGCGGTGCAAACACCTGGACTGACAGCAGCCCATCAGTCAAGCATGCACTGTATGTGTGTTGGACTTCAGTGGCAAGATGCTGATTGTAGTTTTCTGGAAAAATATCCAAACTCCCATTTTCATTTTTTTTTTGTGTTTTATGATGATTTTGATGACCCCATCCTAAATATGTGCAGTATTTAAGGTGGAAATAAGTTCAGGGCCAATGTGCAAGAGAAAAACTTTTTCATCCGACTCTTTTTAGGAAAATTGTGCATGGAGTAAAGTGCGATTTATGCCTCTGCGGGACATAGCCGGCGTAACCTATACATGTAGCCTACGCTGGTGCGACCCATTTATACTTGTGTGCTGGTCAGTCTGGCTCACTCTGTAAAAACGCCAGCTGGCGCTATGTCTTTTTTGCCAGTCGGGTTAACTGCTGTTTCTACTTCCTGCTTCACTTTCAACAATGGCAACTGAAACTTTCGCCAAAATTTCACCAAAGACGCAAGCTAACCTTCCCTCGATGTGTTTGAAAATTGTGGAGATGGAAAAGCAGCTGGAAATACTAAAGTGGAAATACGCTACAACCAGGCGGACCGTTACATTTCTGGGGAGGTGCATGTCAGGCTACGGCATTAGGGTCTACACAAGGTCTGGGCTGTCGCCGTAGCCACGCCGCCAAATTGACGCACAAGCATAAACCACGCACTACACAGACAAATTGCTGTACAAGAAGGTTAATGACCACACCTCTAGGATCATCTGTATCCACATTTAAAATGCATGACCATACTGAAAAAAAACTTTAGTGCCACAAAACTTGCAGAAGACTGAGATTGTCTATATGACACATTGGGTATTATTGACAGAATCGAGTCAAGGTTGTCTTCTTATTTTTTCATCATTTGCTCCATTTAGTGTATTGAACCACCATCATTTGTAATTACACACTGAAGGCCATCTTTGGCGGGGACAAACCGTTTGGACACAGTGCTCTGCAAGTGCAGTATACAAACTTCCCTTAGCTCTGTTTTGGTCTCCACCAGTTCCCAGCCACTAAATATTTGGTTTATTAGTCGCGGTTGAAAACCCAAGACAATATGCTAAAAGGGGCTTGGTTAGGGTTATGCTTTGTGCAAGTCTCTGTGAGTGACCCTTTGCAAAATCAGTGAAGCCATAAGACAAGCTTTGACATATGATTTTGGTAAGAGCAGCCTTAAAAAATGAATACGTTAAACACAAACTGGAAGAGGTGAGCTTGTCCCCAAACGGCTTTCATATTAAATCGACTGTATCTCTAGAAATAAGCTGTTTGCAGTACGTAAAAAAATACTTCACTGTACATCATCATAATCCTGCAGAGTAACTCATAAGGTGTCTCTTATTTGTTTAGTCCTGATCATTATTATTAGAACTAAGGCTCTATTACTGTTATTACTCTCTGCTCTTCAACAATAACCCTTCATTTTCTGAAAAGACATTTGCAGAATTCTGAAGCATGCCCCAGTTTTTCTGAAGTTACATAATAAGCGTTGCCGTTGATTCATGGCCGTGAAAGACACATGTGAAAATGTGATTCTGCACAGGTTAGACTTTTCTTTCTACTTACTCCTGAACTTTTATCTGTCTACCGTCATTGGAGCCTTTTGGACGTTCGCCTACAAGAACTGAGATGTGTGCCATGAACTTTCAGCCTCCCGTTTAAAACAAATCTTCCTCTCATGCAGGGTTTAGATTAGCTATCATATTTAGGAACGATTTCAAAAGAAACAATGACAAAATGACATAGACCTTACTTTCGGTGCCAGTGCAGAAGGTTTTGCTGTCTTTTTGGACTCTTAAAGACCAGACTATCTTGCAGGTGACCTAAGTTTGCACAGGTTCCCTTGCTTTTCTTTAACTGTAGCTGATTTTTTTCAGCTTCAACTTGTGTTTTTGCTAGATGACCTTAACAATGTCCAAACCCGATCCCAATGTTTCATAGACTTCATAAAATTGCCTGCTTTTTTCAAATGAATAATGTGCATTGTTACAACTCACGCTGCATGGATCATTTGGTCTATGACATCTATGCTGACACTGTGCTCAGATTATATGTTGCATTGACTTCTTGGTAGGTGTTTCAAGCAGAACAGATGCCTCATATCGCTGCCTCTCGTGGGAAGATGAAACAGGTTAGTTGCATTGACAAATTCCTAGTTCTACTCAGACAAGATAGCATCGTTGACAAAGAAAAGCAGCTTTTGCAGGAAAGTGTGTTATCGCCAGAACTTGATGAACCCACTCTACATAGATTTGAGACGTTTGTTATTTTGTGCCATTGGACAATCCCAGCATAGAATTGCTCAAAAACTGCAACATCTAACTTCAGGCGGTCCAATCACGTATTCAAAATGATCAAAAATTTGGAAATAACCAAAGGATGCCAAAGCACCAGTAACTAGTATAAACTGATACAGCCTTGAAAGCGTATGCTGTCCTACAGATGATCTAGGGACAAAAAGTTCCAGGAATAAAGTGGTTCTTTGGTTCTTTTGTTAATACTCACAAAACTGCAAGAACTTACCAGTAATTATTGGTTACATGTTAATAATCAAAGAACAAATTGTTTTAGCTGCTGATGTAAACCATTTTCTAACCACTACATGGAACGTGACAGGTGAAAAATCCTTCTGAGGAACGTAAAACGCTTTACTTGCCGCATCTAGCCACAGTCACTTATCTGTCTGTCACCAGTAATGGTGATATTACAGAAACAGAAGCGTTGCTAATGACAACAGCGGTCGCTCAAGTAATATGAGGCCTGAGGAGAAAACACGTTCAAGTTACAGCTTCTCAGGGAGCATCAAGGTTGTCATTTGTCCGTTTGTCTGGAACGGATAGGACGCTGCGTTAGGGTGAGAAAATATTCAAAGAATCTCTCAACTCAATTACTGTAATTTATGAACACACTAAGAAAAGCAGCGGGTTTGGGGATGAGAGTCAATGGTCAAGTTTCAAGTGTTATATGAATTATTAGATTTAACACTATTAGATAGGAAATATGGATGACGTAATAGTCGGCCATCGGTTGCACGACACACTATGATCTGTGTGTTCGCTGTGTGTCACAGGTCCCACAATGGCATAAAATGTTAAAGCTTATGTTAAGAGGTGCTGCTGAAATAAAACCTGAGTCGTTCACCTACGATACATGTGAGGAGAATTATTTGAAAACGTGGAGTGGCCTCTCAGACTGAAAAGCACTGCCCACTCAGGTTCTTTTCAAAGATTTTCCATGAAAAAGAATTTGACTCTTCTTCATCTCAAGAACACCCAGCCAACATTTCCTTTCCTTCACTTCAGTTTGTGCTTGTGTTGCAGGATAGGGACAGAATGATGTGGACGGTTCTTTTTGAATAAATCACTTCACCTGATAAATGAACTTCAATATGTGTTTATTTATTTTTTTCGTTTGCAACTTTTTATTCCTGCACCTATTTTATCATATCAAGCGTCAACTGAGCACATTCCCCACTAGTTCATCCTCCTTTCCTCTCACAATAACAGCACCAAACCCAGACCGTGTACACATAATGTATTTATTCACATACAATGTACAATAATTTGTTAATGAGCAGCTTTCCTGAAGCGGTTGCATTTTTATCTTCATTTATTGTCCAGAATGAAAAAATTAATAATTAAAAAAAAATAGGAATAGACCTAACTACAGTTTACAACTTTCAGTGGATTCTTTTCAAAGTGTCAATATAAGTTCATACTGCAGTGAAGCAAAAAGTAGAATTGATAAGATGAACCCAATAGCTGCATGCACATTTGCCAAAAGTTCTTTGAAACTCTTTGAAGCCAAACATTGCAAAGACCGTTGTTTGGCATTATCCATTACGGAAAAAAACACATCCCTGCATTGGAGCCGATCTGCTCGAACTGCATGTAACTTTTAACGTGGAGTATGCCCTATTTTGCAGTGATACAAATAAAGAAGCTCAGCTTGTGGTGAAGTGACAGATTGCAGTTTTAATATTCTGCAGCATACCAAGGTTTAATATGGATAGAGAAAGAAGAACATATAAAGGGGGTGGGAGGTTGGTTTCCCATGCATTCAGATTTTTTCACACATACAGAAGACAAGTCAAGCGCTTGGGGTTCAAACCCTTGTCCAGAATTTGAAAATCTGCCTTTGGTAGCCAAATTTCCACTTTGAGTCAAAAGGTTATCTCAACCAGGACTATGGTGAAGAAGCAAGAGTTACAAATGTAATGAGAATTCAGTCTGGTGAGCAGAAACTCCAACGGCATGGCTTTTCCTTGTTGGAGACAACTGCAGGATGGAGCGAGTGACTGTAGGATGTAGGTGTGATTCATACATACTGAAAATTAAAGTTGAATTTCCCACACGGCATGAAGGGGGAGACAGAAGCTCTGCACTGCAGGTTTAAATCCCACATACAATCAAATATTTTCTGTGGAATAAAGAGAAACAGACATTGCCAGACAGTCCATATACAGCAGCATATCATCAGCGTATAGTGAGATTCTAGAGGTACTCTTGCACCATCCACTACATCAAGAAGTTTTATTTTCTTTGTCAGTGGCTCAGGTGAAAAGGCAAACTGTAAAGTGTTATTTTAAATGTCCCACATTCACTTACCTATCCATCAGTGCACTTTTTGGGGTGAATTAAATCACATCTTTGCTCATATCGCTTACCATCGCTTGCCATTCAGTAAGCCCGTAAGATGATTTTATTGGCCAAAGCTTACTGGCCAGAAATTTTAACTTTAACTAGATCTTAATGAGTACCCCTAATATTAAATAACAGCTTTAACTCAGTGTCTCTTTGCCTTCCATCTGACCTTTGGGGATAATTAATATCATTCTAATCTCCTCTCTTCTTCCTCCTGTGCACAAATCTCAAACATTTTCATTGGTTTTTATCCAGTGTCTGCTCTGCTCTGCCAGGGAAATGTTGGAAATTATAGATTGGGACTCCAGAGATCGCCCAGCCTTTATTCCTATGCAACTTTGCAATGTGCTTTAATTAAATCCTACTTATATGTATATGTATGTTTCTGTGCAGTCCCACGTTTGTACTGACCTGACCCTTCAACATGCTAAAGTTAAACCCCTTGAAATTCTGCACCAGCCAATTACTGTACAACTAATTACTCACTGATGCATGCATGCAATGTCTGGTAGTAGGTATTTGTGCGGAATCAAAGCCATTGTGTACATTTTTAGAGTAAAGGAGAAAATGTACATCTACTCTTTAATTTGGGTCACATTATGTTTTGGAGGAAAATGACTCAATCATGAGATCCGTGAAAACAACACAAGGGAGAAATATGCAGTTTATTGTGCTGAATCGCGACCAGCATGACCTTGTTGGTGCGGGCTGAGAGCGTACGCAGCTGAGCTCTTAAAAGAAAGCTCCACTGCATATCTTTAACTGTTTTAACCTGCAAAACCTACAATTACATCTGTTCTAAGTTGAGTTTTGCCTGAGGTCTCCGATGCATTCAGAGTCGTTTCATTCCGAACATCACAGAAAGCGAAGTTTTAATCTTTAAATACTGCATTTAGAAACAAGATGCAGCGGTAGCTTCCATGCTTCTGTAATTCATGTTTGGCATACTGATTGTGTTTACTTGCACGCTTTGTTGTTTAAATGTATGTTCAGGAAGTGGGCTCTGCAGTGTTAGGGCAACAGTGAATTAAATTAGTAAAACTCAATCAATAAAAAGTATTTTTTGAATGAAAATGAGTATATGTCACCATGTATTATGTGGCTGAATATATGTTGGGTGAATATTTACTTTTGTGTTCATGTATTGAAAAAAAAAAAGGATTTTAGGGTACATTTATTTAGCTATTGTTAAAAAATGCCATTGCTAATCATAAATACCAGTTGGCTGCCTGTTTCCTTCTTTTTCACCTCCTTTGATGCCAGTTAAGGTTCCATCAAGCAAGTGGCAATCGATGACCAATCAACAGAGGACATGATCACAGGAAACCCTGAACTGATTTGAAGGAACATTGCAAAATCAGCAACCATATGGGTCCCATTTTAAGCTTTTAATGGACCAAGGTGAAGTAGGTTCATGCAACAAAATGTTTGTATTGTTGTTTATATTGTTGTGCATGTCACAATGGCAATGAAAAAGATGAAAAAAACACGGATAAACATAGTTACAAATCTGATGTCTGATACAGATGATATCAGTGGGTTTTACCCACTCTCAAGAAAGGTAAATATGAAGGTAGCAGAAGCATCTTAGCAGGTAGCTTAGCTTAGCTTAGCTTGGCTTAGCTTAGCTTAGATTAGTTTAGCTCAATGGTGAGGCCAATCTGAGTCCCATGAAAGGTTTTACCCACTCTCAAGAAAGGTAAATATGAAGGTAGCTGAAGCAGCTTAGCAGTTAGCTTAGCTTAGCTTAACTCAATGGCATAGAAATATTAAGCCTAGCCACCTTCCTGCAACTGCAAAGCTAACTAAATAACATATAAATCTAATTCTGAGTACAGCCAAAGTTGTTTGTAAAAGCAACAATTTCCCTTTTTTTTGTTGCAACTGCTCCTGTTCCTCGTGCTAAGTTAAGCTAAACAACTGCTGGTTTCTGCAACTAATTTGCTAATACACACTTTAACTTTTTACCTTTGCGTCAAAATATATTAAAGAAAAGCCCAAATGTGTGTCTTTCACAAGCTGTCAAGTCGAGATTTTGAGGTGAGCTGCTGAAATGAGGGCGATATATGTTTTTTTCATCAGAATCATTGGAAAAAGAAAAAAAAAAAGAAAAAAAAGGAGCTACGTGTGTGTGAGTTTGTGACGCTCCGAAGATCCGATCGGAGCTGGAAGCCGAAGTGGGGATTGATGAGGTGGCGCTTTCCTCCCTTTCTTGTTCTTTTCTGCCTCTCTTTCTTCCTGAAAGACAGATTGCATTCCATCCTCTTCCCTGTAAAAAAAAAAAAAAAAAAAAACAGGCAGACACATGGATAATGTGAAGGTATCTGCAGAGTGAGTGTGTGTGTGTGTGAAACAGAGAGAGAGAGAGAGAGAGAGAGAGAGAGAGAGAGAGAAGGAGAGGAGGAGTGAATTAGAGGCTTCCTTGGCCGGCTTCAGACTGTGCAACGTGTCTGCTGCTGGTGGATCAGATGGCAGAAAGCTGCTGCTGTGCGTCTCCCTGCAGCTCATCTGCTCCATAATGTCTGCTTTCTGCTTAATTACAGCTCACCTGCAGCCGGGCCGGCGCTGCACACAGCCTGCTGTGGTGGTGGAGGTGGTGGTGGAAGTGAGGGAGGGCACTAGAGAATCACCCATATAAACCTTTATTTGGACTGGAGAGGGGAAAAAAATGCCACCGACAGAAAAAGGGCTTTTATTATTTAGAGCCAATAACAATCATAGTGTCTGCAAACCCCGCAATTGTGCAGGTATTTCAAAACAGAGGCAGTTTCAGGCCGCTGCAGCCGCTCACTAAAAAGATGCTAACATCTGGTTCGCTCATAAGTCAGCTGCTTCACTCAGCCAGGTATCTATTTGTCCAGCTATCTCTCCATATCTATATTATTTTTATGCACTTCAGTCAAATATAGATGAATGGCAGGATTCTCAAGACTTTCTGAATTTTTCAGGAGTCCCATTAACGTGCGGCATTTATTTATTTATTTTTTAAGTTTGCAGGTGAACAGCAGGTGTTAGCATTCAAGTTTAACACTTTAATGAATGACCACGCACCAACTGAAATGGCTCCAGGATAAGGTCAACAGGAAGGCCGAAGCCACTCTCGAATCCTTAATCAGTTTACGTACACCGATGAATCAGACAAACGCTACTAATTTGGAGCGCCGGCTTTTGAAATTTGTAGAGTTGGACTAAGATGTAAAAGATACCACGAAGTCGGTTCAACTTTACGAAACTGCCGGTACGAAAGTTGCGTCACGGCGATTAGAGGTACAACCCAAAAGCAACACCGCAGTGTCTCCCTTGAGTCTTCCTGAGATTCTTCCATTTAATTTAATGGCACCACAGGCCTCCCTCTCTATTATAATTGGTATTTCAATGTGGTATTACGCTTTTGTGATTGGGAAAAATCATAATCGAATATAACGCCAAGCCCCGCACAAGTATCTCCCATTTGAGTTCAGAAAGATGTGGAGGGGAAAGATTTTCTGACACTACCCCTCCTTCCAACATCCAGCTGGGACGGACCTCGAATCCCGCTTTAGCTCAGCTTTTGATGGCTCAGATATTTGGAGCTAATATTGAGCCAGCAGTCAAAAATTTTACCTCTCAATATACCCTGACATCTGCCTTCCCTTAAGAAACTCTAGTTTCTTTTAAGTTACTTGCAGTAATGCACAGATACCTTCATATGACGTATTGTGACAACCACGTGGGGATGTAACGTTTGGACAGATGGATGGACTTTAGTTGATCCACAGATAAAAAAAAATGGCGTGGTATAGCAACCTCACTTTGGTCACTTGAGCCCCATATGATGAACCATTTTCAAGTTTTCCTTCCCCTACATCAGGTCCAAACATTCAGCCAGACATTTTTACTTTTGAATATTCATGGTTCCCAGAGGATGAACCTCTCTCTCTCTCTCTCTCTCTCTCTCTCTCTCTCTATATATATATATATATATATATATATATATATATATATATACATAATCAAAAATATATATACATAATCAAAAGATATGGCATCACTCAAGTACGTTGGCTCAACAAGATATAGGGTTAGAAGAGTCTTAATCTTTCTTTGAGGCCAGAGGCTAACGGCTGCATTAGCTGCTATTAGCTTATCACACACTGGGATCTCAGTTGCATTGTGGGTCGTGCAGGAAGAAGACATTGTGGACTCCAAATCCTCTTGGGACGTGAATCAGGAGAACACAATCAAACGGAACAACGTCGATTTCTTACAGATGCTCACTTTCGATGAGTCGCTGACTGCCTCACGAACTGAAAGAACAGATTTTCTGTTAGCCCTTGACGGTAAGTTAGGGCTTTCATGGAACAAAGAGACACATAAGATGGAATTTTATAAGAAATGGTAAAAGTTCCGAAAATGCTGCATCCTACAATTCCCATGATGCAGCTTGATGGAGTTTTTTAAATCTCCGCAATCCGTGAACCGAGACTGCGATCCAGTCTGTGCGGGCAGTAAAGAAAACTGCAGGTACAAAGCAAAAAAGGTCAAAGAAACCGCCAAATTTGGATATTGACGGTTTTCTTTGGACGAGGAGAGTTCTCATAAAACACACGTGTACAGTGTTGCACAACACACTGTGCAGGTGAGACTTCAGCTGTGGACCATCCACCTTGATCAGCACTGAATTAGCAACAGAAACACAAAAACAGAAGCTAAGCTAAACCAACAACCAAAACCACAGTGAGCCTGCAGCCGTGCTAGGGCCGTGTTAACACTCTGACAGCTAAAAACACGTTGGAAAACTAAACTGTGACAAGTCTGCAACCAGAAGCTGATGACACCTCACACTTCTGACAAATCAGAAGTACCAGACTGCAAAATTAGAGACATGCGTCTGAGCTGAATGCAGACAGTCTAATTCAGCTGAAATCAAAGTGAATCAGGAAGTAGATCACAACCAGAAATAAAATGTGGATTAAACCCATGGCTGCTGGAGGAGGAGATTCTCCTCCGACCCTCTGATGCTCCTATGGATCAAGTTTCCTCCTGCTTACTTCACCCCCCACCTCCTCCTCCTCCTTCCTCTGATCCAAACTCCAACCCTTCTGCTGTGGAATTATGGAAGGAGGGACCTTCTGTTTTTCTCTCTCTTTTTTTTTTTCTTTGAAGGAGGCGTCCATTCTTGTCTTCCCTAAACGTGAGCAGCGGCAGCGGGGTAATGAGGGTGCGCCCCCCCCCCTCCTCTCCAACCAGTCCAGTCCCCAGTACCTCCCAGTTCTTCAGGCTCCCATATAAAAACCCTGGTGGAAAGTGAGTGTAGGCAGTAGGGAGTTTTCTGCTGGGGTCAGGAGGATTGTGAACCGACGAGCGGACCCTGCCCCAAACACCCGTGTATGAGTGGAGTGTAGCAGAAAGAGAAAACATCCCCAACTTTTTTCCTCTCTTGCCTCAAAGAGTCTACATGTCTAGTGGCATCTAGACATGTTCAGCTTTGTGGATTTGCGGCTGGCGCTGCTGCTCGGCGCAGCAGTGCTCTTGGTCAGGGCGCAGGGCGAGGACGACCGTAAGTCTCATCACTGTTTACTGGAGCTTCTCAAGCCTTTTTTTTTTTTTTTTTTTTTTTCACCTCCCTTGAAAATGGATTTTTTTCCTCTACGTGGCGGGACGGCTGCTGGTGTCTTAGACAGAGAAGAAGAGAAAGGAAAAAGTTTGAACTAGAAATAAGAACTTTCATGCGTTTCTGCTCCTTTGTCTCCACAGATGTAGACAGACAGATAGACAGTGCAGCATAGCAGCGGTTTAGACAACACTGGGTGTGCGTAATGCATTGGGCATCTCAAGGAGGCCTAGGTCTCTCTCTCCTTGTGTTTGTATAAGTCTCTCGACCCCCACCACCACCCCATCATGCATGCAGAGCGAGTTGCTGCAAGTTTTCCATGCTCTCCTCCAGCTGAGGTTTTTCCAGCGGAGACAAGCTGAAATTCAGAGATTTGACCCCTCCAAAAAAAATAACTAAAAGCAAAAAAACTGGAGTATTATTCTCTTGATTCAAGGTCCTCCCTATGGGCATTTTACCAATTTGACACTCTTTAACTGTGCTGTCTGCTCTTAGGAGCCACACAAAGGCCAATTGCAGATTTGAGGGGCCGGTAAACTGTCCAGCTTTGGATGTAAGATTTGAAGGGGGAGAAATGGCTTACAGTAGACTCAGACAAGCGGAGTGAAGCCTCTCACAGGCCTGATTGATGTGGCAGAGTAATTTGTAGCCTGGGGCCAAGTGCTGAGTTGGACAGGTGAGAGAGGAAGAGCCACATAGTGAGACAACAGGGAGGTGAGCAGCAGGCGTAGTCTTGTCTGCTGGGAACGTTTGACCTCCACAGCCTGAGAAAGCTTCCACGTTAAGATCTGCCAGGAGCTTTTAAAAAGCTCAGGTGCATTTAAAGGAGGTTATGGAGCAGTCAGAGACAACTACCTCTGTTTGGTTTTGTCTTCTTCTGAGGAGACAAAGAAACCCTCAGCTCTGGAAGCAGGAACCAGAAAAAGCAGAAATTCCATTTTTCCAGATGTTCCTCTTGTCTGGAAAGGATTCAGCAGCCTATCTGAAGCAGATGTGCTTTGACCCTCTGAGTGGTCCAACAGCGCCACCCAGAGGCTCCTCTCCGCACCTGCAGACATATATGGCCGCCACGTCCCCCACGCCACCTCTTTTTCCTCCTCCTCCCTCTCCTGCTCTTCCACATCTTTCCACTCACTTTTTTTTTTTGTTTCCTCTAATTGCAAACACATGTGGAGTGTTTCCACCAGCTGTTGCCAAGCCGACAGTCTGCAGCTCTGCTGCTGCTTTTCCCCTCTGAGCTCAGCACTTTGGCACGCTGGGAGATTTATAAGCCCTCTAAAAGGAGCCCCAGTTTAGTTTAGGTTTTGCTGAGAAATACACACCAGCAGCAGCAGAAGCAGGAGTGATGTAGATCAGAGCGGAAAATGTGACTTTGGCCTGCTGCTTGACGCGAGATCATATCACTTGGAGACTAGCTTTTTCTGTGCGTAACCAGCGTCTTTCCGTGCGTAACGATGGCGTGACTTGCACCCACAGGCAGCGCGTCGGTGCCCTCTCTGTAACCTTTGACCGTTTCTGGTTTGATTCAGAGGGCACCAGTTCCCCTGAAAGTCTTTCTAAATGCCAAGCTCTCCGGGTTGATGTATTTATTACTTCCGTGATCGACTGTATTCCTGAATGCAGGTTTTATTTTTTCACATTTTAAGCGTTTTTTTCGAACTAAAAGTAAAATATAGACCTGCATAAATCACAACTATTACAAAAAAATATATTAAAAAATGTAAAATATTCAACGTATTTTGAAAAATAATTAAATTAATCTATATTAAGATACTTTCAGTAGTAATAAACATAGTTTGCAACAAGCTATTTTCATTTATCCTTTAGCTCCTTTTAAAGTTCATTCGCTGCATGTCCGTCCAGGTGACTCACCTGTCGCTCTCCCTTCCTCCCTCCCTCCCTCCCTCCCCGTCTCTCTGTGTCGCCTCCCTCAGGCGCGGGCGGAAGCTGCACCTTGGACGGCCAGGTGTTTGCTGACCGGGATGTGTGGAAGCCAGAGCCATGCCAGATCTGTGTTTGCGACAGCGGCACGGTGATGTGCGATGAGGTCATCTGCGAGGACACGACAGACTGCCCCAACCCCGTCATCCCCCATGACGAGTGCTGCCCCATTTGCCCCGACGACGGTACCATCTCCTTTTATTTTGATCCAATCCACCACCTGCGCCAAAACTTTCAGATTTCCTACCTCACTCATTCCCCCTCTTTAGAAAAAGAACATTCACTTCTTCCACATTTAGGTGCACCCTCTTACGACTAAGGACATCTCCCCTAACCCCACAAAGACACATGTACACCCCCCACCCATATACTATCACGACATTAATTTTTTTCTTTTGCTTGAGTCATTTTATTATTTTTTAAAGCTCTATACTTTAACATGTGAGATGGATTTTTGATTTTTATTTGTGTGTCTTTCTCTCTCCCTCTCTGCAGGTTATGATTCTCAGGTTGAGGTAAATATAGATTTTTTTTTTTTTACATGTATATTTCTGAACAGTTCCTTCATACACAATATTTGCATGGTGCACAATGACAATCTTGACTAGTTTGTAATTTCTTACTCTACAAGATCAGATATAGTGAATTATTTAGATGATTATCGTGCACTCATATACACAACTGAGTCATGCTCCCATTATCTTCTATCCCTGCAATGACACTGTCTTCTCTTTTTCTTATTTCACCCACAGGGACCCAAGGGAGAGCGCGGACCCAAGGGAGACAGGGTAAGTTAGCACTCTCCTCCTCCCTTGTTCCGCTTGCTCGTGTAGCTTTAGGTTTTTGCGGTGCGTTCAAGGGTTTTTTTTTTCGGCACGGTGAGCAGATTGTTTATGTTGGAGCCGAGGAACTTATACTCAGAGAGCGTGTGTTTGAACTCAGGCAGATGAGGAAATGGGGCTGGGATGCTTTTGTCGGTAAACCCTAAAAGCCCTCAGGCCTTCTTTGTGAAGAGAGTGTGTGATACAGTTGGGTAGTTGGCAATATGTCTTATTAAGCAAAGCTTTTAGAGTTGGATTTTGTGTAAAAACTGTTTAAATGAGGTACAGGTTTCAGAAAACACATTGTGTAGCTCCTTGATATTGCACTGAAGGCTACTCAGACTCATGCTGGAGCAACTGAATAAATGAAATCAACTGGGGATGTCTGGTTAAAGTTGAGGTTCTCAGTCAAAATCAAATAAAGGAGCAAATATTTGGGGTAAATCCTATAACCAAGCCATTTAGAACATGATCTCTGTCAATGAAAACTAATAATACTCTGAGAAAGCCAATGGAGGCACATTGTAGTTGTAGGCATTACGTACTAAAGCAGGTTTTGGGATTGAAGTGGAGCCACTTTCATCCCAATTGCTGCAATCATAGATTAAATTCATATTATTGAATATATTTGGATTATTTAATTGCATTAGATTTTTTTTTTTCTGCCAGTTGCTGGGACTATTCACAAGTTGAATCCGAAAGCCGAGAAGACACATTGACGTGCACTCTAGCCAGTTCTCAGAAATATTTACTTTAATGTTGGTTATTTATGATGTTGAAGATTGTGATGATTATTTATTTTTGTGGTGATCGTGACCAACAAGTGGTTTTAGGTTTAGGACTGTACTTACCCACTTCCAGTATCCTGATATCACATGACCACCTTCTGGTCACATGGTCAGTCCATGGGTCATGGGATTAAATGACATCTTCGCCGCCATTATTTCCTCTTCCATCGCTGATCCTGTAAAGACATAAGCAGGAAATTAAACTATAAACATAGTGATCTGTTCCAATGACGTAACTGTAAGCTATCATGTGATTTGTTGGTGTTGTTTTTTGGGTATGGGCGTCAGATCCCTGCCTCTAGCCTAGGTGACCGTTTTCTTCTGACTCTTGAGCCTGACCATGTCTTCCTCCACCTGCAGGGTCCTTCTGGTCCCCCTGGTAACGATGGTATCCCCGGCCAGCCTGGACTGCCCGGACCTCCCGGCCCCCCTGGACCTCCCGGCCTCGGTGGAGTGAGTAGTGGATTTGGTTTTATTTATTTTTTGACTTTTTGACTTGTTGTTTAGGTCATATCAGTTATGAGTCTATCACAGCCAGAGACATGGATGGAAGCATGTTGTCAGCTTGCCAATATCAGTAAACAAAAACTTCTTCCGTGGCGAAGAAAAGAAGGCTGCGGAAAAACATGAAAAACTGTTTAAATGCTAAGATTTGTTCTTCTCAGCTTCCCCAAACTCACATCCCACTACTCATGACATCTCGTGTTTGTTAATCAGACTAGATGTTCTGATGTTTTGGTCAAATGCATTAAAATAGACCAGTATAAATCATGCTGGGTGAAAAAAACACTTCTTCAAGCAGCTCTCGCAGCTAAAGCTTCAACTTTGTATGAACTTGACTTCTTATGCAGTTTTGGCTGAAAATTTCCCTTTTTTTAACCCCTAGCATCAGGGGTCAGAAGGTCAAGAGTTCATTAGTGTAAATCGAAAGATCCTGTTGAGAGTATTTTCTCAATTAGCTGAATAGTTTAGATGGCTTCCTGTTTTATAGCATGCTAAGCTAGCACCTCCTGAGGCTCACTTTCTATTTTTACTTGCAATGATTCAGTTTTATCACAACCTTCTTTTTAAGCTACTATGCCATCTCCACAGTCTAGTTCCGTGTTTCTGTACCTTTACTTGATTTACATGCTAATATACTGTGCACACTGTAGCTAATGGGATCAGGATCTAATTTAGCATGCTATGACTCAGTTTACCATTGACTTCTATTCTAAAATGGTAAAGTAGCTACGGTATAGGGTGCTCAGCTAACATGCGCAACCTAATTTGCATTTCTTTTTAGAATTCCTACCTAACTCACCAGGCTAAGCTAACATCATATATCATCCCAATCCAGTTCATCATATAGTGGTACAAATTTGGATAACTAGCAACTATTCCGAGTCTAATTTACCATTACTTTGCAAGGCTTCACATACATGCTAAATTATGACACATACCTGCTAATATCAGAGCATTGTGCATTAGTTTATTAATTTAGCATGCCATGATTCAATTTAACACCCATTAATACACCTAAACAACAATTCAAATTCAAAAACACTTTAGCAGAAGTAACTGTTAGATTACTTTGTTTCTGTAAATTGTATTTGGTGACATGATATTGTCTGAGTAGTTTGCAGGGAGCAAGGGTGAACAGGCCAAAGCAGTTTAAATGGGGAGCCCTGGATGACAATTGTCTTGATCTTGTTATAGCTATTCTAGGAAATTAAACTCAGTATTGAAGAAATATTTTATTTATGACATTTTTACCTTAGATTTAGTATTTTTTCTGTGGTTAACATATCTCTTTTTGTTTTTTTCCAGAACTTCTCCCCTCAAATGTCTGGTGGCTATGATGAGAAATCTCCTGCCATGCCTGTGCCTGGACCCATGGTAAGACGGGCATACATTCATACACACTCTCAATAATGTCATTGTGATTAATGTGATGCAGCGTCTGACCATGCCTCTTGTTTGACTGACAGGGCCCAATGGGACCCCGTGGACCCCCTGGAGCTCCCGGTTCTAGTGTGAGTACATAACTAAAAATGTTTGAAAAATGAGGCCGGGAGGATAGATGGGGTAGTGGGCAGTCATATCATTACGACATAATCATCACTTCAGTACCCTGTACTCAATGTCCAGTTGGCATGAAGCCTTGAAGCCAGAGCTACACTTCAAATCCACTGTCTTTTCCTACTGAGAACTTTTGATTGTGGTCAAATTATCTCTGTATAGTTACTGGTGTCTAGTGTCTTGGGTAAATTTTTGTCAAAAGGAATAAAAAAAAAAGTGCTATTTGAATGAACAAACAGCTCAGAAAAGGCTCATTGCATTTGTGAACTTTGAACAGTTTTATTTAATTTCTGATTTGCACATCAGATTTACACAAAAATAGAACTTGTTCTCGCTGTACATCTACAATTTGATCAGTTCTCGCTTGCAAAAATTTGTTTCGCTAAAATACGAGTCACCAAGAAGGATCTTACGGCACTGTTAAGTCTTTAGGGTTGGCTTTGAGATTTTGAGTTTCACTGCTGAAGCACAAAAAGTCCAAGAAGTTTTGAACCAGTACAGAGGGCCAGAGCAGATGTGAATGCAGTTGAAGCTAGCCAGAACACACTCTGAGTGTACGCAGATGATTTCCATAATAAGTCACTGAGAGTTAGTTCTGCCATATGAAGAGTGTTATGTTATTTTTTATTTATTTGACTGCTTCTATTCCCCGCCCATGTCAGCTGATGGTAGCCATTAAACAAAGACGGAACATTGCTGTGTTTCTGAGGTGTTCTCTGTTTGAAGAGGCTCATAATATATGCATGTGTACACTGTTAAAGCAACTACACAGTCTCTACTAGAAGGACATGTCAGCATATTTGAACATATTTGTTGTACTGATGATGTGTCCATGTTTCTACCTCAACAGGGACCTCAGGGATTCACTGGCCCCCCTGGTGAGCCTGGTGAGGCTGGAGCTTCTGTGAGTATTAAGGACATGAAGACAAATGCACACCGTCATTGCCCCTTGCTAGCCTGTCGCCATACTCACCTTTGATGCGTCTTTCTCTTCAGGGTCCCATGGGTCCCCGCGGCGCCGCTGGCCCCCCTGGAAAGAACGGAGAGGATGTAAGTGCACCGAGATCTTCTCATCGACACTGTCTTTATATCAGAGCAGGTTAAAGAAGATGGCTTAATCCATGTGTTAATCCCTGTCCCTTTCTTGCTCTCAGGGTGAGTCTGGCAAACCTGGTCGCTCCGGTGAGCGTGGACCTTCTGGCCCACAGGTAAGTTGCCAGCCAACATTCATTTCTTAGTAGTATCATGTAAATAAAAGATATTAAATTCTGTCGCCCTCTTGAATTCTTCTCTCAGGGAGCTCGTGGTTTCCCAGGAACCCCCGGCCTGCCCGGCATCAAGGGACACAGAGTGAGTCACAACTCTCGTCACACCACTCAACTCGGCATCTCCTGTAGCGTCTTCTGACGAAGTTCTTCATCTCTGCGTGTCTCTTTTTCTCTTTAGGGATTCAGCGGTCTGGATGGTGCTAAGGGAGACTCTGGCCCTGCTGGCCCCAAGGTGAGTGTCCATCTTGTTGACTTGCTCTTCCACAGTATGTCTCAGACTAGAGAAACGTCCGTTTTGAATACCCAAAGGTGGGTTTACTTCAGTAGCACTGCAGACGCATCTATAATAGTAGCAGTATTAAGGGTGGCAGTAGAAATAGAAGTAGCTGTAATAGCGATGCTGAATGCAGGGATGATAGTGTGGAAGCATAAGTGCTAGAACTTGTAGTAGTCGAAGCATTAATGCAGAACTCTATTAAGGATGATTACAAATTCCAGAAAGCTGGGGTGGCACACAAGAAAATGGTGGAAATCAAAGCCGCAGAAGCTCACTAAAACTTGCTAAAAGGCTTTTTCTACAAAGCTTCAGGTCTAGCTCTACCTGAAAATATTGGATTTGGAGATTGGATTTGTCCTATAAATTGTGCAGTCTTCAACCTCAAGATGACTGGTATTCCTCATGAGTTATAAACAGACTCTAATGTGTAAAATGGCTGGCCCTTTAAGTTATTCTGGTATTTGCATTGGCAATAGAGGCCATGATAAGCAACAGCAGAATAAGCCATAGTAATGGTCATATTTGCTAGCTTCTGGGTATAGCAGCCAAACTGACTGCACACTGGCTAGTGGCAGCCATATTGTTTAGTTAAATTATTGTTGACAAATGACTCTTCAGGTTCTATCATCACCTCACCTGCCTGTGTGTTCTCTACCTTTAGGGAGAGGCTGGGTCCCCTGGTGAGAATGGAACTCCTGGTGCTATGGTAAGTTAAACAACACCAACCTCTGTGGCACAGCTGCCATCTTGGATTTTCCTGCGACATCCAACTAATGCCAATTTTAAAACTGACTGACTGTCGCTGTCTTTCTCAGGGACCTCGTGGTCTGCCTGGCGAGAGAGGCCGCACTGGTGCTTCTGGAGCTGCTGTGAGTACCCACATACTCATACGACTACTGTGATCAATACCACAATCGGCTGATCTGTTAGTCATCGAACAAATTGACCAATCGTGTTTTTCTGTCTGCTGCAGGGAGCTCGTGGTAACGATGGTGCTGCTGGTGCTGCTGGACCTCCTGTAAGTGTTTCACCCTCTAAACCTGCAGATGTTCTCAAAATTTTAGGTCCCAGTGTTTTGATAAGATGTTTAAGCACTTACCAAATTTGTCTGAATCTTTTTTTTGTTTGTTTGTTTGTTCACAGGGTCCCACTGGCCCCGCTGGACCTCCTGGATTCCCTGGTGGCCCTGGATCCAAGGTACAGCACTGCCCAACATGGTTTCTACCAATCATCTGTAACATCATCCATTTAAAATTCTTCCTTAATCATCAATCCAAAATAGCATCACATTGCACAATAGCAGCATTTGTGTAGGTAGTCAACCTTTATTTGACCCAACAAGGACAATGCAGAATGTGGATCTTACAAGGTCCCAACTCTGTGTACTCAAATATGTCACTATGCACAATAAATATGACTATGAATACCTGGTATACAAACTCATTGTAATAGACCATGGTATTGCCATTCAGTATAACTTGCATGACTAGGATCTGTGACTCCAGTCTCACACCTTCAGACTGGAGTCTCTGACCAGTAATGGTTCATTAGAGAGCCATTCATTGAGTAACAATACCCTAACCTCAACCTTAACCCTAGTCATGTGAGTTCCAGGAGATGTTCCTGTTTACACCCCGATTCAACACCAGTCTTTCAGAACTGAAGAAGTTACTTTGATGAGTGGTGAAATGCCTTCTAGAAACCCTACAAGTTACGCTGTTTTAGCCTGTTTGTATGGATAAACTCAGTATTATATTACTATGAATGTGGAACTTGGACTTTAGTTTTAGTTAGTTTTTGGCTGAGGTTTGCTCCAGGAAGCCAGAAAAGTGAATGGCACGTGAAAGGGGCTCTTTAAAATGCAGCCACACTGACTTTGGGACAGTTTACCCCAAAGCAACAGTTTCCCTATGTCCCATTTTAATATTTAATTTCCAAAACCTGACATTTTCCATTTTACTGTGAAAGTCATCCCCCATGGTGTATCATAACTTGATTATCTTACTAAACCCTGTTCTTTGTTTTCCCTCTCCCTAGGGTGATGCTGGACCTCAGGGTGCTCGTGGACCCGAGGGCCCCGCTGGATCCCGTGGTGAGCCCGGAAACCCTGGACCTGCTGGTGCAGCTGGACCTTCTGTAAGTATAAACCAATATGGTAGACTGACCTTTCTCAAAACTGTCTCATTGGAGAGTTATTTTTGATGACACAACTGCATTTAAATTCTTAAAATTGTTAATGGAATTTCCTTTCTTTTTTCTCTTCACAGGGAAACCCTGGTGCTGATGGAGCCCCTGGAGCTAAGGGAGTCCCTGTAAGTATGATTCCCAACAAATTTACCAAATTTACTCTATAGGTATGACATATTTGAGAGTTTGAATCTAGAGTTGGCTTAAAAGCTTGAACGAGGCACCAACAAAACAGCAAAGGCAGTTTTTTTACCTTTACTTTAGCTACAGATAGTCACCACTACCAGTACAGTACGGCATGATATGACTGTGTTGTGGTCATTTGCTGCCCCCTGCAGGGTGCTGCTGGAGTTGCTGGAGCTCCCGGTTTCCCCGGACCCCGTGGACCCTCAGGACCTCAGGGTGCTGCCGGTGCCCCAGGACCCAAGGGTAACACTGTGAGTAAAGCTTGCTGAGAATATCTAAAACAGCTCTTTCTTGAATGTTTTCATGATAAATATATAATTTTAATAAAAGCAAAACTACTGGTTTACTCTAGACACCTTCTTGTGTTGTTTACATTTGTCACTGAGATCCACCCAAATAGTCACTTTGTATTGGCCAGCTGGTTTTGTATCTTTATGTTTCCTTACTTCCTTGTGTCCTTCAGGGTGAGGCTGGTGCCCCAGGAGCCAAAGGAGAGGCCGGTGCCAAGGGAGAGGCTGTAAGTTCACCACAGATCAGCCCAGAGTACATCTTCCATAAACGCATGTGTTCACATTCGGGCTCTTATATCGACTGCTTTCCTTTTCCCAGGGTGCCCCAGGAGTTCAGGGACCCCCAGGACCTCCCGGTGAGGAGGGCAAGAGAGGAGCCAGAGGAGAGCCCGGTGCTTCTGGAGGCCGTGGAGCTCCCGGAGAGAGAGTATGTGTTTCACTTTGTTTCCACAAATATGATTTAACATTTTGGAAGCAAAAAACATTTAGTGATGAATGTTTCTCTGCGTTGAATGCAAAGAGCAGAAAGACCAAAGTTTCAGAATGCTATCTGCACATGTGATACAGAAAAAATTGCCTCCTCGCTGCACATTGTAGTTTGATTCTCATGCTACCACCAGAGGACCAGAGGGTGGTCATGTGGCAGGTGTCCACAGCCACTTCCTGAGTCTTTCAATTGTGATAATTCAGACACCCGGGCCTAGGCTTTGGTGTTGGCAGGGACTGATTCTTGATAAATGAAAGAACAATGTTTCACATTAGGACTATTCCTAATGGTCAGTCAACAGCAATAGTCTGTTTCTTACACAACTAAGCTAGATGTGTTTGATTTTCTCTACAGGGCGCCCCTGGCGGTCGTGGTTTCCCTGGTTCTGATGGTGCTGCTGGACCCAAAGTAAGTGACACACTTACAGACAGCTTATATGTACATTGATTTCACCTGCACATATGTGCTGAGAAGCGTTTCAGTTGAGCTAATATTCTCTCATATTTTAGGGTGCCACTGGTGAGCGTGGTTCCCCAGGTATTGTTGGACCTAAAGGTGCCACTGGCGAGCCTGGCCGTAGCGGTGAGCCTGGTCTGCCTGGAGCTAAGGTGAGATGCCCTGCTTTCTGTCAAATAGGTGTGAGCAACATAATTTATTCACCTCACAGGCCTGCCTCTAACCTTTGACCTTTGCTCTATAGGGTATGACCGGAAGCCCAGGTAGCCCTGGACCCGATGGCAAGCTTGGCGCTGCTGTAAGTTCCTCTTCAGAATACTTTAGTTTCTCAAAATGTTCATATCTTATATCTACTTGAATCCTTAATGCATTCTCTACTACCAGGGATCCCCCGGACAAGATGGCCGCCCCGGACCTCCTGGCGCCGTTGGAGCTAGAGGCCAGCCTGGAGTGATGGGATTCCCCGGACCCAAGGGAGCTGCTGTGAGTAATATTCCAAATGTCTCACAGTGTATTTGATGGGCTCTTGAGAACTAGGTCTCCTCATTTATTCCTTTCTTTTGTCTGTAGGGTGAGGGTGGAAAGCCTGGCGAGAGAGGAGTTATGGGACCCACTGGCCCTACTGTAAGTTGTCTACACCGTGCTTCTCTTTGAATTTCCTGAACTATTTTCTTGTTACCTTTAGAAGCTACTACCTGTCCGTCTAAAATCCTGCCTTGTTTCTATTAGGGTGCCCCTGGAAAGGACGGTGACGTTGGTGCTCAGGGTCCTCCTGGCCCCTCTGTAAGTAAACACAATAAATCTCTAAATCACACTGCCACATTAGCACCTTGCTTGGTTGCACTAACCCTTGTCAACCTGAAACCCTTTGACTACACAGAACTACAGATGTAGCTACGTTGTGCCCACACAATGCATTATTTGTGGTTGCGTATATGAGCTCTGATAGTCGTGCTCTGCTCATCCTTAGGGTCCTGCTGGTGAGAGAGGAGATCAGGGAGCTTCTGGACCTGCTGGATTCCAGGGTCTTCCCGGACCCCAGGGTGCTGTTGGTGAGACTGGCAAGCCCGGAGAGCAGGTACTGACTGAAATATGGTGGAATATATAACTCAAATTTATACTTTTCTTGTGAATTAAAGCACTTCTATTTCCATCTTTCCATCTAGGGTCTGCCCGGTGAGGCTGGTACCCCAGGACCTGCTGGAGCTAGAGTAAGTTCAGTGATGTTTGCAACTTTTTGAGAACTTTTTGAGAAGAATTTAGGTTACTATGTCAAAATGAAAAAGTTTCACCTAGGTATTATGGCAAAACTATCCAAGACAGAGCAAAGCTAATGCTAACAAGCTATTTTGAGGTAGTGACTGGCCAGTGCTAAAGGGATGTTGCAAGTCAAAAAACTGACAACAACTGAGAGCAATCTTTACTAGATATTTCTTTGTGTTTTTGAAACACCTCTTCTGATAGCAGACAGAAACTCAAAACGTGTTCTCTCTACCACCCTTTCCTCCCAGGGTGACAGAGGATTCCCCGGTGAGCGTGGAGCACCTGGCCCTATTGGACCCGCTGGTGCCCGTGGATCCCCCGGATCTGCTGGAAACGATGGTGCTAAGGTATACACCAGCAGACGTCAAGAAAAAAGAGGATCATTTTCATCTGATGGGTGACTAAACGGTACATATTCAACAGTTTGACATATTTCCCTTCTCTTCCTCAGGGAGATGCTGGTGCCCCTGGTACTCCTGGAGCTCAGGGTCCTCCTGGACTGCAGGGAATGCCTGGTGAGCGCGGAGCCGCTGGTCTTCCAGGACTGAGAGGAGACAGAGTGAGTTTCCACAACTGTCTTGTAGTACTCCCAATAAACTCATCACTACTGATGTACATAGCCAGTTTAAGGTCAGAGCTAACTCATCCGTTCAACAAAAACACAGACCAGGCCTTCCACTTTGATGAGTCTGGCCATTTCTAGTTACTGATCCAGCTCTAGTGCCACCCACAGAATGGCTGCAGTATTACAACATCCTGCAATCACTCATTGTTTAACCCAAACTCCCTTGTCATCGAATAATTCAGGGTGACCAAGGAGTTAAGGGTGCTGATGGTGCTCCCGGCAAAGATGGTCCTCGTGGTTTGACTGGACCAATTGGACTTCCTGGACCTGCTGGATCCACCGGAGACAAGGGAGAGCCTGGTGCTGCTGGACCTGTCGGACCTTCTGGCGCCCGCGGAGCCCCTGTAAGTACATTTTTGTTTGTTGGTCTGTCTTCAGAAAATTGACCTTCAGTTCTACTGGTCAGTGAATCTTAAAATACTTGACTGACTCTTCTTCCTCTTCCACAGGGTGAGCGTGGAGAGTCTGGACCACCAGGACCTGCTGGATTCGCTGGACCTCCTGTAAGTAATTTCTCCATGAATGTCCCAGCCTCTTGCTGATGCTTTTCTTTTGCTTGAAGCTCCACCAAAAACAATTACTGATAAATTATTTCTCTCTTCTCTTCAGGGTGCTGATGGACAGCCTGGTGCTAAGGGAGAGGCTGGAGATAATGGTGCCAAGGGAGATGCTGGTGCCCCTGGCCCTGCTGGACCAACTGGTGCCCCCGGACCTCAGGGTCCCGTTGGAAACACTGGTGCCAAGGGAGCCCGTGGACCCGCTGGACCTCCTGTAAGTCCCCACTCTTGCGCCACTCTGTTAAATATCACAATAAGCCCATTCCAATGTTTCTGAAACTTATATCCGCTAATGGCCATCTGTCTCCCTAGGGTGCTACTGGCTTCCCTGGTGCTGCTGGCAGAGTTGGACCACCCGGCCCTGCTGTAAGTCTTTCTCAGCAGTTCTTGATGCTGAAGCAAAGCTAAAAACATCCAAGATTGCTATAATTTACCCCTTCACCTACACCACAGGGAAACCCTGGACCTCCCGGACCTTCTGGACCAGCTGGTAAAGAGGGACCCAAAGGAAACCGTGGTGAGACTGGACCCGCTGGTCGCCCTGGTGAGGTCGGTGCTGCCGGTCCTCCAGGAGTTGTTGGAGAGAAGGGTAGCCCTGGTGCTGATGGTGCTCCCGTAAGTTGTCTTCACAAAGAAACCCTCAGAACAGATTGATACAGTACAAATAACTGATGCATTTCCAGTGACAGAACAAAGAACTAGTTACTGTCAGTTTTTCTACCCTGAATCTTCATGTCTGACCACGTTGTCTCTATTTCTCTTTGCTGCCCCCTACAGGGTAGTGCCGGTCTGCCTGGACCTCAGGGTATTGCTGGACAGCGTGGTATTGTTGGTCTGCCTGGACAAAGAGGAGAGAGAGGTTTCCCTGGCATGCCCGGACCTTCTGTAAGTTCTTATTGTTACTCTAAAATCTCAACTTGAAAAAACTACAGGTTTCTCAGCTCCAGAACAGCAAACCACACTGAACTCTGTTACCCAATCATCTTTAGAAATGCACAAGATGAATTTATTTTGACTGGACTGATTTTGTCTGTCCAATCTACAGGGTGAGGTTGGAAAGCAGGGACCTTCTGGCCCAGGTGGTGAGCGTGGACCTCCTGGACCCATGGGACCCCCTGGTCTTGCTGGTGCCCCTGGTGAGCCTGGACGTGAGGTATGAACAATCGCAGTAGAGCAAAACAATGCTGCGTGTCTTCCCTTATATACTACCATGTAAAAGTCAAACCCCTGTTTCTCAATAAGCTAACCTGCTGTGTTGTTTTCTAGGGAACCCCCGGAAACGAGGGATCAGCTGGTCGTGATGGAGCCCCTGGACCCAAGGTGAGTTCATAAGTGGTAAATCAAGACTTGCAAAGCCCAATTTGGTAAAGTACATTTGTGGAGAAAATTATCTTTTCATTGAACCTCCTCTTTGACACCTCTGTCTTTAGTTTCTAATACGGAATTAGGTTTTAAAAGTGATTCTCCTGAACCAACCAACCGCTAAATGAACAGCATCAAACTCCTTCAGTAAATAACACAGTGGCTTCTATGATACACATGCATATCTACTGGTTAGATAAAGAGTAAACATTGCCACATAAAATCATCAAAGTGAATCTGTACTGACATCACTTTTGATGTGCATGGCCTGTCCTGGAGGACAGATATTTGGCTAAGCAATATCATCATGGCAGCTCTATGATTTTCTTAACATGCCATGGTAATTAAATACAGAAACAAAGGCTAGAGATAAACAAATTCTGTGTTTGCATTTTAGGGAGACCGTGGAGAGAGCGGCCCATCTGGAGCCCCCGGTGCCCCCGGACCCCCTGGTGCCCCTGGACCCGTTGGACCCGCTGGAAAGACCGGTGACCGTGGAGAGACTGTGAGTGACAAACCTACCTTTTTGTCTTGGTCTTTTCATGACAATGTGAAAATGAATCAAAGATATTGAATGTACAATTTCTGGGAGTGGAAATTGTGCTTCCATGTAATGTGCCTCAAAATTGAACAGATTATTTTTTTGCGTTCCAGGGACCTGCTGGCCCTGCTGGTGCTGCTGGCCCTGCTGGACCTCGTGGCCCTGCTGTAAGTTATAAAGTCTGCACTATTAGCATACAACTACAATGGATGGATCGGCATGCAAATGAAGGAAAAAATAAACATTTCATCTCCTTCTTCCTCCTAACAGGGACCCTCTGGAGTTCGTGGAGACAAGGGAGAGAGTGGAGAGGCTGGAGAGAGAGGCATGAAGGGACACAGAGGATTCACTGGAATGCAGGGACCTCCTGGACCTCCTGTATGTTACTTTACTCTTGAGCCTACAGATACAACATACTCCATACAGCAACATAAAACCCCTAACTTCTGTTTTTGTATGTGGACCCATAGGGATCTTCTGGAGAGGCTGGACCTGCTGGTGCTTCTGGACCCGCTGGACCTAGAGTAAGCTGACACCACACTGTCTTTGAATATTCAGAGCAGTTGTCCATGTTCATATATTCTGACTGCAGACTTTGGTTTTCTGAGTTTTTTGTCTCTGTGTTATTTCTAGGGCCCTGCTGGATCTGCTGGTTCTCCTGGTAAGGATGGTATGTCTGGTCTGCCCGGACCCACTGGACCTCCTGGACCTCGTGGACGTTCTGGAGAGATGGGACCTGCTGTAAGACTAACTGTTCAAATCCATGCACCCATTTATCTGTCTGTTTATTTTCTCCCACGACACATGAGGCAATATAGTGTTGAGAAAAAATCTTTACTTGTAATGAATTAACCAACCCCATCTCTTACTTCTATTTCCCTTCTTCTAGGGTCCTCCTGGACCTCCTGGACCCCCTGGAGCACCTGGTGCACCTGGCGGTGGATTCGACCTTGGCTTCATTGCCCAGCCCCAGGAGAAGGCCCCCGATCCCTTCCGCATGTTCCGTGCTGATGATGCTAACGTTCTCCGTGATCGCGACCTGGAGGTGGACAGCACCCTCAAGAGCCTGAGCCAGCAGATCGAGCAGATCCGCAGTCCTGATGGAACCCGCAAGAACCCAGCCAGAACCTGCCGTGACCTCAAGATGTGCCACCCTGACTGGAAGAGCGGTGAGTTTTTACACTTCCGCAGTAGAGCAACGGATGAAACACAAAACAGCCATGGCCCAATGACCAATTGCATTGTGGAGTTTTGACTTCTCTGACCTTTGTGTTTTTTTCCCCTAGGCGAGTACTGGATCGACCCCGACCAGGGCTGCACTCAGGATGCCATCAAGGTCTACTGTAACATGGAGACTGGCGAGACCTGCGTAGCTCCCACTCAGCGTGAGGTTGCCAAGAAGAACTGGTACATCAGCAAGAACATCAAGGAGAAGAAGCACGTCTGGTTCGGAGAGGCTATGAATGACGGCTTCCAGGTAAACAAGCAGGCAAATCCCTACTTGACATCTCTTCCTTCACTCCTCTCTTCTCAATCCCGGATCCTCCTACTTCATGTCTTCCACAACTGAATCTTACCTCCCCTCTCAGTACCAGTCAGTAATTCTTCCCCATTGTCTTTACAGTTCGAGTATGGCAGCGAGGGTTCAATGCCCGAGGATGTCAACATCCAGATGACCTTCCTGCGTCTCATGTCCACCGAGGCATCCCAGAACATCACCTACCACTGCAAGAACAGCGTCGCCTACATGGACGCCACCGCTGGAAACCTCAAGAAGGCCCTTCTCCTCCAGGGCTCCAACGAGATCGAGATCAGAGCCGAGGGCAACAGCCGCTTCACCTACAGTGTCCTGGAAGATGGATGCACGGTGAGGGAACAGTAGTCTATTATGTCATGTTTGTCCCAGTGACCACTGAATGAGCCTCGAATGCTAAATATTCAATGCATATGTTCTTACTTTTGAAACTCAGTGGGTCACATAGCAAAGATAGCTATAGTAGAAAGTCTTTCAGCTCATGTGTTTTGGACAAATGGTGGCTGTTTTGGACCTTGAGCCTAATCCCGCTTTCTTCCTCTCTCCTTCCAGTCACACACCGGTACATGGGGCAAGACAGTCATCGATTACAAGACATCAAAAACATCTCGCCTGCCCATCATTGATATCGCTCCTATGGACGTTGGTGCTGCAGACCAAGAGTTTGGCCTTGAAGTTGGACCCGTCTGTTTCTTGTAAAAAGAGAAATCTGGACTTGAAATTGTTGTTGTTGTGTGTGTGTGTGCGTTTTATTTTTTCTAGCAGTCATCTCTCTAAAAAAAACACCCCACCAAAATGTTCTTCTAACGCCCTTTTTTTGAAAAATCCAACCCCTCGCTCCTGATTCTACAAGTTTCCATTTGGCCGTTGCTCCAATGGTCCACTTTGCCTAAAAACCTGCACTTCAACAAGAAAAAGACGGCGGCGATGTGGCGGAATCTGCATCGTCGCGTTTGGGACCACTATTTTTATTTTTATTTTTTTTTGTTTCTGACTTTTTTCGTTTCATTTTTTTTTGCCATCACCAACACCAAGGATCCTGTAGAGAAGACATTTTGTTTCACTGGCAACAAGAAAATAATATATGCCTCTGTAAAGTGTAAAAACAAATTACTCCCCCTCTCCATCCCGCCACACCAGCCGTCTCTGGAGTTTACATAAACCAACAGAAACACACAGGTGACTTTTGTATTTTGATACACCTCTGCGGCGAGAGGAATGAAAGGACAGTCCCAACAGACAGAACCCAATTGCTTTGTACCACGTTTCCGGTGTTGATGAATAAACGGTGAAACTGACAGCCACGTTTGTCTCTGTTGTTCTGCCCTCCCCACCTCCACCTGCCCCAGACAACGCTGACAACTATTCCCTCCACCTCATCTGCTTGTGTTGTAGATGATTTGTTTGTTGTTGTGGTCGCTTTCTTGTTTGTTCCTCTCTGTTTCTCCCTCTTTTTTTTATTTTAAAGAAAAGCTACATTAAAACCACCAGCAGAGAAACATGGGTTTAAACCTCTTTTTTGAAAAAAAAAAAAAAAAAATCGTATGGCTACCTCAGAAAAGCAAGGAATTCCAGCTATTGAAAAAGGGCCCAGTGTTTGTGAAGGGACGCCTGCAGTAGATGGAGTGGTTGGTGGGGTGGTTGAGGTTTTACAGACACTTCCGCAGAAGCAGAAATAGCTAAAACTTAAGGTGCTATTCTTTCATTGAGGGTTCCTGGCTGTCCGTTATGGCTATACTGTTCTGTAGTGTTGCAGTCACTCTGGCATTGCGTGGTTCCCTCTTGGTGCTAAAACAAAACCACAGTTTTAATTCTTGCTGTCCAGAGTGAAACAGAATTCTTCTAGTTCCAGCCTTGCTAGTTAGTGTCGGCCTGTCACAACTCTTGCTCTGTTTCTGAGTTGAAAGGGAGACTAGCGTCTCTTCTCGCTTTTACATTCTCCACGTCCCGTTCACCTTCTCTTTCCGATCCTAGTTCCCCACTCCATCCCCTTCATTCATGCATCTGTTGTAGTTTGTTTCTTGTTTTCTTGTGCAACGGGTGAAAAAAAAAGAAAAATTGGAGATTTTTTTTTTAAAAAAATGCACAGAAAGACATCAGTAAAGAGTTTGTGAGAGAATGCAGACAGACACACCCATGGGAGAAAAAAAAACACCACAAGGATCTGTACCTATTTTGTATATGTATAATAAATTGAGATGTTTTTAATTATTTTGAATGCTGAAATAAAGCATGTTAAGTGGTCTAACATTGAATCCTGCCTAATTCCCTGTCTGACTCACTGACTGCCCAACCCCCCCCACGGCCCCCACTCCACACAGGACTTGAATTAAATCATCTTGTCCAGTGACTGGCTGAGGAAATAAAATAAAATAGACTGTAACTCCCAGACAAACAGTGTGTGTAAAAGAATATGCAGCAGGTGCATGTGGCACGTTCTTAATGACAAATCACAACTTAAGGTGGCAGCACTATGACATTTCGCCTCAAATCTTGAGTTGTTTTTCTAATAATGTAAAGCTTGCAGTCTCTGTGGTCTCAAAATGATTCCCATAAAGCAAACAATTTAGTAAATGTGGCTCCTTACAAGCAGCTTGTGCCACTTTTGGGGTCAGGAAGGAAAAGGTAAAAAAAAATAATGGCCTACCTGTAGGTCGGTGGGGACTCCTTGTAATCGTCAGATATTCCAGGCCGACAAATCCAATGAGGAAATCAAAATCCATAATCCAATCAGGAGATAGATGCAGCTAGTCCAAAAGGTTAATAGTCCAAGAAGGATGGTCAGGATATTGGGTGCATTGTGATATTAACCTTTTTTTTACTTAAAATAATCCAATGTCTCTGCAGCTGAGACCATCAGCGCAGCTCACACTGCAGGACTGAGGGGCTGCCGGGTGGACCTGCTCGATGCTGTTGGCATCGGCCTGGCTTCACAAAGACACCGATTGTCCACCTTGAGGGAGGCAGCTGCCCCGGGAACAGCGGATAGGTTTGCACTCCCAGAGGGAACCTGGATTATTTCTTCTGCAAGAATTTGTGTCTTTATTCGAGGCCCGGGCCGAGGAATGCTAACCTCTCCGGTTTCAGACAACAGAGGAGGGTCTGTTTGCAGAGAGGAAACCCCTCGACGGGCCGGCGGGATTTCACAGCGAGGGTAAACATCAGAGCGATGGTGATGAGATGAGGCCAGATAAGGTGAAAAGTTTGGGTACACTAAAGCTTCAAAAACCTAAACTTCAGCTTTAGATTCATCTACCAGTCTCTTTCTCAGAAACCAACACTGGATTAAACACAATCTAAGCAAGACAATAAACTGTTTGACTGTTTGTGACTTTATAGCCAAAACCAAATGACGTCTAGGTCCCTCCTTTGCTCATAAGGTGGCAGTATATCTTCACTTACTGACTCTGGTGGTGTCACAACCCACTCTAATAGTCTCTGTGTTTTATACTGACTGGAAGAATGTGGGTGAACAGTCTGACTGTAGATCCAATGAGAAAAACAACATAAAGAAACATCAAGATGATTCCCTTGTTCCTGATTCTGATTTGTCCCAGTAATATAGTTTCAGGTAATGTCGTTAAACGGGGAAGTTTCATATCTCTAAATGGCTGTCGGATAATTCCTAGTGTTAATTGTTGTCTTTTTCCTCAGGCGCCTCACCCGGTGAAGTCCACCAGACTCCAACGGAGATGTACGGACCCTCCGAAGGGACGGCGGAGCTCAGCTGCTCGCACACCATCCCCAGCTACAACCAGATCCTCTGGTACAAGCGACTGAAGAGTGGACAGTTGCAGCTGCTGGGATACATGCTGAGGAACAGTCCAACTCTGGAGGCCAACGTGTTGGTGAAGATGGGGGGGAGCGCGGAGACGAATGAAAGCTGCACGCTGACCGTTGAGAGGCTCGGGCGCGACAGCAGCGCGGTGTATTTCTGTGCAGCTAGTTTACACGGTGTTATCTATCGCTGTTCCTCAACACAAAAACCTCCCTTTCAATTACTTTGCACATCCTTAATACAGCCTTGCACCTGGTTAGCTTTTTTTGGGGGTTTTTTAGAGGTTACAGTGGGGGGTTTCTTTATTTAACCTCACAGCTCTCTTTATCTCACATGTGCCTACGAAGCATCTTATTTTGAAAGGATCACTGTGACTAATTGATTTTCTCATAATTTTCTCACAGATTCCCAAACACTGGTCCCCGGACCAGTACTAGGCCATAATTAATTGCAATAACCTCTGCAAAAACCTGTGAAAAATAAACTTTTAACATATAAAATATGGGTGATACAGGTGTGCACAAATTACACTCAGCTTGACCCACTAGGGTTAGGTTGGGGAAGAAGACGCAGGTTCAGCAGGTGAGTTAGGGTTAGGGTTAGGGCTGGCCAGGGTCCATGAGGCCCTACAGAGATTTCTTTAAGAGGAAAAGTCACTGCTAGCACTGCAGAACAAGAAATTGTTGGTAAAACTTGTTCCTCAACTTGCAAAGTAAATTTAGTGTCAAAACAGATCGTGTTTTTGGTCCCAGCATAAATTTGGGGGCTGTGAAGGTGGGCCGTCTTCATTCCAGCTGATGCACCTGGTCACCTGGCTTTGATTATGTCCATGGCTCTGTGATTGCTCCTCCCTTCCCAGGTTCTCTGCCTGCCTTCTCCCACCTCGTGGGAGTGGCGTCCTCCCCTTCCTGGATTCCTGGTGCCTCCAGGCATCCTAGTGTAGTTTTGTTTGTTTTGTTCATTTTGTTTGTTTTGTTTGTTTTGTTTGTTTCATTAGGTTTGGTTGTGTTCTGTTGGTTCTTTAGTTTAAATAAATTTATGGTAATTTCACTGGTCGCTGTGTGTTCTCCCTATTTGGTTGTGCTCTCCAACGAGTTGGGCATAACAGGCCCATTTGTAAATGTCCCAGTGATGTCCGTGTCTGCATGACAAGAAAATCAACTCCTTGAACTTGCAAATAGCATCAGGCTAAAAAGTCTGACATAATATCTGAATATAAATATCCTGAAGCACCCAGTAAATGCAACATTGCTTCCTTTTTCCAACATCAAATCTCTGTGAAGTGAAATATACTTCAGTTTTTTCGCGGGTTTCAAAATTTCAACAGTAGAAAAACCTTTATTTCTCTTTGAATTGATTTCTCACGTTTCGCATCAAATTTATCACGTGACCCCCTGAAAAAAGACATGGTTATGTGTCATGGTTTTGAATTTTGAGTATTTTCCGCGACCCTGTTTGGTTTTCCTTGCGTTTCCTGTTTTTATTTTTTAAAGTTCTTCCTTGGCGTTTCTTGTCCTGCTTTACTTCCTGTGTTTCCCCCTCTTCGATCACTGGATTGGTTTCTCCTTGTGTGATCCGCCTTCATTAGTTTCACCTGTGTCCCGTTAGCCCCTCTGCCCATGTGTGTCTTTATATATAGCCCTGCCTTTCCCTTTGTTCTGGGTCAAGTTGTCTGCTATGTTACCCCTGTTTTGGTCCTTGCCTGGTTTTTGTAGTTGTTGTTCCTTTTGGATATCCTGCCTTTCCTGTACTGCATTTGTTCCCTGAGTTTTGAGTTTTCATTAAAGTTACCTGGCTTCCTACTCCTGCCTCCTTCTGGGTCTTGCATCTGGGTCCTACTTCTGCGGAAACTGTGACATTATGCATTTAAATATAAATAGAGTCACTCGTATTGTATATGCTAGTAGAGTGAGCTTCATTAAGAGGCCATGAACTTAACTGTCTACATGGTGGTTTGTTAACAGGACTACGGAGAGGCTCAAATAGGTATTAACAATTATAAGGTCATCAAAACTGTGCCTGCACTTTCTGACGCAGCCGTTAATTGCGAAAGCATTCATATTATGGCTGCTTAGATCTTCTTACTTGGTGATTATTTGTCTTTAAAGGTCTTCCACACTTCCCGAATCAGTTGACCTATACTGTGGTTTCATATATACTGCAAATCCTAACACTTTTGGGGAGTACGGTTACTGGCTTTCCTGCTAAGAGGTAGGTGAAAATAAGAATTCCTGTCACTTTAGTAGGTTTTGCATGCCGTAAAAGACTCATTTAGACTGAAATGGAGACAGATCGATGTCTAATTTTGACCTGGTGGGATGTGAACACAGAGCACTTATCTACCCTTGATAATGAACAACGTTTTTCTTCCTGTGACGCAGATGCCACAAAACCCCCACTCTTTCCTGCTGCAGAAATGTATGTCAAAGGGTTCTCGTCACTCTGCAGAGATGGTGCTCAACATGAACAGTGCATTAGTCATAATTATTATCCACCTGTTCTGTATTAAAGGTACTTCAAGATACTTATTTCTGCCTCAGTGCTGAAAAGGTTTGTCATATGCCTTCAGTTAACATCTATTTCTTTTCTGTAGGAGCATCACCAACTCAAAGTAAAGATGTCCGTCAGACTCCAGGCGAAGTCCTGGGTGGCAAAGGCGGAAAAGCCACGCTGACCTGCAAACACAACATCACCAGCTACGACACGGTTCTGTGGTTCCATCGCCCATTGGGAGACAATGCTTTAAACTTGGTTGGTTTCACAAGTTACACGAGTGTTCAGAACGTCGAACAACCCTTTATTGGCTTCTTCAAGATGAACGGAGACGGAGAGTCCCAGGCGTCCCTTCATTTGCTCAACATGAGGCACCCCGAAGACAGTGGGCATTATTTATGTGCAGCGTTCAGTCGCACCGCGATGGAAAAGCCACGGATCCCTATACAAAAACCTTTATCTGATCCTGTACACCTGCGGAAAACCACGTGATGTTTGTACAGTTCACCAAACAATGAGTGGAGCAGAAGAAATAATGATTGACGGAACTTTTTTGAAACCTAAATATCTTCTTCTTTTACTTTCTGCTGTTCCCTTCAGGGGTCGCCACAACGAATCATCTGCTTCTATCTCGCCCTATCCTGTATGTATCCTCTTCCCTCACACCAACTACCTTCATGTCCTCCTTCACTACACCCATAAACCTCCTCTTTGGTCTTCCTCTAGACCTCTAGCTCCAGCTCTAGCCTCAGCATCCTTCGACCAAACCATCTCAACCTGGCCTCTCTAACTTTATCTCAGCTGTCCCTCTAATGTACTCATTCCAGATCCTACCAATCCTGGTCACGCCCAGAGAAGACCTCAACATCTTCAGCTACGCTACCTCCAACTCTTCCACCTGTCTTTTCCTCAAAGCCATTGTCTCTAAACCATACAACATCACTGGTCTCACCACCGTCCTGCAGACTAATCCAGCTTACCAATTTCAGCCCTTGGCAGAGGGTTTACAAATTCATCCTCTGGAGGGTTGCAGGGGGGCTGGAGTCTATCTCAGCTGTCATTGGGCAAGAGGCGGGGTACACCCTGGACAGTTCTCTAGTCTATCGTAGGGCACAGAGAGACAGACAACCTCTCACACCCATGGCCAATTTAGAATCACCTAATGAGCATGTCTTTGGACGGTGGGAGGAAGCCGGAGTACCCGGCAAGAACCCACGCAGACAAACTCCACTCAGAAAGGCAGATAGATTCAAACCCGTAACCTTCTTACTGTGAGGAATGAGTGCTAACTGCCACACCACTGCGCTGCCGGGTTTACAAGTGAATACATCAAAAATTAGATTCAGCCAATAGGTGGAGGTAGAGCACGTAGCACAGAGGGCTTCTTACTAAGCATGTGCTGTTGGAAATAGCACCTCCCCAGTCCAGAAATACAGCACATAACCTTAGTCACTCAGAAAAATTAGCCTTTTCACACAGCAGTATGTGACAATGTCTCCATTCATGCACACATTTGGTTTACTCCTCGTCTGCTTTACAAGTAAGCTCTTAAATTTCAACAGATTCTCCAATTTCCTCAAATGTAAACTCTATTCTACAACAAATATGAACCTAATCTGTCCACAGCTCAGGTGATCAGCATCACTTTACACCAAAGTCTTCCTCAGATAATGAATGAGAGCTCTGAGGTCCACATCAACTGCAGCCACGACGACGAGAGTTATCCCATCATGCTCTGGTACCAGCAAAGGAAGGACAGCAGCTCTCTGGTCCTCATTGGGTTTGGATACGGAAAGGGTGCCCAAAACTACGAGGGTCGGTTTGAAGAGGAGTTCGAGCTGAGGAGAAGTGAAACGGTGAAGGGAACTCTGGTTGTTCGCAGGGCGAGCCCCTCGTCACACTCTGGCGTCTACTTCTGTGCAGCTGCTGCACTGTGATGTAGTCTAATGCCACTCCCACACAAAAAACCCTCGGCATCTTTCATCTTTCTCTTCCAACAAGAGAGGGCACACATCTTTAGAAAGCAGGTGGTATCAGGAACAGGAGTCTCTTATTATTGACTGGATCCAGAAGAGAAAGATGTTTTCAGTTTGGATCAGACTTTATCTTCTCTGGCTTCCATGTAACGTTTCTCCTAAGAAGTTTTACAAAATAAGTCAAAAAGCAACATTTTAAGGTTTTTATTATTATTATATTTTGCCAAGTAATGCATGCACCAACCTTACTTTAAATCTCTTTATCCACAGATCAAGTCAAGGCTGTGATGTTCGAGCAGTCTCAGTCTAAAATAGTCAATGCGACAGAAAGGGTAGAAATTCAATGCAGCCATGATGACGACAATTTCTACTTGATGTTCTGGTACCAGAAGAGAGACGACGGACCCCTGAGCTTAATGGGATACACCTACGACCGCAATGCGCCCCAATACGAGCCACAATTTAAGGATCAAGTTGAGATTTCGAGGGAAAACCGACTGAAAGGAGCTCTAATCCTTCGCAGCGTGAACGTGTCAGACACAGCTGTGTATTTCTGTGCTGCGAGTACACAGTGATGTGGCTCAGTGTCATCGACTTACTAAAACCACCTGCCATGTTCTCCCATTCATTATTCTGTCCTTTTATTGAATAGTTTATTGTACATCAAATGTAAGAGCAAAAGGGAAAGGAAACTCTTATTTGCAAGTCTGAGATCGTTTTCAATGGTGAAAAATATAACAATATAACCTAATTTCATCAACTGAATACCTTTAAAAAGGAAAAACATTTTAAATAAGGAAATGAAAATATGTGATATGTGAAGAATATACTATATACATAATAACTGGAACTGCAACGTTATTACAGAAACATCCATAGAAAAGCTGTCATCAAGTTTGTCTTTTCTTGTTGAAGAAGGTCTTGTAGGTCCACCTGAAGGCCTGGACACATCAAACTGAAAGAACTACAGGCGGCAAAGAAGCCGACTTGTCCAGAGCAAAACATTGCACTTGAACACATCGCACAGACTACAGCTAACTGGCACACATGGTACCGCTTAGAAGTAGTGTTTTCTACATTTCTGCATAAAAAAATAAAAAAAAATGACTTGAAACATCAGCAGAGTCCTGAAAGTAGACACAGGGAACCCGATCAAAGAAATGAAATATTATTCAGAAAAATTAGCCAATATTAAGATAACAAGTTAGGCCAAATTAGCCAAATTCAGAAGTTTCCAATCAATATAAGGAGACTACGGTGTCATTCAGTGACACGTTTTGTTTTAAAAAAAATAAATAAATTAGAGATTTGTCTCAGTCTGATCTTCACAACACATGTTTGTGGAAGGGTATGATGGTACAGACAGAGGAACTTTCTGAGTAGCTCAGGAAAAGACTTGCTCTCGATCATCTTGCTGGAAAAGGTTACAAAACCATCTCTAAAGAGTTCGGGATCCACAAATCCACAGTAAAGACTGATTGTGGACAAATAGAGGAGATTAAAGACGACTGTTAACGTCCACAGGAGTGGTCCAGCAACAAGATCACTCCATAGTAGTCCGATAGGTCTCCCAGGGTGACTTCTAAGCAACTAAAGGCCTCTCTCACACTGGCTAATGCTAGTTTTCATGAATTTGCCATCAGGAGAACTCCGAACAACCATAGTGTGCATGGCAGAGTGGCCACTACTCACCAAAGAGAATATTTCTGTGGACAAGCCAGAAGACAATTGTGACAATGTTTTGTGGACGGATGAGACCAGAGTGTTTGGTTCTGAAACAACACAGCATTCCAGCAGATGAGTCTTTTTTATGCTAACTAGAAAATGTATTCTAATGTGTGTAGATGACCAACTTACCCTGCTCTAATTCCATTTATCTGTCTAATTTGCATTGACAAGCTTAAACGGTTAAACATGTGTTAATCAACAACTAGTGGGTGGAGCATTCAGAGACCACTCAATAAAGGTGCAAGACAGAGAGTGTGGTCTTATTTTGCATGTCCCAATATGAACATGATGCTCTTCGCTCTAGGACTCCTTCACTTTGCCAGTAAGAACATCTCTTTTTTTTTTTTAACATGACTGATGGTTTGATCTTTATATAAAACATAATTTCTGACTTCTTTATTGTTCAGGTTTTTGCAGCGGCGTGAATGTACATCAGCCTCCGTTTGCACTCAGCCAAGAAGGAGACAAGTCTGTTACGCTGCAATGCGAGCAAGACAACGAAGAGCATTTGTACATGTATTGGTACAGACATGGAAGCGGAGGGCAAATGCAACTGGTAGCGTATTCTGCTAATAAGGGCATATGGACCACAGAACGCCCGTTCAACAGCTCGCAGTACACCATGTCGCGGCCTGCAGTGCGCACATCCTCTCTGCACGTACACCATGTCGAGGCTGGAGATTCAGCTGTTTATTACTGCGCTTCGCAGCTACCACGATGGTGCGCATTCACTCTGTGGCTCAGCAACAACCCCCAGACAGGGTCGTCAGTGCTCTGTCACTAATACATTGTCACTTTTCCTTCAGTTTTGGTGTGCTGAACAATGTTCGTTGCACACACATTTTCGTTTCATGCTGTACTTCGTTAGTAGGTTGTCTCTGCAACTTAATTTCAGAAATGTTCTCTTCTTTTAATTTATTGTATTGCTTCAGTAACTGTAAAGCTTAAAAGATTTAATGGTAATACTTGGACAGCTTGCAAGGCAGTTTGTGAAATAATTCTAAAATTAGACCTAGGTAGTCTTAACTGATCCACAGGGGAAATTGCTTGGTTTTGCCGCAGAGCTGTACAGCTGAACAATATAAAGAAATCAAGACAAGTTAAAATAAATAATGAAACACCAAATAAAATACAAGTACAACTGTCAATTAAAAAACTGTGTTAGCAAAATAAAATCCAAGATATCCTGCTCAACTCAGACTGAAGGGCAGCCAGAAGAAGTGGGTTTTCAACAATGATTTAAAATGCTCCAAACTCTGGGCAGATTTCATATAAAAGGGCTGGCTGGTTTTCGGGCCACCACCGAAAAAGCTCTATCGCCCCTGTTTCTGAGCCTGGATCTGGGGTGGTCCAGTAGCAGCTGGTCCGTTGATCGCAAAGCTCTGGGTAGGACTTTACATTACTTAGAAGTCCAAAAGGTGGAGTCAACAGTCACGCCGAGATTTCTTCTGACAGGGCGACAGTAGGATGCTAGAGGGCCGATGGCAATGTCAAAACCATCTAAGAGACGGTGAGAGAAAATAAAATAAAGTTGTTTAACCCTTCTATTATCTTCAGTGTTTAATGTCTTTAAATATATGAATTATGTTAATATTTTCTAATTTAATGGGGACACTGACACAGACACTGGCCCCAATATATAATATAGTATGTTATTATTCTGGATAATAGTTGTGATAATAGTTTTTTATACCAAATGTTATAGATAACAACAATATGTACACATCTCTTTCCAATTTAAGGTTATTCATTCATTCATTCATCTTCTGTAATCAGTGGGTTATCAGTGGGCTTAAGGTCAATCAGTGAGATTTTATGGTTATCTGCATATTTCACCATGGTCACGTAACTTGTATTGTGGATGTATATGTGGGGTGAGAGATTTGTTTTATTTAAATAGCTATTTAGGCAGTCAGCAAACAAACATAAAGAGTCTGACACATAACCTTGAGAAAATCTTTTAATTTTAAAAGATTTTCCCATGGTATTTCCTGTACAAATCTACACGAAATAGAAATACAAGTAAATATCCGGAGTTACCTGTTATCATCATCCGGGGTCTGTAGATTGACCTACTAACCGATCTGACCTGGATGATGTCATCTCTGAGCGCCGCGCGCACCCCCGCGGCTTGTTTACCTGTAATTTGCTACTGCTTGTTTTTTGCAACATGGCTGAATATTTTTCCAATTCTGAGGTTGTGGACGACGACTTTGTTTATGATGGACGTCCTTACCGTTTTGAGCCAGAGTATACAGATTAGGAGCTCGTTGAAAGGAGGATGCGGAGGCAGAGAGAGGAACAGCTGGTCAAAGAACAACAAACCGCTGCACGTTCCCGAATAGATAACAGGTAACTCCGGACTCAACGGGGAATAACACTAGCGTATCATAACAAAATATTGGTGAAATGAACGAGTTTCGCGACAGACAATGCGTTAGTTAGAGGCTGCTTTGCGGTGCCCCAGTCACTCCCATTATATGGATATAGCTACGCAGATCTAAATATCTGACGAACGACACCAAATAACACCAAAGTTATATGGGTGAGTAAACGATCGTATTTTATGCCAGAAATAAGGTCCAGGTTGTAAAAATCAGTAATTTCCCATTAAGTAAAGCACTGCCGCTTAAAATATGTTTTGCACGAAAGTATTATGTTATGTTCAGAATTTTGGATATATTTGCAGCACTTAATATAGCCTTCATGTTAACTCAGTGATGTACATTGATCAGGCTTAACATTATGACCGCCTTCCTAATATTGTGTAGGTCTCCCTAGTGATGGGCAATCGAGGCTTTGTTGAAGCCTCGACACGTGATTCAAAAAAAGGTTCATTACTCGAAGCTTCAATGACACAGTGCTCTATTAGAATAGAATATCTTTATTTGTCATTGCACAAGTACAACGAAATTTAAAGTGCCTTGGACATCTAGTGGACAATAAAATGTAGTGCAATGGAGACGTGTCATACTGGTTCATGCTTGTATGGGACTTGATTTGCCATGCACATTCCTATTCGACTACATTACATGGATATGTGGTTTAAAGTTGATTATAAGAAAATTATATACATATAACAATAAAATAAATAATAAAGAACAAATGGGAATCGAACCCTTATTTCGCTAACGAAAGACCGGTGATTTCACAGTGTACCACGAACCTCATCAGTGATGCGCCGTTGTCGGTGGACCATTTTGATTACGTCACTGCTACACTCTATGAACCTTTGCTAACTTACACTAATGATTATGTTTCAGCGCTTACATCAACTATTTTCTTTTGCTCTTGGTATCATGGTTTAGTAGTGTTAGAGAATATTTGTACTGAATGCAACAGTGTCAAACCAAATCTCTCTTGACTCAGTCATTATTTGCTTCGAAGACTCATCTCATCTCTCCCGAAGAGCCAAGACAACCAAACAAGTGACAGGGTTTCTGAATGAAGCAGTGAAATAGTTCATACGTCACAAAACACGTGATTTGTCCGAACCAAAACTATACACGCACTTCTGACTATATGTCTATATCTTATCTGTATCTCTCGCTCTCTATCTTATCTATAATGATATTTTGAACTATCTATGTAACTATGTCTATCTATAAATCTAGTGTTGTCTAACTGTGTAACTATTTTATCTATTTCAATCTGAATCTTACAATCTATCTCCACAAAATACGCAACTAACTCCAACTACAGCAACAAACCAACCTATTATGCAAAGAAACATTCAAATGAGCATCATTAAATAAGGATAGGATATCCGAGATATCCCTGAACACACTCGATCCCACCAGGTGATTCACATGACAAACCGAACCCCTCAGGTGATTCGTTTGCCGCTGAAGCGTTCGAAGCACTTGAACTGCTTCGAACGTCACTCAAGTGCTTCAAACGTCACTAGTCACGTGACCGAACCACGCCTCGGCACAGTGGTTCGATACAATTGCTTCATGAGCTACGGCGCATGTGTCGGAGCCTCGGGCGTCAGAGGGCCATCACTAGGTCTCCCTCGTGCCTCCAAAACAGTTGTGACTCATCAGAGAATGAACATAGGCCTTCTGAGGGTGTCCTGTGGTGTCAGAATGGGGGGGGGGGGCTTTGGGTCCTATGTGTTGAGGGGAGGGGCCTCTGTGGATCATCCCACAGATACTTGATCGGTTTGGGATCTAGGGAATTTGGAGGCCAGGTCAAAACCTTGTGCTGTGTCAGGCTGCATCCTGCTGGGTGTCACCGCTATGGGGTGAGGTTGCCTGGTCTGGTCTAGGTGGGTGGTGCATGTCTAAGTAACATCTTCTGTCAGTGGTCATAATGTTGTGGCTGATGGGTTTATATGTAGGTTTTATTTTGGTTCCGCAGCAATGATTTTTTTTGGGGGAGTACCATAAAAAAAGTCTTATAACCTCCCAATGTTTTTAAATTTTAGGCCTGCCTGAAAACAAACTGTACTATGTATTAAATGTTCTCTTTTTTTAAGCATGATCACGTGTAGTTTTCAGTAAATTATATTATCTAAGCTTATCCTGTTTTAATGACTGAACAATATAGCTTATAATAAACTTGATGAGAAACACACTGATCATGTTCCTATTCAAAAAAAGCTTCTGTCTCATTTCTTCACTGAAATTCCAGCAGCACCGCAGAGCTGATCAGTGAGATAACCACCCAGGTGCTAGAACAGAGAGAGAAATGACTGTCTGTCACACACAGTCTGACTGCTGCACATCCATGTCTCATTCATTTTAATTCTCATGCTTTTCTTATTTATTCTTTAATTGAGTCTACTGTATCAGCAGAAAGAGTCTCCTCTGGACTTAGAAGGAAAGTTTAAGAGTTGATCATACCCTGACCTCTGCTGGCTGAATTTGGCATTACATTTTTTTTTGACAAAATCAAAAAAGTGGAAATATTACATATCAAATAGCGTTTACGTGTAAATACGAGCAGATGGGTGTAACTGAATGGACGACTGATTAAGAGTTGAAACGCTTTAATGTTCTCAGAGTTTCCTGAGACTGGAGCAAATCTAGCAAACTGGATGGATTAGCTAAATTGTCTGCTGAGCAATGTCTGGTTCATCTTTTCATCTTAAAATTCAAGATTCAAAGACATACATTATTTATTCTGATCAGTAATAAAATAATAATAATAATTAAAACAAGATAACCAAAGATGTGATTACACGGACAAATTTTATCAAACCAACTTGGTTAGACATTTCTATGCTAGTAATGCCAATCATGTATAATCTTTGGGTTGACAATCACTGCCCTACGGAGGAATTTAAGGCAGCAATCAAAACCAGTACAGGCCTGGAAACGTCGATCTGCTGTGTTGTTAGTATTTCACGTCCAGTTGAGTGGTTGTGAATTTTATTTTGCGGGGAAAACATAGAGTTTGGGATAATTTAAAGCCAGATTGGAACAAAACCAAAGTGCGTTTGCGTGTGTGCATGTTGTCCACCAGTTGCTGTGATAAGGTAAGAATTTATTAGTTTTATTTGCCACATGCATGGTTATACATACTACAATGCACAGTGAAATGTGTTTTTCATACCTGCAGTGAGTAGTAAAAAATGTAATACAGTAAAAACAGTAATAATTGCACAGAGCATTATACATGTATAAATGTAAAACTGAGAAAAATAAAATAAAATATAGACTATAGACTTGAAATGTAAACTTAAAGGGGGGTAGCTCATAAATATATACATTTACAATATTTTAAAGTAGCTATGTGATTAAAGTGCAGTAATGCGGTGGTATTTAAGACCGATTAAGGCTCAGAGTTGAGCAGACGGATGGCATGGGGATAGAAACTCTTCTTCGGCTTCTCAGTCTTTGTCCTCAGACAGCGCAAACGGAGAGTGTCCGGGGCTACTGGGCTGTTCCAGGATCTTCTTGGCCCTCAACCTCCAAAGTTTTGTGTAAATGTCCTGCAGGTTGGGGGGAGGGGAGTTCTGATGGTCCTCTCTGCTGAACGGACCACCCTTATGAGATCCATGAAGCCCTGCCTGGTGCAATTTCCCATCCAGGTGGTGATGCTCCCACGGGTGTGTTGGTGGTTAGCTGCAGAAGATTTCTATGCTTAGGCTGCACTAGCGTGAGCAATCTGGGTGTTAAACTAAATATTAATCGAACATTCGGCCGTCTCTCCCAAACCCTTACTCTGGCGTGGGACGCAATTGCTGACAACAGTGCAACTGGGCGTGACGAAGAGGTGTGACCCCCCGAAAAACGTCACTTCCTCCGGGGCACCTACTGCACGTAGAAACTCGCAGTCTTCTTTTTCCTTTCTGAATCTTTTCTTAGCTGTCACAGAAATAGTGCCTTAGCCTCAGCCTCAGCCAGAGTCAGCCCTGCACAGCTGCCACTCTCAGGCGCAGAGGAAGATGGAGGCCGAGATACGGAGGAGCTGGGTGGGGGTGGGGGGGTGAGAAGGCGAGAGCAGCGAAGAGAAGTCAGGTTTTTGTGTAGTGCTTTTTCACTGTGGGGACAGGGGGGGCACGGTGATACAATCCAATAGAGCCGCCGTACAAAAACCTCCTCCATTTAGCATGCATTGAGTCGATTGTTGCAGGTCGCCTGGGACAACCTTGCAGCAATAAAATGGGCTATTTTTTAAAAAGCAAAGGATTATCCTCATCCTGGCACTGCATAGAAACCACATTAAGTGGTGAAATTTGTTTAGAATACAACAAAATTTAAAAACAAACTCTGCATCTTTTGGGTTTTAGTCACTCGTCTTAGTAGGACAGCAAAGTCAGATGAAACCAAGCCCATTTTCTTTGCTGAAACCAGAGTGGTTTCGTGGATATTTAGCCAGTTTCCAAGTGTGAGATTTGGTACTTTTTGCTAAAGGATGCAGTCAGTGTGAGACTACAGCTCCGGCGTACTTTGGAAGGGGGACGAAACTAACTGTTCTTGGTGAGTCAAAGTTCTCAGTTCACCACAAAAAAATAAAATAAAATGTTAACAAGGTTTGACAATGATTAGCTAAAAAAAAAAAGCTTAAATATTTCTTCTTAACCTCGTTGCTTTTTGATTTCGAGCTCATGCATTGTGCCGGCTATGAAACCCGGATCAACTGTTTTAGGTAGAAAATACAATTAAAGGCAGATTCTACTCACTTATGAACAGTTTATTTAGATTTGATGTGCCCTTCACTACTAAGACTGACTGACATGGTGCAAGTGGTGATGAATGCAACTTAAATTATCAACTTAAAAAATGTCGAAATGTTTTATGTTGAAATTTTGAGGGTGATATTTGGCAGAAAGCAGCTTAAAATCGTTGTCAGATAGAGCAGGATTGCGCCGCAAATCTCACGTGTGTAGAAACGTGACAAGTAAAGAGTTAGAAGAACTGCAAAGAGGAGCAGTAGGAAGAGTTTTTGTAGGAGTTTGAGAGCACTGTGTTCATTCTCTGAGGCATATTTTGGAGCTGGGACTAAACTGACTGTCTTAGGTAAGAAAAAAAAAATAATAAAATATATATATATATATATCCACAGCTTGTTAACATGAGAGAGTCAACGTCCGATGCTTGGACTCTGCTTTCGGGTGATTTTATTTATCTGCAGATGATGTAGTATTCTCTCTTTTTTTTTTTTTTTTTAAAAAAGAAAGAAAGTCAAATGCATTAGGAGTTATTTTTGTTTCAAACAAATCAGCCGTCTCTCGTTCAGAAAACTGCAGGAGGAATAAAAGAGTTGGCTCCGTGCCCGGGCTATTGCTCCCGGCGACGGTTCGTATAAGCTCTGTGAGCAAAAGTGTTTCCACTCAGAGGTTTAGATTTCGACGAAAAGCAAACACACAGACTGTGCTAAGGTTTGAAAAAGTAATTTAATCCAATGTAACATATTTAGATATATTTGCATGTTAGTTTAGTCACTGTTTGGCTTCTCTTTACCCTATTCTCTAAGATTTATCAAAAAGGAAAGCTTTGAGTTTGTAATTTTGTCTTTCTGAAAAGAGCAAAAGACTTGGTAGTGGGGCGAAATTGGCTGTCTTAGGTAAGAAATTATCATTAATATACTCTACACATCTCTGTAAATTTATAACTTCAGCCTTCTGTTTTGTTAAGTTTAGTATTGTAGATGCAAATCTGTACCTCGGGGGATGTGCCTCCTTATTTCTGAGAAGAAACCAGGTTTCAACGCAAGTTTGAAACAAACAATGCAATATGTTATCTGGTTTGTTTGGCATGACAAAATCCAATAATGTTTATGATGCCTCAGCTCCTATTGGCAAAGTCAAGCTCCTCTAAAGCTCATTGATTAAGCTCTTAAATATGTTAAAAGTTTGATTAAGACCTGACTGACTTGACGTCTGGCAGAATTAAGCCTAAAACACTGAAATGTGTTTACCGAACCCTAACCCTAATTCTCTGTTGTTTCGAGCTAACTGCCTACTACATCTACGTGCCACACACACCGATCAACCACAACATTAAAACCACTGACAGGAGAAGTGGATAACATTGACCATCTTGTGACAATACAATGTTCTGCTGGGAAACTTTTGGACCTGGCATTCATTGGTGTGGATGTTACTTAGGCATGTAGCACCCACCTAGACCAGACCAGGCACCCCCACCCCATAGCAATGACACTCCTGGTATCTCTAGGATAATCCATAGAGACCTCTGCCCTCAAACCATAGGACCCATAGGACCCCCACTAACAACATTCCCTTGCCAGACACCACAGGACACCCTCAGAAGGCCCATTCTCTGATGAGTCACAACTGTTTTGTAGACACAAAGGAGACCTAAGGTGGTCATAATGTTAAGCCTGATTGGTGTATTTAGTCAGCAGACATGACTGTGGTATCTATCTTCTCATCTTAACAATAAAGCAATGAAATCATAGTTCCCAAAACCGTCCAACAACCCTAATCATTTGTTTCCATTGACAGAATCAAACCGCAATGCCACAGCGCCAACAGTGAAAGTTCTTCCACCGTCGGAAAAAGAATGCCAAAACCAGTACGAAAAGAGAAACAAGAAGACCTTGGTGTGTGTGGCCTCTGGTTTCTACCCAGACCATGTCAGCGTGTCCTGGCAGGTCGACGGGGAGGACGTCGCAATCGACGTGGCGACCGATCGCTCTGCCCGCCCTGATGGCGGCAATTACACCATCACCAGCCGGCTGAAGGTCAAGCTTGCACATTGGTTCACACCCGGCAGGAATTTCACCTGTATTGTCAGCTTCTTCAACGGGGAGAAGACTGTTAACTACACTGGCCACGTCAAAGGCATTAACGGTATTAGCAACGTTTCGTGTAATGATATGAAACCCTAAACTCATATTTGCACACACAAAAAAAAAAACATTTCATCTTCTTGTTTTCTTCTCAGGACCAGGAGCTCGACAGATAAGAGGTAAAGTTTTGTGCGAACCCGAACTTCTCAAAATGTCGACTTCTCCTCGTCATGTCGGTCTCTGAACTGCTGCGAAATTTTCTGCAGAAAACTACCTGAGAGTCACGCATGCTGCCAAGCTGTCCTACGTGGTGTTGATCTTCAAGAGCAGCGTCTACGGGCTCTCCGTGGTGATCTTGGCGCTGAGGCTTCAGGTTCGTGATCACACCGCTGACCGTCCCGCAAGACACGGCCCTGATCTTACATGATTTGATTTAAAAGAGCCGGACAGAACATGAAGCCCCTCTCAGAGATAGAATTGACCATTGCGAGAAGCTGCAACTTACAGTTCTGTATCAAATTTATTTTAGGTGTAGCTATGCTGAAAAGTAGCCTGAAGCACATCGTCTTTTTTAGATAAATGTTTCTATCATTACCTTCTACATTCTAGTTTGTCTCGCCTTTAATTTTCTTGGATAGTCGCATAAACTGCCTGTTTTATATGTCCCAAAATCCAGTGATTAAAGAAAGAGATCTAATCCAAAAAGAGGATGCCGTCGTTGCCGTTGGCCTTTTCTCCTGCAGAATATTTTAAAATTTTAATGCTCTAAGTACGTTTATCTGATTTTTCACCTCGTTGAATGGAGGCTGTGAAAAATCTTTCCACATGTGTTAGTGAGCAGTTTGCCAAAATCACATGCAAAAAAAAAAAAAAAACATACTGTAAGGAACTGACACATCTGTACATCTGGAAGGGGTTTGTACGAGTTCAAAAATACGAATCATTTTTAAATAAATTACTGACATGGTGTCTTTTCTTTGCTTTTCTTTTCTTCTCTCTGCTGCAGGGTTCTCTTGGAAAACGGAACGACTGAGACCTGAGCCCAGCACCTGCACCTGCGCTCATCCTGGTGGTTTATCTATTAATAACAGCGTTTTGCTTTCAGATTCAAACGTGCTTCACTGAAAAGCTTGTGAACAGCATGAATACTCTTGTTAATGCTTAACTGTGCTGCCTGTTTGTGCTTAATGCTGAACAAACAATAAAATTGTTTTAGAAGAGACGAATGACTCTGATTAGTTCTTTTACGTCTGAAGTGACAGAAGACGCAACATATCCAAACCTTCTCACATTAAAAGCACTGACAGGAGAAGTAAATTAGCGAGGTGTTGACCTGGCCTCCAAATCCTCTAGATCCCAAACTGATCAAGTATCTGTGGGATGATCCACAGAGGCCCCTAAACTCAACCCATAGGACCCAAAGGCCCCCACTAACAACGTGTTGCCAGACACTACAGGACACCCTCAGAAGGCCCATGTCCATTCTCTGATGAGTCACCACTGTTTTGGAGGCACAAGAGAGACCTACACAATATTAGGAAGGTGGTCATAATGTTATGCCTGATCGGTATATGTCAGCCTTCATTGCATTGCACACTCAGCAGGGAGGTATTTTTACCCGCTTATCTGTTGGTTTTCTGTGAGCTCAACCTTTTTTATTTCTGGCACATGTTTCCATGAAGCTAGCTCCATAAACTGGGACGTTTGAGTTTTTATGAGAAAGGACCTCTCTAAAGACAAACCCATGCCTGTGGATTTCTCCCAAATCTAATTTCTCCACTCCAGCATGACCATATTTCTTTATGTACATAGCTACATTGCCTCACTGCAGGTTTAAGTAAGTGTTCAAAATGCGAGCCGACTCCACAGTTCAACAACAGGAAATCAATACTCTCTCTCTCTGCACAGAAGAAGGTCGAGGGCTGCTGCCGGTGAGAAGCAAACTGGGGCGCGAAAAGCCTGCGGAGGCGTTGAGAGCGTCGTCAGAGGAGAGGATGTGGTCGCAGGTCGGGCTGCAGGCTGCCGAGAAAAACGGCAGAGGTGCAGACTTCTGCTTCACCGCAACCTTTGCACCGGTGCAACAGCTCCCTCGACTGCAGGGCTGCAGAGACAAACAGCTGTTGCCGTGTCAACTGATGCTTGAACAGCTGTTCAGTAGGATCTGCTGCAGCAACCTGAATATAAAGAATATAGTTTTATATGCATGTTGCATTCTCTAAGGTCTTTCCATGTTGTCAAGCGAAGCCAGTATTGGTACTGTCATAATAAGAGTTTGAGGGCGTTGTGTGATACAAGCATTGTCAGGACGTCAGTTTCCACCACTAAGACATTCATTTTAATGAAAAATGAATGATGATCAGCTCAAGATCAACCACTGAAAAACAACTGAGCTTGTGACACACTATCAGAGGATAATGGACAGTACTCCTATTGGATATTTGTATGAAAGGTTAATATGGGTGTATGTATTCGTCCATTTTAGCCCAATGTCTCAAAGAGATACACCGATCAGGCAACATCCTGGCAACAGAATGGTGTTAGTGGGGGCCTCTGGGTCCTATGGGTTGAGGGGAGGGGCCTCTGTAGATCGTCCCACAGATACTTGATCAGTTTGGGGTCTAGAGAATTTGGAGGCCAGGTCAACACCTTGTGCTGTTCTTCATGTTTAATTGAGTTGTTCCTAAAGCGTTTTTGTGTGTGTGACTGTGTCATTGCTATGGGGTCGGGGTGCCTGTTCTGGTCTAGGTGGGTGCTACATGTCTAAATAACATCCATACGATTAAATGGTTTTCCAGCAGAATATTGACTTGTCACAAGAAGGTCAATGTTATTTACTTCTACTGTCAGTTGTTTTAATGTTGTGGCTGCTCAGTATAGGTATAGAGAGACTGTTGTCCAGTTTCAGGAGGATGGTCTTCTTAGTCAAGGCCATCGATATGTGATTTATATATTTAAGTGGTAACAGAAAAGGAAGTAGCAATGGTAGCTGAATCTGAAAACCTTGTAGTCCATAAGCCTTTACGTCAACTGGTGAGGCTACGTTAGTAAGTTTAAAAAATAAATAAATAAATAAAAAAAAGTAGGAATAGGTAAATCTGAATTTTGTTCTTTTAATTAAAAAAGATTTGTAATTATATTTGAAAATATAAAGTTATATATTAGCTGTAACCCCTATCCCTGAGTAAAAAATCGCAGTGCCATTCTCAAAATAGTCAAAAAGCAGTCCTGCAGAGGTACAACATTGATATTTAGGTTTAAATATTAAATATACTTCATATGGAACCCTACTCAGCCCTTGAATTTTTAACTTAAATGAAAAAGGTAACACATTATTGTAATAGAAGCTGTACATGACTGACATCCCAAAGCCAAACCATGGATGTGTCTGTTACAATATGCAATATGTGTCTCCATCTGCTGGGCAATCCATGCATGTCATTACCTTAATTCAAACACTTGAAGACTTCCATGTAAATAGGTTAAACGCATTTCGCCACAAGTGAAGCCAGCCTCAGAAATAGAAAAAAGAAAACTAAAATTCAAACAGCAACACCATAGAGTTTTATTATTTTTTAAGCTAATTGTTTCGGGTATCTATCTCACTGTTGCAAACCAACCTTGATTGCCACTACTAGCTTGCCATGTCCAACAATTGGTATGCTACAAATAAGACAAATAATTATGAGCATCAGTTTTCTTTAACCCTTAAATGTATGGACTTCTACTGTACATACAATGTGTTTCTACAGACCCAATATTTAACAGTGCATATGTACTGTCTTTAAAGCAATAGTCTCAGATACATCTTCAAAGAGCAAAACTTTACAGTATCACACTAAGCCTGGCCACCCAAGTGCTGCACCGTAGACTGTATGAAGATGGACGGCGGAACAGCTCCTCGAATGTGAAGCCAAAGCAAGTAGAGCTCCCCCTGGTGGCTGGGTGCAGTATAGGTCATAAGCTCCACCCCCTCTATGTTAGTGGATGGGACTTGGGCCGAACTAAAACACTAAAATACACGTCAAATAATTTTTTTTCAAAGATGGTTTCAGTCATTTTAGGTAGTTAATATAATACTGATGCATTCCCAAGTGTCCATTTTTCTGATAAGTTTTGTTTTAGTTTTAGTATTTGACGCTGTAGAGACTACATGTGACATCATGATGACTACCAGTTGCCATGCCAACCGCTCTGTGAAGGTAGGACCATGAGATTTGAGGAAAAAAAAAAAAAATAATAAGGATAGTGTATAATCCAACATTTCTTTATAACTGGAGATAACAGCATAAACAGAATGAAAGACAATCACATACACAAGCACAAGGTTAATGCAAGACAAACCAGCAGAATTACACTAGATGGAGCAAAACTCCGTTCTGCTCTGTCGGTCAGCGTGTTCATGTTGTGGCTTAAACTGGGCAGTGGACAGGAGAAGCCAGAGCCATACTTCTCTCCCAACATGGGAGCACCCTCACTCGCCAGCAGGATGCCAGAGAAGTTGATAGTTTTGGAGTGAGAGTCGGCCCAGGCACATGATCCTGCCTTTTGTTTTATCCACACCCGGTCACCTTCCTGAAGTTCCACCATGAAGTAACAAGTGTTGAGGACTGAGGCACCATCAAACACCTGGGTGATAGGAGTAGGGAGGAGAATGGGTTTTTTAGACACACTGATCAGCTTAGTTTTCAAATATCTAAATCACCTATGACTGTCAGTTAGTTTGTTTAATTAGTCTGGTGTTGTCTTGAGTACCTGAGCATGGCAGACCATCATTTTCCTGTAGTTGACAATGACGTGCCAGAAGTTGTTGAGTTCTCCGCGGCACAGCTGGGCAGAAAACACAAACTGGTAGATGCCAGCGAGTGGTGCAGTGAAAATACCTGTCTTATTGTCATAGGCAGAGCCCTGGTTCACCAACACCTGGTTGAAGACCACTGGGTCGACAAGGATCTCTCTCAGCTGTCCTTGGTAGGTGGCGAAAAACAAAACAGCGCCCCCTACAGCACAGATGGTTGTGTCACAGTTTGTATGTAAAAATGCTGGATCCCTATGCCGTGTCATTTCATGACCTTTTTGAGTTAGAGTTAGCATTAACATTCATTTTAATGTATTTCTATGTATATGTGCGCAGGGTTAGGGTTAGGGTTAAGGCTCATTTAACATATTGTGATACATAGACGCCGTAACCTACACATGTAGCCTACATCGGTGCAAGCCATTTATACTTGTACGCTTATCAGTCTGGCTTACTCTGTGAAAACTCCATCCTAGTTGGCGCTGTGTCTTTTTTGCCAATTGGCTTCATTTTTGTTTCTACTTCCTGCTTCACTTTCAACATAACCTTTCGCTGAACTTTCGCTGAAGACAAGTCCTACAAATGTTTGTATCTCCGAACCTCTTCAGCTAACCTTTCCTCAATGTGTTCCGTCTTTATTGATCCAAAACCGTCAGTTCGAAAATTGTGGAGATGGAGAAGCAGCTGGAATTAGTAAAGCGGTAATACGCTACTACCAAGCGGACCAATCAACTCTTGTGGTCTGCATCGTCATGACGGGTAGTTCCATTTTTGGGAAGGTGCATGTCAGGCTGTGGCGTTAGGGTCTGCGTAAGGTCTTTGTAGGGTTTGGGCTGACGCTGTTGCTATTATTGATGTTGAAGTATAAACCGCACATTAGGGTAAGGGGTTAGGGTTGTTGTACCCTATGCGCGCAAACACACACAACGCTTGGGTTATACAGTACACAATATAGTTACAGGTGCGCACACACTTCCTACCCTGTTTTCTGGCTGCTGTGAGACGGGGGGTCTGTTTTGAGAAAAGAAAGGGTGGCTCATTACATGCTGTACCAGTATCAGGAGCTGAGGGCCGATGGGTCACTCGCCGGTCGGATCACTCACCATTTCCACTGGGCTTGCAAAAGCCAAACTGGTAACGCACAGCACAGTCACACTCACGGTCACAGTTCCAAAAAAGGAACTTCTCTGCAACAAACAGCAAACACAAGGTAGGGAACAAAAGAAAAATCTGATGCAATTAGACAAGTTACAATTAATCAATAATTGATAATAATAATTAATGAGACTGGCTAACAAATAGGTACCTTGGCGGCTCTCATCTCAGCTTAGAGCTAAACAGCACTAACATATACTGCAAGGATTCAGTAAATGTGTCCCTATGTCCAGAAGTCAAAGTCCACCTGCTACTGTTTTGTCACAAAGTCTGTTGGCTGAAATATGTCTGCAACCCACACCTGCCAAACAAATATATACAGTTGTGCTCGCAAGTTTACATAAACTGGCACAATTTGTGATTTGATTATCTGGCCATTTTTCAGAGAATATAAATGATAAGAGAAAAACTTTTTTTTACTCATGGTTAGTGAATTGATGGTTAATGGCCTGATAACATGCACACATTTTGACACAAATGTCATCCATGTTAATATGGGTGTATATATTTGTCTAGCCCAATGTGTTTTATTAATTCACTGTGACCTTTATCTTTGAACATTAATCTCATCCTCGCATCCAGGTGAGCATTTGTGCCACATTTGAAAACTCTCTTAAGACCTTCCCGAGAGATACACTAACCAGGTATAACACTACGACCACGTTGCTAATACATCCTGGCAACAGAATTGTGTAAGTGGGGGCCTCTGGGTCCTATGGGTTGAGGTGAGGGGCCTCTGTGGATCGTCCCACAGATACTTGGTCAGTTTGGGATCTAGAGAATATGGAGGCCAGGTCAACACCTTGTGCTGTTCTTCATGTTTTTGTTTTAGTTGTTCCTAAAGCGTTTTTGTGTCTGCCCCTGTGTCAGGCTGCATCTTGCTGGGGATGGCTGCTGCGATCAAGGAGTGTCATTGATATGGGATGGGGGTGCCTGGTCTGATCTAGGTGGGTGGTATACGTCTAAGTAACATCCACACGAATAAATGCCAAGTCCAAAAGTTTCCCAGCAGAACACTGTATTGTCACAAGATTGTCAATGTTATTTACTTCTACTGTCAGTGGTTTTAATGTTGTGCCTGATCAGTAGGTGTAGAGAAACTGTTTTCCATTTTCAGGAGGATGGTATTCTTAGTCACCGTCAAGGCCATCGATATGTGATTTACATATTTAAGTAGTAACAGAAAAGGAAGTAGCAATGGTAGCTGAATTCGAAAACCTTCTAGTCCATAAGCTTTTGCTTCAACTGGTGAGTCTACCTTAGTAAGTTTAAAAAAAAATGTAGGAATAGGTAAATCTGAATTTTGGTCTTTTAATTAAAAAAGATTTGTAATTATATTTGAAAATATAAAGTTTTATATTAGTTGTAACCCCTATCCCTGAGTAAAAAATGACGGTGCCATTCTCAAAATAGTCAAAAAGCAGTCCTGGAGAGGTACAACTTTGATATTTAGGTTTAAATATTAAAAATACTTCATATGGAACCCTACTCAGCTCTTGAATTTTTAACTTAAATAAAAAAGGTAACACATTATTGTAATAGAAGCTGTACATGACTGACATCCCAAAGCCAAACCATGGACATGTCTGTTACAATATGCAGTGTGTGTCTCCATCTGCTGGGCAATCCAAGTGCTGCACCATAGACTGTATAAAGATGGACGGCGGATCAGCTCCTCAAAAGTGAAGCCAAAGCAAGTAGATCTCCCCCTGGTGGCTGGCTGCAGTATAGGTCATAAGCCCCACCTCCTCCATGTTAGTGGGTGGGACTTGGGCCAAAATAAAACACTAAAATACACGTCAAATAATTTTTTTTCAAAGATGATTTCAGTCATTTTGGGTAGTTAATATAATACTGATGCATTCCCAAGTGTCCATTTTTCTGATAAGTTTTGTTTTAGTTTTAGTATTTGACGCTGTAGAAACAGGATGTGACATCATGATGACTACCAGTTGCCATGCCAACCGCTCTGTGAAGGTAGGACCATGAGATTTGAGGAAAAAAAAAAAAAATAATAAGGATAGTGTATAATCCAACATTTCTTTATAACTGGAGATAACAGCATAAACAGAATGAAAGACAATCACATACACAAGCACAAGGTTAATGCAAGACAAACCAGCAGAATTACACTGGACAGAGCAAAACTCCTTTCTGCTCTGTCGGTCAGCGTGTTCATGTTGTGGCTTAAACTGGGCAGTGGACAGGAGAAGCCAGAGCCATACTTCTCTCCCAACATGGGAGCACCCTCACTTGACAGCAGGATGCCAGAGAAGTTGATAGTTTTGGAGTGAGAGTCGGCCCAGGCACATGATCCTGGTCTTTGTTTTATCCACACCCGGTCACCTTCCTGAAGTTCCACCATGAAGTAACAAGTGTTGAGGGCTGTGGCACCACCAAACACCTGGGTGGTAGGAGTAGGGAGGAGAATGGGCTTTTTAGACATACTGATCAGTTTAGTTTTCAAATATCTAAATCACCCATGATTGTCAGTTAGTTTGTTTAATTAGTCTGGTGTTGTCTTGAGTACCTGAGCATGGCAGGCCATCATTTCCCTGTAGTTGACAATGAATTTCCAGTCGTTGTTGAGTTCTCCACGGCACAGCTGGGCAGAAAACACAAACTGGTAGATGCCAGCGAGTGGTGCAGTGAAAATACCTGTCTTATTGTCATAGGCAGAGCCCTGGTTCACCAACACCTGGTTGAAGACCACTGGGTCGACAAGGATCTCTCTCAGCTGTCCTTGGTAGGTGGCGAAAAACAAAACAGCGCCCCCTACAACACAGATGGTTGTGTCACAGTTAATATGTAAAAATGCTGGATCCCTATGCCGTGTCATTTCATGACCTATTTGAGTTAGAGTTAGCATTAACATTCATTTTAATGTATTTCTATGTGTGCAGGGTTAGGGTTAGGGTTAAGGCTCATTTAACATATTGTGATACATAGACGCCGTAACCTACACATGTAGCCTACATCGGTGCAAGCCATTTATACTTGTACGCTTATCAGTCTGGCTTACTCTGTGAAAACTCCATCCTAGTTGGCGCTGTGTCTTTTTTGCCAATTGGCTTCATTTTTGTTTCTACTTCCTGCTTCACTTTCAACATAGCGACTGAACCTTTCGCTGAACTTTCGCTGAAGACAAGTCCTACAAATGTTTGTATCTCCGAACCTCTTCAGCTAACCTTTCCTCAATGTGTTCCGTCTTTATTGATCCAAAACCGTCAGTTCGAAAATTGTGGAGATGGAGAAGCAGCTGGAATTAGTAAAGCGGTAATACGCTACTACCAAGCGGACCAATCAACTCTTGTGGTCTGCATCGTCATGACGGGTAGTTCCATTTTTGGGAAGGTGCATGTCAGGCTGTGGCGTTAGGGTCTGCGTAAGGTCTTTGTAGGGTTTGGGCTGACGCTGTTGCTATTATTGATGTTGAAGTATAAACCGCACATTAGGGTAAGGGGTTAGGGTTGTTGTACCCTATGCGCGCAAACACACACAACGCTTGGGTTATACAGTACACAATGTAGTTACAGGTGTGCACACACTTCCTACCCTGTTTTCTGGCTGCTGTGAGACGGGGGGTCTGTGGTGAGAGAAGAAAGGGTGGCTCATTACATGCTGTACCAGTATCAGGAGCTGAGGGCCGATGGGTCACTCGCCGGTCGGATCACTCACCATTTCCACTGGGCTTGCAAAAGCCAAACTGGTAACGCACAGCACAGTCACACTCACGGTCACAGTTCCAAAAAAGGAACTTCTCTGCAACAAACAGCAATCACAAGGTAGAGAACAAAAGAAAAATCTGATGCAATTAGACAAGTTACAATTAATCAATAATTGATAATAATAATTAATGAGACTGGCTAACAAATAGGTACCTTGGCGGCTCCCATCTCAGCTTAGAGCTAAACAGCACTAACATATACTGCAAGGATTCAGTAAATGTGTCCCTATGCCCAGAAGACAAAGTCCACCTGCTACTGTTTTGTCACAAAGTCTGTTGGCTGAGATATGTCTACAACCCACACCTGGCAAACAAGTATATACAGCTGTGCTTGCAAGTTTACATACCCTGGCACAATTTGTGATCTGATTATTTGACCATTTTTCAGAGAATATAAATGATAAGAGAAAAACTTATTTTTTCACTCATGGTTAGTGGCCTGATAACATGAACACAAGTTGACACAAATGGTACCATCCTCACCTGTGATCTGTTCGCTTGTAATCAGTGTGAGTGTATAAAAGGTTAGTGAGTTTCTTGTCCAAAGTCATTTGGAGTGGTGAGACCAAAATTGAACGTTTGGGCCACAACCATAAACGTTACATTTGGAGAAGAGTCAGCAAGGCCTATGATGAAAGGTACACCACTCATATCATGTAACACGGAGGTAGATCACTGATATTGTGGGGATGTGTGAGCTACAGAGGCACAGGAAACTTGGTCAAAACTGACGGCAAGGTGAATGCAGCATGTTATCAGAAAATGCTGGAGGAAAATCTGCACTCATCAGCCCGGAAGCTGCGCATGGGACGTACTTGGACGTTCCGACATGACAACGATCCAAAACACAAGGACAAGTTGACCTGTCATTGGCTACAGCAGAAAAAAAAATGAAGGTTCTGGAGTGGCCATCTCAGTCTCCTGACCTCAATATCATTGAGCCACTCTGGGGAGATCTCAAATGTGCAGTTCATGCAAGACATCCAAAGAATTTACAGCAACTGGAGGCTTTTTGCCAAGAAGAATAGGCAGCTTTACCATCTGAGAAAATGAAGAGCCTCATCCACAACTACCACAAAAGACTTCAAGCTGTCATTGATGTTAAAGGTGCCAAGAAGTGGGAAGTTTTTGTGTTATCATTCATATTCTCTGAAAAATGGCCAAGAAATCATAAATTCTGCCAGGGTATGTAAACTTATGAGCACAACTGTAAATATAAAACACCACCTGTTCGAGCAGTGGTGACAGATACCTATAGAATGGCCTTAGGCTGCCGAAGGTCTAGCCGCATTTTTACAGAGAAAATTGAGCACGAAAAAACCTACGGCATGAGTTTCAGAAAAAAAAAAAAAAACTATTTATGTGTGATAGCGCCACGTTCGCAGCCAAAAGACAACGCTGAAATCAGCCCAATCGACAAGGAGGTCGGGGAAGACGGACGGGTCAACAAAAAGCACCAGGGGTCTTTTTGGTTTCCAATTCCTACTGACAACATTACCATGAACTTAAAGGTCTACCAATCCTTTGGGGATTAATTCTGCTTTCACTAACAAATATTTAGTTCATGCTAGGACTTTTATTGGTTGGCGGTGAAATGAATGGAGGGATGAATGGAGTCGAGGTGATGGACAAAGGCAAATATAGAGAGTTAAGCACTCCTTCATAATATAATGACAAGTGATTTTTTTTCTTTCAATCTGGCTTGTTTGCCGTGTTTCAAAATTTGTAAAATTATTCTTGAACAAGATTTTAACCAAAAACCTTAAGGTTATGTTTTTCCCAGTAAAGTCCCATGCTCAGAGAAAGAGCATTGACATTGTCAGAGTCAGTTTCAGGAATGGGTTAGATGAAAGTGGAATTTGGCCTCAGGCCTGATTGGACCACAAAAAAAAAGAAAAAAAGAAAAGAAAAAAATGTCAGTCAAAGACCGGTGACCCATTTAGATGAGCCTCTCATTGGTTTACTCTAGCATTTTGTGTTGGTTTACAGAAAACAGGTGTCACACTCGGGAAACAAAGCAAATAAATGTCCCTTTAAGCAGCTGAACGTATGTTCTGTCTCAGTTCCTGGACGTACCAGAGGAAAAAGTCAAAGGAGAGTTATTAGTGGACTTACTGAACATTATGATGAATGACAATGTTCCACAATTGGAAATTTGTAAATAGGCGTCATGTTAAAGGGAAACTACTGTTTTTTGCAACCTGGACCTTATTTCTGGCATAAAATACGATCGTTTACTCACCCATATAACTTTTGTGTAAACTGTATTCCTTCGGGAGATAATTATATCAGCGTATATCCATGTAGTGGGAGTGACTGGGGCACCGAAACACAGCCTATAACGCATTATCTGCCGTGAAACTCGTTCATTTCACCAATATTTTGTTATCGTACGCTAGTGCTATTCCCGTTGAGTCCGGAGTGAGCTCCGCAACCTCAGAATTGGAAAAATATTCAGCCAATTTGCTAAAAAACTAGCAGTAGCAAATTACAGGTAAATAAGCTGACCGTCGCGGGTGTGCGCGGCACTCAGAGATGACATCATCCAGGTCAGAAGACATCATCCCCCAGATGATGATAAAAGCTAACTCCGAACTCAAAATATTGGTTAAATTAGACATTGTAATTCCAGGTTTATGATCCCAAAAGCAATGTTGACTTAAGTTGATCCTACTTTTGAAGGATACGCCGTATATACAAGTTTGACTCAACTTAAAACTTGTCTGTCATTGAGTGAAGGAGAAAATGTTTAGTCAAAATCATTTCAGTCAGTTTTCTTCATTTAAATTTTTGACCAACTTCCTAAAATAAGTTATCAGGTCACTAAAACGTGTACAGGTAACAAACTCTTGAACCAATCAGAGCCGTTACACCTCTCTCCATCCCCCTATGAAGTCCATCCAAACGACTGACCCAATGAAACATTTTCCCATCAGCTCCCTGCAAAGTAAATCTCCCTCTAATCCCTGTTGTTCCAGTCTGCTCTGTTCAGCCATAAAAGCCGTTACCTAAAAGAGACGGACGAAGGTCAGATTTGTTTCTTGATGTCATTATCAGCTATCACCGACCTGTAGCGATTGGCTAAACAACTTTAGGGATACTATGTTTAAATGCTTTATTTTTATTTGCTGCCCACTTTGGGGGTAATCCAGTCGGATAAGTCTCAGTCAGTGTGGGGGAGGAATGCATTACCTAGCAAAGACTTTCAGTTCTATTATTACTGTGACTGTAATTTTAAAAAAGCATTGAACATTTGCCCGTGTTCATTAATTTTGTATGTTAAAATGTTTTTGTTTTTTTTATTATTATTTGTTTTTGCATCAACTCCATCATCCTCAGGGGATACTGAGTGACACTCATGTATCCAATTACTATTTAATTAAAAGAATCAACAAAAATTAACGAATAAGGGTTAATCTTATTTTATATGTAATTTAATATATATATATATTATTCTTAAACATTATAATTATTATTATTTTATTGTTATTAATTATATATGTGTATTTTTATCATTTATATATGTAGTTTTTAAAAAAAAATCTTAATTATATATTTTATTTATATACAGTTTTATTTCTAAATTACATATTAAATAAAATTAATCTCGTTTTATTCATATATATTAAATTACATATTAAATTAGATTAACCCTGGTTTATGCATTTCTGTTGGATACTTTGATTGAATAAATCTTTCTTTTTGGATCAACCAATAACTGGATATATCTGTCACTCAGTACAAGCGAAGGATGATGGTGTTGATGTAAAAATGCTGTCATATCCAACTGATAAGCTTTCATGGTATAAATAAATACATTATAAACATGTCAAATTTAGACCAAATAAACTAAATGTGACAAAACTGAATTGCTGCTGTCAGGGGTCAGTCAGGTTTCCTACTCTGTTTCTTTAATCCCCCCTCCACCCCACACCCCAAGCACACGCACACTGAATACATTGAATACACATTCCAGTCAGGCAGTAATTATCTTGACATCTGGCCACGTCTGTGACCTCAGTAAAACTACGCCTCTATCTGTTCTCTCCATCAGTCCTCCAGTAATCTTCTCTGGAGTCCAGAGACATATGGTCCTCATAACACCCTCGACATCTGATTGTCCGTCCGCGAGGACAGTAGTGTCAAACGGGTAACGGACATTTGGAGTACCCTCAAGCAGTATTTTACATTATGAGTTAATAGTATGATAGCTAGGGCCATGTTCAAGTGACAGTGTTTTCCAAAAAATGACACAGAAATAGATTAAAATAATATTTTGCAATATTTTATCACTAAGCAAAAATTGGCGACGGTGAAATAATCACTATTACGGTGTTGTAATTTTATTTCGTACGATGGGAGGATAATCTGACCTTCTTAGAATAAAACGCAACACATGATGCAGCATTTCTTGTGTTATGGATATTGCTAATGTCTTGTGCTACTGCTAATGAATTTACAAATCAAACGTTTTCTACTGATGCCACTTCAGATTTAAAAGGAAGTTAAATGCAGGGTGGCTTTTATTGTGAAAGATGAAGCCAGTTAAAACAGTGCATTAGTTAGTTATCGTTAATCAAATTTTTCTCTGCAAAAAAAAACAAACAAACAAAAAAAAACCTTCTTACAGTGGAGCTGTTTTAGCAGCATGGAAGTAGATCAAGGAGGCAATTAGAAGTACATAAGGAGTGTTTGTTGTAGCTTAAACGACACTTGACTGGCTCCAAAGGAAAGTAAAATGTACTCGAAAAGATGCGCAAAAACTAAAAATGTACTTCCAGACTTCCAAACAGCACATGTTTTTGCCTGTAAATTCAAAGGAGAGGGGAATTTTTCTATTCAAGCAATCATCAGTTTCTGGCAACCATCTTGAAATATATGCTACAAGCTATCTTGTCTCTATGAAGAGTCATAAAATATCCATATCCTCCTCATTTCACTCATTCTAAAAGTCTCTCAGGAAGGAGGGCTCTGAGTTTGGCCCTGCGACTCGGTGTCCCAGTTCTTCCCGTTATTCCTCTTCCTGTTCCTCTCCGCCATCACCAGAGCTGCCACCACGGTGACCAGCACGGTGGCGGTGATGACGAGCACGGTGGCAGTCTCTGCGATGCACAGCTGGCTGTCCACCCAGGCCAGTGCGGCCCCAGCCAGCTGGGGAGGGTCCTGGCACGTCACGTTGCGGTAGTCGTCGATGTGGAGGTGGCGAACGTGCAAGATCTTGCTGAAGACGCGGTGCAGCTCGCAGTCGCAGCTCCACGGGTTGCCTGGAAGGGCAAAAAAAATAAAAAGCGTTGAGTCTAAAGGTGATCAGATCGGAGCTGTCTATTAAAATGTATCAGATTTACAAAAAAATGTAAAGATGTACCCTAGAGATACTGAGATCACAAGTATACGCCTCCCTAATCAATTGAAGATTTTGACAAAAGCCAAAATTCTAAATTTACTGCTGGCTAAAACTTCATCTGATGCACCATGACATGCACATGAATGTCTCTACCAAATTCCATCCCAATCTGTGAAACGGTTGTGGGGATATTTTATTTAAAATCCCTGTTGTGACGGATTTAGTTGGCGACTCACTAAAGCCAGTGCGATTCATTCGTCGGGGACAAGAATCACGATGTTCGCTTTTACCGCCTTTAACCATGGCTATCTCTAAAATACGTAATCAATTTAATGTTACATGGCGACCTATTAAGTACACACAGTATTTTATGGATTGGCATGAAACAAGTCTTGGCTAAAGTGCTGGATCAGCCGACAAACGGACTAGCACTGCCATGCCTATTAATAGCTATGTACTGCAGTATTAGAATAAGCCTCTTAAAAAAAAAATAATGATGATTGTTTGGCTTAAAATAATTGAAATATGCCATTACACAAACACAGGATTTTTAACATCTGTTTGAGGTTTTCAATGCACTTTTATTGTTGCTATTATTTTCGTATTTATTCGTATTTCTGTCTTCGTCTTTTGCAGTTATAAACTATCATGAACACCGTTCTGTAACGTGATATAACATGGAACATAAGGAACTGTATGGTTCTGGCTTCAAACTGTCTTTGGAAGACAGAGTGCATGGAAAGTGTGATCCAAAACATTTAAAACATTTCAGTATTTCAGCAAACCTGACAGCTGAATGTGTGTGGCTGTTGTATGCAGGCTGATGAAAGTCTTAAACTTGAGGTGATGCAGGTTGTTTCCTTCCAGGACGAGAACTGCCAGACTGTAGAGAGGAGCCAGAGCATCAGTGTCTATCTGAGAGATGTTGTTGTTGCTCAGCTGGAGTACCTAGACAGATGAACGAGGGAGGTAATCAGACAAACAGGCAAACAGACATGAGACACAAGAGATGGTGTGCCACAAGGCTCTATCCTTGGTTCACTTCTCTTTTTTTCACTATTTATTCCTACTCTGCACATGAGTATCTGTTTTTTTTGCAAATGACGAACTTGACAAGGTTGGATAGACTACCCCAGAGACGAGGAGAAATAATGATTCTGTTCATGGACTTTGGATGATCCAAACCTCGGCAGCACAATGTCAGCAAACCACCCTCAAACTAGTATATTATACCTTTTGGGGTTTTTAAATCGATCTCCACCTCAATGAGACCCAGTTCAATTGATTTTAAAGAGAACCTACTCACCTCTAGTCCAGGCAGCATGTCCAGGCTCCCCTGCTGCACCACAGTCAGTCTGTTGTTGTGCAGATAGAGTTGTCTGAGCCTGGAGAGGCCCCTGAACACACCGGGGCCAACAGACACCAGCTGGTTATAACTGAGGTCCAGCTTTTCCATGTTGTCCAGATACTCCAAGCTGACAGGAGTGAGAAAAAAACATACGAGATGCTGATACGGACGCTGAAATAGAGAGGCAAAACCACTGCAAAATGCTCCCATCTGCAGCACCATTCACTGGTTGTTAAAGGTTGTTTAGGTGTTGGTGCATTTGCTCACTTTAAAATGACAACTTTGTTTTACTTATTAATGTATCGTGTTTCTGTCGGTGAGACTCTCAACAGCTGTAGTACTTTTTCCAGATAATTTGTCCCAAAAACACACTGAGAATATTGTAAAACTGTAGTCAAATTCCTTTCATGTGTGTGCATAGTTGGCCAAATAAAGCTGATTCTGATATTCATCCCCTTTGAGCTCTGTTTTTGGTCTCCACCATTTGTTTTGAGCAGCTGTTGAGTCTGTTCCAAGATATGTCAAATAATCGAGGCAGTGATAGATATTTATGGTGCTAGCTATAACATGAATATGACAAATCAAGTGATTTGACACTTGATTAGCTATTCCCAAAATAAACTACGTAAAAAAAAGCACTATAGCTTGAAAAGATGTGCATTTGGGAGTTTTACTATTTTAGGCACTCAAGTTGATTGTATGATGGATCATTGACCTTAAAAAACAAAATCGAGTCAAGGAAGAGATCCTTGCGTGGTTGACATGAATATAATGGAAGAGAGATGGCCTTCCATTGGGCCAACAGAAAGACCTAGGTACCTGTATCCAGATATATAATGTAAGTTGTTGTGTTCTAGTCGCAGCTCTTTGAGAGCGGACAGGCTGGTGGAGAAGTCTACAGGGAGAGTTGTTAACTGGTTCCAACTGAGATCCAGCTTCTCCAGGAAGGACAAAGAGAAAAACGCCTGTGGACAAAGAGGAAAACCTGTTTCAGACTTCAACTGAAAGCTACTTTTCAAATGAGCAACTACTTTCCTATTTAAAATGGGATCCATTATGTTTGGTCTCAGTCTATTTGAAGCTCCACTACCTAAAAAGACCATTTTGTTCTGATGGACCAACTTCTGGAAAGCGTCTGCAGGCAGCAGTCAGCAGCAAGACGTGTGGCAATTATCTTATTTGTACAGTAATGTTGTATTAAACCATTTGGGCATTTACATGGCAGCCAACATATCAACAGTTTTTTATGTCACGCATTTACTTTGTACTTCATCTACCACTTTGAACACACATCTACTGTAACTCTATTGCAATGTCTTACAAGGAAATGTACATTTACAGACTTCTTTCAAATGTCTCTGGTGTCATTTTCAGAAGATGCATGTCAAAATATCCCTGCGTTAACAGTTTGTGCAGTCGTTTGTTCCCACCTGTGGTTGAATTTCTTCTATCTGACTGTTGGTCAGTATCAGCACCCGCAAGGACCACAGTCCAGTGAAGGATCGGGTGCCTATCGCGCTCAGATTGTTTCTTCCAAGCTCTAGCAGCCACGTGCCGTGAGGGAGGCCCCTGGGAACATGCTCGAACCCACGGTCGCGACAGTCCACCAGGTCGGCGTGCTCGTAGCAAACACAATGGTGCGGACACAACCGTGAACACTTGACAAATGGAAAAAGGGACTCGGGGTGAAAGATGGCAAGAAAGAGGAAGAGAAGGGTGGGGTAAAGGAGATTCATGTTTCCCTGGATGGTTCACGAAGAGAGGGAAGCTCAGTCACAGGGGAAGTTAAAAAGTGGAAGGTTTAATGAAGCTAGCTCAGTCCGGCTGTTCTCCTCATCAAGCCTTGAAATTTGTGTCGACGGAACTGTAAATAAACAGCAAGCACAGCACAGAAAGTTTACTTCACTCACATCAGTCAATCTTTCATCAGGTTTGGTGGGTGTAATACCACTTTTGTCCACAGAGGGCAGCAGAACAAACTAAAAGAACACAACTAATCCTAAATATTTCGCAATATTCACTTCATTTTGATCCATGGTTTCTATCAAGTCTCGGAGGAAACAGTTGGTACTTTAGCTGCAAAATGCTACAATGTCATTGTGATACTACTACTGTCAAAAGTGTGGCAGTTAGCATGCATTTTAGCTTAAACCCGCTTATTAACTGAAAGGAGCCACCTGCTGCAGTAAAAATACATGTACATCTAAGGCACAGTAACCTATAAATAACAACAACTCCAGATGTTTCCCTTTGTTTTAGAGCTAAAAAGAACACAATGAAGATGTTTAATGAACTATCCTTTTACAAAACATTTCATGAACAACCTCAAACATCGTGGCAAATTTCTGCCATCTGCTGTTTAGCGTGTCTTAGTATCGGGTTTTGTCTCTGATTAAAACAGTGCAGCCCCTAGTTGACAAATTAGGAACAGCAGTTACTTTTATTGAAAAATTGCAGTGAATTCACAACGCAGACCAGATTGGACCCTCTGGCGGTCGGACTTTGGCCCGTGGGCTGTATGTTTGACACCCCTGATCTAACGGGTAGCTGTAGAATTTGATAATAATTATACCTTGTTAGGTTTATGGCCACTAGAAGCACAGTGGAGAAGTGTTTTTAGAAGTACATCTCTCTGTTGTTTCAAGCATTTTAATACTTCTGTTTTATTTGAGAGGTAACATATTAATCTGGGAACCCATTGGCTAATGTCAGTCTTGTGGTACAGGCAGTGGATAATATCCAAGACTTCTCTATCTACCTGTCATTGTTTACCTTCCAACTATAGCAACTTGAGACATGCAAATGGATTTGGAGTTGAGAGACGCCACTCAGTTGAGATCGATCACTACTATTTGGGGCACAAACAGAAACCAGTAAGCTTCTGACACCAGAACCCTGTTCTTAGATTTCATTATTTAAGATTACAGTGTATATATATATAAACACAACTTTGTTCCATTGTAATTAAAATTTAATGGGAAGCTTTAAGTATGGGACGGTGCCCAACAGTGCATCATCCAGGGCAACCGCATCATGGGCAATTGACAACAAAATGGCATACAGAATTAAATCAAACCATTATTTTTCACGAAAAAGCTAAATTTAACCACCTCTCAGCCATCCAACAACTGGATGCACTCCAATATGATACAGATTTAAAGCTATTTAACTTTTGATCTTGGTGGTTATAGAAATAACCCTAGCTCTTTAAGTGAGACTGTATTCTTTATAGTTTAATATTGCCAACAACTTATATTATATAGACAAATATACACCAATAATGTATTTCTCCTCCACTAGGATGGCCCAGAAAGCTTACATGACTTTTGCAAATGGCAGCTTTACAGCAATAGTTGTCAAATATTCATCATTACGTAACTTTCTCCAAGTTCCCCATCTGTTGTGCCCTCCGTTTTCCCATCCAACTGTAAATATATAATCACGATCATTAAGAGCAGAGCAGCTGAAAGGATTAAAGTCAGCAAGACGGTCTGATTATACTGTGGTTTGTCGGAGGATAACATAGTATAAAAGCAGTATTTTTATTTATTTTTTCAGGATGTGGGGTTTACAGGAGGAGATGACTACCTGCTAATACCAATACATACTTCTCCATAATGTGTAATGAAAAACATGACAGATAATACAGTTTCCTGAATTATATAATGATTGCAAAAAAACAAACAAACAAAAAAAAACACATCCAGTTAAATAAAAATCATTTACTGAATGCTTGACTCACCTTTTCTGCAGATGAAGTATCCACACCTGTCCATGCTGCATCCTAAACTTCTGCATGTCCTCTTACTTCGCTGGAGGTCAGCGAGACAATGAAAGGTAGGCAGATGATAGACAGAGGGAGAACCAAAGACAAACTGAGGATGCTGATGGAGGCTTTCAGTGCAGTCAGCTGCGTTTGTAATCCTCTAATCCTCTCCAATCACCAAAAGCTTCCTCTCATCCACTCTGCTCTGCAGCTCGTCTCATGTTTTTTATTGTGTTTCTGTTTCCTTCATTTCCTGTAAATACGAATCGAAAGCCGTGGCACCCCTCCAACCGTCTGTTTCACAGATTCTAATATAATATAAAGACTGTTAACATTGTGTAAATAGTTTGTGTGAGTGTATTTTTCATTTTTATTAATTTTATCTTAACCATGTAGCATCTCATGTGCAAGGGGCCACACAAAGAGAGTTCAAGAGATGTTTATTTCCATCGGTTGATACAGCACATAAGTACGTGGCACGTGGAGTCCCGCAGGGTTCAGTTGTTGGGCCTCTATCATTCAATTCAATTCAATTCAATTCAAAGCACACTTCAAAGTGACAATGTTGAATAGTGAATGTTTTGATGGACTAACAGCCTATTCGTCAATCAATATTGGTCATTTTGAGCCATGGGACCCTCTAGTCCTCCAGAGAGATTGGGTAATTGTAACAAATTTAATGAATTAATTTTGTTTATGTTTGCTTATTTTAGTTATTATATTATTAAACATGAATTGTCATAGTTTTATTATTATCTTGTTTCTTTAAATACATTTTTACAAATTATACTCCAAGCGAGTTTATATTATTATTATTATTATTATTATATATTTTTTTACTACCAGTCTATTTTCCCAGCTCGAAGAAGCTCGACAATACCGGAAATACGTACCCTCTGCGTCATGACGTCGCTTGGTTGAGAACGTCCGTTGAGTGCGGAAGTGGCGTTTGTTGTGGACTATGCACTTTGCTACTTCGACAACAGAGCACACATGGCAAATAAACCGACTCCCCGTGCTCGCTGTCGCGTCCAGCTCGGCGGCAGGTCCTCTTAAATCACCGGGTGATGTTTGCTGACGGACACTGACGCGTCGGAGCGACTCTGTCCTGCTAGCTTAGAGCTAACTAGCAGAGGAAGGTATGCAGTGGAAGTTGGAGCTCGTGCTTCAATAAAGCAATTCATGAATACACGTTTCTCAAAATATGGCTTTTTAGACAAGTTGCTGTTGGTTAAACTGGTTAGCTATTGCAGCGATAATTAGCTAAACTTTGTGGTAAACCCAGTGTGGTTCACGTATTAGTGGAAAAGTTTGAGATTTATTTTATGTTACGATATATCTGTGGGGTCAAATTGTTCACGAAATGATTTGAATTCCTCGAAAGCACGGGTGATTTGTAATACTGGCCATTTTAAACGCAAAACAATCTCTTTACTTGACCCATATAACTTTCTGTGATATTCACGGAGTCTTTCCAACTGAGCTTCTCATTGGTCTGCTGACCAGCCAATCAGGTGGCTCCTACTCTCAGACAAGTAGACCTCGACTTCCTGTGTTACTGTTGCTAGGTTAGACAAACAACAGGGGGTCCATGTCACTTGGAAAAACTTTAAAAACCAGCAGACTCGTAATTGCTAGTCTTCAAAAACGCGACGAAGACTTCTTTGTTGGTGCGGACGATGTTCAGTTAAAGGTATTGGTGTTTGTGTTCGTGCAGCAGCCATGGCGGAGGCCGGAGCTCACATCACCTCCACGGCTGGCAACGAGCAGCCGTCCATCTTCGAAGTGTTGGCTCAGGAGTCTCTGATGGAGGCGGTCCGACCGGCGCTGAGGCACGCTGTCAAGGTGAGAACTGCTCATTCAGCAAGAAACATTTACTATTCTGTGAATCTTTGCTACAGAATAAAATATTCAGGTCTAATAACACCAAGACCCTCTCAGGTTCTGGCGGAGTCCAACCCGTCCCGTTTTGGCTTCCTGTGGAGAAGCTTTGACGAGCTCTACCTGCTGCTGGACGTCCTCCTCCAGAACCACTTCCTGTCTCACTGCAGCGCCTCCTTCTCCGAGAACTTCTACGGCCTGAAAAGAGTCTCGGGCGGGCGGGGGCTCCCCGTTCGCCTGGGCCTGAGCAGGAAGTCCCACTGGCGCTCCCTCCTCCTCCTGTGCCTGGCGCCGTACCTGCGGGCCAAGCTGGAGGCGACGCTGGCGCGGCAGAGGGACGAGGAGGACTTCTCCATCCGGCTGGCGCAGACCAGGGGCCAGAGGCTGTACCGGGCGGCCGTGGCGGCGTACCCGTACGTCAACTCGGCCTGGCAGGCGTGGATCTTCCTGCAGCAGCTGCTCTTTGTGTTCGGAGCCACCAAGACCCACAGTCCTCTGCTGTGGCTGGCACGGGTCAAGCTGGCGCGACTTAACACTCGAGATATCAGAGACATGGAGCAGAAAACCAGCAACACTAGCAGCCCACCTGGTGGAAGGTGCGCCTGGCAACCTGCACACACGTCTGTCTGCTGTTAGAAAAAAATACATCACCCATAATGCATTATTCCTGTGTTTGCAGCCTGGCGCAGAGAGCGTGGTGGCTGATGGGACAAGCAGCGAGGGGCGCGGTCGTCTCCCTCTCCACCTCCCTCACCCTGGGCGTCTTCTTCCTCCAGTTCCTGGAGTGGTGGCACTCGTCGGACAACCAGAGCACGGTGAAAAGCCTCACCTCCCCGCCCGCCCCTCCACCCCCTCTCCACCTGCAGCGGGACGTGAGCGAGGAAACCCCGCCGGGCGGCAGCAGCAGCAGCAGGGACTGCCCGCTGTGCCGGAGGCCGCGCGCAAACGCCACGGTGCTGTCCACCTCGGGCTTCGTCTTCTGCTACCGCTGCGTCTACACGTATGTGAAAGCCAACCGCCGCTGCCCGGTCACGGGATACCCCACCGAACTGCAGCACCTCATCAAGATCTACGCACCGGAGAGCTAGGTCACATGACCTGACGAGGCGTTCAGGTTCACTTCGAGCGTCTTTGGACTTTCCAGCTACTTTTAGAAAACCTGGTTTTCTTCTGCAGCTTGGTGTTGACAGCTCTGCCATGTTGATATGTTGTACATATGTTTTTTTTTGACTGAGAACAAACAAGAATTTTGCTTTTGTATGCAACCGACTCTTCAATGCTCCCACAGTTCTTGTGAAATAATGCAATAATACGAGCCGTTATAAGACGCTGAATTGTTTTTCAGCACATCACATTCATTTTTATACATTCCATAATTTCTCTGTGATAATGCCAGTAATTCATTGCAGTAAAAATCTGAACATATCAGCGTCCTGAGATGTGCTCATTGCTTTGAGTTATTGGACGCAAACACCTATGATTTCTCAAAAAGAAACGGTAAAGGAATAGTTTGACATTTTGGGAAATATTTGTGCTTTTAATACTTGATGCCACAGTCAGGTGTTGGCTAGCTTAGCATTAAAGCTTAGAAATAGGGGGGCAACAAAAAGCCTGGTTCTGGTGGAGCCAAGCTAACTCTTTCCTCCAGTTTCCAGTCTTTGAACTAAGCTAAGCTAAGCTAAGCTAACTGTGTGCTGGAAGTAGCTTCACACTGTGAACTCTGACTGTTTACACGGACAGTTGAAATCATTCTGACTAGGAATTCAAATTTTGCATGGACACTAAATAAAATGATCATATAAGATCTATACAGATCGGCCACAACATTATGACCACCTACAGGAGAAGTAAATAACACTGACCATCTTGTGACAATACAATGTTCAGCTGGGAAACTTTTGGACCTGGCATTCATTCATGTGGATGTTACTTAGACATGTAGCACCCACCTAGACCAGACCAGGCACCCCCACCCCATAGCAATGACACAGTCACAAACACAAAAATGCTTTAGGAACAACTCAAATAAACATGAAGAACAGCACAAGGTGTTGACCTGGCCTCTGAATTCACTAGATCCCAAACTGATCAAGTATTTGTGGGATGATCCACAGAGGCCCCTCCTCTCAAATGCCCCCCCACTAACAACATTCAGTTCCCAGACACCACAGGACACCCTCAGAAGTCCCATGTCCATTCTCTGATGAGTCACAACTGTTCTGGAGGCACAAGGGAGACCTAAAGAATATCAGGAAGGTGGTCATAATGTTGTGGCTGATTGGTGTATTTGACATGCACACAGTGGGTCTCCATCTGTCTCTAATTTCCTGAAGATAATTCAACACACTGAACTATTCCCTTACAGTATGGTCACATGAGTGCTGCGACAGCAACAGTCAGTGAATTGCTTTATTGAGTTGCCAGACAAATTTAACAACAGGCCCACTTTAAAAAAAAAAACAAAGAAACAGATAATCAGGATCAACGTCACAACATTACAGTGAGAGTAATAAAAAAAAAAAAAGAAGAAGAAGAAAGGGCTTCATTAAAATGTCCACAAACCCTTGAAATTAAACCGGAGTCAACTTCCCTTTTTTAAGCTCCTGCGACACAATTCACCGACAAGGAAATCAGGACGAGGAGGGGGAGGAAAAACGAAACAAAACAAACAAAAGAAAACAAAAAAGGGCTTAAACTTCGAGAAAAAAAAAAAAAAAAAAAGAAAAGGGGGGACAAGTATCATCATCAATAATAGTCACAGTAATAGATTGCTCGAATAGCGTGTATTGCACATGTGTACACATATATGCGCTCTATGTACATGTGAGTCGGCGAGAACTAGACACATGTTGTATCGTCGCGACGGGAAAAAGGATCTGGAGAAAGAAGGAGACGACGTCGACGACGGCACGGACAGAGGAGAGTCAGGAATGTGCTTGTGATCAGTTCCAACAAAAATGGCGCCCCCCCCCTCCCCTCCCCTCCCCCAACCCCCCCACAAAAAAAAAAAAAAAAAAATTAAAATGTTTCGGTCACGAGCCGGTAATGAAAGGAAAGGTAATATAGAGAGAAAGAGAGAGACAAGGTGACAGTCACACCGATACTGAACCTCTCCCGTCCCGTCCCACCCTAAGAGTTCAAAATACACCCCCCACACGGCGTCATAGAAGGACACTACATTTACACCACAGTATCAAACATATCAAGAAATATACAGTATTAACTCATGTAGCAAAATAGTCTTGAGTGTGTGTGTGTGTGTGTGTGTGTGTGCTGTGCCTCGGTGTCTGTGTAACAATAAAGCTGTGTGGTTTCAGGTAGTGGGGAGGCGCCTCGCCGCGACGGCGCAAAACCCTCCACGTCGGAGCCGTTAAAACCATCTCTAGGTGACCCCTTCGTTCCTTTAGGACGGTGCTTTAAAACATCCGAGATTCAGTCAAGTATCTGCAATCTGTGCTTATGTGTCCTCCCACCCACTCCCTTCACCCACCCACCCTTTTGAGACCAACTTAAAGGTCCCTTGAGTAGGATGGGGGGGGGGTAAAGGCCGTTTGGTTTGTCCAATCTGAAAAGTGTTCCTTTTTAAACTAAGCAGCCAAACAGCAAAATGAAAACGTGACTATTCCTTTTCTGCTCGTAGATCCCTTTAAGTCCGACACGGCGGTTCCTTAAAGGACGGTTCTCTTTGCCGCAGTTTCAATTTTTGTAGTTTTGGCCGTCTTTTTCCCGCCAGCTTGTAAAATTATTCCCTCCGTGTTTATTTTGTTTTCCAGTGGGCTTCACTTTCGGGGGTGACCTTTCCTCAGAGGCATTCTTGGTGCTGTATTAGAAAAGTGTGACGAAACACGAGGAAAGCCAAAACCACTCGATCCATGTGAGTTTTCTCTGAATTGAAATAATCTGAAATATTTCCGTTAAAACGCAAACAAAACGTCACCTTTCCAACTTTCGTCTTTGCTGTTTCAAACCTTTAAAGTGAGGACACCAATGGAAATCTTGAATTTTTTCGTTCGTCTCTATAATCCTTCCTCCAAACCTGAATATCAAATTGAATTTTTTGAGAATGTAACATTGAAGGACTTCGTGCAAACAGATTTTTCATTTTTCTCTTTTTTTTGTGAATGCGATGCGCTTCCGTAACGGCCTTCCCAAATCTCCCGTAACCAATTTTCTTACTTCTCGTAAGGAATGATGGCCAAAACTACAAAACAAGATTTTATAAACTAGAAGTAACCCTTAAAGCTACCGCAAGGAAAGTTTATCTCCCCCTTCTGGCAGTATAAGTAATTACACCGTTGACACGATATTTCTTCAGCCCCTTTTCTTCTTTCAGCAAGGAAAAACCACACCATTGGCAATCTTCGTTTGATTTCGCCATTTATCGCTTCGGTTCTTCGAGTGTAATCCTTTTCTTTAATTATTTTTTAATCTGTGGCATCAGAAATGTCTCTTCTTTGAAGCCTTGCAAGAAAAACTCATGGAACCGTGGTTACATTAGTAACTTTTTTACAAGAGTTTCTAATGTGGTTGCTCCCTCTCTACAGTTCTGGGAAACCAAAAAAAAAAAAAAAAAAAAAAGAGAAAAAAAAAAGCAGTGGGAATGTCACCAGAGAAAGCAGTTTTTGAATCACCTGCCATTGATCGGCTTAATCAGTGTCGTGTGAACTCGTTTGAGAAAGGATTGAATGTAGCTCGGCAGCTAAAACGTCATGTACGTGTGAATGTGTCTATTGTTTAAAGCCGCAGTTCCGCTAGTGGCCAACAGATACCGCCCTAGTGACTCGGATAATGATAAAGCTCCTCCAAACACTGAATCCATGACCTGTTGGTGGTCATTCATTAAAAAAAAATAATAATAAAATTATTAAGGCATTTTCATTGAGTTATAAATAGCTATAAGTGACAGCTCTGGTGCTTACTCATCTCAACACAGATACTTATTTCGTTCCTTTGTGCTTGCATGAACTCCAGTCGAGCTCAGCTGTCGACACCCACCCAGTCACCCATACGTCCAACCGCCTCCCACCCCACCCCGCCCAAAAGTAAAATGGACAAAAATGGCCATAGTGTTTACATTAGTACAAAAAGACTACACTGAACCACCTGGAAACAAAGGTCAATAAATCAATCAATCAATCAACCAGTCACCCCTTTGATACCGTCTACCCATCCACATACGTATAAACTCTGGTTGCAATGTTACCACGGCAACGGCGAAGCAGGACTCCGCTCCAGCGACCGCAGTTGCTATTACTGTGATATTGCTTTGAGCCGATGAGACCCGAAATGTAGTAGCGTAGTAGGGGTCCCCGGGAAATGGAGTCAAGCGAGGATCGAGGGTTTTACTGTAACTTCCTGACGTCGCCGGATAGTGTTTACTGAGTTTGTCGATAAGACGTGGAAAAAAAAAATAGGGTGGTCCAGTTTCTGAAGCTTTGCGTCCAATGAGCGTGGCGTGATTGTCGGTTTGTGGAGCCGTGATTTAAGGTGAACAAAAGCGAAAGCCGCGCGTTAAAAAAGTGGTTTGCAGGTTTGAGCTTTGGTTCCCAACAGTTCGTCCTTTTTTAAAGCTTATAAGAATGGTAGTATTTGTCCTTTCAAAGCCTCAAAAGCTATGGTTCACCTTGTTTGATACGTCAGCTGTAGTTTGGTTGAAATGTACTTGGGTGCAACACGTGACGCTCTAAACTTGAGCGATTTACAGAAGTTGTCCCAGCTGTCAGATCGGGACTAGCGTTGATTTGTCCTTTTGGTCAATTATGAGTAATGCTGACTTGCGAGAAAAGCACTCGCCCAGTCCTATCATCGCCTTCTATAACTGGTGGTCCATTAGCACTGATCCAGGAACAGCATAACAAACATTAACAGTCACTGAGAGGATCTGCAATTAGTTTTGAGTGTTCCCTGAATTACACAGTTTAATTAAGAGAAACGTCAGAGTTTTATTGTACAGTCCGGGACCGCAAATGGCGTTAATCATCGTTAGCAGCACTTGCAATATTAATCATGTCACACTGCTGATCCCTTTCCTCTATTTTAAGCTACGACAGTCCCTGTTTAGCAGCGTAACAACATTATACCAGACGCACAGGCCGGTAAGATCAGAGGTAGCCAGGAGGCACCGTGGTAGATACAGATAGCTAAGTGGTGGCTGTACAGCAGCAGCAGCAGCAACCACTTACCGTCTGAAAGCACCTTTACTCATCTCATAGTGTTATTTCTGGCTGCGAGAGGCAGCTATTTTCAGCTAAAAAGCTCTAAAAAGCCACTCCACGCTTCCGGCCCAGCACCGAACTGCAGACAGACAAAGCTGGCGACAACCTGATGACGGGAGTGGAGCCTATGGAGCGACGGATATTTCTGTCAAGGGGTGGTGGAGACCAAAATAGAGCAAACAGGGGAGTGAGTGCAACGGAAACTCACATGAATAATAATGTTGCTCTCTATCTGCTGGCTGTATAAAAACAGATGGGGCTTGATTGCACATTACCCCGTATTGACTTTAGAAGGCAATAACACGCAAGTGATCTGTTCACGGCTTGAGTCTGCTGCCCCCAAGTGGCAATGATGAGAAAACAAGAGACAACAGACATCTTCCTGATGTTAACAACACAAAACATACTTTTCTCAACTACAGATGTCTGCCTGTTGTGTAACACTTTTGCTGTATGTCATTTTCTGAGCCACTCAGTGTCCGTCGTGCATAGTTTGCTCTTCCTGGATCAGGGCTAATGAGACAAAGATAATTCGGCTGGTGATTCAAGTACCATGATATGTAACACGACGGCCGCGGCTAACGAAAGTCAAAAAAAAAAACCCACGAAGGTAGCAAGCCGCCTCCCTGCTGGACTGCAAAAACGCATCATCACTGGACCAGCCTATTAGCAATGACTTCTGACCTCCTTTGCGTAGTTGCTGCTGTTCGCCTGAGGAGGGCAGCGCTGGTCCTGCCAGAGAAAGTGGAGCTCGCCAAGTTTCCCTCCAACAAAAACAACAACAACGACAACAACAACCGTCCTTTAACATCTGTAAACAAACAAACTCAACAGGGTGCGGTCCGACGTCATCAGACCGTGTGCTTACTTCCTGTCAAACCTTTAAAACATCAAATCTCCAAATAGAATATATTCATAAATCCAATCTGACTGGATGAAACACTGTTTACATTATATATATATATTTATAATTTATATAGAATATTATTTTTTGCTTTTTTTTATACAAAAAGAGAAAGCATTTTGTGTGTTTTATATATATATAGATATATATATATATATGTATGTATGTACAGATATAGAAAAGTGACCACACAGAGTCTGCTGTGACGTAACCGTGGGCAACAGGACAGGAGACAGCATTTATACACCGAACTAGAAATATTACAATTAAAAAAAAAACATCAATAATAATAATAATTGTGGTGGTTGTCATGGTGTTTCCTACTTTAGAAAGGGGGCGCGGGGCTGGGCTCAGGTCACATGACTCTGAATCGGAACAAGTGAAAGAGAGAGAGACAGTTTCAATGAATACTGCTGAAGGTGACCTGATCCTGATATTATTTTAACGTCACTATTAATATTCAATGCATACTTTTTTATTCTATGGATTTTTTTTTTAATGATGGCTTTTGCGGCTTTTCTTGCGTCAGACAAAGTTGGGACAATCCGCCATGGATATTGCCAGATTTGAAAGACAACACAGTTCCTACCAGTTACAGTCTGTATGATTTCTGTAAATTCTCTCCCTCCGTCCCTCTCAAGGTTGCTAAATAGTGAGATTAGAACAAACTAAGGCATCCAGATGAAGAAACGAAAGACCCAAAGATGAACTGACTGACTGGAACAACAACAGCAGCGTGTTTTGTTTTTTTTGTGTGTGTTCGTGAATGTGTGCATTAGTGTTTCTTCAGTCCTGGTTGGCTGGTTTGTTTTTTTCTGAGGTGCTGCGGCGGTGGTTTGTGGTTTCTGATTGGACGGTTTGTTTTTGATAGACAGAAAAAAAGGCACCTAGTTCCTCCTCCTCCTCTGCTCATTTTTTAAAACGGATTGTTCCTCCTCTGCCGGGCGACCTCGCGTTCGCTCGGCCCGCCAGTCTCTCTCCGCGACGCACAAGAGGACAAGTCGTCCACTTGGTCTCCGACGTTTAGTTTCGAGTTCAGGGTTTGTTTTTTTTCCCCCCTCGGTGGAAACAGAGGAGCAGGCGTGAAAATAAAAAGAAATCATTGGAGGGTGGAAGAGAGAAGTTCAGTGGTGCTGTGTACAGGTGGTGAATTACAGTACACGAGGGCACAAGATGTGTATCCTTGCCGACGATCCCCTCCTCTGGTTTCCGTGGAGATGCTAACAAGTCGTCTGCTCCTCCCTGGGCTGGTGAACCAGTAGAAAAGAGATGCGTCCACGCTTTTCACAGGGCCCCGCCGCCTCCTGCCTCCATTGTGTTCTCCTCTGCCAATCGGGAGTCCTCCACAGCGGCACAATTCCACTCTGTGTGTGCGTACCTACGCACACTTTGCGGAGGAAGAGGCAAAGGAAGAGGAAGAGGAGGTGCTAGAAGGAGGTGAATGTGGAGTTTTTTTTTGCGTGCTTCTCGGTTTTAGCTCCTCCTACAAGACAGGCTCTTCTTCCATTGGCTCCTCTGTGGACCTGCAGAAGTCGCAGAAGAGCAACAATTATCAAAACATGTGCAGCAAAGTTAAATTGTAAGCACAGATTTAGTCAAATTCAGCAAATAACTCCTCAACTTTACAGTAACATAAAATGTACAATTGGTGTGCCGCAAGGATACCTGTTAGGGCAACACAAGTTTTAATAAAACGGCACACGATGTTTGCACACAAGGGCTTCCCTGATATCCCTGGCAGTCTATTCATAGTCACTTTTAGTAGTTATGAAGCTCTAGCAACTACTTTTTTTATTTAAATGTGTCTATACACCGATCAGGCATAACATTATGACCACCTTCCTAATATTGTGTAGGTCTCCCTTGCGCCTCCGTACCAGTTGTGATTCATCAGAGAATGGACATGTTCCTTCAGAGGGTGTCCTGTGTTATTAATGGGGGCCTTTGAGTCCTATGGGTTGAAGGGAGGGGCCTCTGTGGATGTCATAGATACTTGATCAGTTTGGGATCTAGTGAATTTGGAGGCCAGGTCAACACCTTGTACAGTTCTTCATGTTTTTTTGACATGTCATTGCTATAGTGTGGGGGTGCCTGGTCTGGTCTAGGTGGGTGCTACATGTCTAAGTAATATCCACACATATGAATGCCAGGTCTAAAAGTTTCCCAGCAGAACACTGTATTGTCACAAGATGGTCAATGTGATTTACTTCTCCTGTCAGTGGTTTTATTGTTGATCTGTTCTTGGCAAATGGCAAAACCCATTAAATTCTTAACTTACAAATTCATTACAATACAATATTATAGTTATGGTTGAGTGCTGAAAGCGTGTTAGTTGCTAATGATTTAAGCTACTGTAATATTTAATGTTTAATAACTGTTATCAATAAATCATCTGATGACTGTGTAAGGCAGCAACACACTGTGCTGAAAGTGCTGCTGCAGGCTTATCACACTCCCAAATTAAACATAGATATCAAGTTAGTATCAGGTTGCACAATATGTTACTGTGCCAGCTACTGTGTGCGCTTGCCTCTGATTCTCTCTAATTAGATTTTTGACGGAACAACAGTGACAAACAACCCTGCTCATAGTGGAAAAACCCATTAATATCAGTGCTTTAAATGATCCTTTTGTACTGACTCCCATCGGTGGATCCTCTAATAATGGTATGAGGCTACGCTACACTGCTGACCTGTTGGTTTCTGTGTTTTCTGGAACGGAGCCCGGCTGCTCGACGTCGACACTCAGGGACGCCATGGCGCTGACGGTGTCTGCCTCGTCCTTCTCCGATTGGCCCTGAGCACCAAGGGGACTGTCCAATAGACAGTAACCGCAGGTCTGAGACAAACTCTGGAGACAAGGCCAGTGTTTACCTGGACAGGACAGAAAGAGGCGCAGAAATTAATGACGAAGGGGACAACATGCCATAAAGTACCACCCCACCATTGTGTTGTATTTACTGCTTGTTCTTACTCTGGATCTCTATTACTCTCTCCAGTGAGGCGCAGGCTTTGGGGCAAGGCTTCTCCTCAGGCCACTGAAACATAGAGTCACACTGAGACAGACAGGAGAAGATGTGTTAATAAATAAATAAATAAATGTCCGCACTTTATGTTTAACACATTAGGATAAGTCTAAAATCACAATGGTCATCACTGATTGAGGGCTAGATTACCACTGACTGAAAACAAACTGAAAACAGTCAATGTCTTTCTTGTTTGTTAAGTAAAGAGATGTGATGCCGTTTTTCTGTGTTTGAAGTCTGAATTTAAAATGACCACTTTGTGCATTTTCAATAAAAAAACGCGTCAGCATGTTGATGCACGCAAAGTCGTCTCGTCGAGTTAAGTTTACTGCATTTACTCAACAATCAATGGTGTCTTTAGTCTTCTTTATTTTTCTTTTTAGACATTTTAGAGGCGGAGACGAAGACATAAATCACAGGTCATTATTTCCACAAAAGCTGCTATCATGTTACTAGACCAGAACAGTGATGTTCATGGTTCTGAAACAGCAGTGGGACAGATATGGAATGAATTTACTATCATAATGCAAGAGCATTTTAAATTGATTCGAGGGCAGGATTTATCGATTTCATTCTCAGATTTTGTGATATTATCTCTCAAAACTCTGCTCTCGCTCTCAAATTTGCTCTGCGCTCTCAAATTTGCTCTGCGCGTGCTCAAACTGTGTCCACGCACTCGGTTACGATGCTGCTCGCGCAGATTTCCTGCGCTCAATCTCCAGCTATCTCTCTTGCTCTCACGGAACATGTGCGCTCACGAAACTCTGCTCTGCTCGCGGATCTTTGGTGTATCAACGCTGTCAACCAATAGAAGGCCGGCTGGTAGTGACCAATCAGATGATCCCTGTTTGTATACGGTGCGTTGGCTGTTTTTCAAAGAGCGTCGCATACGGGCGGGCACTCTTTCAACAGGTTTCATTCACTCCCTACCCCCGGGGCAGTAATAAATGTGATTTCTTTTATTTGTTGGACCACTGTTCGAATAAAATATCATTCAGCACATACAAGAGCGTCCGAGCTTCTCATTAAAATGGCTATATTGTATAATAATAGTGTTCGATGCTAGCCTGGGTGTTCCCATACTGCTTTGCGCGCAATTTCATTCTCACTGCAAAAGCAGTCTGGAAACCATCGCCCTTATTTTCGCCTGAGATAGGGAACCAATCACAGATCGTCGCATAGACGATGACGACGTCTATGCGCGACACCGAAGCTTGTAGTGTGTTAATCCAACATGGCAGCGGACCTAACGTTACCGTTCGATGCAGCCTTAGACAGTGTTTTAAGTAGCTTAGAACGCAAGTTTATTTTAAAAAAGAGCAACGTTTGGCGTTGAAAGACTTCACTGCCAAGAAGGATGTGTTTGCTCTGCTACCAACAGGCTTTGGCTATGAATCGCGCGCAAGGCAGCATGGGAATTACCAGGCGCATTTGATAGACATTCGTAGCGCCCAATAAACGGCTCTAGGCATTTGTAAAACCACGCCTCAAATACGAGAAAATAAACACGTAGTTTCCAGACCAGCATCTCATTGAGATGTGCAGTCGCGTCAGCCAGGCTAGTTCGATGCGGCTATTATTATACAATGTAGCCATTTTAATGAGAAGCTCGGACGCTCTTGTATGTGCTGAATGATATTTTATTCGAACAGTGGTCCAACAAATAAAAGAAATCACATTTATTACTGCCCCGGGGGTAGGGAGTGAATGAAACCTGTTGAAAGAGTGCCCGCCCGTATGCGACGCTCTTTGAAAAACAGCCAACGCACCGTATACAAACAGGGATCATCTGATTGGTCACTACCAGCCGGCCTTCTATTGGTTGACAGCGTTGATACACCAAAGATCCGCGAGCAGAGCAGAGTTTCGTGAGCGCACATGTTCCGTGAGAGCAAGAGAGATAGCTGGAGATTGAGCGCAGGAAATCTGCGCGAGCAGCATCGTAACCGAGTGCGTGGACACAGTTTGAGCACGCGCAGAGCAAATTTGAGAGCGCAGAGCAAATTTGAGAGCGAGAGCAGAGTTTTGAGAGATAATATCACAAAATCTGAGAATGAAATCGATAATTCCTGCCCTCGAATCAATTTAAAATGCTCTTGCATTATGATAGTAAATTCATTCCATAACAGACAGCAGCTCGACTGTTCCCCAAATGACTGCATGAGCATTTGATACCAGGTCTGAAAAGGGTCATAACATCAAAAAAAAAAGGGAGGCAAACAGCTAGTCTGGCTCAGTTTAAACCAAAAACACTTGATTTAACACAGCGGTTGTTCGCATTCTTATCCATATTCATAACCACAAGGGGGCGCCAAATCAGCCCCAAAGTCATTGTACAGAAGGACAACAGAACTACTGCTGTTTTCAAGACAATAGGTGGAAATATCATAAATATTTTTTATATAACAACAAATAAAATCATTTATGCACTTCAGTTTTCCATACTGAGCAACAAGAACAGTTTTTAACATAAACTTCACCGTCATAACGCCTACTACAGTTATTTTTCCACATTACTCATAGGGACGGTTGGACAACACCTCCAGGTTGAGAAAGGTTAAGTCGTATATATTAATAATGAATTTTTTCTGAAAATCTGACTCTCGTCTCTCACCGGTTCTCCCAGGAGCGCCGAGACGCAGGCCTCCGACGCGTCACAGATAGCGGTGAGGTCATGACCGCCCTCCAGCGCCATGACAACCCGCCCACCCGCCAGACCCATCAGGAGCTGCGTTAGCTGACCGAAGCCTGCCGACACACATCCGTCACAGTTAAGAAACGCTGCTTTTGAAAAAAAAAAACGGCTCGGCGATCATTGTCGCTGAGTCACAGAGACCCGAGTCGCCTCCGTCTGCGCTACACTCACATTTGGCAGAGACATTGTAGCCTCCCAGAGGAGATTGGTGGCCCTCAACTGCGTCAAAGCCTGCGGACACCAGCACCACATCAGGACTGAACTGCTGGGCGATGGGCATGACCACACTCCTACACACACACAACGGACATTTTAAGATATATTATTTGCTCAAGTCCTGTTTTTCTTTACTGTATTTGGACACATTTCACCACTGGTTGTAGCTTTTGTTAAATGCATTTATTTTTACTGAAACGTCTTTACTGATCTATTTTATTATTATTTATTTTAATTTATCTTTCCCGCTGACTTTGTATGCATTCACAACCCCCAAAATAGTTATATATTCAAAACCCGAATCTTAACACTGCTTACCTGAAGGCAGTGAGGTACTCCACATCACCCATAGGGGGCTCCACTCCTCCAGTCCACGCTATGTTCACATTAAAACCCACACCTGCACCTGATCCCACCTGTAGAGAGAGAAAGAAATTTAATATATACTGTCTGAGTTGGCAACTTGCACATGAAAATAACAATTTTGTTTAATATCTGCCATTTAAAAACACCAATAAAGAAGTTTTCATTACGCAGCAATGCTTGCTAGCTAATGTTAGCTTAGCGGCTGCCGCAGTAGCTTCATATAGGCAAACAAGGAGACAAGTTTTGCCGCTGCGGATTGTGGTGTCTACATTTGTTTGATAGAAAAACGCTGCAAATGAAATATGTTCACAATAGTAACAACACCAGAGGATGGTTAGCATTAGAATCTTACATATAAAAACATTTCTGGTTTGTGGTGACATTTTAGCAAGTTGTCGCTACTTTAATGGACTGATTGATAGAGGCTGGCTTTTTTAAAGGTTCGGTTAAAGATCCCATATTTTTTAGATTCTTTGAAAGCAGGATTGTCTGGACTTTTGGGAGAGGCGCATGTGAAATTATTATAATGACCCCACATTGGCTTTTAGAAACCATTGGAATTATTCCAATAGCGCAAACCGTGACGTAATTACGGTAATCCATAGTACACTTGTGCTAGCTATGACCCCGGGTAAAGTACAAAAAAATGTCAACATATACCTTTACACCTTTTTTTTTTTTATCATTGTCATTCATATTAAACAAGCCTCTCTTCTGTTCTCGGGTATTGCATAGCCAGGCCGATAGTCTTACAAACAGAAATGTACAATTGTGATCGGAAAAGCATTGTTAGAAAAAAAGTATGACATATTTTTCATATTTCCTATCAAAACAGTATTTTTTTTTAATCAAAACTTCATTGAGAAACCTGCACAGTTTTGAGCTTGATTTAGCCACTGGTCTTCATATTAGGTCTTTATGTTTTATTTGAGACAAGAGAAAGGATGTTTAATGATATATTAGCTTCTGACATCCAACAAATTTGCACTTTTCTGTCTTGTTTCTTGATAATTAAGTAAAAACCACCGACAAAAACAGTTGGATCATGCTTCCAGGTGGGCTGTGATGACTCGTTTAAAGGCAGTAATGGGCAATGTGCCGTTCTCTATTTAGTAACACCTACAGTAAACCTGCTTTATAATAGAAAAAAAAACCTTTTCCGACAAAATGAGACCTTCAAGGTAGGGGTAAAGCGTCGAGGGAGGGCATTACATAAACAAGTGTCCTAACGACTGCATGAAAAACCAACGCGTGTGCGAGTACCTCCTCGGGAGCGCCGCTGCCGGGGAAGAAGTTGCCGTCGTCGTAGCGGTGGAGGGAGATGTAGAGGACGTTGGGGTCGCTGTAGAAAGCCTGCTGGGTGCCGTTGCCGTGGTGAATGTCCTGCGGCGACAGGTCACATTGGCGTCAGAGAGAAGGTCAGAGGGATGTTACGGTACAGACACAAGGAACAAACACTGAGTTTGGTCAACATCTCACCCAGATTACGAAACCCACTCTTACTCTACCTCTGAGACCATATGTTTAATTGGCAGTCAGCAAAACAGTTTTAAAGAAAGAAATATCGACGTGTCCTTTTAAATCCAAGAGGTCCAACCAGACCAGCACATATGTTAAACTGGACCTAATGGCTTTGTGCCAACGAGCCTCCAGATGTTTTCTGTTTCTGCAAGTGTACAAACATGTTGCGTGCGATTAAAGGTGCTTGGTCTTAGGATGCTGTGTGATCAATGTTCATCAATAAATCGCAATCCATGTGTAATATTTAACACATGGTGCACAGTTGTGGCTAAGAGTGGTGCTCTTTAAGAGGCATCTATCCTTTAATTTCCTCTCTCTTACCGCTCATGCGTTTGTGTGCTACTACTGTATAGCATGTTCATAGCTGCACGTCCCTCTCTCCTCTCTCCGCCTCCATCTTCTTGTGAGTGTCTCCAGCCTGGAGCTGTGTGTTTCTGACCCATGGAGCTCTGTACTACTCATCTGTGGTCCTGCTCTCATTATCCTGCCCGGTTTAATGTCCCGCAGTTATCCACTCCTACTTGAAATGCATGATTCTCCAACCTTCCTATGATACCATTTATATTCAATCATTATAGCAGCTAAATCACCTGTGACAGAACAACTACTGTCACTAACAGTTTATGCCCCTATGCTCTGGTTTCTATTCATTCTATTGTTGCTGCCGTGACCCGACTTCGGATAAGGGAACGAAAAACGATGGGTGCATGAAGGGTAGGGCAGTGACGTACGTAAATAAATGTAATGTCCACTGTAGTGAAGAAAAAACAACGTGTGTGTGTGTGTTAACTCACCCAGTCCACTATGAGGATCTTTCCCACTCCTAGTTTCTGCTGCAGCAACTTGGCAGTGATGGCCACTGAATTGAAGAAACAAAACCCCCTGTCCACACAAACACACAAGTTAAAAGCATTATCCAGATGTTGTGAAAGAGTGAAATGTGGCTCTGTAATAGAGATACTGACATTGCAGTGGACTCCTCAGCGTGGTGACCCGGTGGACGAACGACAGCAAAGCCATTCTAGTTCAAACACAGGCACAGAGTGAGAGGGGGGCAGGATGGACGGTATATTTAGTTATACAACTTAGGTTCAGGAACAAGTCCACGCCTCAAACATTCCATTATTTACGTCTACCAATAAAGGCACGGCCATTACCTCGATCACTTCATCCCATCCCCTTGACACATTTCATCCCACCCCCCTCATCCCATCCCCTTGACACATTTCATCCCACCACCCTCATCCCATCCCCTGGATCCCTTCATCCCATCCCCTTGACACATTTCATCCCACCACCCTCATCCCATCCCCTAGACACATTTCATCCCCCCCAGCCCTTATCCCATCCCCTAGACACATCTCATCCCATCCACCCCTCATCCCATTCCCTCGACACATCCCATCCCCTCGATCCCTTCATCCCATCCCCTGGATCTCTTCATCCCATCCCCTGGATCTCTTCATCCCATCCCCTAGACACATCTCATCCCATCCCCTAGACACATCTCATCCCACCTACCCCTCATCCCAACCCCTCGGCCCCTCTGATCCAATCCCCTACCTTTCCCTCCCCGTATATGGTCGTACCTACTGAGGTGTTTATTTTAAGGGTGCGCTTCTAAGCGTTTACCTTCAGCTCCCCCGCGGCTACTCTAAAGGCCAGCTCGATGACCGAACCCACCGCCATGCGTACGGCTGCCGACGAGTGCATCTCGTTCCACACAGTGTCACTGTCCACCTGAACACAAGGTGGATAACAAAGAGCTCACACCGAGGCTAAAAACCTCTGATATACAGTATAGATAGCAGAAAAATAAAGAGGGCCTCACCCCTATTCCTCCACAGGGAAGAACAGCATACATTTTCTGGCTGATTGGACCTGAAAAGAAAATCAGAGAAAGGGTTACAGTAAAAGACTTGAACACTGTGATGCACTGTGAAGCCGTACTAAAAAATCAAGACATGACATCAAATCAACTAAAAAAGTAAATGTTTAAATGTCTGTAAACTCTATTCCAGTGTGAGTGTGGACAGATAGGTTACCGAGCAGCTTCTTGTGGTCCAGTTTGTGCCGATTGAGCGGACTGGTTCCATAAAGCAGCGTGTGGAACTCCGAATGAACGGACTGGATCTCATCCAGAGACGCTTTACGCCCACGGATCCTCTGCTCACACACACAAAAGGAAAGTGAGAGGCTTTTAAATGAGAGAATAATATTATAATACTACAGATATTTGGTCTTTTTTTTCAAATTATTTTTAGGATAAAACTAGTGAAAGTGTTTCTACTGCGGATGCTTGTGACAGTCTGTAGGCGTGTTCGTGTACCTCGCAGCGGCCCAGCAGGCCCGTCTCCTGCAGTCTGGACCAGATGCTCTGAACTCTGCCAGCATGCTCCGGGTGGATGTGAGCGTTGCCACACACACACTGATGCTTCAACATCAGACTGTCATACACAAGACCTGGAGACACGCAAGGGGGGGAAATAAACTGACATGAATACCATATACAGCACTCGACCCTACAAAGAGATTTTCAAGCAGCTTTAAAAGCCCTATTTGCACGGGACTAGTTTCATCTGGGGACCTCCGGTACTTTGTAATAACAGCGGAGGTCGTCTGTGATCTTGATCCCGTGCGAATCCGTCTAAATGGGTGACCCATTCACCAGAACGGGGCTAAAGACACCAGTGGCAGGTATAGTACCACATAATAACCACAAGATGTCAGTAAGTACATGGGATATAAATGCAAGGTATCCAGAAGATTTAATGTGGCACAGCACTAGTCGAGGAGTTCTTCAAAACTGAAGAAATCAAAACCTATGAATGTGTTGTAGTTTTCCACTGAAAAAAATATTAATTAATATTAAGGTTTTACTTCACTTTCAGAAGCTAGACAATAAGCTAGACTTTCACATATAAAGGAACAGCTCCAGTCCTAAACAAACATAATTAAGCCCATTAAGCGACACGATGAAAACAAATCTGGCGTTTACGGCTACGTTTCAGCTCTGGTGCACTGTGAGCGGTGTGATTTTACCAGTAATAACTTGTCTGTTTGAGCCTACAGCAGCTACGGTGGAGTCGGTGGCGGTTTTACAAGTTACCGATGTAACCCGGGGTTCTGTGAGTCAGAATCAAGATCCTGGGGAGAAACAAAGCGCTCAAAGGAAAGGATTACTGTCTAAACAAGAAGGTGATTGACGGCCAAGGACGAGGATTACTATATGTGCGGCGTCTTCCTCATTGGAGAGCGCTCAAAAGATGAGAAGGGGCCACGGACTACGGGCGTACAATACACGTACGCGTCAACTCACTCTCAAATGCCAGAAAGGCGGGAAGGAAAGTCGAAAGTTCAGCACTGTAGCTTAAAATATATTAAAATATTGACCTATTGCTTGAGATGATAAAACTGAACCGGTTTCAAATATGAAAATCTTTGTTTTGGTGCAGAGACCACAAACTAAAGGCATTAAATAACAATTTGGTGATTTAGTATGTGACTAAACTATCAGTTCTAACTGACACAACACGGTTCATCCGCCATATATCTTGCTGTAACAGTTTAAGCACTCAAACACGGCTTTATTAACAATAAATTTAATATATCCCGAATTATTTTGAATGAACCAGTAAAGGCAGAACTCCAATTTCAGCTTTAGAACTGCATACATGCATTTCTCTCTTTTTGTCAACACTTACATTTATGGGATTTCTGTCAATTTTACAGACAGAAATACTTATTTGCACCGCAACTTCTTAGATCGAGGCGTCGCTTTGTAAAGAACACATGCACTGCCGCACCCCTACCTCTTAGCAATGGAAAATTATGCTACCCCCTCACCATTTTCATCAAAAAACCCAGTAAAGGAAACTTCCAGAAACTTAAAAATCCGAGAGCTGAATGTGACTGATATTATACAACTATAGAAAACAGCCGTAACGACAGACGAGACACTTTTAAATAAATTATGGTGTTCCATTCAGTTTCGCTCAGTTTCGTCCTGAAGCGTCAGCCAAAGAGTGTCAGCTCCCCGTTGCTAGGCAACAAGCACGGAGGCTTACAGTAGGAGGCGGGCTGGCGCCGTCACACTCTCGTCAAATCAAAAAAAATCAAAAAATAAATAAAAAATTAGCCAACACACACACAAACAAAAACTGACCGGTAGTGAAGAGGTGTTTGATGGGATTGACAGTGGCCGCAGGGGAGGACTGCGCTCTTCCCAGGGGTCTGTGGGGCAACGAGGACTGGAACACACCCAGCTGCTGCAAGGCCTGACGGGATGGGGGGAGAGAGAGAGCGAGAGCGAGAGAGAGAGGAGAGAAAGTTATGATTCATTGCAGAAGGATGAATCAGAGATTAGTTCATTCACTGCAGTGATGGAGGAGGGACAAGCGCGCTCAGCACCGAAACCCCTTCTGCCTCCCTCGCCGTTACCGCACACGCTGAAATTACTATGATTCAAAAAGCCATTCACAAAAATAAAGAATGAAGTGAAACCAACTGATTGATAAAAAAAAAATAATAAATGTGTGCAACCTACGGCTTTTGTTTTCATGACACCGTCCTGAAATTCAACAGATCGCCGGCCCCATCCCATCAATGTGTGTGCGTGTGTGTGTGTGTGTGTGTTTTCAAGGTTTGTGCGAGCACTGCAGTCGCACGCACACACATATTCTGTAGCGTCTATATATAGGGAGTGTTGCTGTGCTCCCTGCTGCGAACTGGGTGACTCATCATGCGTGGGTGGACACTAAAACACACTTGAAGATATGCAGACGTACAGGACACACACACACACACACAGCGGTGAGTCCAGCGGTTGAGTCATCGCTTTGTGACGTCACAGCGGCGTCAGCAATTGTGTGTTTGTCTCGGTGACGGCTCAGGTCCGACTGGACGCGGTGCAGCTGGGTTTATTCGAAGTGGGCGGTTCGTCTTTGCTTTGTCACGTCGCAGAACATCTAGACGGAGCCGTGAAGGACAAGTCCCGCAAAAAAGGATCCGTCCATAGCCCTGATCCGATTCAGCATCGGCGAGGACACAGACATAGCTGCATGTTCACATCTCGTCTTTTTTTTTCTGTTAAAAATGTCAACTCTCTCTCACTCTCCTGATGACTCACCCTCTGCTTTTGTATAAAATGTTGTTACTAAAATGATCCATTCAACCCTCCCGCCCCGTCCAACGAAAGGCTGATGCTTCGCCCTCGAAACAAAAACGCCCTAAGTGCCGCCCACAGCGGACACGAACCGGAAGGCTGCGCGGGAGCCGTGACGAGAAGCGGTGACCGGGGAAAGCTCGGAACACGCGAGCGCCCCAACTCGTGGTCAATGCCGTCACGTTAAGAAGACCGACAGAGACGGGCGCTGCCGAGGCACGGGCGTCACACGTACGCCGTTCGTTCACAAGACAGGCATCAAAACACATAAACGAGAGGCGACACTTAAAAGGGGCGTTCCGGTATTTTTGCTGTCAAAGTCCTTACTTTTGTGCACATCTTGGCAAAGAAGATGCCTTTATCCGTGAAATCGAATAAACGTCGGAAAGCGGACAATATTCGCCTTAACGTGCACTTTTGCTTCTTCCACGCTACCGTACGTCCCGGAAACTCGTCGCAGGACCTAATGTTTACCTCACGTGGTGCAAATAATCAGAAGGAAAAATTACTTCCAGCTCTATTAGTGGAATATTGGTGTGTAAACACATCAGCCACAACATTATGACAGGAGAAATGAATACCATTGACCATCTTGTGACAATACAATGTTCTGCTGGGAAACTTTTGGACCTGGCATTCATTCCTGTGGATGTTACTTAGACATGTAGCACCCACCTAGACCAGACCAGGCACCCCCACCCCATAGCAATGACACTCCTTGATGGCAGCAGCCATCCCCAGCAGGATGCAGCCACAGGAACAACTCAAAAAAACATGAAGAACAGCACAAGATGTTCACCTGGCCTCCAAATTCACTAGATCTCAAACTGATCAAGTATCTGTGGGATGATCCACAGAGGCCCCTCCCCTCAACCCACCAGACTGCAGCGTGGATGCATGTCTTTTGCTGGACCTTGTCTTGCTGAAAAAACGTTCTGGCGGTTCAAATATTCGCTTTGTTAGGAAACACCAATGCTAAATAGAGTAAATGGGTTTTATGTGGAGTAGATGTAAACTGTAGGGATGCACTGAAAATTTTTGGCCCGAAAACCGAAAATGCACTTTTGGGCAACAAAAGTGTTGGGAAACAACACAGCCGAAACAGGATGTCGTGGTGATGCAAGCAACAACCGCAGCAATTTTTGGCCGAAAATGGCCCAAAAGTGCATTTTCGGTTTTTGGCCGAAATTTTTCGGTGCAGCCCTAGTAAACTGTAAACTCCAGAGCTCTCTACTCAGTCTTTGAGAAAAGCAAAACTCTTTGTTAGGGCTATCAAAGAGTGTCTGTAATGGATTTGTCAGATTTTGGTAAATTAATTGCATATACGCTTTACTCAGAGCAGATAAGTCACGGTAAGTAATGAGTTCACCATACAATAATTAAAGTAAAAAGGAATACTTAAGAGCGATGCACGCAACAGAATTTCAGAAGTTCCACGTGTGAAAATAGTTGCGCGACGGTGAACAAAACACCTGAAGCCTTCTCAGGTTTGGAGATAACTAAGAGGCCAGCCATTAGCAGGGATGAGTCAGATCAGCTAACGCGCAGCAAACCGCTGCAACACAGCAAACGCTGGGAGACGGGGAACAGCAGCAGCAGGGGCTTGGGCGATGATGCATTGGCGTGATTCATCCCTCTGTGGGATGATGCCGCGTAACAAACATGTTTAAGACTCACTGGACCGTTAGGCTTTTTCCACGTACACCCCACATCCCTATCAGATGAGCTCAACCGCCCCTTAATCAACCCCACCCACCAGGTTCCAAATGTGTTCGTTGGGTTTCGCAGTAACGCTAAAATAAGATCTGTTTTTTGGGCTGATTTGGTTTGCAGTCACGCTGGACGTTTATATTAATTTGTTAGTTTAAGTTGATTATTTAACCCTTTATGGACCCTGAGACTTGTACAGCAGCACACAAACCTGCGTATAGCTCCCCTTGTCCTCGTCGTCGCCCTCCCGTAGCTGAATGATGTCTTCGTCCTCTTCCTCTTCATCCAGTTCGCTCTCAGTGCTCTCCCCTTTGATGTGCATGCTGCCGAACTCGTCCTCGCCCTTCACGTGCACACTGAGCCGCTCAGATGAGGGCGTGCTGTCGTCTGAGCCCTCCTTCTGAAGCCTGATTGGATGAAATTAGAGGGCGCATTTAAAAAAAAACCTTTATACACAACATAGATACGGATTAAGATCGTCTGTTTGTGAGAAACGCCGCACCTGTGAAGGCCCGCCCCAACGTCGTCCTCCTGCATGTCGTTGGTCTCTGTTAGCTCCTCCTCTGTCTCCTCTGGGTGAGTGGGCGGTGGCCGAGGAAGCTCTCCCCCCTTCGACAGCATCTAAAAACATTAAAAAAGTATGTTAGCATGTGGATATGTGTGACCGTCTGTGTGTGTGTGTGGTGTGTGGTTGGGAACGCGTGTACCTTGTAGTGTTTCTCCAGGAAGTGCTGGTGTTGCTGTTGGACCACCAGCTGCTGAAGGGCCTGGGGCGACTGGGGCAAAGGTGCACTCTGGGTACGGGCCAGCGGCCGATGGCGAGGCAGCTTGTTGACCGCCCGCATGCCACCAGAGACGCCTCTCTCCGCCGTAACCAGTGGCGACTGACTGTACATGGGGACTGAGCAAGAAGAAACACAGTAAGCAGGATGATACGATGCCATGGATTACAGCGTTCTTCTGCATGTGTGGGTGTTTGAACCACCTAGCATAGCAGTCTGTTGTCTGGCCTGCTCCAGCAGTAGTACATGTTGCAATAACGAGGAATGGGCTGAATGAGAGCTGGGGGGTGGAGTCTCCACGTCATGGCCCACGCCTGAAAAGAAACATTTCATACATCACTAAACCCAGATAGAAGCAGTTCTCTTATTTATTTTCCCTGTATTACATAAAAATTATGCTGTTTTTCATAAATATTTAAACGTTGGCTAGCTTTTCCCATGTTTTTGGATCCAAACAATTAACAAGGATAGGCAACTGTGCAATGTTTGCGATGGACTACTGTCCACTGACAGTCTCAGATTGTTATTTTATGTCGGACAACATTCAGTTGAATTAAATTTTGTTCATAAAGCGTCAATAACGATATACAAATTGTCTCAAGGCGCTTTACAGAACCTGAAGACTCTTTAGTATTAGTTACAGTGCAAATAAAGTACTCTGTAGTATTAGTTACAGTGCAAATAAAGTACTCTGTAGTATTAGTCATAGCCTAAATAAAGTACTCTGTAGTATTAGTTATAGCCTAAATAAAGTACTCTGTAGTATTAGTTACAGCCCAAATAAAGTACTCTGTAGTATTAGTAATAGCGCAAATAAAGTACTCTGTAGTATTAGTTATAGCCTAAATAAAGTACTCTGTAGTATTAGTTATAGCCTAAATAAAGTACTCTGTAGTATTAGTTATAGCCCAAATAAAGTACTCTGTAGTATTAGTTATAGCCTAAATAAAGTACTCTGTAGTATTAGTTATAGCCTAAATAAAGTACTCAGTAGTATTAGTTATAGCCCAAATAAAGCACTCTGTAGTATTAGTTATAGTGCAAATAAAGTACGCAGAACGCAGGATTACACAGAGCACAGTATAAAGTAGTTAACATTTGCACTTAATTAATAATTCTTTCACACAATAATTAACAAATAATTACCTTTACTGAGGTTAAGCTTACCTGCAGGTAGGGAGGACGTGGAGAGAAACTTCCCCGTTAGAGCGCCGCCCCCTCGCAGCGACTGGATAGCTTGTCGTTCGGCTTCTTGTTGGCTGGACAGCTTCTGGGGGGGCTATAAAAGGAGCACTGCAGCTCAGTCATAGCACAGACGAGTATAAATAACTAGCAAATAAAAGTGTGTGGCAATAACAGGTCACGTGACATCCTCAGTGCAAGTGTTGGGCACTCAATATATGTATATACTTTGTCCTCTGTAAATAAAGTTGAATTGAAACACAGCATCACAAGAGTGAGGACTGTGCTTTGCAAAAGTTGTCGTTGTGTGCGCTTATATGTGCGTGTTTAGCTGAATACGTGTGCTCTGCTGACCCACCGTGATGTGTGTGTTGGCGGGGAGGCCTAGAGAGATGTTCGGCAGGGACGGCGAGGTGTAGAGACTCAGAGGACTCAATGTACCATCAGCCCCCAGCGTCTGATGCAGAGATCTCAGCTGCAGACAGACAAACAGGCAGAGTTCATTCAGTACCTGAGAGGGTATCATTCACATCGGACGTTGTTCTTGATGAGGTAAAAGGATAACCAGAACATATCGGGATAAATGGTTTCTGTGCAGCAAAACAAATAATAATAAACTTCGCCCATGTTTCCCATTAATTGCCTGGAATAGGGCAGCCAGAAACAGTCACTATAGTCTCATAACAAACCGGAAAATGTTTTCCGCGTCTCAAATAATAAGGTTGTGTTTTTGCCCCACTGTCTCTCTCTCTCAAAAGTCCACCCTGATAAATGATTGTGTTCCATCCTCTGGGATAGTTAGATCTTGAGAAAAAAAAAAGAGTCAAACTGATAGTCTTAATAACTTTCAAACAAAAAAATATCCCGAATTTTTAATCTATGTTGTTGTGAACGTTCTCAATGCTGCCCCATTAACATTTGAGACAAACTGAAGTTAACTTTTTTGGACTTACAGTATAGGGCAAACCTTGCTAAGATCAATACTAAGAAATATCAATAAATATCAATAAATATCAATAAATGAATATCAACTGCAACTGATAAATTTTTCATTTTGCTAAACTCTGCGGTGTGCCCCAGGGATCTATTTTAGGACATTTTGAATTTTCATAATGTCTGTAATTATTTCTCCTTAAAACTGAGCAAAACACATATAACCTTCTGTTTACTTAACACTACAAAGAAACACAATGGAAACAGACCATAAATACAGAGAGCACAAATACAAAAACTCTTGCTGCACGGGACACGATAGACATGAGTCAAGAAACTCGTCGTATCCTCTAATCATTTAGTCTTCACCATTAATTCCCATTGACTGAGCATTTCCGTTCCCGTCTTTAACTTTCAAACAGTCCCATTCAAAATTGTTTTAATTGAGACATTTGCAATTATTCATCCGTTTATTTGGTTTTGACTGTATTTTTAATTTTACTGTAAAACACTCAGCTGAAAAAAAAAAAACAGACATGACATAACAATGACCTGCAGGGGGCGAACTCGAGCTGTGTGCTCATTCTACCGGAGGTGAACGGATGACTGTGAGAATAAAACCAGCCCACGCGGGTCAATGGGTATAATTTATTTTAACCTCAGTTTGTGGGACTCTGTGGGATTTGTGTGTGTGTGTGTTTGTGTGTGTCTACCTCTGTCTGTATGTTGGGGACTGATCCTGTGTTGCCATTGGCGATAGCACTATTGGAGCTGTTGGGACTGCTGGGACCCGATCCTGGTGCACTGTTACAGAGAGAGGAAACTGGTGGAGAGACACAGAAAAACATTTTTTTTTTTAAGGTTAGGACATGAATGTGTTGTCAAACAAGTTATTCAGACTGAGTTTGTGTACTATACACCTGAGTTTTTCGTTTGCACGGTTTCCCATACAACGCTAATACTATGGCGGCTCACCAGGGTCTAATTTACTCTGCCCATGGTCTCATAACGAATTGGAAATTGCTTGTGTTGCGTTCCGGCTATTGCTCCCGAAATCATCTCTCCCCATTAGTTAGATAATCTCTCCCTCCCTCCCCTCCCCTCCCTAAAGCCAACCCCCTACAGAACCCTCCCCTCCACATAAATACCAGTCGCTCACCTGCCACGGAGATTTATTAGCTGATACAGGGTTCCCACTCCTGACCTGAAATTATTTTCCAGGACTTTTCCAGGACATTTTCAGCTGCTACAGAGACAAGTTATCATGTCATACACTAATACATTCCCCTGTCCCGCTCATTCTTTGGAATGATATTAGCGACACTGGCACTTTTCAACTTACCGTAGTCCCGAATTTTGTCTCTAGGCGCGGGGTCTGAAAAGTCGCTAAAGCCAGAAATTCTCTGCTAAAGCTAGCGACAAAATCACTGCGCTGGCTAGAAGCAGAGAAGCTCCGTGCCGTATGTTGCCCAGAAGACATGCATGCGCATAACTTTTAACCCGTTTGCATTCAGTCAGAAGGCAGGGGAAGGATAAATATTTTTCCAGGATAACTTAATAATTTCCAGGACATTTGACCTTTTTTCTCTTCCATATGTTTTCCATGACTGGAAAATTGGTCAATCATTTTCCAGGTTTTCCAGGTTTTCCAGGACGCGTGGGAACCCTGTGATACTTTATTTAATCTTACATACATTTGTTTATAGAATAGTTAACTTTTTTGGACGTACAGTTTAGGGCAAACCTTGCTAAGACCAATACTAAGGCTAACATGAAATACTAACCTAAATCCATATCAACTGCAACTGATACATTTTTCATTTTTGCTAAACTCTGTGGTGTTCCCCAGGGATCTATTTTAGGACATTATGAATTTTCATAATGTCTGTAATTATTTCTCCTTAAAAGATTTATTCGCCGATACTTAACCTTACATACATTTGTTTATAGAATACCACATATTATTATCTTATGTTTAGTATTTCTGTATATGAACTGCTAATCCTATATTATTACAGTAATTTGGAGGCAGTTCATATAGTTTCTAAATAGTTTTTAAGAGTTGAGATAGCATCACAGCAGATATTTAGGGACTTTTATTAAGACAGCAGAATTTACAATAATAATTTACATGCCCCACCCCCCTCTTTCCCAGGAACCTGCCAGGGTCTCACAAAATCTTGTGGGAAACACCGATTTTTTTACTTTCAAAATCAAAACGGGGATTTCCATGCGTGAGTGTGTGTTCACCTGATATCTCTATGGCTCTCTTCTTAAAGGTGCTGATTACGGTGCCGTCCTTCCTGCGCAGGAGCGGAGAGCTCCGCCTCTCTGCGACCTTCTGCTTCAACCGTGAGCGCACCTTCAAGTTGGGCTCCGAGACTGGACGAGAGACCCAAAGGAAACAGAATCAGAACTGAGCTCATCTCTGAGCCAAAAAACATAATGAATTACCCGTAACTCTACTGAATTAAAGTCAATTTTAATTATGCTCTCCTGTGTGTACTTTGGATCTTGTAATTTTGAGTTAAGGATTGTGTCATTTTCTATCTTGCGTTACATGTTTCAGTGGAGGTGCAGTGTTTGGTTTGGTAGCGTACTTCATAGGGGTATTTTAAGGTGCCTGGTGATTTGCCAACAGCAGACTATCAGGGCGGACACAGGAGCGCGGGCCGTCGGCTAATCCCACATTACATTTTGGCCGGCTGCGCATTTTGGCTGGCTGGTTTGATTGCTGAATGAGCGGCTGCCGAAGGTGCATAAGTACTTTTCGGTGTACGATTCAAGGTGAAGAGGGAAGGAGCAGGATGAAGGGGAAGCAGCCAGGTTTTTAATGGTTCCAGCTGCCCAAACAGTACGTGTGGATCCAGGGAAAATTGGGATGTTTTGTCAACGCTTGCCCCCGTGGCATCGGGGCAGCCAATGAGTGAGAGATCTGACCGAGAGAGACTTGACATCCTAGAAATGGGGATAATTAATAAAAATACGAAACTACAGACGTAAAGTCTAATGCGAATGTCGAAGTAATTAAAAAAGCTGAAGAAGATCTCTGTTGGTGATCCCATTTCAAAATAGAAGTCTATGTTTCAAATACAGCGTAATTCACCCAGTGAACTTCAAGTAACCCAACTGCCCCCATCTTGGCTGTGTCGGGCTGCCTTGATTAGATCCGTTTACCTAGAGAGAATTCATGATATCCAGTAGCCGTGTTTTGTCTAGCTAGCAAGCTATATGTCAACAATTTATTCCAACAGACTTATTACACGCTTAGCTTGTTAGGCGTGGCATTATCTTGCTAATTGGGTAAGCCTAAGGCGGTTACCACAGTGAGATGACTAATGGAACATAATACCGCCAATCACAGGGGGCGGGGCTTATAATGTGTACTGCAACCAGCCACCTGGGGGCGATCAAGAGTTTCATTTTCTTCGTGCTGCATCCTTCATCTGTATACAGGCTACCACCGGGTACTATGCATGTCAGTTTTAACTTCCATTCTTATCATCAGGCATAACATTATGACCACCTTCCTAATATTGTGTAGGTCTCCCTTGTGCCTCCAAAACAGTTGTGACTCATCAGACAATGGATATATAGGCCTTTTGAGGGTGTCGTTAGTGGGTCCTATGGGTTGACGGGCGGGGCCTCTATGGATCATCCCACAGATACTTAATCAGTTTGGGATCTAGTGAATTTGGAGACCAGGTCAACATCTTAAGTTGTTCTTCATGTTTTTTGAGTTGTTCCTAAACCGTTTTTTGTGTGTTTGTCTGTGTCAGGCTGCATCCTGCTGAGTGTCATTGCCATAGGGTGGGGGTGCCTGGTCTGGTCTGGTCTAGGTGGGTGCTACATGTCTAAGTAACATCCACACGAATGAATGTCAGGTCCAAAGGTTTCCCAGCCTAACACTGTATTGTCACAAGATGGTCACTGTTGTTTACTTCTCCTGTCAGTGGTCATAATGTTGTGGCTGATCAGTGTATGGGCTAAACTAAAAAGAGGACGGAGCTTAGAAAGAGCAGGACCCGGTCTGTTCTTCAATGGTAAAAGTTTTAAATGGTGTCAGAGGTATTTCAAAAAATGTGTGTGTGTGTTATTGGGCTACCTATTCCCTGATGAGTCAGACTGAGTCACCAAGCAGGTGCACACACACACACACACATCATTCAGCCACAAAAACACAGATATCAACCACACAAGTCGCTGCCTTCACATCCTCATCTGCCTCGGTCTTTGCCCCCCTACCCGTCTTGCGCAGCGGGAAGTCGTCTTTGCCCTCGTAGTTCCCCAGCAGAGGGGGCAGTTTATAGGAAGGAGGCGTCCCTGGGGTGTTGCTCTGCGGAGGAGAGCTCTGATCCATGGAGGTGTGCTGGGCTCCCCTGCAGACACAAACAGACACGGCATGTTAGCCGAAACCCTTTTCATAACAACCAGTCATTTCCCTTCAGCGTTCTCAGTATAGTTCTACCTCATTTAGTCATTTCCCACATTTCCTAGAAAGCCTTTCCTGTTATTTCCCCGAGTATGGAAACATTTGCTCTATGCCTCTTCCTCCATTCGGACAAATGCTTTTTGAAGCTACAACCTTTTCTTTTTCCATTTCAGGCGGGGAACGTTTTGCATTCACGTATTCATTGGAGCGACGGCTTCTCGTCATACAAGCACAGGCATCTGGTATGTGTTACAGGGATGTGTTAGAAGTGTCAAAGCAATATTACTAAAACAGACTCAGGTGTTTATCCGTCAGATCAATATGAGAAACTGCTGTCACGTTCACATAGCAGGGCTCGTTGGTTGACAATACATGAGAGACAACACACTGAGAAGAGCGAATTTAGCTTGTTTTTACTTGCACGAGGCAAGTAAAACACTTTTTTTTTTCGCAGCAAGAGAGGTTTGTGTAAGGACAAGCGATTGCAGCAGTAATAAATCAAACTCTGATTGCTGTCACAGTGCCTCATTAAGATAACGCACGACTAACGTGTCCTGAGCGCGAGCGCGGGCCTGAACCTTTATTTTGAACAAACGCAGACTCCTGGATGTCATCTGCTTAACTGCAATGAAGAACAGCTCAAGTTAATTATAGATATTAGCTTCTTTTTTTCTTCTTTTAAATTGCAGTGGAAAGGAACTATAATAAGAGACAACTAGAATTACAGCCTGTGTGCCTCCACCGACAATCCAAGTTGCCGTTTGCATCCCCGTCTGTCCGCAAACATCACGTAGTGACGACTTTGGACGTGTTTTCACAACATTACGACATCGCGGTGAAGTTGTTTTCCGACCTTTCGGATATGAAAATGTCATTAGGTAAAATGTAATCGGTTTGCGTCGCGTACTTTTACAAGGAACTTTACTGACGTTCTTCTCTGATCTCACACGTGCCCTAGGATATCACGTAAGATTCTCATGGATTGTTTTAATATCTGTGTACTGCAGCGTGCTAACGTTAGACCATAGGGTTACATACTCCGCGAGAAGTTTGTTCTTGCAGCTTGTTCTCGACACATCAACCGGGCAGAACTTTGTTCTTGTGTGGTGTCCAACAACTGTTCTGTGATTGGTCAGAAACTGGAAGTGGGCGTGGCTACTCTGTGATACACTGCCATACTGCTAATTTTGCAATATGACAGTAAAAATGACTGGCCGACATTCGAAAAAAGAAAAGAAAGCAGTGCAGAAGAAAGAAGTAAGAAAAGTGCGTCTTGTCGTCTCATCTCCCACAATGCTTAGCGTGTGTGACGTATACTGCAGTGGGAGGGGCCTATGAGGACTTTCGGCATTTGAGTTTCTCAATGCATAGCGTGTGTGACGTATACTGCAGTGGGAGGGGCCTATGAGGACTTTCAGCATTTGAGTTTCTCCTGAAGTATAAATGACCTGGCCAGAACAAAATTTTTTCTTGTTCTTGCAGCCCAAGTCTGAGAACAAATTTCTCGCTTCTCGTGGTGTATGTAACAAGCTTTTACTGCGTGATCCGTCAGCTGCTCGGATTTCAAATAATAATTTTAAATTTATTTCTAATAAGCCCTTATAACCCCTTAATAGTGGATCATTAAACACATCACATTACCAAATAATCTGGGCTGGATTTCTTTGCTGATTCTCTGCATAAATCGAACTGAAACACTTGAAGGCATTTTATCTTGCATTCGACCACTCAGATCTAATCACTTCATCCCCGAGTTCAAGCGAGTTCTGTCCTTAGTTAGTCTCACGGTTAAGTCAGGATGCTAAACACACACCATGCGAGGCCTTGCAGTTCTGGTTAAACAGAAACAACTGTCAAAGAGGAAAATTTGCAGCACAGGACGCGTAACACAAACAGCATCACAAAAATAGGTCTGCTCTGTAGCAATTCTTACCAGCACTTTGGGGAGAAGGAATGGTTCAGTCCGCCGGGACCAGGCTCTTTCTTACTGAGAAGGAACTCCTGCAGCTTCAGCTTCACCTCTGTGCTGGCAATGGCACCTCCAAAAAAAACACACACAAACACAGACAGCAATAAAGACACTTGGTTGTCTTTCCGCCAACGGCTTGTAGATGCAGTGCAAACAGGTGCATAGCATGGTAGGAAGTGGTAGCGGCAAGTATGACCTACTCTCTTTGCCTTTCTCCTTGTTCCTCAGCAGTAGTAGTTGTTGCTCTAGTCGCTGTTTCTCTTGTTCTTCGTGTCTCTGCTGCTCCAGTTTCCTCTTCTGCTCCAGCTCCTGCTGCCGTTTAGCTGCCAGCAGCTCTTGTTGTTGCTAACGAACACACGCATATACACAGGTTACCGGATAACTCCCGGGACAAAAGGTAAACCAACAAGGTTGCACGGTTGTCATTTATCCTACCTTTAAATGTTCCTGCAGCTGGACTTCGTGTTGTCTGGTTAGCACTTCGTGTTTTTTCTGAAACTCTGCAAACAGTAGCTGCTTCTGGAGTTCCTGCTGCTGTTTGAGCAGCACGAGTTCCTGCTGGAGCTGCTGCTCTCGCAGGGCCGTGTCCACCCCTGCACCCCCGGACAGAGACCCCACCCTGGGTTCTGTTCGCAGGTCCACTGGACCACCACCTCCTCCAGGGCCTTCTCCTGGGCCTCCACCTAGATACAAAAACTACTTTACTCATTTTGAAAACACAGCAAATTTAGTTCCTTGGGCTGCGTATTAAAAGGGAACTACTGTTTTTTACAACCTGGACCTTATTTCTGGCATAAAATACGATCTTTTACTCACCCATATAACTTTTGTGTAATTTGTAGTCGTTCGGGAGATAATTAGATCTGCGTATATCCATATAGTGGGAGTGATTGGGGCACCGAAACGCAGCCTCTAAATAACACATTATCTGGCGCGAAACTCGTTCATTTCACCTGATATTTTGTTATGCTACGCTAGTGCTATTCCCCGTTGAGTCCGGAGTTACCCGTTATCATCACTCGGGGTCTGTAGATTGACCGCCATGCTTCGTCCACAACCTCAGAATCGGAAAAATATTCAGCAATGTTGCAAAAAACTAGCAGTAGCAAATTACAGGTAAACAAGCCGACCGTTGCGGGTGCGCGCACGGCGCTCAGAGACGACATCATCCAGGTCAGAAGACATCATCCGGGGTCTGTAGATTGATGATGATAACAGCTAACTCCAGACTCAACAGGGAATAGCACTAGCGTACAGTAACAAAATATTGGTGAAATGAACGAGTTTCCGGAAGATAATGCGTTATTTAGAGGCTGTGTTTCGGTGCCCCATTCACTCCCACTATATGGATATACGCAGATCAAAATATCTCTCGAAGGAATACAAATTACACAGAGTTATATGGGTGAGTGCGCGCAGCGCTCAGCTATGACATCATCCAAGTCAGAAGACATCATCCGGGTCAGAGGTTAGTAAGTCAAAGGGCAATAGCACTAGCGTACGATTACAAAGTCATGGTGAAATGAACGAGTTTCGCGGCAGATAATGCGTTATTGGAAGTGGGCGTGGTTAATGCGGAAAAGCGGAAAAGCTAGTTGCCGCTCCATGAGCTTCCAGATGCTAATATTCGCAGTGTGACCGCTAATCTCTCCTGGGTGGAGATCGACATACTGTGTGCGGGTGCATGCCAAATGAACGGTGTGATCGAAACGACTAACATCCTAAAATAATAATCCCGCATCTCCCACAATGCTTAGCGCATGCTTAGGAGTTTCTTGTGAAGTACAAATGACCTGGCTAGAACGAACTTTGTTCTTGTTCTTGCCTACCTCGAGATCAAGAACAAATTTCTCGCTTCGGGCGGAGTATGTAACAAGCTTTAGGAAGCATTGCACCCCTCTTTTAGACACATGGACCCCCCTCCCCCCACCTCCATCAAGGACTCCTGGAGGACTCCCTACTCACCACCTTCTCCGCCTCCTCCCCTCTGCTCGCTTGCTGTTCCTACAGGGCTCTGCATACCTGATGGGAGGCTGCTCTTCACCTCCACTACTGCAGCAGAGAGAGAGAAAGAGAGAGAGAGAAAGAAAAATGAATGACTGATTATTAGTCTGAAAAGTGTTGTCAGGGACACATAGGATTATTATTACGTCACTCATTGCGCGCACACACACACAGTCAGATTACATTTGGTTTGGCTGAACCGTGATAATGTTGTAAGAAAGTGAGGGACACAGTGTCCTACCGCTTAAAAATAGCCGCAAGGCTAGCATTAGCCTAGCGCTGGATAGACTTGTGTTGTTACCTCGGCTTTGGTCTAGCCTATATTCAGCAAAGGCTAAAGGCTAAAGGACATTCCAGACTATGTTAGCATATGCTGCACATATTAATAGAGACAGTTTATTATAGAAGGCAGCTGCTATTCATAGCAGCATGGCAGAAATAAAAACAAGGAACAACTTGTGAACTCTTTCATGACATGTGTTTCCCTCCCGTCTCCTCAATCAGTGACAACCACACCGCCTTGTTCTGCTCTCAGGCCGGTCAGTGTGACAGGTTAATATAGATTTCCTGCTCCAGGTAGCGGAGTGGCAGTGGCTGACATTTCACCTTGTGACATGACACGCATACACAGATGAGGCATATCATTATGACCACCTTCCTAATATTGTGTCGGTCTCCCTTGTTGTCTCCAAAACAGTTGTGACTCATCAGGGAATCGACATGGGCCTTTTTCAGGGTGTCCTGTGGAGCGATTTGGGTCCTATGGGTTGAGGGGATCATCCCACAGATACTTGATCAGTTTGGGATCTAGTGAATTTGGAGGCCAGGTCAACACCTTGTGCTGTTCTTCATGTTTTTTTTTTTAGTTGTTCCTAAAGCGTTTTTTTCAATGGAGAGTCCACAGTCGTTTACTCACCATATAGTGGGAGTGACTGGGGCACCGAAACTCAGCCTCTAAATAACGCATTATCTGCCGCGAAACTCATTCATTTCACCAATATTTTGTTATGATACGCTAGTGCTATTCCCCATTGAGTCTGGAGTTAGCTGTTATCATCATATCATATCATCATAGGTCAATCTACAGACCCTGGATGATGTCTTCTGACCTGGATGATGTCGTCTCTGAGCGCCGTGCGCACCCGCGACGGTCGGCTTGTTTACCTGTAATTTGCTACTGTTATGGTTCGTCCACAACCTCAGAATCTGAAAAATATTCAGACATGTTGCAAAAAAAATACCAGCACTAATGCACGATAACAAAATATCGGTGAAATGAACGAGTTTTGCGGCAGATAATGCATTATTTAGAGGCTGCGTTTCGGTGCCCCAGTCGCTCCCACTATATGGATATACACAGATCTAAATATCTCCCGAAGGAATACAAATTAAACAAAAGTTATATGGGTGAGTAAACGACCGTATTTTATGCCAGAAATGAGGTCCAGGTTGGAAAAAACAGTTGTTCACCTTTAACAGGCATTTTGAGAATAATTATACGACTAGTAAAGATGTTTTTATCAGTTTATTTTGAACTAAAAAGCACTCCCCTTTTTTTTTTTTTTTTTAGTCTGGCTGACTGCATCATCATGCGCTCTTCGTGTACGTGGTAATGTACATGTTCAGCACTCGGATCGGAAGTTTCCAATCAGCTTAGCTGCTCTCTTAGCAGTGCTTTAAGAGCTAACAGGTTAACACGTTGCCTGACAGACAAGAGGCAGATACGAGAGAGAGAGAGAGAGTGAGACAGAGAGAGAGGGAGCTCCCTGCATCCCATTTCCATCAGGAGCTGTCAGAGTGTCCTTGAAGAGAGCAGTGACCCTTATCTGCCACGGTCCTGTGGCAGCTACGCTCTCCTAGCCTAGGATGACGTCGGCTATGTGATCAGACTTTTTTTTTTTTTCCTTCCAGAAAACGTCACACACTGCAACATGCTGAGACGTCAGGATATTTCCTGTCTGCTGGCCAAGAAGGAAATTCAATTAGGACTTAACTACCTTGTAGTCTGACCTTTGACCTTTGCAAGGTGCTTTGGACGGTCATCTCCTACTCTTTGGCACACCCTTTCTGTTTCTGTACCCCACGTGGGTACTAAGCTAATTAAACGTCAACATGCACAATAAGACAAAGCCTGTTAGCTACATCCTGGAGGATTGTGACTAGTTTGGAGTCGGACGCCGACACAGATAAAGAGAAACGGAGTAAACTGCATTGCCTTACTCGGTTAAATCCACAGTTAATGCTGAAGTTTGCAGGATTTTGTCAAGCATTTACTTTAGAAAAAGTTGCCCCAAAACTGAGGGCTGCGGATAAACAAGGTTATGTGTGTGTGTGTCAGAGTGTGTGGTCTTGTTTTTATTAAGTTGTGGGGGTAAACTCTTCGTGGAATGCAAACGTCGTGAGGCCTTCTGGCTTTCTAAGGGGTGAAAACCTACTAGGGTTAGGGTTTAGGCTTTGGCACGTAGGTGAGATGGTTGGGGTTCGGGGTTAGGGGATGCATTATATCAATGGAGAGTCCTCACAAAGATAGAAACGCAAGTGTGTGTGTGTGAGTGTGCACCCACTCACATCTAAATTACCTAAACAAATATTCTGGCATTTCAGTGTGACGCACGTGTCTCCCCTTCCACTACAACACACATACTGTCTGTGTGCATGTGTGTGCATGTGTGTGCGTGCATGTGCATGTCTGTGCATGTTTGTGTGTGTCTACGTGAGAGACTGGTCTGTGTGTGTGTGTGTGTGTGTGTACAACCGTCCGTTTGGCAAGAGAGCAGCATTCCACAGCAGCCAGCGTCTGACGTCAAACTGAAGACATTTATAGTCTGGTAAACACACACACTAACGTACGGTTGGACACAGAGGCGGGGTCGGGGCAACATTTCAGTCAATCATATCGGTTTCTAACGGACTGCAGCTCGCTGCCGTTACACACAGTAATTCATCAGCGGGGCGGACGCAGTTGAGAAAAAAAAAAAAAAAAAGACTGAAAGACAGACTGTGCATCCAGTTTGTCCGGATTGTCTGTGAATCCAGATAGAGACGAACACAGACCGGTGATTGTAGCTTGGCTCTGATATGACTCACACTAAGGCTGCACTGACGCAGCCAAGCTTTTTCATATCTGCTAATCACTGATTAAAAACTTGGAGTAACCATTTGGCCAATATTATGTCAGAAAGTAGTGAAAAGGAGTTAATAACAATTAGTCTGGGTCTGATCCAGGCATTTAATACTTCCTCTTCGTCTTTGCCTAGAGTAAAAACTGCGCTAAAAAAGCACAAAAAAGACTACAACTTCTTCTATTTTAGTGGCTGTTGGCTAGCGTCAAGGCTGCCAAAAATCTGAGTAAAAGAAGAAGAACCAAAACAGCAATTTGTAAATTATGCAATGTTAATGTTTCACAAAGTGGTAGTAGGAGATCGTCATTCAATACTACCAACCTGATTCACCACCGAACGACGTGAAACTGAAATGATAACAAACAATGAACGCTGCGTTTGGAAAAAGAAAGTAAAAAAGTTTACTCAAGGTGGCATCAAGGAGAAAAAATTCTACAGAGGGTTATATGGGGTTTATGCTTCTACATCAATCTGACACCATAGCTAGCTAACGCCATAGCCTGATGCACACGTCCCCCAGAAATTCAATGGCGACACAGAGCTGACTAGTCCGCTTGGTAGTAGCGTGTTTCCGCTTTAGTATTTCCAGCTGCTTCTCCCACTCCGCAATGCTTGAATTGATTGTTTTGGATCGATAGATAGATACAAACATTTGTACAACTCGTCTTTGGCAAAATTTCGGCAAAAGTTTCAGTCGCCATTGTTGAAATTCACTTTCAGTCACTAGCAGGAAGTAGAAACAAAAATTGACCCAAATGGCAAAAAAGACACAGTGCCGAATAGCACACGGGTGGCGTTGTCACAGCAAGCCAGATGGACGAGCGCACAAAAATAAATGGCTAGCACCGGCATAGGCAACGTACGTAGGTTACTGCGTCTTAGTCTCGCAAAGTCATAAACTGCGCTTTAGGGAGTTAAACCGGAACGTCGATAATAACAAATGACGCTAGCAAATTGACTGTCTTAATATATATAAAGAATATTAGCTTATGAGAATGGGAGACACATTTAAACTAACTGTTAAAAAATATTGCAGTTTATTGCATTAGCTAAAATTTGGTGCCTGCAGTCTCATTTCAGTCAATACCTGAAATTGGTGGCCAAGGCTCAAATTGGTTCGTAACAATTTTAATAATCATAATCAAGTAGCCGCTCAAAGAAAACATCACTGATTGCTTCTCTTCAAAAGTAATTGTAATTTTCAATTAAAAAATGAAAAACAATTGCTATTTTCCAAAAAGACATTGAACCTGGGATGGCACAGGTAAAATATTATCCAACGCCTTCAGACTAGAGCAGGGGTGTCAAACAATATTAGCATCTGGAAGCTCGCTGAGTGGCCGCTGGCATTTTGGCTTTTCCACATTAACCACGCCCACTTTCAATTTCTGACCAATCACAGAATAGTTGGACGCCACACGAGAAAAGCGTTGGGACCGGTTGATGTGTCGAGAACAAGCGGCAAGAACTCCCAAACGAGGGTGTGACGGAAAATTACGTCATTTCGTTCTTGATGCGAGAACAAGAACAAAGAACAAGAACAAACTTCTCGGAGAAGTTGTTGCAGACGTAATGCAACACTGAGAACTAAACAGCAGATGGCTACAATGTGCGGAAATTGCACTTTTCTTATGAATGACGTTCATAAAATGAAAGGATGGTTCATTAAATGTAAACATTTTCATAATGTACTAAAACAAAGGGAAACATTTGTCGTTATTTGTAGGTTATAATGCTTTTGTGTTACCTTTGTATGTGGCCCCTGAGCTAAAATGAGTTTGACACCACTGCTCTACAGCTTCTTAAAAAAAACATCAACACGGGCGAAAACAACAACAACACAACAATATGCACGAGTCTCAGCTCCTAGAGAGTTTCCCACTGGTGAAGTAAAGACTCTTTTTCGGTTCACACCACTGGAATGCGTCAATTCTTCACCACAATTCACCAACTGGGAATTTCCCCCCCGGCACGTGGCCGCTATAAAGCTCCCAATATGTAGAGTCAAAGATGCTATGCTAAATGTTGACCAGGATGTGCCACTGCTAATAACTATGAGAAAAAACAGGGATATGTAGTTTGTGGACTAATGTGGATGACATTTCACTCTTTGCTTCTTTTTCCTGGCGCTCCTGTTTGCTGCTGCCGCTGCTGCTACTGTTGCTGCTAGGAGGTATTTCTGGAAACCAATATTCGTCTTTTCTTTTCTCTCTCTTTATCTCCCTCCCTCCCTCTCTCTCTCTCACTCTCCCTGTCTTGTTCGTTCTGCATTGCTAAAAGAAAATAGGCACCATGACGTCAGCCCTGCAAAACACTCTAAAAAAAGCCAGGAGACAGGGAGACAGAGAGGGAGAGAGAGAAGACAGAGCATTGGGGGGAGAGGGAGGTAAAAATAGTATAATGGCTGTGTGTACTTCAGACAAATTAGAAGCTAAGAGAAAAAGAGAAAGAGAGAGAAAAAGAAAGAAAGAGGAGTCACATGTGTGGCGTTTCTATAGAGATTCATGAGGGGGGTCTAAGTATTATGGGCTAGCAGACTGTAGGTCATCCATTGTGGATGTTGTGTTACAGCAGGCTTAATGAATTTAACAACATCTGGTTGGAAACAATTACCCAGCACGCATACACGGTTTTAAAACTGCGCTAATCCATATTTTCAAATTTAAAACGAGTCCCTCGGCTCTTTAAACTTTTCTTTTTTCATGATGTTGTTTTTGTTTTTTCAACCCCCAGCTTTAATGTTGTGGTTCAGGTCTCCACACTCTCATCAGCCTTTTCCGTCAACAGCAGGGAGCAGTTATTTATTTTTTTTTTTTTTGCATAAAAGCTCTCATTATCAACCCGTTCAGCAGATAGACGAGCTTAGCAACCAATACGCGGTTCAGGCTTCTGCGTCAGTTTGACGGCGTAGCTATGGCGACAGCGCAGAACATACGCAAACCCTACACAGAACATACGCAAAACCTACGCAATACCTACGCAATACCTATGCTTTGGTATTTCCGGCTGCTTCTCCATCTCCGCACTTTTCAAATTGATTGTTTCGGATCAACAAAGATGGAACACACCGAGGTAAGGCTAACTGAGGAGGTTCGGAAATACAAATATTGGTAGGACTCGACTTCCGTGAAATTTTGGCGAAAGTTTCAGTTGCCGTAGCTCAGTTGACGGCGTAGCTATGGCGACAGCGCAGAACATACGCAAACCCTACGCAATACCTACGCTTTGGTATTTCCGGCTGCTTCTCCATCTCCGCACTTTTCAAATTGATTGTTTTGGGTCAACAAAGATGGAACACATCGAGGTAAGGCTAACTGAGGAGGTTCGGCGGTACAAACATTGGTAGGATTCGTCTTCGGCGAAATTTTGGCTAAAGTTTCCGTCGCAATTGTGGAAAGTGAAGCAGGAAGTGCTAACGTTTGAATGCTAATTGTGGAAAGTGAAGCAGGAAGTGGAAACAAACATTACCCGACTGGCAAATAAGACACAGCGGCGACTAGCGTTTGGGTGACGTAGGCTACGTACGTAGGTTACGGCACCTATGTCCCGCAGTACTCTTATCTCTTTGACATGGCCTTAAGTGTACCAAGATGGTGGAGACCAAAACGGACCTAAAAATAAGAGTTAACGTTGCATTTACATCATCAGAAGGAACTCTCAATGAACGCTAACGTTGGTCTTAATCTGATGCGAGTCGTGAAATACAACACAAAACACATTCAAGGCTCTGAATTCTGGCGTGGCTTCGGCAGCGAGCAAACCCTGAAACTGCAGCCGAAAAAAAAAAAAAAAAGAAGAAGATTAGAGCGGACCAAGGTCCTGCTTTATACCGGCTAACAGGCTGCTGGCATCAAGCGACACTCAAACCAGCTCACCTCATATATTAACAAACCAGGCTACACTCACACAAACAACCTACACTCTACGCAGACCTCAGCGGCTGACACTGTTATAGCTGTGCTCCCTGCAAAAAGCCCACTGGATGCGTGTACAAGCGTTGCATAAATTACTAATATTTGAAAGTGTTAAGCGAGAAAGGAGACCCCGCAGTGTGCAGAAAACTGTTCTCCCGAGCCCCGTGTTATACGTCTAGTTTAAAATTACTAATAATCTTTAAAAGTACCTTGACCTTTGCAGGAAATCACGAGAGAACAGAATTTATAGAAGAGTGTTTTTTATTTTTTTGGTTAAAGGCTGAAGGATTCCTCTAATGTGTCCTTGCATTTAATCAGTTGAACAAAACTGCACTGTACTGCTTCTTAGTACATGAATACTGTCAATAAATAGATAGACAAGAGCTTTCCTGACAACCAATACAGCTGATATTACAGCTACTGGACATATTTTGAGCATCCATGTAATCCCCTTAACTGCAACAGTTATGTGCTCTACCTGCCCGGTGCAGAACATTTATTCTCAGAGCCTTTTCATGTCTCTTCTACCTGGTTTAAAACAGAATTTCACTTATTTCCGCTGCCGTGTACTCCATTTCTTTAGGACCTTCAGTCTTGCGGCAGCATCCTGCATCATAACTTGTTTTATTTTTTAGGAAACTGGTCAAAGGGAAGTCTCCTATTTCTTTTTGAAGTCGGGTCTACATGCTGAGTAGACCCAAACCGCAGGGCTGTTGCTGGGGTAAAGGCTTTCGGTCTGGTGCAAAGCCTGATGAGCAAACACTTGCCGGATCTCTAGTTGTCAAGTTTTCTTGACAAACTATTTCAATATTTTGCTATTCAATGTGCTGTTAATGCGTTTATTTTCTTATTATTGCGCATTCTCCACATGTAGACTGATGTAGCGCAAATATCGGTACAACATGAAAACCATATGCTCTATTTTTGCATATCTGGGGTATGTTGGTGTGTGTTGGTACTAGCCCCTTTTTTGCAAATTTGTACCATTAACCTGCAACTTGCAACGCACCCCAAAGACACTACTACCAATGAATTGCTTTCTAAGCTGATATAAAGTTGTTTATTCGCAAAAGACATTGGAAATAATGGCATTGTTGGGAAATATAAGTCACACTGAAGCCGAACATGCATGTGATGCCTGTGCAGGACTCTGGAGCGAAGGATTTGGCGGCAACCGAGCGCTAAGGGTTCGAAAGCACCTGGATTTATTCTGCGGGCTTTGCCACAACTCGTGCTGCTTCTGCTGGAGCTGTTGACCGCACTGATAAATGAAACTTCCTGATATTTTCACGATACCACAACGCATCTTCTGGACTTACGTCTCTCCCTGCTCAATCCCAACTCCCGTCCAGCCTACACCTGCTACCCTTCGATCCCATTCCATCCCACAACACGCACAGCTAAAAGCCTCCTTACAAAAGGTACGACATTTTAATCAATCCCATCAAACCACCTCCATGAGCAACACACTCCCCTCCTCCCTGCCTCTCCTATTCCCGAGATGACTCACCGGAGGTGGGCATGGCAGTGCTGGAGCTCCTGTTGCCACTCAGGAGCTCCAGAGGCTGGCGACGGCCGTCTGTGCCGGCAGAGGAAAAACAGGACTCGGTCTCGTAGATGGTCTGCAACATGGCGCACAATCCTGACACCGTGGGATGCAACAGCATGCCAAGACGAGAGCCGGGGCCGCTTTGTTTTGCTGTGAAAACACCAGTCAGTTCTTCTTCTCCTGAGATACCGCCATGGCTTAAGTCAGGGAGTGAGTTGCAGAGGACTGGGAGAGCGAATGTTTTCTGTGCTTCTGTTATAAGATGGCTTTTAAATTGAGTGGAAAAACGTGTAAGCGAAGAACTCCGCTGTGCTTTTTATTGCGTAATCCCGGTCACAGTTTCATTTTCTGTTTTCTTCTGAGCTCCGGGTGTCCCTGGACGTTCGGTTTGTGTTGTGATGATCGGTCACGGACCAAATCCAGGAAGCCTCCTCCCCTCTGTTTTCGGGCTTCAGGAATAAATCAAACCGCACAGAATCAAAGGAAACGGGGAAATACAGCCTTCCCGGGAAATGACCTGAAATGCGACTTGGGCTCAGTTAGCCTCCCTCTCTCTGCTGCATCACCTGGAGTCCTGGTCCGTGCGGTAAAAACACTTTGCCGGATCCTGAAACAAGCAGGCAGCGGCTGGTGTGTTTTTAAGGGTGCAGTTGCAGATAGATGAAAAAAAAAAAAGTTCTTGTCGCTCTGCACGGGCTGTGCGGCTCCAAAAGCCGAGGAGCGATGCGCGGGATCGTTTCAAAAGGCAGAACGGACAACACAACAGAAACACAGAGACGGAGGAGAAGCCGAATTCCCCCGCTCGAGAGCATCAAAGGATCCTCATGCTGTTCTCCTTCTGGACGAGGAGAGGAGAGGAGAGGAGGAGGAGGAAGAGGAGGAGGAGGAGAGGCGAGGACGTAAATAGCTTTGGGAGAGCGCTCCCCGAGGTTCCATGTTTCCAAAATTAGAAACGCTGAGAGAATGACAGAGAGAGAGAGAGTGAGAGAGGGAAAAGGAAGAAGAAAAGGAGGAGATGAAGGCTGGGCTGGAGGAGGAGGAGGAAGAGGAGGAAAGAAAAAAAAACAGCCGGGGATCACACGTCGTCCTCTTATCCCTCGGTTTGAAAACACAGGCACGGAAAAAAAAGGACAGAGGCTGCCGTAAAGTGGAGCCTCCGCTGCCGCTGCTGCTGCTGCTGCTGCTGGTCAGACGACTGAGATTCTCTGTCTGAGAGTCAGCAGCGAGTGTGAGCGTATGTACGCGGGCGTGTGTCTGTGACGCTCTCTGAGCTGCTGAATGAATGTCAAGAGAGAGAGAGAGGGAGAGAGGGAGAGGGATAGGAGACAGAGGGAGGAGGGTGAGGAGAGAGAGCGAGAGAGCGAGAGAGGCTGAAAGTAGATCACTGGGTGGAAAGGAAGTTGGACGGACGAAGAGAAAAAGTCAACAACGGCTCATTTCATTACGCCGAGCGCCACAACACGCGCGGCGGCGGCGGCGGGGAGGAGGAGGAGGTGGACGGGGGAGAACAAGGACGCTCCTTCAACGTCCGTCCGTCCATCCCTCCGCTCACCTTCACACCCGCTGCTGCACGCTTGCACGCTGCAGAAGAAGGAGAAGAAGAAAAGAGAGAGGAGAAGCAAACACTAACACAGGAGATGGGGGCTTGATGGAGGGACTAGTGATGAAAATAGCTTGCCAGGGTGGAGGAGGAGCGAGAGATAAAAATAGACAGAGAGAGAGAGAGAGAGAGAGAGAAAGCAGTAAGCCTACAGCTCTGGGTTGGGTTGGGGTGGTGGCGGGGATGGAGATGGAGATGGGAGGGTGGCGTTCGGTGCTTTCATGTTTTTTTTTCTGCGCCGCACTTCCCAGAGATTGTCTGTCAATCAAAGAGCGTGGGTGGGCGGGGACTAGTGGCTTCATCTTCCTCCTGCCTTGAGTTTCCCTCATTGGTGGAGCTTGTGTCCACTTTTTTTTTTTTTGCCACTGTCGCTGTGACAACAACCTATACGCTCTTGCATGCAACGTAGAATAATGCTACGGCGCAAGTTGTAGCCACGCTAGTCTATGTTTTTTTTTATTTATTTACTTTTTATTATTATTATTATTATTATTATTATTATCTGGTCCAAAAAAACTAAAACATCGCCTTAGCGCCACCAGCAGGTTAAAGTTTGAGTAATTTAACGGTGCAGCTCTGACATTCCCAGATGATAAAACCTACCGGAGCTCGACGGTCCTCTGACTTTTCCTCTAGTGCCACCATGAGGTTAAAACGTGTCATTAAAAATATATGTAATTATGAATAAAAGAAATTGTTTAGAATTTGTTTTAAAGCCATAATCTTTAAGAAGCTGAGGTTATATTGGAATGAATTAGTTGACATTTTCCCAGAATACAACACACACCAATCAGCCACAACATTATGACCACCTACAGGAGACGTGAATAACATCTTGTGACAATTCAGTGTTCTGCTGTGAAACTTTCGGACCTGGCATTCTTTCGTGTGGATGTTACTTACATATGTAGCACCCACCTAGACCAGACTAGACACCCCCACCCCATAGCAATGACACTCCTTGATGGCAGCAGCCATCCCCAGCAGGATGCAACCACAAAAACGCTTTAGGAACAACTCAAAAAAACATGAAGAACAGCACAAGGTGTTGATCTGGCCTTCAAATTCACTAGATCCCAAACTGATCAAGTATCTGTGGGATGATCCGAAACCCACAGGACACAGAGCCACACCCTCCCCCTTCACTACCAACATTCTGTTGCCAGACACCACAGGACACCCTTAGAAGGCCTACGTCCATTTCCTTGGTAAAACCACTTCCTACTTTTACCAAAAGCTGTATTCAAGAGGTTGTGTCGCATATCGGGGTAAAAGTCCCAGAGAACCTGGCAAGGTTGTTTTGGTTTTTTTTAAACCAAAAGCTGCGCTGCTCGCTTCTCTGTCAGTGTGGATATTATTAATTGAAACCGCTGGCTGCTATTTATAGTGATTGTTCAGCTCCTACAGTTCGCTCCTAAGTGAAGCTGCGCTCTAAGTTCCGGCGATTTAACAGAGTATGAAGGGATGTCTCTGTCTGCTGGCGAACCCAGAGCTAAAGGACGTCACGTGATTGACTCTGAAGCGTTTCGTTTTGTCAGATCCAGCAGATGAGCTCAGGACTCGTCTCATTTATTGTATTTATCGGCTTTTTGTTGTTTTGTTTTTAATACCCACACTGACCGCATTCTGCCGTGACGGTCTCCCTTTCCCAGAAATGATGCTTCCTTGAGTGTTTCTTGAATCATTTAATCATCGCTCCCGTCCCACCTCCTCCTCCTCCTCCTCCTCCTCCTCCTCCTCACCACCTTCATCACGCTCATCATCCTCGCCTCCTGAGAAAACAGCTCCGTGTGTCCTCTAGCAGGTTTACCGGCACCTCGGCGTGACTCACAGCTAAAGACTAAACACACGGATATAAGAAGAAAATAAAATGTAAATAGAGGATGTGAGGTGTCCTGTGTGGTTTCACTCTGACTTGAGGCGTCTATTATTGTGAATCTATGATTATTTATTAAAGCCTCGTCCTCTTAAATCATCTATTTAAAATGCCTGGTCGGTGGTGAGGCGACTGACCAGGCAACATGTCGGACATCTCAATGGTCCAACATATTAAACACATGGGATAAAGGTAGGTGTGTGCATGTGTGTGTGTATATATATATATATATATATGTGTGTGTGTGTGTGTGTGTGTGTGTGTGTGTGTGTATATGTGTGCGTACTGCAGTAGCTCAGCGGATGACTCATCTCTGCGTTTCTATTTGAGGCGCATCAACCCCTGGAGTCACACTGCTGTCTGTGTATATGTGTGTGTGTGTGTATTTGTGTATGTGTGTGAGTGTGTGTACTATATCTGTATCCATGACAACCAAATTACAGTCAGTCAACCATTCACAGAGGACCCAAGACAAAGCTGTCAAATAATACCTGGGGAAGGACGTACAGGTGTCCCGACCGTGCGCGACCAAATTAAAACCAGAACGCGGTTAATGTTGAATTTTATGTTAAACGCGGCGGGTTTATATTTACCAGGTGACCAGAGGCTGCAAATGTGCAGACACGACTTTAAAACAACCGGACAGTAGCGCCAGTGTTCGGGCCGTTACAGTGAGTTCTGATCGATTGTCGATTGGTGTTCCTGCGTATGTTTTCCCTAGCATGGCAGCGCCGCTTTCCAGCATAGACTGTATATAAATATGGACGACGTGTCCCCACTTCCTTGCATTGGCGAAACTGACGCTATTTTCCCGGGGATACGGGCGACGCCACACTCTACCTCTACCCGTTACGAGGAAACGTTGGACTAGACACTGTACTTGTTTTTAATTCTCACGGTCTCACGGGAGTGCTTTATGGAGCCGTTAGCATGGCAACTGGCAGTCGCCATTATGTCACATCCTGTTTCTGTAGCATCAAATAACTGAAATGAAACGTATCCAAAAAATTGACACTTGAATATGCAACAGCGTTATGTTAACTACCTAAAATGACAGAAACCGTCCTTAAAAAAAATGATTTGCCATGTATTTTAGTGTTTTAGTTTGGTGCAAGTCCCATCCACTAACATGGAGGGGGTGGAGCTTATGACTTATTCCACAGGCAGCCACTAGGGGGAGCTCTACTTCACTTTTGAGGAGCTGTTCCGACATCCATGGTCTCCACACCTGTACCTGTAGAACTAAACAACTTGGCTTTCCGTTAACGTTATACTCTAAGTAGGTGCAAGCAATGTTTTGCAGTAGGGCTAGGTTTTTAAAAAAAAAAAAAAAAAACTCAAACTATCATTGTTTGAACAATCCTATATTAAATCATTGCTACTGCATCCTCTCGTCACAAATCTTGCTGCAATCCCACGAGGCTGTTTTTTACATGACTGGTTGAGATTTGTCCACCTTTGAGGGAGATTCGAAACATAACAGAAGCTACAGCTGCAGGTCTGAAAGCCGATTTTGTATTGAAAATAGATGCGCCAACTAAAAGTTAAATTCCACAAATGTTCAAAAGCACATAATACTAAAAATCTTCCATGACAAAGCAAAAAATAATTAATTGATTGGGGATTTAAGCATGCTTGAGCTAAACACCCATGACAAAATACTAATGATAGTCACTGATGATCTGTCAGAAACCCATTTTTCCTCCAGTTTCAGAGTTTTGTGTAATTTAGCTGTACTTGGGAGACATGGGAGACACCAGACGCAAATACCAGCCAATCCAACCAGGGAGTAGTAAATACGCTTACACGGACGCTCTGGTGCTGGACCAACAGGCTATAATCAGCTGACAAGCGCAACAACAAACTACAGCACTTATCTGGACTCAGCACCAGATGTCAGAACTTTGACAGACAAAACACAAAGATCATGTGTGTGTCAAGAGCGGTGTCTCATGTTGGCATTGCATAGAGGTACATCCACCAGCCGCAACAGTGCAGTTTCATGTTTCTGGGATAAAGGCTGGTGGTGGATTACTGATGTCCACTGACCAGCCAACCGGTCAGACACCGTTTCATTTGTTCCACCCACAGACCGTAAAAAATATGGACGACATGTCTCCAATTGGTCAAACTGACGCTAAAATTCCAGGCATACGTGCGATGCCGTGGTCATGGCAACTGCTAATAACTTACTAACTTCTCAAAAAGTCCCATCCACTAACATGGAGGGGGTGGAGCCTATTACCTATACTTCTGCTAGCCACCAGGGGGAGCTCTACTTCCTGCAGGCTTCACTTTTGAGGAGCTGTCATGGCGTCCATTTTTTATACAGTCTGTGGTTTCACAGATACAAACCACATTGAGACAGACATCTTCGCAGAGACTTACTTGAGGGGTGTGATGAATTCATGAAGGGTGAGACCGGACTTCCCCTCCCCAAGCCTTCCGCCGTATTTATGTGTGCGTTAAAGTGGGTCCTCGGAGTCGGCCATGTGTTGGAGCACGGACGGCGGACAAGGCGTGGAGGTGAATCGGACTTGTTCTCAATGCGGGATATTCTGCAAAAAAATGAAATTACACTTTAGAGTAGATCAATATATTCATGAGTACTCCAAGCCATGATTTGACAGTGAGAAAGTGAGTTTGTCGCAAATAACTATCTTCCCTGTGACACTTTCACAACCTTCTGACGGCATGTTTCACACGATCGCAACGCAATTTAATTTAAAGCAAAGTTCTGCTGGAAACGTGAAGCACAGCCATATTGATAACTGCTTTAACTTGAACAAGCCTCGGCTGACTAGATAAAATCCACACTGGTGCCATCTGCTTCAACAGTAACGACACATAAAGGACCTTAATTGATTGTCGATCTCGTAATTATGCCGAATCTGAATAATTTCCTCAATTCTTCAAGCAAAAACTTGTACATGAACGTGTAGTTTTAAGTCTTCAAACTTGATTAATTCCAGCAAGTTGTATTTATTAACAATATCTTTGAATAGATAAATTAAGGCAGCCTGTGTAGTAAAGTCTGGTTTTGTCTTCTGACCTTTTGTTTGTTCGCATATTCTTTAGAAATTACATTTGATTTCAGCTGTATTTATTCTTAACGTAAATTATCTATGTTCTGACTCAGCCCCCTTAGTGAAAAAGCTGCAAAATCTGCACCCTGGTGCCTACTGGAGCCTCACCCTGGTCCTCTGGCGCCACCTACTGGTCTCCCGTGTGAACGCAGTGGCCAAGAAACAGGATGTGCACGGAAAAAACATCACACACTGACATCCTGAATTATTGTCTTGAATGAATGTCAAAGGGCCTTCGTGTGTGTGTGTGTGTGTGTGTGTGTGTCTGTGCGTGTGCGACACAGTTGAGGCTCTGGCTACTTAACTGTAATGTGATTTAAAGGAACATGTTTAGCTCCGATTCCCTCCACCCCACCCTATGTTTCCACACTGACACACACACACACAAACTTGTTGGCTGGTTGGTGTGCACATCACACACACACATACACACACAGCAGTAGCAGCAGGTCTGTCTGAGGTCTGCTGGCACTCAGCCCAAACGGTGATCAGAGTCATTTAATGCTCTTAACTGTTGGGGGGGGGGGGGGGGGTGCACCACGCTGTGGGTAGATTCTTCCTCGTCATCCTCATCATGTCACCTTGAGCCTCCATATAACTGCAGCTTAATGATTATAAAATGGCTTATAATGAAGCATTTTTTACATGTGGAGTCAGGTGCACCGCGTGTGCCGTACAATGGTCCTGACAACAGACACGTACACAGGACTGCAGGTGGCCCGCCAGTACGCCGCGCTTAGCATTGAGTCAAATGAACTGCATGTAGGGTAAGATATGTGCACTAAACTGTTTCCTGCTCATGCAAACTGTGGATAAAATGGTCTACATTCATCTTAGTAATCTTTGGGAAATAATAATCACATATTAATAAGTATATAGAATGATATATCCATGTGTTCTAACAAATATTCTGTAACTATGCGGTGGTGGCGCCGTTTCTATAAATCCACAAACCTTGACTTGCACGTATGTCCCGACCTTTCTGACCCACGCAGCCGCAATAACTTATTCATACATTTGGCTTTGGGGGAATTTATTCATCCGGCTCAACAACGCAGTGGGAAGCAGCTACAGAAGAAGTCGGTGGAGCGCAGCTAACAAGCTAAAGCTGACTAAATATTGACCTTGCAATCATCATCTGGACACAGACATGACCTAAAGTACATAATACATACACAGGTAGACGGGCAACTGTGCGCTGACGAGGTATCTTAGAAGGTGATGAAGTCTGGTAAATGCTCACGGCTTACGTCTGCAGCGACACAGACCAAAATATTAGTTAATTAACTTGATAAAGACCTTTTTAAGCATATGACATGTTATTTTTAGGGATGTCCTGATAAAGTTTTTTGGTCCCCGATCTGATAACGATCATTTAATATTCAACATCAACCAATCCGAGTCCCGATCCAATCTTAAATAAAACAAAATTTCCTACCCTGTAGATTCTTAGACTTTTCTTGTATTACGTGTATTTTCTTAGAGAGGGGTAGCTCGTACCTTGGCTACAGGAAGTCCAACAACCCTTTGTTTAATATTTTTCTCCTTGATGCTGTCTTAAGGAAACTTCTCACTTCTTTTAAACCCAATATTTATTCCGTATTTCGTTTTTTTTTGTTGTTATTTTGTGCTTAATGAAGTTGGTAGTACCGAACGACAATCTCCTACTACCATCTCGCCAAACTTCCACATTGCATGATTTACAAATTTCTGTACGACTGGCTTCACTTTCCAAAGTTAAGTTCTTCCACACAGCAGATATGTTAAGTCATGTGATTTTGGTTCTTCTTCTACTTCAGTCAGTCTAGTTTTGATTTTTGGCAGCTTTGACGCTAGGCAACGAACGGGAAATAAGGTGCTTTACAGGGACGTGGTTTTGGTTTATGGCAGACCTAGATTTGATCATTTTAAAAATACCTGGATCGGCCCAGATATCGATTGGGACGTGGCTAGTTATTACTTTTTATAAATTCAGGGCTTGGTATTGTGCACATGGTTTCACCAAAGAGGCGTCCTGGGCAACTTAATGGAACAGAGCTTTTTTGAATATTAGTTGCTACTATGCCTTGCCCATGTCAAAATGTTTGCTGTGATAAAAGGTCTATTACCAAATTGCACTGGTTTTTGTGAAGCTGGACACTTAAAGCCTTCGATAGCAGAGAAATAGCCTTTAGCGTCAAACTATTACTGTGCTGCACCTTCCAGGGCTTAAAAATGGAAATTGCCAAAAACTGCAGTTCCTTGAATGGCCACTTGAGGCTGTATTCGAAAGCAAATCAGAAACACTAAAAAAAAACATGTTTACAGACTAGTACAAAGTCTCATTAGATAATTTCCAAATTCATTATTGTAAAAATCACCCGATTAAATCATATCAAGGCGTAAAGCTATGCATAATTTAGGGCGTGGCCGCTTTGTGAGATGGTCACGTGTTCCTAGCCGCCAATAGCCTAGGTATCACTTACCTGCCTCAGCTCCACTAACACTCCACTTCTTTGCTCATTAGTGAATTAGCCTGGAGTTAAGCGGATACAAGCAAAAAGGCCAGAGTCACCACCAGCTTTTCAGGAAATCTACGAGTGACGGCACGAAGGGTTCAACCAGCACTATATACAGCTACCGGTTGCAACACAGGTGCAGGCGCACGCTAAAGGTGGTAAAAACAAATGTCGATGTAAAGAGGGGAGGTTGACATTTACAGAAAATTTTTAGAGTGTACAGAAATTTAGTTTGAAATTATGCACAGGATTGTCAGCTTTTTGCAAAAAAAAAAAAAAAACAAAACAAAAAAAACAACAACTTACAAACGAACCAAAAATGCTAAATCGGGGTTGTAGAAGTGCAGCGTGTGAATAAGCCACAGGCCGTCACTACAGCAACTGGGCTGGGTGCCGTGGTAATAGTGTCAGGGCCCAGATAATGGGATGAAACACTGCGGGTGTGTGCATGCTTGTGTGTCTCTGAGTGTGTGTCTACTTAGATTATGGTGCTAACTTACTGTGACAGACTAACCTGCTGGCCAACTTCTCCATTAACCTAATGACATGAACACAAACTCATGCAAACGGGTTAGAAAGAAAGAAGGAGAGAAAAAAATAGAGCATGCTCGGAAATGGGACAGAACAAGCTAGCGTAGCTACCGAAGCTAGTTTTGTGTGTCAGTGTTTGCCAAGTATCAAGAAATATAAACGTCTCTATCTCTCTCTCTCTCTCTCTCACTCTTCCTCCCTCTTTCTCTTTCTGCCCGCCGCCACCTCCTCCTCCACCTCCTCCTCCACCTCCTCTTCACGCCATCATTTCCTAAAATACCTGGCCCCTCCCATTCTGGAGAGCAGCAGGAAGTGCTGCCTGGCAACTGGGGAGCTGGCTGCCGTGGTAACGGTTCACCTGAACACCTCTTCCCTAAACAAACAAGCGAGTGTGAGCGCATGTGAGAGGGATACAGAGAGAGAGGGATGATGCAGGGTTTAAGTCATAGCTGATCTCTTGTAGTATGTTTATAGTCTCTTTGTCTTGCATCGGCTAAAGTGAGCATCGGCTAACACGTCCCCTCGCAGATGATCCAAAGCTACCCCTAACCTTGATCTAATCAAAGCTTCAGTCATATCTTCACCTTTACACGCAATGAGTTGTGGTTTTTGTTTCAGATTTAGGTTCCCACAACACGAGTGGACTAAACAAACACACCGAAACTGTTCGACCATGACTGCGTATAACACCCCCCTCCGCAGTAACAGCAGATTCAAGGAGAAAGAAGACAAATACACATATTGCACTACACACACACACACACACACACACACACACTGTAACTGTCCTTTCAGGGGTGACCTTAAGATTGAATATGGAAGATTAGTTTTACGTGGAGCTTCAGAAACTAGTGTTATTTTCTGTCAATACTGTATACGCAGAATAAAATATATGGAAAAGGTTGCACAGCTGAGACAAAAGTTCAGGGTTTCAGACTGCTCCATATGCCGCTGACGTCAGCTTTCTACGGCACAGTGCACCCGCAAAGTCAGACAACACTCTTCTTGGTGAACGTGCCCGTTCCTGCTTGAGTATTATTAACCGCTGAAGGTCCTCTGGTGCACACGCATGACGAAACGAAAAGCTGGCAGTGACCGTAGAGACGTCTTGTTGTTATCTTTGTCATCGTGGATGTTCCTGATCTCAGATTCGAGATTGGACAGGAACATATACGGACAGATTTGAGAGGTTCCAAATTAAGACTGAGAAAATACTTACCCGGTCGCTTTCCCTTCCAGATTAGCAAGAGGATGAGACACCTCTTACCCGCAAAGGCAAAGGCCAGATGCTGATTTTATGGTCTGCAAAATACTTAAGTGCGGTTTACGCCTCTGCGGGACACAGCCGGCGTAACCTACGCACGTAGCCTATGCCAGTACGAGCAATTTATACTTGTGCGATTCATTTTTGTTTCTACTTTCTGCTTCACTTTCAACAATGGCGACTGAAACGTTGGGTTAGGGTTAGGGTTAGGGTTGCGGTAACCTACGTACGTAGCCTACGCCACCCAAACGCTAGTCGGCGTGTCTTTTTTGCCAGTCCGGTAATGTTTGTTTCCACTTCCTGCTTCACTTTCTACAACTGCGACTGAAACTTTCGCCAAAATTTCGCCGAAGACGAGTCCTACAAATGTTTGTATCTCCGAACCTCCTCAGTTAACTTTTCCTCGATGTGTTTCGTCTTTGTTGATCCAAAACATTCGATTCGAAAATAGCGGAGATGGAGAAGCCGCCGGAAATACTAAAGCGGAAATACACTACTACCAAGCTCTTGCGATCTGCGTTGCCGTGGTGCTTAGTTATATTTCTGGGGAGGCGCGTGTCAGGCTACAGCGTTAGGGTCTGGGCTGTCGCCGTAGCTGCGCCATCAAACTGACGCCAGTTGATTCACTTCAACTGGTCAACTCAAACAGCAACTCAGTCCCCTCTTTGTTGTAGTACATCAACCAGTAAGTACAGAGACCCTAAGATGTCTCTCTAGGATAGCTCTGTACAGCTATCAAGTAGTAGTACTACTAATATTTCCAAGGTAAGGGAATCTCAAGCTTAGTTAAAGATAGAACCAAACATAACAGCGCTCAGAATCAAGTCCGGACACATGAGGTGAAAGTCAGTAGCATGATCCGTAAGGCTCTTATGCAACTAATGGACTGACCCTTGACTTCTAAGGTCTGACCAGCTTGCGTTAATAAAAAAAATCACACTGCACAATAAAGCTGCAAATCTCTCATCAGTCCTTCCAGCCACACTGACACCAGCCGGAATGATGGCCCTGCAGGGAGGAGGGGTATGCCCACGTATTAAAAAGGATGCCAGGTTCAAAGATGGCGTCACATTTGCTAGGACACATTTGCGTAGGTCTTCTAGATTTTTGGGGTCCTAGAGTGTTCGTCTATTGGAGCCTACCGACTGCCAGGGTGAAAAAGATATCTTGGTTTTCTAGCGGGCCTAATGGCTTGAAGTATGATGCAATAAGAGCAAATGTAATGCACTAGACAGAAGGAAGGAAAGAGCTGTTAGAGATCGTATCATCCATCTCTCTCTCCACATCTATCTATAGTATCTGACTAAGGTTTAGTGCCACATAAAATGTCAAATTCTGACAGACAGATTTACTGTGATTCATTGCAGCAATTTAAAAAAAGAAAAAGAAATCCATGATCAAAACATCACCTTCCACATCAACACGCACTGTGACTGAACATTTGCCGACCTCGCAGCAAGAATTAGACGTTCTAACGTCAAAATTCACAGCACTGAGAGTTGACAAAAATAAGACGATGGCTATAAATCCTCACCTGCACGTCATTAAATTAGTTCATCCCGTCCAAAATAGTGTATTCCCAAAACGTCCTGATGTCACGCAACAGATTTTGAGCTATGACAATTATTTGAAAAACATTATTTGACTGAACAGGCCAAGAGTTGCATTTGACTTGAGCTGAGTGACCACATGAACCGAATACACCAAACTTCTTTAGTCTGTTTATGGCAATTTATGTAAATTTCAATCCACTCTTGTGAAGGTGGAAGTCAGGTGTCTGTGGCACTTATTCTCAAGTCAAGTGTTTTCGAACCAGTGCAAAATAAAAAAAGTTGCAGTGAGACAACTTACGGGTATCAATCAAAATTCAAACTGTCAAAACGAATTACAATTTTGCCGCAGGACAATATGACAACCGATGCAGTCACACAAGTGTGTGTGGTTTAAGCCACTTGTAGGGATGAAGAGTTCGGTCCAAGTACTCATGGGTCGGAATATCAACATGTTAGCAGGCATTGTGGCCGGTGTGATCCCATTGCGCCCATGGTCTCATATATTAATGTTTGAAAAATGCTACAAACTCTGCATCAGTCCACAAGCATAAGTCTTCTGTAAATACACCGATCAGCGACAACATTGAAACTACTGACGAGAGAAGTGAATAACATTGACCATCTTGTGACAATTCAGTGTTCTGCTGGGAAACTTTTGGACCTGGCATTCTTGTGGATGTTACATAGACATAGCACCCACCTAGACCAGACCAGGCACCCTTACCCTGTAGCAATAACACTTCTTGATGGTAGCAGCCATCCCAAGCAGGGTGCTACCACAAAAACGCTTTAGGAACAACTAAAAAAAAACATGAAGAAAAGCACAAGGTGTTTCCCTGGCCTCCAAATTCCCTCGATCCCAAACTGATCAAGCATCTGTGGGATGATGCAAAGAGGCCCCTCCCCTCAACCCACAGAACCCAAAGGCCCCCACTAACAACATTCTGTTGCCAGACACCACAGGACACCCTCAGAAGGCCCATGTCCATTCTCTGATGAGTCACAAAAGTTCTGGAGGCATAAGGGAGACCTACACAGTATTAGGAAGGTGGGTATAATGTTATCCCTGATCGCTGTATAGGTATATTTATTTAGTGCTATTCAGGCCCGGCTATGTTACTCTTTGGAAATCCCACCTATGTTTCATCTGTTGGCTCCCAAAATTAAACAGCTGTCCACGCAAATGCCAAACTTCCAGCATAAACACAACGTCCACAGCAGCACTCTGAAAGTTTACACTGCCACGGCTGCAGCCCTGACCATCATCGACAAAGCTTTCTAAACAACGCTGAACAACTCCTGATATCCTGCTTCCTTGGGAAAAGTTGGCAAAAAGTTACAGCATTTGCTGAGATAATTCACAAATTCCCAAAATCAGGGATGGCTAATTTTAGAAAGTTACAGTCCTAGCTTTTGATGCGTCACCTGTGCGCAACTTGACTCACTGCTCTTAGCTCCTTAGCTTCTGACTGGAGGCTGTTTTTCCTGTGCCAACCACGAGTAAGAGAGACAGCCAGTCATTGGGTTGACGCACACTGAAAAAATCCACCGCAATTAACAGGAAACCATCATCACGGTGCAATTTTTATAAAATAACTACATAAAGGACCCATTCAAGGGGTTTAAATCCCATTAAACCAAGGAAACAAGCTGACAATAGTACTATTTAAACAGTACCAGTATTGATACTGACCAGTCCTAACAATATCACCACCAAACCTCCAACAAGGATGGAAGGAAGCAGGATTTTTTTTCTTGATTTTCATGAAAATGTGTGCTGGTTGATGAAGAATGTAATCGTGTTAATGTGTATACAGTCTTCATGAAAATTTTCAAAGCTTGCGCATCTAGAAAAATCAGCTGAAACAAAGTTTGTGTTAAATAGTCGAAAAGGGAAAATTGTCCACTGTCCGATTTTCCCCTAGATTTCGGTCTTGGAGCATAACCTCCAAAAGAGGCAACTTGGATGAATAGTGAAATTTCTTGTCGTCTCGTACTTCCATTGGCAAGTAAATGTTGGCTACTGGTCCTCAACTAACCATCAATAAGATATCTTGTCTCCTCTGCTAGCTCTAGGCTCATACTGTAAATCCAGTTTGTTGCATATTAGCCACACACGCACTAAACAGCAACGTCACGTCATGCATACCCTCTTTAAAAAAAAGGTTCTAGACAGTCATCTGTAACGAAGGGTGACGTAGTCAAGTTGCAGGTTGGGCTTTTTATTTTCGGCTACATTTCATGTGCGGCGAGATTCAGTAAAATACTTGACAGCCTCGAGGCACTTAGCACGGATAGTAGCTTCTTCACTGGTAGCCATTGGGAAGCAAACATTGGCTTCTAGTCATCAACTAACCGCGAATAAGATATCTTGTGCCTTCATTTAGCTTTAGGCTTGTAGTTTGCTGCATGTCAGCCATTCATGCACGAGCAAAACATATATATATTTCCACATACGGCAACATCACATGCATAGGGTATGCATGTGATGTTACTCTTAAGAGTTGTAGCAAAGGGTGACATAGTCAGGCTGCCAATTTTGCTTGTTTTTTGCCAGACTACTGTCTTCATTTGCAGTAAAACGCTTGACAGACTCAAGATTAGTCAGCGCACTTGTGTGTCAGGTTCCTCATGTTGTAGGATCAACTCTGGTACTGGCACAGATAGTAGCTTGTTTACTGGTAGCCACTGGGAAGTAGTCACGTCCTGTACTGCTCGTACTGCAAATGCAGTTTGCTGCATTTTAGCCATTCACGCTCAACTATTTACACACACAGGAACATTAGTTGGAGTTTTTAGACAGTCAGTTGTAACGCTGGGTGTCATACAGTAGTTGAGTTGCAGGTTGGGCTTGGTTTTGAAGACTACTGTCTTCATTTGCAGTAAAAGAGACATTCAAGATTACTCGGTGCACTCTTGTGCCTTTCATAGATGCATATACAAATATGTTATAGGGCAATAAACACAGGTTGATACCCATATTTCATTCTCAAAGGGGATCAGTTCTGGTTTTGGCATCTTGCAATTTTTGTAGCTTCTTTACTGGTAGCCATTGGGATGTTGGCTTACAGTCATCAGCTACCCATCAATAAGATATCCGTGTGCCCTTGTCTAGCTTTAGTAGCTTGTACTGTGAATGCAGTTTGCTGCGTGTTAAACATTCATGCACAAGCAAAGAAAAAAAAAACCCCAGCAACATCACATGCACGCTCTCTGTAGAGTTTTTAGACAGCTGTAACAAAAGGTGACATAGTCGGATTTCAGGTTGGGATGGTTTTTGACGGACTACTGGCTTCATATTTGCAGTAAAATGCTTGACGGATTCATGATCAGCCAGTGCACTCTTCTGCCATTCATAAATGCATATACAAATGTGGACATGTTACGGGACAACAAAGACAGGTTAATGGCCGTATTTCATTCCCAAAGAAGAGCACATCTGGTATCTAGCAATTTGTGTAGCTTTTGTGTGCCCTCTGCTAGCTTGTACTGTAAATGCAGTTTGCTGCGTGTCAGCCAAAGTTGCACAAGCAACAAAATGCATTTATTTTCACATCCAGCAACATCACATGTATACTCTCTTTGGAGTTACAAAGGGTGACACAGTCAGGTCGCAGGCTGGGCTTGCTTTTTGACGGACCACCGTCTTCATTTGCAGAATCTCGACAGATTCAAGACTAGTCGGTGCACTTGCGTTCCTTTCGTACGCATATACACAAATATGGACATGTTATGGGACAATGAACACAGGTTGAAAGCCGTATTTCATTCCCAAAGATGTTCACATCTGGTAGGCTACTGGTATCTAGCATTTTCTGTAGCTTTTGTGTGCCCTCTGCTAGCTTTTACTGTAAATGCAGTTTGCTGCGTGTTAGCCAAAGGTGCACAAGCAACAAAATGCATTTTCACATCCAGCAACATCACATGTATAGCCTCTTTGCAGTTACAAAGGCTGACACAGTCAGGTCGCAGGCTGGGCTTGCTTTTTGACAGACCACCGTCTTCATTTGCAGAAAATCTTTTGCAGAATCTCGACAGATTCAAGATTAGTCGGTGCATTTGTGTTCCTTTCGTACGCATATACACAAATATGGACAAGTTATAGAACGATAAACGCAGGTTAATGGTTGCATTTCATTCCCAAAGACGATCACATCTGGTACTGGTATCTGGCAATTTGTGTAGCTTTTGTGTGCCCTCTGCTAGCTTTTACTGTAAATGCAGTTTGCTGCGTGTTAGGCAAAGTTGCACAAGCAACAAAATGCATTTTCAAATCCAGCAACATCACGTGTATAGCCTCTTTGGAGTTACAAAGGGTGACACGGTCAGGTCGCAGGCTGGGCTTGCTTTTTGACAGACCACCGTCTTCATTTGCGGATAATCTTTTGCAGAATCTCGACAGATTCAAGATTAGTCGGCGCATTTGTGTTCCTTTCGTACGTTGCAGAACAATTAACGCAGGTTAACAGCTGCATTTCACTCTCAAAGAGGACCAGTTCTGGTTTTGGTATCGAGCATTTTTTGTAGCTTATTATTACCGGCTGCCACTGGGAAGTAGATGCTGGCTACTAGTCATCGACTAACCATCAATGACGCTTGTACTTTGAATGCAGTTTGCCAATCCTGCACAAGCAACAAAAACGCATTCATTTTCACATCCAGCAGCATCACATGCATGCCCTCTTTACAGTTTGGGGTGACACAGAGCGGTCCGTCCGCAGGTTGAGCTTGACTTTTCGCCAGACTGCCGTCTTCATTTGCAGTAAAACACTTGACTCGTGTGCCATTCGCGAAATGCACAAACATTTTGGACACGTTATAGGACGCTACAGACCGGTTAACAGCCATGTTTCGTTCGTCTTTAGCACTGGTAGCAGCTCCTTTACTGGAAACCAGTGGCGAGTAAACGCTGCAGTCATCAACTAACCATCAATAAAGATAATTGCTGCCTTATGCTAGCTCTGGGCTTGGTCTGTGGGTGGTAGCTGGTTAACTTTTTCGGCTGCCTTCAGTTGTACGCCAGCTCGCTGCGCTGCTATTATGCGCCAAGTTAACTCTCCCAGGCGCACGGTTTAGCTCGCCGTGCGGAGGGGCAGAGATAATAGCCGTGATAATAACTGTTACCTGCTCGGTTAGCCTCGTAGCTAGCCGCGGCGCTAAGTAAACACTAACTGTTTCCAAGTTGGCTAACGTGTAGTAGGAGCGGAGGCGGAGGGGTTAGCAGGAACAAAATGTCACCTATTCAAATAAAAATGAATAGAAAAGAGAACAGCTGTCTGTGGGTGTCCTCCTCGGACGGCCGCGCACACATTTACGCACACTCTCTCTCTTTCCCAGTCACAAACGGTACCGTGGATGTCGGCGGGTCCTCCTGGAACGCGTATTAGCGCAGAGGTCGCTTCCTCCCGGCTTTGCTTTCCGCCGAGGCTCGGTGCCTGTGTGCGCGTGTGTGCGCGTCCTCCCCCCGGTAGAGGCTCCGTCCTCTGCGCTTTTATTTCGCACGACGAAAACGCGTAATTTACCAAGCGGGTCGCGTCTCACCTCCTACCGTTTCACCTCCTCCATATTTACAGTCTCTCTCTCTCTCTCTCTCTCTCTCTCTCTCTCTCTCTCCAACACCAACAACAACATTATTGACGTCCTCCCTCCTGCCACGTGACTCGTCTGCTGGGGCTAAAAATAGCCTCAATAGAAACCAGCGGAGGCAGACAGGAGGCACAGATAGAGGCAGGAGGACGCATTTACCCCTTAATTTGACATGTTTGCCCGTTTAAGCCGTGCTTTTGTCACGTCCCCCTGGCTCCCCCGCGCGCGCAAACGCACGCGCATCTGCACGCATAACTTCTCCAGCCTAAAGTCGACTACTTCTCTCCTTCGGACGAGGAGTGTAGCCGCTGAAACGCTTCCAAATGCTATTGTGCAATAGATGCATTGCCGAAACAAGTTGGCTACCGAGTTAATCAACTAGTTAATCAACAAAAAAAAAAAAAAAGGGCAGACTTTGATTTCCTTCTCTGAGCTCGAGTGTCAATGCTCCTCATGAAAAAAAAAATGACCCAAAAAATGTAAACCAGTCTTCGAAAAACACCCTGAAAGTTGTTTAAATAACTCCCGGTGAGCTTAAAGAAGCTTTTCATGCTGGGAAATCTGGGATTATTGTTCTGTTTTGTGAGTTTAATCAAATCCAGACCCGCAGCGGCCTCCAGAGTCCGCCCGTTTAGTCTGGTAACTTTGATTTGTGTTGTGGGAATGTGCGCCTGCAAAGCACCACATGCAGTGAAGCGATATGGCTGTGTTGCCTCATCTTAAAACTGTCTTGTAGATAGTTCTTCCCCTCATCTTAATGAGTCAAAGTACTGTGCAAACCCACGGGCCAGTGCCCAGACGGAAACCTGCATTCGAAGGTTCGCGTTGGCTTCATCGGCGTGCTTTCTGTTGCAGTAAAACAAGGTTGCGCATTCAAACAAGAAGAAGCTTTGGAGCACACACTGAGGAGTTACGGTGCCAACGACAAACATATTGCTAACGGTGTAGGCAAATACTTATAGGCGCTGGCACTTTAAGGCCGTTAATGATGCTATTTCAGATAAAATATTTGACCTTAATATTCAATATATGTCTATAATCACCGTGACTAGATTCAATTCCCACGTCTGCCTGCTGTAGCTGTCTGCCGGAAACTATCGCTAGTCTTATTTGTGGTGGGACTGTTGTCGGTTCTTTAGTTTTGCCCTTGCTGCTAAAAAAAAAACGTATACCACACCTATACATACCTTTGAAAACCCAGTTTTACTATTGAGCCAGTGCAGTGGGAAGTAGGAGTACTGCAGATGCTGCAGTTGGATGATTTGCCCACGTTTGATCACAGGTTGATGTTTTGGCCATATGCCGTTGCAAGAATGCAGCTGTGCAGTTGTGTTCTGAAGATTTTTCTTTGCCGTATCAGTGTGTGATTAATGAAACACACGTATAAAGACAAAACCACTGAGGGCAGCCACATCTTCACAACACCACACACTAACGCTAGGTTTCATAGTATTTTAGTTTTACTCTGACACTTGAAGTTGTCGCCTTGATTAAATATACTTTCAGGAACAAAGACCACACTTTAATTATATGCAAATAGGTTTATCGGTTGACAGTTTGTGAGACAAATGGATAAGAAGGGTCGAAGGGCATGGGATGAAAAGAGGTCGAGGGGATGGGATGAAAAGGGTCAAGGGGAAGGGATAAAAAGGGGCTGAGGGTAATGGATGAAATGAGATGAGATGAGGTCAAGGGGGATGGGATGAAAATGTCGTGGGGAAGGGATGAAAAGAGATGAGATAGGGTCGAGGGGGATGGGATGAAAATGTCGTGGGGAAGGGATGAAAAGAGATGAGATAGGGTCAAGGGGATGGGATGAAAACAGATGAAAGGGCTTCGAGGGGATGTGATGAAAAGGTCAAAGGGAAGGGATGAAAAGGGATGAGATGGGGTCGAGGGGATGGGATGAAAACAGATGAAATGGATCGAGAGGTTGGGATGAAAAAGGTTTCAGGTGATGGGATGAAAAGGAGTCAAAGGGATGGGATGAAAACAGGGAGGGATGTGTAGACTGATGATGGTAGAGGAACCCAGGGAGTGAGACTCCAGGTAATAGCACATCTCAGAAAGCTTCAGATCCTTGTCCCCTGGTTCCTATAATGAAAAGTGGAAGAGGACAAAAAACTGAGAACTAAGAAATCAGCAATATCACCTCATATTTTATATTTTCTGTAGAAATTCACAGTGTAGCTTGAATGATCGTGACTTGTTGATACCGGCAGACAAGCACGCCAACACGTGATTGTGGGTGAGAACATTCTTCCTTTTTTTACTTTTAACACTTAAAGCACTGTGAGAGCGTGGTTTTCATCAAGATGCAAACTATAGCTACTTAGCTCACCGCCAGTGGGGGGTTGGGGGGGGAGGTGAGGACTTGGAACTGCCGCTGCATATTTAGCAGAGCATGCAGTTGCAGCAGACACTCTGTTCTGGAAGTCTTCAACTTGATCTCGCTGTGCATCGCATTTGCCAAACACAAATTCCCGTTGGGAAACATGCTTCCTAAAAAACATTAAAGCATACATCAAATTTATCTCTCCATAAATCTGAATGTCATCCGTTATCTGGCCACATATGTCTCAGTCTCAGTTAATACCCTCCCATAGTCGAGGACTGTAATGTTTTTGAGCTGTTAGCTTTAGCATCAGTTGTTAAGCATGATATATGTAGCCTTTATGCTCGTAAGCCCAGAGTTAAAGTTAGGTGGAGTTTAAGGGTTTTTAGCATTAGCATTATTAACTTTTAGCATTATTGTAGCAAACCATATCCACCGCTGTTGACTAGAAATTAGCATGTGGAGGAGGTGGAGGGAATAGGAAAAAAAAAAAAAAAAAAGGAACATTGGGGGACAAAATAAGAGGCCCGAACGGGAAGGCAACAAAGGAGGTCGGACAAAAACACGTTGAAAGGAGGACATAATCACGGGAGAGAAATAAGGCGAAGACTGGAGGTGGGAAGATGGACGGCTGGAGAAGGCCTGCGAAAAAGGAAAAAAAAAAGGAGAGCGGAGGGGAGGCATTCTGCATGAACAGAGGAGCACAACGAGGAGAGGAAAGCGGAGGGTGCAAATGAAAAGGGACGGAGAAAGTGCGAGACAGAAATAGAGAGAAAGAGAGAGAAATAAAGAGCTATTCTGGTAATGATGTTGTTGCCATGGAGACGCCATCCTCAGTCTGACTGCTCCACAGGTGCCGCGTGGGTATTTTTAAAAGGGCTCCGCTGATTGGCGCAGGTCTTGGGAACAGACGGATATGGATTGGCTGACATAGGTAAAGGTCAAAGGTCACAATGTTGGTCTCTTTCATTCCATTACTTGTCTATAAATAGGCCTGGTCATACTAAAATAATTGACATGAATATACTGTGTACTGCCCAGTGCGAATTCAACTACACACCGTGCCACACAAGTCCCTATTAACCTGAAAGACACTTACATAATCAATATTTTTACAAAAACAATGGATTGTATGATGGCGTGTATAGGTTAGAGTAAATACTGGACACTAAACACTAATAAATAATGATGCAGCCCTCCTAAACTCTACTGAGAATTTTAGTGTTATTCAGCTCATTGTTTGGGTTTCACAGCTCATGGCTGTCTGGTCTTGCAGCAGGCAAGACTGGATTGGCGAGAAACTCCCCGAGGGCCCCAGACTACCAGGGGACAAGCTACCACAAGGCAATTAGCCTGTGACAATACAATGGATTTCAGGTTATTTTCATTATGTCTGCGCCACCATGCAAAATAGGGGCCCACGGAACAGTTTTGGCCAAACCCTTGTACTCAAAGTCAATGTTAAAGTCAGCTTTAATGACAATTCTGACATGTGCAACACATCCACAGGATCTAAAATGTGTATAAACAAAATAGAATAAAAATTAAGGCACATAACAACAGACATAAAGTGGCTGGTGCAAGTTGTGCAGGTGCAAAAAGGGATAAAACGAGTCAATAAATATAATATACACTATAAATGTCACAGACGAAGCGTAGAACGGGGGGGAGAGGGCAGAGAGTTGAGCTTCCTGACAGCCTTCTATTGACGTAGCCCAGACCAGACCTGGATGCCTGCCCAACAACAAATGTCACCGTTAGCGGTTAGCAGCATTTAGCAGGTAAAGAGTCAAATATGTCCTCCTGGACTTGGTAGATACCAAAAACAGAGCTAAAAAAGAAAGTGTTTCGGGTATGATGTAAATAGGAAACTGAAAGCTACCTCAGTCTAATAATAAAAGGTGAGAGTTCACTATAGTCGTTGTGTGTCTGTAGTTTGTTGTTAGACAAAGCATTACCGTGGATGGACATATTTTAAAATTTAACATTTTACATTTTTCTGTGGTTCTACAACTTTGGATAGGCTAGCTTCCACAGTCTAGATGTTTCTCCGTGTTTCCTGTATTTATGCTAAGTTAAGCTAAGCTAAGCTAAGCTAGCTCATGCCGAACACTTATCTGAAAGGTATTATTCCTGTAAATAATAAATAATAGAAAAAAAAAGATCGTTTAGTAGCTATATAGACAAACAACTATATAAATCTGCAGTTGGTGGAGACCAAAACAAAGCTAAAAGGAAAGTGTTTGGGTATGCAATAAGGAAGAAACTGAATTCTAATCATCTTGTGTTTATAGTGATTTTGTATATAGTTAATTACTCTGACCTTACAAAAAAATCTGTTATTAGGAGTGAAAAACATTTTAATCTTTACATCAAAGTTAATGTTGACAAAGCATTACCGTGGATAGAAATACTTTAAAATTTAACATTTTACATTTTTCTGTGGTGCTACAACTTTGGATAGGTTAGTTTCCGCAGTCTAGATGTTTCTCCGTGTTTCTTATTTATGTGCTAAGCTAAGCTAAGCTAAGCTAAGCTAGCTGATGCGGAACCCTTATCTGACAGGTATTAATACTGTAAATGGTCTTGCGTTTAGCTGATAAGTTCGTGTTTAGGTTGTTTCCTTTATCCCACCTTGAGATAAAAAAATGATTGTTTACAAGCTATATAGACAACTGTATATCTGCAGTTGGTGGAGACCAAAACAAAGCTAAAAGGAAAGTGTTTGCAATAAGTAAAAGTAAAATAAATAAATGTAACCATTTTACATTTTTCTGTGGTTCTACAACTTTGGATAGGCTAGCTTCCACAGTCTAGATTTTTTCCTGTTTTTGTGCTAAGCTAAGCTAAGCTCATGCCAAACCCTTATCTGAAAGGTATTAATCCTGTAAATGGTCTTGTGTTTAGCTGATAGTCTCGTGTTTTGGTTGCTTCCTTTACCCCACCTTGCAAAGTGAAAAAGAACAAAAGATAACTTAGTAACTATGCAGACAACTAATTCCCTCTGGAGCCTCTTAGCTTCGAGCTAAGCTAAGCTAGCACATTTGGAGCACTTACATCTGAAAGGTATTAATCTAACTGTCGTCTCGGCCGGAAAGCAACTCATCAAATTCACCGTGCATAATGACAAAAATGTGACCTCGCGCCGCACCAGTGGGTGGATGTAGAATCTCAGACTAATAGAAGCGCGACAGGTTCAAACCCACACAGGTAGAAATGTGTCCGGTCACACTGAAGGAGGGAGACTTTTATTACTGCACCGGGAAGAAGGTTGGAGGGAGGAAACGGTCTCTCAGGTGTCTTTAAAAGCTGCCGTGAAAGATGAAGACAGGGATGGATGGAGAGAGAGAGAGAAAGTGATGAGAAAATATTAACAAATAACATGTCAATATGCGGCGCACACACACACACACACACAAACACCGCTAAAGGAGCAGTGGTGAGTCAGCCTCCTGTGAGTCACAGGAGAAATCAGAAATGTCAGACAGAAAAAGAGCACACACACACCGACACACACTAAAACACACACACTAACACACACACACGGGCTGCAGACACCAGTTTCTGACATTAATGAAGATAGCCTTGACAACTGTTCTCTTTCCACCTTCTAAAAAAGTAAGAGTGGAAGTCTTGACGCACGTTCAGCAGAGGCGCAGAAACCTGGCGAACACGTGAGCCGTGGCCCGCCCCCCCCCCCCCCCCCCCAACTTAACACCCATCCATTTTCCAAACACGCTTTTTATTTTTTAAATGTTTCACAAGGCAGCGGCGCAAATTTATAAATTAAGCAACACTCTCACGGCAACTGTACTGCGCGCAGAAGCATCGCCTAATTGTGCATGAAAGCTTTTCTGTAGTTTTTGCCATCATCCCCCCATGCACCCCCACCCCACCCCGGTGCATCTCCAGACCCCTGGGTGAACGGCAGTGATCCTGCAGCTTCGCTAAATGTCAGACTGCTAAATAAATAAAAAAATAAATGTCAGGCCACTAAGTCAATTATCAAGGACTGCGGCGCCCTCAAGAGGACAGGACCACAGAGTGCATGGGTAGTAACTGACAGCAGTTCCTTCAGTGCACTGCCTTTATACAGCATGATGCTTAAACACAATACAAATCTAAACCCAGAACAATATGAGATAGAGACATGAAGATAAGCAGCGTTAAAAACAAACGTCTAACCATGCACGGTACAGCTAGCATGTCTTGTGATGTCTGCATCTGGACTGTTGCATGTTGTCTGTGCTCCAGGCCTCTGCGTTTAAGGACAACTCAATTTGAAATTAGACTAAACGCATACTGGCTTAAAATCTCGGCTTTAATTACGTTAAGCGTTTCTGGACCGTGAGCCATGTCAACAACATGTTCACTGAGAGCTGGGGTTTGGTTTGAGGTGGGGTTATATTTCTGTGTGAGGAGTAAACAGTGACCGATGTTAAAGGAAGCTGGAGAAACGCTCGAGTGAATGGCAATATGCGCCGGAGATTATGAGAGAGATTATGAATGAGTGAAAAATGTTTCGTGTGGTGAGGAAACACTACCTTGTGACTCGTGGTCCAAGGACCTAGGTCAGGGGCGTCAAACTCATTTTAGTTCGAGGGCCACATACAGTAACAATTTGATCTCAAGCGGGCCGGACCAGTAAGATAATAACCTATAAGTAACGACAGCTCCTGATTTTTTTCATTTGTTTTAGTGCAAAAAAGAACAAGTAAATTAGGAGAATGTTTACAGTTGATGTATCCTTTAAAAAAGGAAATTTCTTAAGCAAAATAAGTGCAGTTTGGGCACTTTGCTGTCTGTTGTTTAATCCTGGGGGTCTGTGTTGTGTTCTGTTCACTTCTCTTACTGAAACAGTGGACAACTTAGGGCTAACAGTTATTTTCATTGAAAATCTGCTGTCTTCTATGTAATTTTCACACTGTGGGCCAGATTAGACCCTGTGGCGGGCCGCTTTTGGCCCACGGGCCGTATGTTTGACACCTGCGACCTAGGTGAACAAATGTCCCTGTCAAAGATGAAGAAACCAGAACTGCAAGATGCTAAACCCCTGAAGAACAAATAAAACCGAAAAGTTGCAGTGGTGGAACAAGGCAACGGGACGCGTGCGGGGGAGCCTACCAGGAGTTTTCATCATTCAGAAGGACAGAGCTTTGTGACGGCAAAGAGGTGGCAATTCACCTGATCCCAGTCGTATTCAGGTGCAGCCCGTCTGCTAACGACCACACTGAGTTAGAGGCGACACAGGGGCACGAACTGAAGGTGTGTAGGAAATAAAACACTTCACGGATAACCGTCCACTTAAGTTTGAAACAGTGCATGAGTTAAAGGCGTGCACCTCCCCCACAGATATGCTCTTATACTGATGTAAAGTCACTTAAAGCCGAGACTCGTCCCTGCATCGTGAGTTAAGCCAGTGGTTTAGAGTCAAATACACCTTAATGAGCCACAGCTTTTCTTTTTCTAATCCAGCTGGTGTTAAAACTTGCTTGAAATCTGAGTCACTTCCTTGGCGTGCTGCTGCAAAAAGTGGCACCGCTGTGTGGGGATATTTGAAGGCGCAGCTTGTGCAGCATAAAATCAGTCAGTCATGAATGGCACGTTTTTTAAATTTATTTTGTTCGCTTGCTGACGAAGCCACCTTGTATTTAACCATTTCAAACGCGACTGCTTCATTAACATATTAGCATGCCTAAATAAATCGCTCTCTGGGTGACGACACAACCCCAGCTTCTCTCTTAACCCTTCCGGGAGCAGAAGCAGCAAAGGGGGGGGGGGGGGGGGGGCGGCGGCAGCTTTAATTTAGCCGCTGATTAATCCGATTTACTTCCACTAATGAGCCGCTGTGATTCTAAAACAGTCACTCCCATCCTCCTCCTCCTCCTCCTCCTTCCCCCCTTCACCTCCTGCTCCTCCTCCTCCTCTCCAAATCCATCCCCCCGCTCCAGCGTCGCCAAGGCAACGCACCTTGCTGTTAGTCATCGATCTGCGCAGTCCACCTAACCCCCCACCCAAGCATCTCTCTCTTGGTGACACTTAAGAGTTGAATTAAACGCCTCATTTTGCATAATTCAATAAATTTAGCGTTTATTTGCATAAATACCAATGATGATAATAATAATAATAAGAAGAAGAATGATTATGCTGGCAGTGCGTTTTGCTTCCTTCTCCTTATCTCAGTCCCACAGTCACATGGTTTGCGCTGGTTTAGGAGGGCATCCAAAACACACCCACACCCACGCACGCAGAGCACACACACACACACATCTGCGCGGTCTGAGGGCGGATCTGTTAAGTCCAGACTCCAGGACTTCCTCAGCACAGCAAAGCGAAGCCTGCAGCGCAGTGAGTATTAACCTCCACCGGCTTCTTTATTGTCCATTTCCCCTTTTTCCTATTGTGCGTTTCTTGTTTTTCCTTCTTTCTTTCTTAACACCACTATCAACATCAGATAAATATAGGCTACTGTCCCTGAAAAGTACAAATATTGGCTGCCGTCGCGTCGCGTTGATGTCAGGTAGCTAACAGGTGCCAGCGCACCGCCGCGGCGTGTCATTTAATTGCAATCGCCTCGTAATTCTTGCTCCTGTGACACTTTTACGAGGTGTCTGAGCAGGTGATGAGCCTCGAACGCAACAGTGGCAAGTGTCAGCCATAACTGTCTTTGCAGAGGTTGTGATAGTAATTGACTTTTGGGTGCGTCAAAGGGTCGTTTGATTTCGGCTCGCTTCTGCTACGTGCCCTCTTAAAGCTGCTGTTGACAGCCGCCAGCTCCTGTGCGACACTTCCTGTTATGACCCCTTAACGCCACCGGCGTATCTCATGACTCCTTGTTGATGAAAAACATGATTAAAAAAAAACAAACAAAAAAAAAAAGATCAGATGCGGGCTTTGTGAAACATTATATCATGTTATTCTCAGGGCTTTGCGCTGAGTAGTCCTGTTCTCACAGTCACAGATGTTTGAGACATGGCAGCATTTGCTCCTGCCAGCAGAAAAGCCAGTGTTTATGTATTTACCTACAGCAACCATCGCCTTAGTGGATGTAGAAGTGTGAGATGTTCCTCAAAGCACCCTTTAGAAGTACTTAAACTTCACTCAAGTCTTTTCATGCTCACATTTCACTGCATCTCATTGGGAAACCTCAAGCACTGCGTGGTGTACACCGCTGTGAAGCATGGCGGCAGCAGCATCATGAAATGCATTCATCTGACGCTCAGAAGAAACTGGACGATGCGGCAGGACGATGAGCCTAAGCTTCAAAGTAAATCTACTGCGGAAAGATTTTAAACAACAACCTTGGGTAATGTGCCAAGTCATGTTGCGTGCTAGCACTAGTAGTAGATTGTGGTTATGGTGTGTTACTTCAGGCTATGTAATCTCCATCCTGTCCTTAGCTCTGGCCTGTCAGCTTTACTGACTAACTGCAACGGAGGCAAGGGTCTCCAGAGGAGTCCCATGGTGGATTTCTTTACTTATACCAGTCGTCATGTTCGTGGCCGTAAAAGAGCGAGATTTTCCTCAGGTACCTTTTCGTCAAACTTCACTCAAGTCTTTTATACTTACATTTAACTACATTTTCATTGGGAAATATTGAGCACTGCATACCAGAATGAATACAGTGAATCCCCACTGTGAAGCACGGCGGCGGCAGCATCATGCCGTTGGATGTCCTGCCCTGCCGCCTTTGAGTGCAAAATGTATTCCTGACTGTCGGCTGAAGCTCGAAAGAAGCTGGACAACGCAGCAGGACAGTAACCCTAAGCGTCAAAAAGTATTTTAAAAACCCCTTTTGGAGTAACATGTCAAGTCATGTTGTGCGCTCTCAGTACACATATTGTGGTTATGGTGTGTTATATCACGCTGCGCAACCCCCATGAAGGACTGTCTGCCTTGTGTGTAGTTCTTACCCTGAGAACCGTCTTTCAAAAGCATCCTTCTTTTTGTATGCAATTCCATGCTCGACTGTCAGCTCTTCAGGACATCATGTGGCCCCTGACCTCTCATTGTCTCCACCCAGATAGAAACTTAAAGAGCGCGTAAAGATGCCGAAGCATCCTTAGCTGTGTGCTTCATGGATACAAATCCTTATATTTAAGGTGGTAAAATGTGTTTTTGTTCCGCCATAAATGCTGAAATAGGTCCAACAAAATTTATTTGTGGGGTACAGATTTGCCACGTCATGCACTGCGTTTGTCTTCGTCTACCTCAGCTTCCTAATTGAATTCGCTCTGGAAATGGTACAGCCCGAGGCATCAGTTGTGATTGCTCTGTTTCTGTCTCTCAGATCATGGATGAATCTGGCCCCCGTCAGGGTCGCTCTTTGTTTGCGGGGCTGGTGGGAGCGTCGCAGGTGCTGGGGCTGGCGTCGGTGGTGCTAACCGGTGTGTGGATGGGTCACTACCGAGGGGGTTTCGCCTGGAATGGCTCCGCACAGGAGTTCAACCTGCACCCCCTGTGTATGGTGCTGGGTCTGGTCTTCTTGCATGGTGACGGTGAGTCTGCACCTGAACACAATACATCCACAGCATCCGTCTAAATGATTCTTCTATCTCTAACTGACAAAAAACTGAACAATCAAACAGTCCATCCCTAGAGCCTTTACGGAAGTGACGTTTTCTCTTTGCAACCACTGATATCTCCCATCACGTCTGTTGTCATGGTTATGAGAAGTCCTTTTGGTTAATCTTCTGTAAATTGAGTGAAACAGGAAGCAAGTCATCATGATTCTGTGTTTTCTTAGGTCTGTGCCTATGAATGCGGTTATACATGTGCATCTTAGCCTCAAGCCACACTCTATTACTGACCTGCTGCATTAGGCCAACACTAACCAGACACACAACAGTTTCCCTCATTCATCCCAGCTAGTCTGATTGTTGCAGAGAAAGGGAACCATTTTTAAAGCGTGTGTTTTTATGACACATGCAGTTTTGACCCGGTTTCCCAACAGGGAATTAAACTGGTTGACAAGGAAAGCGCCTGTCAGCACACAGGGCGCATAAATCAATGCATAAACAAATGATGCACTCATAAAAACCTCTCGCGTGTCCACAATATGACTTACTATTTAGAAACTTCTTATAATTAGTATTTAAAAACTGCAGTTTTTTGGCAAAGAGGGTAATGGTAGCCACTCTTATTTAGGCACCACAAAAATTTTGCAAATGGTTTTAGAGAAGCCAATTTGACCTTATTGTCCTGTTAGCAACAGAGCTAATGGGTTTGGTAACTGATAATTAGCAATCACCTGTTAGTATGAACTGCTTTCATTGTCCCTTTAAAGTAAAACTCTTTATTATAATCATATTTTGACTGACTGGCACTAGTATAGCTAGCCAGTGTTAGCCATTACCTCATAAACTACAGTTGTTCATCATCTAGACACGTGAGAAGTCAATACATCGCAAAGTAGATATAGGTATTTTGTAATACCATGTACATTCAGTTTGTTTTTTCTCTTTCTTGTGAAACTGGACATTTACAGTCCCTTTTTTTAAGACAGGAGTCAATTTCAAGGACATGTTTTGAATCAAGTGTGTGACCTTATTGTCCTATTAGCAACCAAGCTAATGCGCTTGCTAACTGACAATTAACAAAAATTTAGCAAACTTGTTATTAGCCTTATGTCCCTGCAAAGTAAAACTCTTTTATATGATCATATTTTCACGCACTGGCACTACCATGTTCCTAGCTAACTAGTGTGTTAGCGGTTAGCCCCCGCACGACAGTACTTCATCATCTAGACATGCGAGCATTACTACTCCAGGCTTTACGCACTAAATATTTAGTAAAACTATGTAAATTAGCATTTATAGTTATAGTCATATATAGTTTGAGGAGTTAATTTTAAGTACATGTTTTATATTAAGCGTGTGACTTGACTGTCCTGTTAGCAACCAAGCTAAAAAAGCTTGCTAACTAACAATTATCAAACAGTTATCAAACTTGTTATTAGCTTTTTATCCCTGCAAAGTAAAACTCTTAAATATGATTATATTTTGAATGGCACTTGCACGTTCCCAGCTAGCTAGCGTGTTAGCGATTAGTAGTTCACCATTTAGACATGCGAGTACTCACTACTCCACTGAGTGTTATGCACTAAATATTTTGTAAAATCAGGTAAATTAAACTCCAGGTGTGTCATTTGTTATTCTTTTTATTCTCTAGCTGGAGGAGTTTATGTGACTTTATTGTCCTGTTAGCAAACAGCTAATGAGCTTGCAACTGGTGATTAGCAAGCAGTTAGCAAACTTCTTAGCATGAAGACTATTCTGTCCCTGTAAAGTAAAACTAGTTTGTTAGCAGTTACCTTACCAGCTACAATACTTAGGCTTATTTCTGGCATTCTGTTTTGGCCATCTTTCCTTATTTGTGTAAAGTAATCTTCTCTTCTTGTTACTGAAAAAAGTTACATTTCCAAACCACCACTATTACCTGTCTTAATAAATTTGCCACAGGCACTCAAGGTCCTGAAAGAAGAGTCCTTGTACTTTTGGCCTAACTGTGATATTTTCATGCTGACTGCTCATGATGCACCAAATCCCAGTGATGTCAATGATCCATGAAATGAAGACAGCGTGAGATTTCCCTCCTTTTTGGTTGCATGTCTGCAGCCTTGGGTGCTTTTGCTAATGAGCGTAACCACATTAGCTCAACTGGTCCAGCGCTAGATTGCATTAGAGCAATAAAATAAAAGGTCAGCTGGACATTAGATGGGCTCTGGGAAGGGGGGGTTAATGTGAGTTGGAAACACCCTTGGGGGTTCCTCACACAAACACATGTCCGCGCTAACGCGGTTACATTTTGACAGCACATATTTTTTCTTTCTTAATAAACCCTTTTGGCCACTTTCCAGTATGTTTCAACACCTGAGGTTGCGCAGAGCTTATGTGGAGAACAGAACCTTTCAAAAGGCCCTTTCAGCTTTTGGGCCGCTCGCTCTGAACAACAAATGTTGCACCTTGAAAAGAAAAAATATGAAGCTGCTTAGTGGAAATCGAATAAAGCCGCTGGCACAGGTGGCCAAAAGAAAGGATTTAAACTGAACACAATAAGCAGTTGTGTGGGGGTGTACATGAATCTCTCCAGTAAAAGGTGACATTGGGGGCTCTGTCTGTGCACAGTACATATGTCTGTCAGCCCTTTAACCCAGCCTTATACATTCAATATGTAGTACATATACACTATATTACCAAAAGTATTCGCTCATCCATTCAAATGATCAGAATCAGGTGTTCTAATCACTTGGCCTGGCCCCAGGTGTATAAATTCAAGCACTCAGGCATGCAGACTGTGAAACAAGACATTTGTGAAAGAATGGGCCGCTCTCAGGAGCTCAGTGAATTCCAGCGTGGAACTGTCATAGGATGCCACTTGTGCAACAAATCCAGTCGTGAAATTTCCTCGCTCCTAAATATTCCACAGTCAACTGTCAGCTCTATTATAACAAAATGGAAGCGTTTGGGAAAAACAGCAACTCAGCCACGAAGTGGTAGGCCACGTAAAGTGACGGAGAGGGGTCAGCGGATGCTGAAGCGCATAGTGCAAAGAGGTCGCCGACTTTCTGCACAGTCAATTGCTACAGAGCTACAAACTTCATGTGACCTTCAGATTAGCCCAAGTACAGTACGCAGAGAGCTTCATGGAATGGGTTTCCATGGCCGAGCAGCTGCAGCCAAGCCACACATCACCAAGTGCAATGCAAGGCGTCGGATGCAATGGTGTAAAGCACGCCGCCACTGGCCTCTAGAGCAGTGGAGACGCGTTCTCTGGAGTGATGAATCACGCTTTACCATCTGGCAATCTGATGGACGAGTCTGGGTTTGGAGGTTGCCAGGAGAACGGTACATTTCAGATTGCATTGTGCCAACTGTGAAATTTGGTGGAGGAGGAATTATGGTATGGGGTTGTTTTTCAGGAGCTGGGCTTGGCCCCTTAGTTCCAGTGAAAGGAACATTGAATGCTTCAGGATACCAAAACATTTTGGACAATTCCATGCTCCCAACCTTGTGGGAACAGTTTGGAGCGGGCCCCTTCCTCTTCCAACATGACTGTGCACCAGTGCACAAAGCAAGGTCCATAAAGACGTGGATGACAGAGTCTGGTGTGGATGAACTTGACTGGCCTGCACAGAGTCCTGACCTGAACCCGATAGAACACCTTTGGGATGAATTAGAGCGGAGACTGAGAGCCAGGCCTTCTCGACCAACATCAGTGTGTGACCTCACCAATGCGCTTTTGGAAGAATGGTCAAAAATTCCTATAAACACTCTCCTCAACCTTGTGGACAGTCTTCCCAGAAGAGTTGAAGCTGTAATAGCTGCAAAAGGTGGACCGACATCATATTGAATTCTATGAGTTAGGAATGGGATGGCACTTCAGTTCATAGAATGAGTAAAGGCAGGTGAGCGAATACTTTTGGTAATATAGTGTATCTCCTAATGTCTCCCTCTCACACAGTACTAGTATAACTGTCTTATGCAAATGTTCAGGTTTTCAAATTTAAGCAGAATCAATTAATTTCTATTTAAAGTCCCCAAAGAGAAAGCAGAATGCTTTTTTTTCTGCATATTTATTTTTTCCCTGGAAAAACCTTGTAGACATGGCAGCTTTGTGAGGGGATTTCTGTACAAGTAGAAAGTGGGTGGAGGGACACAAAATTACAGTACACGCCCCTTAGTGCAGGATGAGTCATGAACATTTCTTTCTTTGTTTTTTTTTTTTTTAGAATTTGACAAATACGTTTAATAAAAGCTACAAAACAACTTTGTGCCGTTTCAGATGCTGGCAAACCCAACTGGTGACATATAATAGAAGACACATCCAATTGAAAAATACTTAAGTAAACTGATGTTTAATTCATTTCATGGGGACTTTAATGTGATGAAATCTTGTTGGGATGTTTCCCCATTTTCAGTTTTTAACTGTTGATTTTTTCATGGTTGTTGTCAATATTTTTAAAACTTAGTTTTAAAGTCCAAATTTAGCACATTGCTGCCCTCTGCTGTTTAGTTATGTGTCTTAGTGTTGCGTTACGGCCGCAACTCTTACTAAAACAGTGCAATCCCTAGTGGAAAAACTATGAATAGCTTTTACTTTTATTGAAAAATTGCAGCTAATGTCATTTTTGCACTTTGAAAATTCCAGACTGGACCCTCTTATGGGCCTAGATCTAGAGTGTTGTTTTTCTTCAAGGTTACGAGGACATTTTGATGCCTGATGAAGACCTCTCTTTCTCTTTTTCCCTTTCTCTTCCTCTGCAGCCATCCTGGTCTATAGAGTATTTCGTAATGAGGCGAAGAGGAATGTGAAGCTGCTCCACGGCATCATTCACCTGCTCGCCCTCATCCTCAGCATCATAGGTGAGGGAAAGCGAGCGAGTTGTCATTGTGAAACGAATACCAAATGGTTAGCCTTAGATCTGAGACACTGACATGTCAGTTCTACATGTGTGTCTGATTTTGTTCTTGCAGGTTTTGTTGCTGTGTTTGACTTCCACAGAGCTGCTAAGATTCCAGACATGTACTCCCTACACAGCTGGTGCGGCATGGCTACCTTAATTCTTTTCTGCACACAGGTACACACCCTATTTTTACACGGTATACTGTACGCCACGAAGTGGAACGCGGATTGAAACACAATGCTGTCACTTTGTTTCTTCCAGTGGGTGATGGGATTGATGTTCTTCCTGTTTCCTGTTGCATCGGCATGGCTAAGAGCCTCTTACCTCCCCGTCCATGTGTTCTGTGGCCTGGTCCTACTGGTTATGGCTATAGGGACCAGCCTGCTTGGGATCACAGAGAAACTCCTCTTCAGCATTATGTACGTTGGTCTGCCCTTATCTTTTGATATACTTATATATAGTCTCTTTCAATGCCATCTCTTGTGAATGCAATGTTCTGCTGGGAAACTGGGAAAATTCGTGTGGATGTTACTTAGACATCTACCTCCAACCTAGACCAGACCAGGCACCCCCACCCAATAGCAATGACACTCCTTGATGGCAGCAGCCATCCCCAGAAGGATGCAGCCTGGCACAAGCACATACACAAAAACGGTTTAGGAACAACTCAAAAAACATGAAAAACAGCACAAGGTGTTGACCTGGCCTCCAAATTCACTAGATCCTGAACTGATCAAGTATCTGTGGGATGACCCACAGAGGCCCCTCCTCTCAACCCATAGGACCCAAAGACCTATTGCCAGACACCACAGGACACCCTCAGAAGGCCCATGTCCACTCTCTGACGAGTCACAGCAGTTTTGGAGGCAACAAGGGTGACCTACACAATATTAGGAAGGTGGTCATAATGTTATGTCTGATCAGTGTATGTATAGCCTGTATAAAAACAAGCTGAAACTCAGCACCATCAATAGCATTTAATAGTACTCCAGCCTTCTCGCTGCACTGAGTCGACTAATCTGTACAACCACTAGGATGCATCTTATCTAAGTTTGCATCGGTCTCTTTCTTTACCTCTGTCTCCTGAATGTCCTCCTCTCTTTTCGGATTCAGGCCCACCTACTCCAAATTTGCCCCGGAGGGAGTTCTGGCCAACGTCTTGGGGATCCTGCTGGTGTGCTTTGGTGTCCTACTGGGTTACTTGATCACCAGGGAGGAGTACCGGCGCCCGCCAAACCCAGAGGAGGAGACTCTCTCGGTCCACTTCAAGACCCTGACCGAGGGTGGGTCTCCGACCACGCCCTGACCTCACTCGTGACACCTGGTGCCTCCCTCCTCATGTGGATACAAAGTCCAGACTAGCTGTGCCATCAGTCTCTGTCAATACCTACGTACGAAGTCATGCATTTAAATTTCAAATTAGTTTTTTGGTCCATCTCACAAGTGTGATTTAGAGCAACTGTGGGCTGCGCACATATTGATTCAACTTGAGTTTGAGTGCAGTAACTTTTACGTTATCAACTGCTGTGCATTTCCCAAGTTTACATCACAACGCCCATTTGTCTTAAACGTCCCCTTGACTCCTTCACTTACACCATGTCTACGCAGAAGGTGTAGCGTCATGCAACACAAGCAGACACTTGTCTTTAACACAAAGGAGCCTATACCTCATGACCAAGTAAAGAAGGTAAAAACTGAACACTAAATAAAGCAGCTGAAAATCACACAATCACCTCTCACGCTGCCATCGTTTTTGCAAATATATTTGTGACTGAGAAGTATTCCTACATAACCTAATGAGAGCTACCATTCCTGTATCTGTATATTAGTTGATCATTTAAGATAATCTTTACTTATCACACGCTATAGGATAATCTGTTAACATCTGTCACCTCCAGCAAGGATAAACCAAACAGACCTGTCTCACCTGGTCTAATCAGCTCAGTAGTGGTTGTGTGGGTGGCCATCTTTCTCAAGACAGCATCAGAATTTAACCTAATTCTCAATATCTACAAAAAGAAAGCATTTTCCTTAAAAGTGGTTTCTTTTATGAGTACAAATAATACATTTGATCAGTTCTAACCTCTTAAAAGCACCAAAACAGCCTTAATTATAAGTGAAATATAAGGGTAGTCGAGTGGACTAGAGTAGCTCTGCATAATTCATGAATTTAAAACAAATCCTCAGTTCTTATGTCTGAAACATTTAAATTCCTGTCTCTGCGGTCTTCATTTTAAGCCCACTTTCCTAAGACTGGACAACTCCTGAAAGTCTGCAAGTCTGGTGTGTTGTGCCTGTAGCACATGATCAAAAGTTGAAAACCCCTCCAGAAACCTACAAGAATTACCTTATTACCTCATCATTTGAAACTGTTGCATATGGAAAATGACAGAAAACAAAATAGGTCTCCCTTAAGGTAAATAACCTATTAACAGCTGATGTCAGCTCAGCTTTTGATGCCGTTGATTGCCTTGAAAGGCTGGTTGGCCTCAGGGATGCTTCCCAGAGATAATTGCTTTAGATTGTTCTTGTCAAACGGAACACATGCAGCAATCATTGGTGATGCCTCCTCTGACCTGCGGTGTTCCCCAAAGCTCCATCCTTGGTCCCTTGCTGTTTTCTCTTTACTTCCTCCCACTGGAGCACAGTGTTCATCATGATTGTTATGCAAACCATACCCAGTTTTATTTGCCCACTAGTAAGGTGTTTGTATTTAAATGTCAGTCATGGTTAAAAAAATTAAAAAATCTACCGGGTGTGTGTACAGTTTCTATTATTAGAGTTTGATGCACTTTTCCCTAAAGATGTTAAATTCATATATTTGAATGTGCTTTTTGTTTTTGCCTTTGACTTAAAGACTTACCACTGGATTGTGTCAAAAAGAAAGCTCTGGCAAATTTGCATTAGTCGATGTTATTTATCTTTATGTAGTTCTTGACAATGTCATAGTTTAGAAGGAAGTCCTAATCTAATTGGGACAACCTGAAATAAAAAGGTGTCTGAAATGGTTGCAATTGTCATTCTAATTTTATTTTTTGCAAAATTTTAACATATGATAAATTCTGTGTAGAGCATTATGAATAGTTTCCAACTTGTGATGCCTGTATTTTCTCTCTTTAAGTTTTCTCTTTATGGTAGACTTGGATAATGACATGCTTACCTCCTCACTTGCCTTTTTCTTCACCACGGTAGTGCTCCTGCAATCGTCTGTCGATGTTGCTTTCTATGGATGACCGCGCCTTCTTTTTTTTTACGTTGCAAAGCTCACCTTCTTTTTCTTCCTCAGAATGTACCCACCTGTTGATTTGGCAACAATTCATGTTAGCTAAAGCATTTTGTCACTCATCCAAGTAGCTTCTTCTGTTCTAATAGCCTGGTGGGCAACATCTATGGGAGTTGCTCATCTGAAACTTGCATGACAAGGGTCTGTTTGAAACAGTTTCCTCCAATTACAGATAAGAAGCCGGCTTTCAATTTTCTCGCAAACAAAGTCGACCACGTTGCGGTCACCGCATAAAGCCCACCCAAGAGATTTGACGGAGCATAATCAGTCCCCAGCAGACCAACTTTCTTCTACAAAAAGTTTGTAGGTGGGGATGTTGTTCTGTCGTCCAGGCTAGGAATATTCCACACCAGTCCATGAAACAGCTTTGGTCCATTGAAAGAATTGTAAAAAGCTCAAATAATGTTGAGTAATGTAGACTGTCCTTAGCTAAAAAAGGGAAAGGAGAGAGAGAAAGAGAGACTTCTAGCTAGGTCTGTGTTTCAATCAGCTTTATTCCTCTCAGAAATGTAATCAGTGATTTCATGTCTGAGCTGCTTCAAAACAAATTCTGAACAAATGTTTAAAAGTCGGCGCTCCAAGTAGGTTGACGGCTAAAATCCCACATGTACAGACTACCCGTCTGTCATCCAGCTCTTGAAACATTTAAAGAAACACTGATACAAAATGGCAACTTGATCCCTTTATCACATCAGTAATTTTTAACTTGTCTTCAACATCTAGCCGCCTTGCTAATAACGTATTGTTGCATTCAGACTGGCAGGAATTACTTTCCAGTTCACACAGCCGCACTGTGAAAGTGGGTATTACTGCGTATCCTGAGCAGCAAGAAACAAGGGCAGTGTGCGGAAAGACTGTACCGTAACAGAGAGTTCAGAGATCATATCAGCACCAGAAACTCTGAAACAAGATGCTGATTCATGGGAAAACATACAAAGAAGAAACATACAAAAACAGGCAGTCATGTGCATAAAATACATCTTACAAAAATGAAAGTCTTTCCTTCTGCATACCATCCGTTGGGTGGAAATTTAGCCTCAGAATAAACTACTAGCTAACCCCTTCCCCTTGTAATGATTTACCTCTTGAAATGGTAGCTAATCCGTTAAATAACTGGTCCTTAATTTTACACAAATGTAGAAAAAAATAGTTGTAAATTGCTTTTTTTGCTGGATATGACAGCTAATGCTAGCACAATTTATCAGCTTTAGTAAGTTGAGTAGCCAGTCAAGCTAGTTTGAGCTAAACGATCTGGCTGAAATCCTCACTTGAAATTTTTTAAAATGTAATGCTGTAAATGCACGTATAAACTCAAAATAGCAAGTTTAAAAGCGGAAGTATCTTCCGCAATTTGAATCACAGTCAAAGAAACAGCACTGCTCTTGTATCGCACTGTAGTTAGCTTGTTAGCCTTACTATTTAAAATACGATTGGGAAAATGTAATTTTAGAGCATTTTGTCTCTTTAGCTTAAGCTCTAATAAGCTAATATTTTTATATTTTCACACTATGCATTTTCCCTTAAAAATGATGATAAAGTTTATGCCATCTTTGCTAATGGATTTGACTAGGGCTGCGGAACCGTAAACTACAAATAAAGACAGCAAAGATTTTAATAGCATCCAAGACTGGCTTGAACTGGTTTTTAAAATGTAACTCGTAAACTAACGTACTTGGTTAATGATAAGCTTCATGTCCTTGGAAGTAACGTTTGTTTCCTGCTGTAGGTAGTTAGCCAGACATGCTAGTGACTGAAGCTTAAGTTAAAATGGATGAAAACTTAAATCAAGCTATTCCTGACGCTCTTAACTTTGGAAGAACAAGACAAAATACACTATAATCCAAAGTTTTTAAAGCCAGATTGTTGTCTTGATGTAATTTAATGCACACCATTTCACCACTTGGATATATCCAACGATTCCATGCCTACAGTAGCTAAGGCTGAGAGGAGGGCATCGGCGAACAGTCAATTTTTGCTGCATTACAAAGGAGAAGGCAATGGCTAACTCAAAGAGGCAATGAGTTGTATATTTCCATTGCAATAAGTATGACTAGCCCTGGTATATCAGTTGGGAGCCTTGTGGTTTGCATAAATTGGGACCATTAGGATTATATAATACAAAAAGCGTTCATAGAAAAAAAAAATTCTACGAAGCTGAAAAGGAAAATTTAAAAAAAATGTCAAAAAAAGGCATTTTTACAGAACTCATGCCAGTGTACCCAAGCACAGACAGACGTTAACAGAAAACTGAGTTCTACAGTTTCAGTTTCTGTCTTCTGAGTGAAACCCACCCAAAATGAAAATGAAAAATACAGTTTAAAGAAAAAAATAATCAATATTTATACAGTTTAATACAGACATAACTTAAAAAAGATAAATATGACCTTTTTTTTTTGTTTTATGTACAGCAAGTCCATGATAGCATTGTCTTAGTTTCCCTCACTATGGCTTGGGTTTGGGTCACTGGCCAGCGTCGGACTGGCACCAGTTTTTCGAGCTTGGATCCATCCATTCATTTCCAGTCATTGTATAATTTAAGCGCTTCAAACTTGAAATAAAAAAAAAAAAACTTCATTAAAGGCATGGGCAGCAGGCAAAGTTAATAGCAAATGTCACCATTTTAACTATACCTAAAGCCAACGATGAACATTTTCTTGTATATTTATTTTGGATTTCCCCCAATCCTCCACTTCGACTTTGTGCTTTGCAACGCCAAAAGCAGTCAAGTTGTTCCCTTTGTTTTTCCCTCCTTCCCCTCGTCATTGCGTCTTTTCTTTGTCTCTGGCTGGTTAACTGAACAGACCCGACCTTTAGCGAGCTATTCGTTCCATGCTGAACTTACATGTTAAACATCTTCTGCATAATAAGAGTCATTATTCTTTAACTTAAGTGCTTGCCATACAATACGAAGACACAACAAACACCTCTATCTGCGACTGACCAGGTCTTTTCTCAAGCTCTCTTTTTTCTTTTTGCGTACATTGGAATAAGTACAACCAAGTAAAAATAAGTGCTCTAAACCTAATTTGAACAAGACGTTCTCTTGTTTTTTCTGAACCACAAAGGAACTAGACATTTTTGGAACTCTACTTTGTTGGAACTAGTTAGTTTCAGGCATATTTTGGAGTACGCAAGTGCTGTGACTTTCATTTTTACCACTTTTTGTTGATATTCTTGGGTTGCCTTTACACGTTTGATTCCACAAAGGGTCTTTTTGGTTTGACAGGAGAGGTGGGACCTGTCCGTCTCTCAGTCGGTCTGTCAGAGCAGCTATGGATCACCGGCAGCGTTCGGGCCACCTTCACATCCAGGTAGGAGGGATTCTGACTGGCAACCTTTACCGAGCCTTCGCCGTGACAACTGTTGCTTGGCGCCACCTCGTAGAAGTCTAGTTGGTTGTCGTGAAGGAGGTGACCGTTGTGGGCATTGTTGTTGCTGCGGTTGTAGTAGGCAATGGACGACGGCTGAGGTGGTGCGAAGCCTCCCTGACTGGTGGGGTTTTTGCTGGGCGAGGTGACGACTGTGTCCACTGAAGACACGGCCCAGGAGCGAGAGGGGCTGAGGCAGGATGCTGAACTTGAAGGAACTTGTTGCTGATACGGCTGGTAAACTCTTGCTGTCTTGTCGATTATGCCCATGAACGGAGTGTTCCGCGATGAGCGCCCGGCCTCTCCTGGATAAGTCCCACCTCCCGCCATGGATACGTCTGACTGGGGAGAGGATGTCAGAAAGAGATCGTCATGGTAACCGGTAACGCCCCCTACAGAGGCCAGATCTGAAGGTAGATCCATGTGTTGGGCAGAGGCTGAGGTCCTGAAGCCCGGCCCGTGATTAGCTGGCTGCCCGCTAGCGAGGCTGCCACTGCTGGTAGAGAAACGGACGCTTACACTCTGGGAGTGGATGAGAGACCTAGGGGGATTAACAGCGGAGGAGGCTGGGTGGGCACTAAGCGGGCGTCGAAACCCACCCTGGTGGTGGTACTGATAATCTTGTGCTGATTGAAACCTATCAGGAGTCCCCATTGTTGCCTCTGTAACTTCTACGGGGTAGTATGCGGCTTTAGATTGGTTGCGGCTGAACTGATGGGACTGGCCAAACCGACTTACCCCCGCCCTGTCTGCTCCTGCTCCTATCCCATAAGAAGATGTCTGTCTTCCCAGGCAAACCAGGTCAACATCACCATCATCTAGCGCATATGAAGCTCCAGAGCTTAGACCAGGCTGGACACGTTGGCTTGGCCTGACATCAACGGAACTTGGGCAGAAGCTTTCCCCCAGCTCTGCCAGCTCTTGGGGCAGATGAGCAAAATGGGGGTAAGCAGAACTTCCTAAAACCATGCTGGACTGGGCTGAGGAACTGGGCTGACTGGATCTAACAACCTGCACCTTGGCTGGTTGTAGCCACTGGCTTTGGGCAGGGTTCTGCTTCTGGAAGGACCTCTGACTTGCCATATGGTGGAGCTGCTGCACTCCCTGGTTCTGTTCTGAGTGGTGGAGGGATGACTGTGGATGGTAGTGGAGACTTCCTGACAATGCCGGCATACTTTCAGACATTGGGCCAGCTCGCTGGTGATGCTGCACTGGGGAGGGAGGAGGGCTGAAATGGTGATAGGAGGAGGCAGGGTGAGGGTGTGAAGAGTGACTGGGCGAAGAGAGGGACGTTGAGTGGGTGGGACTGGATAGGTGATGATACATGTGGGTGGGGGAGAGGGAAGAAGGTGATGGCACCCCTGAGTGGCAGCGAGTGTCAAGGCTTTGAACGGCAGGCAGAGGACGAAAGGAGGAGTCTCCTTGCCTGGTCCTCCCTTCATCTTCCCTCTCATCGTCCTCCTCTTCTTCTTCAGTGAGCCCGTCCCTGTTTGGCACCTGCAGACAATCTGATTCTTTGCACCGTGCCTCGTTGATGGACATGGCCACATTTTGTTGATAGACATGATGAGACGAGGGAGGAGAATCCTGCTGCTGAGCAGCCTGCCGACACTCTTCTTTGACCCGAGAAAGCAGCCGCTGGATCTCCCGGTTGGATGGGCACAGACGGCTGGCCTCGTTCAGATCCTCCAGGGCTGCATGGAAGTGTCTGAGTAAGGAGAGAGCAATAGCACAAGACAGAGATGGCATTTTCAGAGGATTTAAAAGTGGAGTTTCTTAAAAGAATCGTATGAATTGTGATTGTCAAGGACATAGATTGTTGACTTGCAAGCACTTAGCCTAGCCTTTCATTTAGTGAATGCTATGGTGTATTACTAGTTAGTGCAGAAATCCGGCTAACTGGTAGTTTGATAACCTACACCGGAAATTATCTATTAATTTCTACCTACTCGTTGACATAAATGTGAAATGGAAAAACTTCCCTAACAGTACACAGCCTCTTGTCTGACAAGCCCTTGTACTGTGGCATCAGCTGGAAACTGAGACAGGGCACCCTGACTTACACATATGGCACATTTGTCGTTTGTCAATTTGTTCCATTTATCTACTGGTTGTAATGAAACCATGGTTACCTGAGGCCGCGTTTAGCTCGTGCTCGGGCGTAAAAGGCTTCGTAGGATTTGGATTTTAGCTCCAGAGCCTTAGTAGCAAACTCCTCCGCAAGGCTGAAGTCCTGCAAAGAAAAAACAAATTATGGTGGTACGTCAAGACTGACGACAGGGGTCACCGCAGAAGGATTCTTGGCGAAAGCACGTCATGGGTTCCAACATGTGCGCTCAAGAGACTCACATTCATCTTTCGATGGCAGCGAGACAGGTTGAGGAGCACACACACTCTCAGCTGTCTGAATGTCTTCAGCTCGTCTCCTGGAAACTTCTGGAGAGCTGACTGATAGGAGTGAGCAGCTTCCCTCAGTTTACTTTGCTAGAAACACACACACAAACAAGCCTTGCAGTAACAAATCAAAGTGTGTAAATTTGTAGTTGGTAAATTTTGCCTGTGCCTGCATGTGTTACCTTGTACAGTCTGTCTCCCTCTTGGATCACTTTACTAAGCAGAACCATCAAGATATCAGGTTTAGAGGTCGCCATGGCCCAGGTTGCTGGTCCTGAACACAAATGCACACAAGTTAATGGATATGGTCGATCCTGTTGGACTGTTTGCGTCTGTGAGTCATCCGTCTGGAAAGACCCAGTCTTGATGTGAGTATGAATGTTAACGATAAGGATGTATTTTTTGCTCTGGGTGCACCAGGGAGAGGAACAATACCTGTAAGAGTAACAGTGGAGCTAATGGGAACTTAAATAAACAATCGTATTCTGAGAGCCGAGAGACAGATAGAGATTAGATATGACTAATTTTTGTACAAACATTCATCATCTTCAGACAATAAATTCTACTGACGTTGGAGAGTGCAAGACTTTTTATCCAGGCCGTGACCACATCTTCGCAAAACTAATGACATTCACATCATCCCAAGCTGTAAGCTGTAGTTAAAGATTGGTAGCAATACTTTTCACCTCAACAAGTAATAATTGTTTACTAGAGTTGAAGAGGAAAGCAACCGTAATGAATGAGACGGATAAATGGTAGTTACTAATGTAACTAAGGTTCTATGAATCAACTCCAGAAGGAAAAAAGGATCAAAACAGTTTCCTCCAGCTACAGGTACGATGTTGATTGTTAACAGATTCTAGAGACACGTGTTTCAGAGTTTTAGAACTGAAGAAGCTACTTGGATCAACCCCTACATGTCCAGTTGCCCTTGTTTCTGCTTGTTTTTTCAATATATACTACATCCTGGATGACCGCGAACCTTCACAGACTGTATCTAGAAAAGTCTGCAATCAGATCATGGATTACATTCTAAAAGAGAAAGGAATTTGGTCAGGACAAACACTGGTTTGGCTTTGTTTTGAGAGGGACATTCCCCAACCACATTCTGGCTAGGGACCTTTCTTGCATGTTTCTACCTATTTTGGCTCCCTTTTTGAGGAGAGCGATGACCGCCGAGGTGTTTCTGCAGCCAACTGCTCTGTCGAGAGGACGCATCCCGCTGCAATCCACGTTCTCCACCGACGCACCGTGATCCACCAGGTATTGCACCTAACGCACAGACGGACGCAAATAAGATCAACCTTGTACTGTATTGTTTGTATTATTGTCTTGTCAGGGTGCAACTGCATCTGTTTTACGCACCACTTCGGGGTCACCGCAGAAGGCAGCCAGATCCAGAGGTGTCCGTCCACTGCGGTCAGCGTGAGTTGTGGTTGCCCCTCTCTCCACCAGCTCTCTGACTAACTGGAGCTGGCCTTTCAGACAGGCCCAGCTCAGAGCTGTTAACCCTTCCCTGTCACACTGGTCGAGAGATGCTCCTGGAAGCAGAGAGAGGTTCACCTCAGTACACATTAGGGTCAAAGATAGTGTCACGGTTAGAGGTCAAAGAATTAAAATGATTACAGAGTGTGAATTAGTAATTCATGATGCAAATAAGAAGCTATTTAAAGACATTGAAAACTTTTGGCCCATATGTGAAGATATTTCATCCGGGCGTTCATAAGAACGGACAGGACGGACGAAGGACTGTTGTGGGTTGTTACCGTGATCCAGCAACAGCTGCGCGGTGCTCTTATGTCCCTCGGAGGCTGCCGTCATCAGAGCAGTTCGACCCTGCTGGTCGACCATGTTCACCTCCACCCCGTGGTTCAGTAACAACTCCACCACCTGACCCAGAGAGACGTTGTCAGGTCAGGAGACTACAACAATCCGAGCTATGTTTACTCTGTGTTTGTGTGTGTTTTGCCTTGTACCTGCCAGTGTCCCCGTCTCACAGCGCTGAAGAGCGGAGCGACGCCCTGCCTGTTGCCTCGATCAACAGCTGCCCCCTGATCCAACAGCAGCCTGCAGACGGACAGCCTGCCGCGTCCTGCTGCTGCCGTTAGAGCTGACAGAGAGACAGACAGAGGGCGAGACAAGTGGAAATAAGAAGACAGGCTTTCTGAAAGTGACCAGCTCCAATCAGCAATAAGCTACCAACACTAGCTTAGCTTAGCTTCATTAAGCTAATATACCACTGTTTGTCATAGTACCTCGCTATTTGAATAGAGTCACAATACAGACATAAAAATAATCTAGTAGGAAATGTAGTTCCTCTAACACGGGTTCAAAAGTTAAATAAAGTCTTCGCGTCAACGTGGCTCTGAGTTTTCAGTTGCCATTTTCACTAACTATGAGCATTGACGTGGAGGAATATCTTTGACTGGCCAAAGATATTCCAAGTCAGTCATTGCAAAGAATTTAACAGTAAGACTGTGTTTGACATATAGTGTAGGTGTTAAATTACTTTTAAAGCCCTAAACTTTGGGTACAATGTGCTAAAAGAAAGTATATATCCCACACAGTTCTTTCTACATTAAGAAAGCCTACTGAAATTAAAACTTAAAGAAACTTTGCCCTTTTAAAATAGTACCAATTGCTTTATTTCTAACTGAACAGGCTGAAGGACATGGCCTGAAGAATTAAAAACGTCAAACTGTCCAATATTTATGGGCTATAGTACAGGTATGTTATGAACAAGGTGAAGTGAATATTTGTCCACTAGATGTCAGTAATGTGTAGCAAAAGAGTGGTCGTGCCATGACTGAAGCCTAAGAGGTGACAGTGAGCTAGCTAAATAAGCATTGCATTAATAAACTGAGGAACTAAGCAAGATTTGGGTTCACAAAGATGCCCTTTAGAACAATCTGACAAATTGTGCCACCATCTGCGGTGTCAAGCGCTGACCGAGGCAGCTCCTGGACCTGATCCGAACGGCAGATGTCTCTCTGGGGGGTATCCAGTCTGTAAAGTTTTCTTTCCAATGTTTCCTCTTAATGATATATTTTTTCACAAAACTGGATTTTGGATTAAACCTGCACAGCAGAATTAGCTCTGCTCTATTTTTTCGTGTTTTGATCTTTACTCACAGAAACACATCTCCAGCAAGTTACTGTTCTCTTTGAACATGGTGTTAAATTTAGCTTAATTTATACATCTGTGTCGAATCTACGCTGCACACCCAGCACTGTAAGCCGTCTGATGTGCGCCTCCCCAGGGAGGCAACTACAGAGCAACAACATCAACTGTGACTGATCTGCTCGGTGGCAATGCATTTCCTCCTACACACTTCCAGCTGCTAGACTGAGCGGATTATTTTGGAGCAAACAATAGACGACAAAACAAATCTTCAGGTCTCCCTGCCAAAATCCAAAAATGTCCCCCTTGTGTTTTCGTGTGGTACCTGTCTCTCCCCACAGACTGTCATAAGTGTTGATCTCAGGTCTCTCCTCCTCTTCCTCATCTTCCTCCGGAAGATCCAGCAGGTATGACACCACCTACGCGAACATGTGCGTTCATTATAAGCACACAAACAAATATTGGAAATATATTTTCATGATTCAGTGAAATTATATATATATATATATGTGTGTATATATATATATATATATACACACACATATATATTATGGCATGCCGTTCATATATATACATATATATATATATATATATATATATAGGGGCTGTTAACCTCTGTGTGGCCCGTGCAGGCTGCTGCGATCAGAGCCTGCTGCACCGCCTGGCTCCGGCTCGCCCCCCTCTGGCCGCAGCAGGCAGTGCAGCTCCATTCTGCACGCTTCAGCAGGAAGCGCAGCACCTCGAGTTGGCCCCGCTGGGCGGCGTGAACCAGCACACACCGACCTGAGTTGTCCACGTGACCCACCTGAAAGGGAGGACAGATACTTAGAAGCTGTGTCTGCAGCATCAACACGATTCATCCCACGATTTGACTAACAAGCCAATTTGCCCGTGTCAGATAGCTAATCAAGGAAGAAAATATAGGTTTCCAAACTTGTGCATCTGCTTTTTAATATTATCTATTATTATAGTTTGAATTTTTAAGATGTACGTAGATCACAAATGTAGTTTGGAGCTAAATTTACAATCTTGTTTGTGGAAAAATGAGCCATACTGGTTTTGATTTGTGCAATCTATGTGTCCTAGTCGTTATTTACCACCAGTACACAAAAATTACACAGTTTGAGTAAAACAATCTTGCAGGAAGATAGACAGGCAGACCTCTACCTTGGCTCTATGCAGACTCAGCATGGTGACGATGTCTAGATGACCAGCTGCAGCAGCGAATCCGAGCGCAGTCAAACCATCCTGTGACTGTGCATCCACCTGGAAATGCGACACAACTTTGGTTCACTCTGTCTCACGTTTAAAAACTCCACACTGTGATTCCGTGAAAATATTTTTACCTGCGCTCCGTGGTCGAGCAGCAGCGCCACAGCGTCTGTGTGGCCCAGGTGAGCGTGCACGCACAGCAAGGGAGCGTTGTTGAGGACGTCGCTACGGGAATCCACGTCAGCCCCGCCCATGATCAGCAATCTGCTCACCTGCGCGGGTGGAGAGCCAAGTTACAGCACCGCTGTTTTAGTGAATATGTGCGTGCATGTGTATGTATACATGCGCGTTACCTTGATATTGGGGGTGTAGAGGTTGCGCAGCGACGAGAGAACTGGGCTCAGGCTCCCCGTGCTGTACGACAGCCACAGCCCCTGCAGAACTGAGGACGAGACCCCAAGCTTCTTACTCAGACCCTGGAGGATGAAAATAGACGCAAGGATATCAGGCAACACAATGGGCAATGCTTGGAGTATTTGTTTGTGGCACTCAAGTTTCTAGTTGTTCCTAAAGCGTGTTTGTGTGTGTGTCTGTGTCAGGCCATCAATCAGTGTCATTGCTATGGGGTGGGGGTGCCTGGTCTGGTCTGGTCTAGGTGGGTGCTACATGTCTAAGGAACATCCACATGAATGAATGCCAGGTCCAAAAGTTTCCCAGCAGAACACTGAATTGTCACAAGATGGTCAATGTTATTTACGTCTCCTGTCAGTGGTCATAATGTTGTGGCCAATTGAATAAATGCTAAATGGCGAAATCCAGTTCTCTGTCCCAAGTGTTAGCATGTGTGTTGCTAAGAAACCTGTCTATACTGGGCCACTTTTAGACTTGGCTTATGAGCTAACCTTGTAGATGTGAGCCTTCAGGATGTGATGTCCCAGCTCCAGCGTGTGCTGTCGGTTCAGCTTCCCCTCTTGTCTGCAGAGCCAGAAGGCCAGAAGAGTGTGGCCACTCCTGGACACAAACAGACACACGGATCGGTAAAACTTTCTCTCTCTTTTTCTCTTTCTCTTCCGCTTTAGTCACTCTTTCCGTCACTGCTGCCTGTCATCGTACCTGGGGTCGCAGAGGAAGCGGTCATCCTGCCCCTCCTCCCTCCACACCAGCCACTCCCTGAAGGAGGCGTGGTTCAGCATCCGGCTGCCGTCACTTCGGCACAGCAGGAAGGAGGAGAGCTGCTCGAGACGCTGCGAAAACTCCGCCCACTGCAGTGTTCCTCCAGTCAGAGCGCCTGCGTTCACCACCTCAAACAGCTGGAGGACGAGTTGAAAACAGGAAAAATTACATATTAAGTCAGCGACTCCGTGGGGTAAAATAAGCTCATATTACAAATATAAGTCATGCTAAAGTGTACCTGCTGATCTGTCAGAGGGTGCAGCGATGCCACGGTAACATTGAGCAGAGGCAGAACTCTCTGAAAAGACGACTGGGTGGGGAACCGCATGTTCAGCTGCAGCAAGTAAACCTCTGCTAGGCTCACAGGAACCACCTGCACAAACACAAGTTAAAGCATTTTACCTTTGCACCGCCCCAATCTGTCTGATCTCCCTCCGCCCCCTCCCCCCTCCCCACCTTGAAGCTGGAGCTCTTCAGGACAAGGTAGCCTCCCTCGATCAGGTCCAGGGTCAGTTTTAAGTAGAGGTACGAGCCTCTGCTCAGGCTCTTCAGGTGGCTGATCAGCTTGGCCAGTGCTGTGTTGTCCAGGCGGCCATTGCTCAGCGACACGTTGCTCTGGATCTCTGCACTGCTGTGGATACGCTGCATCAGGTAACCCTGAGAATATAGAATATAGAGAGTAAAGATGTACGGACAAAAAAAAGACAAGACAGAATAAAATGTTTCCATGTGAACGTTACCTGCAGGTCCTGGTCTATGGCGCTGTTCTCCTCCATCCTGTCCAGAGAGATCCGGTGAAAGGGTAGAGAATGAGTGATGTCCTGATTGAAAAAAAGGGACGGAGAAACCCATTATGTGAGTTCAGACACTGAATCCTGACTTTGAATTGACAAATATGGATCATCACAGGTTGAGGAAGGACGGAGGAAGACAAAGCAGTTCGCAGTTAGCTTCAGGATTTTGCAAAAGTTGTGGTTTCTTGCCGACCTCCATGTGGGACGAGTCTTAAACATGCAAGACGCAAATTTGAATGACTCCTGACTTACATACTTGTTGGTACTATGGATGCATCAAAGGTGCAAGAGAAAGGAGCTTTTGGGATGAGGACTAACTGATATGTTTGACAAATGTACACTTACTCTGGAAATGTTGGCCAGAGCTGCCTGAGTTTCCCACATTCAAGAGCATGAAAGAGGCGATAATGTTAGATTAAACTCTGGTAGCATCATAAACCAGCTTCAACGAAGTTGGGAATGTGGTCTTGTTAGTTGATGATGTGCTTTTTGCTATTTATTGCAGCTTATCTGGACCTTAACTTGCAACTCACGTTAAAATATGTGACGTTTCTTCCAGTCTTTGTGTCATCTTTGCAGTATATTGCTTGTCTGTGGAGTTTGTGGAGTGTGTACCTGCTGACTGGTCCTGACAGTGGTAATGACCTTCAACCAGGAAGGAAATTTCTGGACATTTCGGGACAGGAAGGAGGTCAGCGTGTCTCCGTAGTCCGGCCGGTGGAACTCTGCCTCGTTTAGGCCATCAATCAGGACAATAAGCCCTGCCCCCTCCACATGCAACTTCCTCTCTGGAAAAAAAAACAACAAACAATGTGGTTCATCACAGGTTAAGCACTGTTCCGGACTTTACACAAGGACGCCGAGTGCAGTATCATCTGCATGTACCTCTGTAGAGAGCGTCTAGTGGTTCTAGTATTCCTTTCTGAAGGGCGGCGCTCGGATCCTGGATGCAGGAGCGGAGGCTGAGCATGCTCTGCAGCTGTGGCGACCGGTGCAGCAGCTCCCGATAGGCCGCCAGCTGAGGGGCTTCGCTCAGCATCGCCACCATGTTGTGCACGAACTCCGGAACGAGACAGGTGTGGCAGTTGTCGGCCTGACAGAAGTGATATGAGACTACCTGCAAAAGACCGACAGGAAGAAGATATTTTTGTCTGTAGAAAGGTCAAGACTCTAGCAGCAACTTTAGTACAGAACACTAAAAACGTTAAATCTTCTAATAAGCGACTACGGATGAAGGCATGAATATACACACATGGATAACCCTAACCCTAACCCTCGTCAAGAAAGTCTGGGACAAGACTACAGCTTGTAATCAATCGGCTGCTTGGATCTTATAAAACTTTTGTGAGATGTCAAAGCCACATTCTTATTTGCAAAGCTCAGCACAATACTCTTTAAAAGAATTGTTGACTTCTTTGTGGCCTGTCATCAATTTACAGGCTGAATAATGGATTACTGTAATTAAATTAGAGGCAGATTTGCTGAGTCAAACTGGCTTATTCTCATTCAGAGCTACCGTGACTGGTTTTCATACTCAAATGTATGTACGGCTCCCTTGATGGAAAGGAGGCTGTGTAGTTTGCGACCTGAGTCTCTCATTAAAGACAGATGGGCATCTGGAGAGAGAGTATTTATGTTGTTTTCCTGCAACCGAGCGAGAGAAGCTTTTTAGCTCAGAATTTCTCGCTTCTTCATGAGCACTAACCAATTATCTGCTCATGGAAGTAAACTTTAAGAGTTTCCCACTAGGCTGAACAACCTTGTAATTAGCTTTGAGGAGAAGATTTATTTCCGCATGTAGAGGTAAACTGTTTCACCACCAGAAGAAGGGAGTTAAGTGTACCCTAAGCATTTTCGGTTGGGCCGAGGGTAACTAGGCAGCTCCAGAGTACGAGGAACAGCTGCATGGTCAGGACACAGTTATACCAGTAATCTACATAGATGCCATCGTCGACAAGCAACTACAAAATGACAGTTTGGGTCAGCAATCACCTCTTCCGAATGGAAATGGACACACTTGTGTAATAACTGTTGCAGTTCCTCTGGCTTTGAAACTCATGGTCGGTCAATCCTATGGCAGTTATGGTCATGTGTTCCTGTTTGTGTTTACTGTAGGAAAGACATTTTAGTAGTCAGTGATAAATGTCTTTCGCCTTTTAAGGGGCAAAGTTGGTCTGAGGGACAAACAACCTCCTCAAGCTGTCCGGACGTCACGGAACGAGCTTCTCTGTCATGTAGAGGGTGGTGGACATTGTTCATGATGGACTGGATCCTGCCCAAGGACCTTGCCTCTGCCACCAATGTCAGGGACTCCAGCTCTGCCCTTACCAAAGAACCCGCCTTCTATATAAGTTTGTCCAGCCACAAGGTGCCCTTCTTCTTAGTGCTGTCTCTGGCAACGATAGTCTGGTAGAACATATCCAGCACACATTAAATGACCTTAGCCTCCTGAGGAACTAGAGACGGCTCTGACCTTTTTTGTATACTGAGTCTATGCTAGTCGACCAATCCAGTTTGTGATCCAGATGGAGACCCAGATACTTATAGGTCTGAACCACCTCTACACGCTCCCTGTTGATGGTTACGGGCTGCGGGAAATCCACTACCATCTCCTTGGTTTCAGCTGTATTGATCAGAAGATGGTTCGCTACGCACCATGAGACGAAGTTGTCCACCAGATTCTTATACTCATGCTCCTGTCCATCCCTGATACACCCCACAATTGCAGTGTCATCTGAGAACTTCTGCAGGTGACATGACTTTGTGTCGTGCTTGATTTTGGCTGCGGTAACCGTTTGTTGTAATTTCTGAATAACAGTTTAACCTTTGCCAGTCTATGATCACGCTGGCTGGCGTGCTCAAAGCGCCACGACGGCATAACTAGGTCACCTGGAGCGCAGCTGTCAACTTCAATCAAAAGTGCAGTTTTAAAACAATCTCCCTGCTTTTTGTTTGATGTTTGATTGACCATGTAAAACCGGAGATATGATACAAAAACATATGCTGATACTACTCTACGTGATGAATATACCAGAGAAGTCTGATGTGGATTGGGGGGAAGGCGGCAAAGTCGCCAAACTGGAAGGCATCCGTGGGAAAAGACAGAGTTTGTTGAAATATTAAGTTGATTACAGTTGATCACTGCTGTAGCTTTCTATATAATTTTGCACATACATTTGTTTTGAAGAGAAATATTTGTATATAGTTTTACTATATTTCAATTTTACCTTTATATGTTCATATTTGCCACCTATGTTATACCTTTCCCAAGTTCCACAACGGTTGGTCTTTATTGTGCTAAATGGTATATTTTTTCAGTTCGGACTTTACTAGTTTAATAAAGTGAAATAAGGTTTTATTGGGGGACTAGTAGGGGACTGAAGATATTTACTGTGCAATGGCCCAAGTGTTAACTCTTAATTAATATAGCGTAGTTAAATGTTCAATACTTCTTTCTGAAATTGACTGCACTTCAATGTAAAGTAGAAAAAGTGCAATTCTAAGTCATTTGTGGCATAGCAGATGCACATTAAGTGATTTATGGATGCTACCTGTCCCGCGAGCCTCCTCAGTGCCTCCTCTTGTCTCCTCCTCATCTCTGGAGTGCCTGGACAGCTTCCTCCTCCTCCTTCCTCTCTTCCTCCTCCTCCTCCTCTCCCCAGGGAATCGTGGGAGAAAGAAACAGGCTCTACATCTGGAACGACAGTAAAGACACTCTTAACTACGTACATTCATCAGGATGTTCCTGGCTGAGATTGTGGTGGAGTTCTTTTCGGCTGTTTCTTCTAATGAATGAGCTTGTGTTCACGGCTGGAATTACTCACTGGGAGTTCTTTAGAAAAAGCATGTGAAATGGACTATTGCCAACAATTCACCATCAAACCCCTATAAGGTCTTTTTGTTTCTGGGTCTGGAATGTAATATTCTTCCACACGTCTATTGTCTGACTCATCCTGAATCACTGAGAATGGACAGTCACCATATAATAGTAACAGAAGGCTCACATATGCTCCTAAACATATTTAGACCCCTTTTTGACATTTATTGTTTTGTAGGTTAAATCTTTAATTGACAAATTTGACATTTGGGATACCCTAGCTAGCCCTTTCTATTCATCAGTCTACACTCCCTAACCCAAAATGATATGACATAAATAAATGAAATCATTTATTTAGTACTTTGTTCAAGCTCATTTGGCAGCAATTACAGCTTTGGGTCTTTTAGAGTATGTCTCTATGGGGTTTACAGAGCTGGATTTGGCCAGTTTTTCAAATTTTCCCTTACAAACAATCTTGAGCTCTATCAAATTTTGAAGGACGGGTTAAAGAACTGCCATTCTCGGGTTTCTCCACAGACCAGGGGAGACAGGGGTTTAGTTTGGGTTTTGGCCTGGCTGCAGAGGGACAGATAACTAATACTCCTGAGGGATGTTCCATTATTTGCCTTCAGGTCATTGTCATGTTGAAACTGAAAATTTCCCGGCATTTATCTATTCTCCCTGTCCCTGCCACTGAGAAGCAAAACCATAGTATGATCCTGCCACTACCATGCTTTGCTGTGGGGGATGAGTAGTTCCAGGATTTCTCCAGACACAACTTTTGCCCAAAGAGCTCAAGTTTTGTTTCCTCAGACCAGAGTATCCTTGTGCTTGTCATCTCAGAGTCCCTTAAAAGCACTTTAAATTGGCTGTAACGCATTTTACTCAAGAGCGGCTTCCACCTAACAGTTCTCTCACAAATGCCTGATTGATGAAGTGCTGCTGCAATTAACGTCCTTCTGGCAGATTCTCCCATGCCTGCAGAGGACTTCTGAAGCTCTATTAGGCCGAACGCTGGGTTCTTGATCACCTCCCTGATCAAGGCCCTTCTAACTTCTAACGTCACTCAGCCCGAGAATAAATCTTGGTGGTTCCAGACTTAATTACGCCTTGCCACAATTTTATGGCATGTCCACAGAGAGTTCCTTGGACTTCATGGAACCATATGCACACAGACTTGTGACTTTTCCACTCTGTCCAATTAGTTAAATTTGCTATGGGCGGACTCCAGTCAAGTTCTAGACATGGCTCAAAGATTATCAGAACAAGACGCCTTAAGAAAGGGTAGGCTGAAGGAATTTATGCCATTTTCACCCATTCAATTTAACAGACAACACAACAGAACTTTCAGAGGTAACTATAGATCTTTGTCTTTGTTTATTGGGCTTAGTAAAAGACGTGGACAGAACATTCAAGGGAACAAAATGAGATACAATTGTAATGTGATGAAGAGCCCAAATGGTAGAGCACTCGCTTAGCATGTGAGAGGCAGCATGGACATACACCATCGTATAGGCTACAGGCTAAGATCCTGGGTGCTGCAGAAGTGGCAGCTCACTGCTCAAAGTGTACACATTGCTGTGTAAACTAAGGGATTGAATTTCCCCATTTCCACTCCCTCCCTACTTACGTTTGGGTAGGACCTCATTGCCAGCAGTGGTTGGCCACATGCGATTTCCATGACAACTGAGCGCCACCAGACGGGCGATGATGGCCGTTTTGCCGAAACCCATGTTGCCAACAATCACCACACCCCGACCGGTCGCTGGGTCGTCACTGCGGAGACAGTTGTCCACTTCTTGGAAGAGCCATTCCCTCCCAGTGAACAGCCAATCAGACGAAAGGCCGGGGACTTCAAAGTGGAGGGGCTTCAGGTTGAGAGAGGGAGTGAAGCGGACTGCAGGAGGAGAGGGAAGGAGTATTGGAATTTTCAAAATAACTATTTCGGTTTGTTTGAGGGGTAACGTGTGGGAGTGTTTACCTCTGTGGTCCTGTTGACTACGACTCCCAGAGTTTTGTCTGGGCATCCTGAGGGACGTCCTCGCAGGGATGTGTCTCTGCTGCTCATCGAGATAGGCTAGATCTTCAAGGTGGGCTGAACTAGTGGCTAGAGAGAAAGAGAATATAAAAAGAAAGTTAATTTCCTGCATAGACTTTAGAAAGCAGAGTTGACTAACTCTGAGTTGGTTAACTAAACCATCAATGCAAAATATGACTAATTGCTTTAGAAAACAATTGCATTTCGAATATTTCGAATTTCCTGCCGCTTTGAAAGTTCAAACTAGCTTTTCTCAAACAAAAGTGACGAAGGCTTGTGGGTATTGAATTATTTAGAACAATATGTCAGCATGAAGAAAATATGATTAATGTTTATACAAAATGTTAACTTGTACCCCGTTTCAAGACTTTATGCTAAGCTAGGCTAAATGTTTATTATTGACTAGTGTCTTGAATAATGCTCAGATATTCACCTTCTTCTTGCCATGTGTTTGAAGAAAAGCTCTTCACCATTCTCATACCTGCTCGGTTAGCTTAGCTTAGCATACATTCTTGAAACGGCGATAAATAGCTAGCCAGGCTCTGTACAACAATAACAAAAGCACTGGGGAAAGCTCACAACTTCACACATTATACTATATATTTTCTTTGCATTTCAGGATGTTCTGTGTCTATGACTTCCTGCAACCTCACGCCTCAAGTCAAGACTCCTTAAATAATGTTCCTGAATGGTAGATAACAATACAACTTGTGAATTCAATAGTGTTTTGTGTCTGACTTGAGTGCTCAAGAATGTGAGCCATAACAAATAAATCCACAAAGAACGAAGCACTGTATAAACAAATAACACATGCTAACATCTGGACAAAACCACAGATAAAACCCAGAAAACCCGGATAGATCTGTTCCAGCTTGAGTGAAGACCCACATAATTCATATGGATTTTTGAATTCAAGAACAGGCATGCTTTGTAGGACATTGTCCGAGCAGTGCTGTGTCTCGAGTGCCGCTGTGGGTGCTTTAAAGCGGCGTTGAAAGCCAAAAAAGTGCCAACAGCTGTCGAAAACCTTAAAGTTGCCTGGACTCCAGACAAAAGCAAACATAAACCTACCAAAAAAGAAGTTTGATCCAATCAGTCCAGCTACGATTCACTAAAACAGCAGAGAACATGAGCGCTGGCGATGCCTTGTATCCTGTGCGTTTTTGTGTGTGTGTTTGAGAAAAATGACACACATGTCACTTCCTTCCTTTCCCAAAGTGCTTATGGGGCTTTTGAAACGCAGAGAAAGAAAAGAGGAAAGGGAGGATGAGACGTGAACATGTTGCCATAGCTCTGACTCTGGCGGTTTTGTGTGTCGACACAATACAAACCGCAGACATACAGCATCGCCTTGTTTTTACATTTCTGCTTTTGTGCGGATTAAACAAAGTGGAAACAAGTATCAATAGGTGACCTTTACAGATGTTATTTGGATGGGCTTATCTTATTTTGACCATTTGACCCTGCTTCTAGCCTGAATGCTATGCTAGGCTAACCATGTTGTGATTCTGTAATTATCATACAGGCAACATCAGTCTTCCCATCTCCCTTTAAGTCCACAAGGATTTCTGTTTATTTAAATTTAGGCAGAACACAGAATAGGAAAAATCGTTTATTTTGCCTTCAACGTGGGCAAACTTGTTAGCTAACACAGATACGTAACATTGTTATCAAGTATTAGTCATCACAGTGACGTGCGATGAGGTTTGTGGCTGGTGAGGCACGTATTTACAATTACGAAACCAATGGAATAACTGAAATTTGCCATGCAACTGGCTGCTTCCACAATAACTGGTTATGTTTCATATCTCAAATGAGCATATAATCAGTTATTTGGCCAAAGGAGTATAAAAGTGTGAAAATCAAATATATATTATAGAGCCAATAGTAATATTGAGTTGTTAAATCTTTATATTCTGATATCTTCCATCATTTACCACTTCCTGTCTAGACTTAAGGTCTAGTTTTGAGAATGTTTTAAGCTTAGCTATACAATCTTCCATTTTTTGGTTTCACACAAAGAGAAAATAAATGGGCCGTGGCCGTACAGTTGACTCAGCGTAAAAGAAGAGCGACAGCATGAACCCGTGGCTCACTAGCGCCCTCTTCCATGACGTAGAAGTACTGGCTGCCTCATCTTGTGCTTTTTCAGTGTGGTTTAATGTCAGATCAAGACTAAATGTGTTACACGCGTACATGAAATACATTAACTAGGCTGTGAAAAATTAGGACATATGATAAATAGCTTGTACAACCATTATATTGGTGACATACAAAGAGTTAGCCACAGGCAAGTGCCAAGGACACGAGCCTAACCCAGTTTGAGAGACATGGCGCAATTCGAGGTGAGGCTCAGCTCGCTGCTGCCTCGCCTCTGTCCCTGTATTTACACAGGAAATACGTAAATTCAGCGATTTTGACGATAAAAACGATCGAAATGACTGGAATCATACTGAAATTACATTTACATCACAGACCAATAGACAAATAGTGTAATTTGTTTTATCAGCAGCATAATTTATTTTATTGTCATCACTTTTCAGGATGACACCGTCACCTGCCTAAGTTGTCATAGCTGCTTAATGTTCCAATCTGTTCACTAAACTAGTGTTACGTCTGGTTGCATCTGGTAGCAAGATGGTAAGAAGCGAAAAAAAAAAATAAACTAAGCTAGTATGATGATGGTAAAAAGCTACTTTTAACTACAAAAAAGTGTTTCTACATCATACTTACGTTATTTCAAAGTAGTATAATATACTGATTAATGCAGCTTTGTGAGAATTTGTTTCATCAAGGAAATAGGTTTGGTTTCAGAAAATGAGATGACTACGTTAAAATGTATTTGCATAATATAAATGTTGTATAAACCTTGGTATAAAACAGATTGGCAAGACAGAGATGGAAGAATCTGCGGCGGTGCATTTACAGTTTATGAAAGTCAAGATATGCCTCATACGATGCTACTGTGAATGTGGTAATGTGAATAAGTCCAGAGTGAACACATCATTTTCGTGATTTGCTGACTATCACTAGGGAGCTCACCAGTCAAGTTGGGAAAGAGTGATGCATTTCCTTCCTAACAGGAAAGCATGTGTGGGAGCAAACTGCAAGATTGGCTCACATACAAACAGTACATGCACACACCAGAGACATTAAGAAGGAGAGACAAACTCCTTAAAGAATCCTGTCTATAAATCTTACGCTCACACAGAGGCTGTTTGACACATGTTCCACTCCTTCGCCAAAAAAAGCGAATGATTGCCTTACAAGTCATGGCAATTGTGTTGCTGCGGTGTCACAAGGATGCGTGGTGGCAGGTAGTATTATTTTCCTTGGCTGACTGTATCATAATATGAATTTTAAATGATCTGGTTGGACGATTTGTTGGTAACATCACAGCACTACGGACTGAGCAGTGAAGAAACCATTGTGAACGTGTAGTAAAAGTATAATCAGTTGAAAAATAATGGTTTTAAAAGTTATTTTAGGGTTCTGATCATATTTATACTGTGGTTCTGTCATGATAAATGTTGAAATTTACATCCACACCACATCCATCTGCCATCTTACCAGCTACAGAGTTGGGGCGAGGCATGAGGTAGAGCGGAATGGAGTGGGTGGAGCCGGACGAATGGGCGGGGCCAGAGCATCGGCCGGGGTGGAGCTTGTTGAGGCTGTAAGTGGAGGCAGTCATGTTCTCCTCCATCCTGTACATGAAGCCTTCGTTAGCATTCCCCGTCGCCACCATAGAAGAAGACGAGGTGGAGGCCACCACAGGCCGGCCCCCCTGCTGCCACAAGTTGAGGCTGCTGCCACGGTAACAGTCGCCGGGGTACTTGGAGGAGCTGTCGTCCCTCTCTACGGCTGAGTCGGCAGAATAGCTCGTTAACGTGGCTAGAAAGAAAGAGGGAGGAGGGAGGAGGGGGGAGGACGTGAAATGTTAACGATTTAGTGATTTAAAGGGGGGGGGGGGGGGGGGGGGGGGTTTGAGGTCACTGCATCGACAGTGTCTCACCTATGATTCCGCTGTCTCTGCTCTCCAGGGTCGAGGTGGGGGAGGTGACAGAGGCGTGGTTGGAGGAAGCGTGCATGTTGTTATTGTTGCCCTCCCCGCCAGCTGGTTGCTGCAGTGTGGAGCAGGGGGAGGTGTTGCTACTGGCGAGACTGGAGGAGGGAGAGATCCTCTGTGGGAAAGACAAGAGACAGAGAGAAAGTCTACGGTGTAGTTATAATGCGTCAAACATTAATCAACCACTGCATTTAACAGATCAATGCTTGTCATTTTATTTTGTGATATGTCACATCAAATACACAATAAACCATTTAAACAAAGACAGACTACTTCTTTCTTACATTGTCAACATAGACTGTATATAAATATGGACAATGCCTCCCCACTTCCTTGTACTGGCCAAACGGATGCTATTTTCCCGGGGATACGAGTGGAACTATCTTGCGACTTTGAAGTCTAATTAATACTACGCTCTGCTCTACCTCCTACAAGTTACAAAGAAATGTTTGATTATTCACTGAACTTCGCATTGCAACTGGTAGTCACCTTTATATTAGAGCCCGACCGATATATCGGCCGGCCGATATTATCGGCCGATATTAGGCATTTTCAAAACTATCGGTATCGGCATTTATAATGGCCGATAAATTAATATTTCAAAAATAAAATAAAAACGAAACACACTTCAACCATGTCATGAGTGTTGGCGTTGTATAGTTTAGTTTGTCCACCAGAGGGCACTCTACACCGTCCCTGTTGGCAACACTCGTGTATAACTCGTGCTGATCCAGCCAGAGTCGGCACAGAGAGAACCAATTATCCGCGAGTAAGATCATCGGTGAAGTGTGTTCATGGTGAGTTGGTCACGAGACATACATTGCTTGAATAACAATTAAAAGAACATCCCCATCAGTTCTCTTAACTCAAATAAGCATGACAAAATTCTTGACTATCATGTCCAGTTTTGCTGCTGTTAAATAAGCCGAGAGCGAAGCGGAATTAGCTAATTACGTTACGTTGTTACAGTGTAGTTGACTGACTGTCCTTTTAACTTTTGACAATGTGACTGAAGTATTTCTTTAATAGCGTGACAGTTATAGCAATGAGACGTATCATCTCTCCTTGGCCTGTTATATTGAAAATGTATGTTTTACAATTTGCAGTATGACGTTATCCATTGCTAAATTATGGCTCATCATAGACTAGCTAAACACAAAGCTAGCTAATGCCACTATCAGTGGAAGACCGCTAACGTTAACATTAATGAGCTTGGAAACCACAACGAACTTATTCTGCCTAAATAAAGTACTGTAATAATTACTGTATTTATAACTAGCATATCCCTAGTTACAGTCCCTGCATTGTAAAATGTAATTTAGACTTGCGAGGAGTGAACATTTAGACATAGAGAAAAAGTATCAAACGTAGCTTGTGCAGCTTTTCTTTTACACGTGTGTGAAATCCAGTGACACCAAGTGTGCGTTGCAGACTGTCGTTCAGCCGCAGCATTAACGAGTCACATAATGGATTTAGATCGCTAAATAGTAGGTTTTAGAAGGCAGGCAGCAACTGATGATTGAAAATGGTTTGATGTAGCTTGATGGAAAGAATTTAAAAAGTGCAGGTAAAGGGATGCATTATCATATTATTTTAGTTAAAACTCATAAATAACTACAAATAGCTAATGTAAGGGAAATCTGTTAATGTTTTGTTGCGCGTTTCTGAAAAAAAAAAATATCGGCGATATATCGGAATATCGGTTTTTAAAACCAACAAATATTTGTATCGGTATCGGCCTTCAAAATCCTTTATCGGTCGGGCTCTACTTTATATCACATTGTGTTTCTATAGCGTCATTCATTAACACACTGGATTAGATGTTACAATCCCTTGTGCCAAGATCCCAGGCAAAACACATTTAGAGGCCCTGTCCAACTGAGAAACCCTAACAAACCTACGGTCATGAGATATGACGATTAACCTACAATCTAAATGAACTAATTAAATGCTGCTGGCTTGTAGGCCCACAGAGGAGGAGAGGATAATTCAACCCTTGTGAAATATAAGCTAACCAAATGCTGCTGGCTTGTATGGCCCACAGAGCAGCACACAGTTCAAACCTTGTGAAATATAAGCTAACCCAATGCTGCAGGCTTGTATGGCCCGCTCAGCAGCTAACCAAACAAAGAAATATCGCTACCAACCAACATGAAGACATCAGATACCTGGCCTAGTCAAATAACTAACTAAAACGAAACTTATCCAAACAACTGAAACTTGGACGTGCAGCAACGTTATATTAACTACCTTAAACGACAGAAACCATCCTTGAAAAAGTCCCATCCACTAACATGTAGGAGGTTGAGCTTGTGACCTGTACTGCAGCCAGACACCAGGGGGAGCTCTACTTGCTTTTGCTTCACTTTTGAGGAGCTCTTCCGTCCATCTTTATACTGTCTATGGTTGTTAAAGGTAACTTGTTTAATCAGATACTGACACACAATTTTTAAGGAACTGGGTACCCTCATGAATAGTTGACAGATTTAGTTACTAATTTAAATATCCTATACATACTACTGCATATTTAATATATATCCACCCATCGGTTATTGTTAACGGCTTATCCTGTAGGGTTATAGGGGCTAGAGCCTAATCCAGCTGGCACTGGGCGAGAGGCAAGGCATGGACACAACACACAACAGCTAATGTAGCTTGTGTCTGGACCAAACAGATGAAGATAAAAATGAGAGGAGCCTTCCAAATGTGGCCTCTTGACCTAGTCTTTTTATTTCCTTTCCTCATTTCCATTTCTCAACTCACACACTGTTTCAACAGGAGGACAACAACTAGAGCCAGTGGTCTGGAAAGAAACTAGGTCCACAGACGATATCCCGGCACTGGCAAACGTTCAACATCCAGCTTGTTTGGTGCATCGCGGCTATAACATGCATGTCTTTGGACTGAGCAAGGAAGCCGGATTTAATAGGTGAGCCTCTGGAGACTTAGAGTTGATTACCTGTCCGTCATCCTGGACGTGGTAAGGGGAGCCTGGCTCTCCACTGATGACCTTATCCCCCAGCAGGAAGCCCAGCCTGGTCATGAGAGCATCAGCCGCCTCGTCCACTGAGGGGGGCGGCCCCAGCTCCTCCTCACCTGGAGAGAGAAAGCGAAGAAGTTCTTTTTAAACTGTTATGTGATGAATGTCAAGTCAAGTAATTGCAGATGACATCACGTCAAGTGACGCTTTACAACAATGAAATCTATGTTCTTGACCTGATTACAGACAGCCCATGTGCTACATACTGTGTGCTGCAGATATGTATAGCCTGTATGAAAACAGGCAGCAAATCAGCACCATCAATAGCATTTAATAGTACTCCACAACGTGGAAGCCTTCTCCGTGTGCTGCAGCTAATGGTCTAATAACTTTGACAATGAAATTCACCAACAAATTGTTTATTTGCAGCCTCCTTCCACAGGCCACAGGGCGTTTTAGTGACGTTGTTAACTGACTGCTGTTGATAGGATTTGGACCGTTCTTCTGCTACTGTTAGCGGATGTCTTTTCAGATGCATTGCAGTAGTACTTTTGCTGTATTTCAGACTGACATGTCATGGTAATATGGGCTTCATCTTCAGTGAAGTATTTCCATACAATTGATGAACCGCTGCTAGCTTGCTGCAAGTCGACAAACTGACTAGTCAACTAGTCTGTACAACCCCTAGTATGGGGTGTAGCTGCTGTCCAGTCTACAGGCACGAGAGTGATATTAATCTTCTTGATAATCTTGTTGCTGTAATATTGTCCAGGAAAAGTCTTGCTGTCAAATTACAACATCAAATACAAATGAAGTTGTTGCAAAGATGCTGGCAAAGACAACACATGCTGACAACCGGAATGACCCAGAAAGAAAAACCACCCAACGTTTACTGTCCTCTTATTAGTGGACCACAGAGATTGGCTACAAGATTGAAGCCACTCCCATCTACGCTGTTGCCCCGGTGACACGGGGCCTCACCTATTTACACCAGTCAGGTTTAAAGAAATTTATTATTAATCGGTCCAATTAGAAGAGAGAACTTAAAACACAAAAAGAATTAAGTCACACAAAGCCAGCTGGGGAGAATGTGTGCACACGTGTGAAAAAAAAAGTGATTGATCTCCATGTTAATGTATTCAGTGCCGTGACCTAAATATGCCATGAGGCCTGTATATACTGCACACACACACAGACACACACACACACACACACACACACACACAAGAATGTGAGCCACAGCATGAAAGCTCATACTCTGTCTCTGTGACAGTCTGTAATTACAGCTATAAATTGCTGACTGTTGGACAAAATACTAGAAAAGCGGCATCGCAGACACTCACACACGCACGCGCTCTGAAAATAAAACCAATCAAACACAAAGCAAAGTGTGTGTGTGCGCGTATGTGTGTGTGTGTGTGCTTGTGTGGTGTGTGTGTGTGTGTGGTCAGTCAATAACAGGGTGAGTGAGTCGTTTTTAGACGAAGAAAAATAAAATGGAAAGATGAGATACACAGCGCGCAGACTTTTCCGTTTCTGTCTCGTTAACTTTTCTAGCCTCTGATTCCTCCTTCTCCTTTTCTTTCATTCCTCTCTCATCTCCATCTGTTCTTATTTTCATTTTTCTCCTTGAGTTTTTCCCTTTCTTTCTTTCTTTCTTTCTTTCTGTCTTAATTAGTTGCATTCTTCTTCTCTTTCTCTTTCACTTCTTTATTACTTTGTCGGTTTCTTGCCTTACTTCTTGTCCCCATGTCTGTCTTTGTCCTTTTGTTTTCCTTCCTTCTCTTTTTGATCCATCTTCCTTCTACCCTCCTTCCTAATCCGTTTTTCCTCATTTCTTTCTTCCTTTCCCCTACATTTTGTCTTTTCAATTCCTTCTGCCCCTTTTCCTCATTTCCTGCTTCTGTATTTGTATCTTCCTTCCATCCTTGTCTTCATCTCTTCTCCATGTGGATTCCTTCCTTCCCACTTTCTTTCTTCGTGGCTCAGCTAAGCTCTCACACAGAAAATCGTTAGACCTGGATGAGCGAGGACTCCCGTTAGCTTCAGCCGAAGAGTTGGAAGTCGCGTTGGACGGCATCCGACTCTTCTGTAACTTTCCAGACCTGACAGTGTGACATTCACACCCACACTCACTTCCACACAGTGATTGGTTTTGGCTGTGTGGAGGTGAGAATGCAAGCAGGGTATGAACTTCTCTCTCTTCGGCTTTCATCACAAAGCCATACCACGTAGTTCTCGTTAGTGGCTTTAGCTAATAGAAGTTCACACTGGTGCATTTTTAATCTCAATCTAACCACAACTAATCTTAATCCAAAAGATAAAAAGACAGGAAATTGGTTTAGAGTTATGAATCTGTTCTAATTATTCACATGGCCCTATAAAAAGGCCACGATTTTTAAACATGTGATGACTCCAACCCCTGTTGGTACACATAACGCCTTCCACAATATCAAATCCTATTCAGGTACCGTCACGGTCCTTTAAATAAGCCGATCATTCACTTTGACGATCAGTTTGAGAAGAAACTGCTTTTGCTAGTTCATCTAATCCTGCTTGACGTCTTGTGAAGACACTGGCCAGTCATCTGCAGACATCGCTACAATCTTCCATCGACTCCCGTAGTTATAGTTTCATCTCTCATACCCAAGAAAACAAAAACTTAAAAATGCAAAGACAGAGTTGTTCTGTTTGCACCCAATTTCAGGATATCATGGTAAAGGCCCAGACTAGCTGTTCGCTGACCTAGTAAGACCAGACTCCTCTCATAGATGTGACTGACAAAGCCGGTGCACAGAGACTGTGAAACTGCTCATGTCATGCCAGCAAAATTTTGAACGATTCAAATAATTGTATAAAACCCATCTTAAAAGGGTCAAATAAACCAAATTTATCCAGGATATTCGTTGCTGGGATGCCGACATGCTGTAAAATTGACAGATTTTAAGTCCAGTTTTCTTGGCACAAAGCAACACCTGAGATTGGGCCTAAATGCATTTTCTCATCCATTTCTCTCATTAGCTCCAACTCCTGCATTAGCTGCTTGGATGCAGTTGCCATTGTTTGAAGTTAACAAAGGGAACTCAGCACAGTTATCAAGGCGCAGACTAGTGTTTTAGTGGGGCATCGACAAAACGATGCCAGCGCATGAGCGTAAATGTTTATAACAGCGTAGGGCACTTGCATATGCAAAAACGTAGGCTCTGTGTAGATCTGATGCAGAGGTGTGGTAGTGATGTTTGCACTGTGTGTATTCAAGAAGCAGGCATGGGCTCTAACAAGATGTATTATGGGAAATGTACGTCAAAAGCTTGTTTTTTAAGCATCAGTCAAACCCAAAAAGTCAGAAAGACTGTTTCTTTAATGTGTCTAATACTTTATGAAAGTGCAATGCTAAAATGCTAAGAACTTTTGCAGAAGTTGATGCACAGTTGCTTAGACAGTGGGCAGAGAACCCAGAGAAGGACTTCTGAACTCACATGTTCATTTATTTCCCCTGGACACACTGGAAAAGCTACACTTCTCTCACCTTCATCCTCGCTTCTTCCTCCTCTCTCCACTCCCTCAACGGGACGGTCCACCCATTCCCGACACAACTCCGAACTCTCCTCGTGCGGCCGACAACAGCACGCGTACAGCAGCAGGCACCGCAGGAGGGACGAGGCGTGGCCGGCGACCCCCACGGCCACGACACCTCTGCCGCAAACGCACCCGTCCGCCAGCCTCCACGGGTGACGGACGGAGGACCGGCTCGGGCGGCACCACTTGGTTCGGGAGCGGGCGCACGCTTTCAAAATAGCCGCCATGCAGTCCATGGCTGGCTCGCGGCGGGGGGTTGGGGGTGGGGGGGGCTGATTGGTTCAGAGCGTTTCCATATAGGGGCCAACGTAAACAGAGCCAAATGCAGTCGCGCTTTTCGTCCTCTCCATTAAGTTTTCTCGGCGAAAATGGGATTACATCCGTGTTCTGTCTTCTCCTCTTTGCTCCTGAGCTCCTCCTTCTCCAGAGTGCACAAAGGAGAAAGGGAGAGAAAGGCAATGAGGGTAGGAAAGAAAAGATAAGGAGACGAAGAAACTCTCCAGGAAAATAAAAAAAGGCACTAAAGGCACTTCATCTTCTGAGGCACAATGACTGCAGTATAGTAAAACATGCACACACAGTGATAGCAGCCTCACATGGTCCTGGAGAAGATTCTTTGCTAGATTTCAGGTGAAAAGGTGAAACAAGAGAGACATCAGCAGAGCTTGACCGCAACTCACAGCCGACCTGGAAGGTTTCCACTGGTTATTGTCCCTTTTTAGACGGAGAACTGCAAAGTTTTTCATTCACAGGTAGAGCACAAGCAAAGAGAGAGAAGGACAACTTCAGCATTCAGTGGAAAAAAAGCAAAAAAAGCAATCTTCTTCTACCAGATGAAATCCTCGCCGGTGAGATACACAACGGGTAAAGTTTCCAAGTGTTCAAAGAACCTTTCTTTCACCAGCGGAGCCTCCATATCTGGTCTGTAAGACGACCTCCCTCGTCTGACTGCACCGCAAATCAAAACCTCCCCTCCTCCAACCCGAGAAAAAAAAAAGAAAGAAGAAAAACACACACACTCAGGACGAGAAAGGAGAGGACTGCAGGAGGAGCCGAAGCAAGAAGAGAGTAATCTGTTACACGTCGAGAGTCGCAAAGGAAAGTTCGAAAGGACGGTTCAGTTCCTTCAAACGGAAAATAGAATCAGTGAAGTTCAGCCGAGCAAAGAAATTCACGTGAAAATTCCTTTTCCAAGAAGACAAGAGCATCTGACCGCAAGTTACAGAGAAGATGAAAGGTTGTAATCCACTTAAAATGTAAAAAAAATGTTTAGAGAAAAGTACTTAAAAAGAGATCGGCTTAATCAAACATCACTTAAATCATGTTTAGCTGAAAAAAAGAATTTTTTATCCTGATTGCTTTACCAAAACTATTTACGTGCAACCTAAAGTATGTACAATAACTAAAAAGTAACTGAACATTACAGCACCCTGCCTTTGGTTAATGTTCAGGTAGTTAGACTTAGACAAACTTTATTCGTCCACAAGGGAAACTGCTTGGTCACAGTAGCTCAGTTGCACATAAAAAAAAAAAAATAAAAAAAAAAAACCAAAAATAGGTGAAGCTAGTAAAAAAAATAAAAAAAAATAAAAATATTTAATAAAATAAAAATATAAGTAAAAATCTGGTCAAATAAAATAAAATAATAAAAGCAAAAAAAATGTCTAGGAAAAATTCTACAAAATTCAACTAGTTCAAGAAAAAAAACATCTCTTATTTACAGTCCATAGCAATTGTAAATGAAAGGAATTTGTTTCAAGCTGAAAACTGATACTGAAATCAATATTTAGAGCAGAATTTCCTTGGCTTTACGGAGCTTTACTATTTACAAATCTTGGGTTTTTCAGCCATCCATCTCAGACACATCTGAAACCAAAGAACAACAAGAACCTATTTCTCCTATTTTCGTCAAAACTCTGTTTATGACAAAAAAAAAAATAAAAGCTTTAAAAATCCACTGTACCTAACCGAACGTGGAACAGCTGGTTAACACAGCGGAGTATTTAGCAGCTAAAAAGCTGAATGTTTTCCTCTGGAGTTGGCAGAGACCAAAAAGAGAGCTAAAAGAGACTGTGTGATACTGTACGTCAAAGTTGTTGCCCTAAGTGACAAAAAGAGTTGACTTCTGATTGGCTGTAGAACTATCAAGTCGTGTGCTGAGGTATTTTTCATCATGGCGTGTTGCCAGACTCAGCAAAGAGAGTCACAAGAGTCAAAAGCTTTTAGCAGAAGTTAGCTATCTGTCAAGTAAGAACAATTTAGTTAAAAAAATATTTGTAAGCACAGATTTTAGTGGATTTTTTTGTAATATTTTACCATTTCACAAGAGTTAAGCTTTGCTACATACTCCGCAAGAAGCGAGAAAGTTGTTCTGAGCAAGAACAAGAAACTTCACGAGAAACTCAAGTGCCAAACTCCAGGGAAGCCCTCATAGGCCCCTCCCACTACAGCAAACGTCACGCACGCTAAGCATTGGGGACTTTTCTTATTATTTTCGGATGTCGGCCAGTCGTTTCGACGACCGTGCCTGTCGAATCACGCCGTTCATTCAGCATGCACCCACACACGGCATGCCGATCTCCACCCAGGAGAGAGTAGCGGTCACGCTGTGAAAATTAGCATCTGGGTGCTCAGAGAGTAGCCGCTAGCATTTCCGCTTTTCCACGCTAACCACGCCCACTTCCAATTTTCCGACCAATCTCAGAATGGTTGTCGGACACCACACGAGAAAAAAGTTCTGCCCGGAAGCTGCGAGAACTCCCAAACGAGGGCTGCGAGAAGAAATTTGTACGTACCAAGCGTTAGCCTTCGCTTGGTCAGCGCATGTGCTTTAGCTGTCTACTTGGCTGAACAAAAAGTGAAGTTTCTACGACACAAACCTTTTTAACACAGTATCAGTGTCACTAAAGTTGACAACGAACAGCCAGAAGGAGGAGGATATGAACGAAGAGGACAAGGAGTTGCTTTGGTAAGCAGGGAGGGAGGCTGGTTTGTGTATGTGGACATGGTGTACTGATTTTAAGCCGCCGTGGCCCGCAATAAGGTTTCTGTTGACAGAAAGAGAAACACAGAAAGAGCGAGAGAGGCTCCATGTGGTAATGTTTAGGAGAAGTGTGCCCAATCAACTCTGAGGAGAAAGAAGAGGAGCAGCAGGAGGAGGAGGAGGAGGAGGAGAAAAGAGAGGACAGGAGAGGAGAGGTTGACGGAGGGTGGGGGAGGGGGTGCTAGATTTCTGTGTTTTCCTCTCTCGCCAACGCGCATGGGGCGATCAAATGCAGGGTCAAACACTACCAGGCGCAGAGTAACAGGTCACAGCTGTGTGTTTGTTTGAGGGAGAGGGAGAAAACACGGCGGCTGGGGAGTTTTAAACGGCTTCTCTGCTTTGGCCTCCTCCGATTGCGCATTTTGCCGCGTACGCAAAAGTAATGTGCCGACCGTCTTCAAGAGTTCAAGAGTTGACCTGCGGCGTTCGCGGCCTTGCGAGTGGAAATGTTCGGGTCACGCGATGTGGACTGGCTTAGTGGAACGGTAAGTTAACATAATGGAATTTAGTCTCATGGAGTTTCCTTAGTAATTTTATTATACATCCGAGGAAAATGTTGACTCGTCATTTTATGATGCGCTGGCATTGCCTCCTGAACTGTTGACGCCGACGGTTCTTCTCTCAACTCAAGGCTAATGTTACCACGCCAAGGCCAAACACTTTGTGTACACAACTTCCCGTGTCATAAACACAAACTTCCATTTGAAAGCAGGAATAATTAAACCTCCATTTGGAAGCGGACCAAGAACCTTGTTTTCAAACCATCTGAATCTGCCTGTTTACATCAGAGTGTGACAGTTTACACAAAATGCTGAACCAACACAAACCCCCCGAGCTCCCTTTAAGCCCGCGATTTCACAGTCAAACAGCAGCGTTTGATTCAAACATTACTGGTCACGAGTGACGTCACAGCCTAGCACTCAACACATGGCGAACAGGCATCGATCAGCCACAACATTAAAACCGCTGACAGGAGAAGTAAATAACGTTGACCATGTTGTGACAATACATAGTTGTGCTGGGAAACTTTTGGACCTGGCATTCATCCGTGTGGATGTTACTTAGACATGTACCACCCACCTAGACCAGACCAGACCAGACCAGACACCACCACCCCCATAGCAACGACAAACCCCCAGCAGGATGCAACCACAAAAACGGTTTAGGAACAAGTCTTTCCAAATTCACTAGACCCCAAACTGATCAAGTATCTGTGGGATGATCCACAGAAAGGACCCAAAGGCCAGCCACTAACCCACCACAGGACACCCTCAGAAGACCCATGTCCATTCTCTGATGAGTCACAACTGTTTTGGAGGCACAAGAGAGACCTACACGATGTTAGGATGGTGGTCATAATGTTATGCCCTGATTGGTGTTATCTTGAGGTTGGTCTGATTTCGGCCTCATCATGTGATCAGATCACCTGGACACCAGATAGATAGATAGACCTACCTGCTCTCTTGGCCAGGCGAAGGTTAAGAAGGGGAGAGGAGGGAAGTGAACGAGTGAATCCCTCCATCATCCTAACGTCTGATCCGTCTGACTCTATGCTGCTGCCACCTGTTGGAAAAGCGAAAGAAATTCAAGACTGCATTTTAGCAGCCAGACTAGAAACACACCTCGAGAGCCAACACCAAATTACAGGGTACACAACATAAAACATGGAGGTGCCGACCGCTGTTGTTGTTGTTTTTGCGACCTTTGCCGCCCAGCAGCATCTTCAGGCTGTTCCGGAACATGGTTGCTCACGACGACGGGTCCGCACCCTCGTCCGCACACTTCCTGTCAGGGAGAAAGAGAGAGAGAAAGGGAGAAAGAGAAAGTTAAAATTCCCTTTTTTTGGAGCCGACTCGTGACGCCAGTTGTGTTTCTTAATAGAAAATTTGCATTTAGTCATTTGCAATCATTGGGCATTTGCTTCGCAGAGAATGTCTCCGACTGAACCCGACGTGCTATAAGACTGATAACAACAGAGCCCCAGAGCATTTTTAGAGACCAACTCTGTAGCTTTGGTATCAGAGACAGATTGTTGTTGGGTTACCGCCACGAGTCACTGGTCCTTTAAATGATGTAGTGCCAGGCATTCGCATTAGTTACACGTGTTCATTGAATCACCTGGACTGAGTTTTATGTCAGCGCTAAAGGTTAATTTGTGTTTCGTTTTCGCGGGGTTGCTGGAGCCTATCCCAGCTGTCATTGGGCGAGACAGGTCTCCAGTCTATCACAGGGCTAACACACAGAGAAACAAACAACCATTCACACTCACACCTGCGGCCAATTTAGAATCACCAATGAACCTAACGAGCATGTCTTTGTGCGGTTTTGGGCGGTGGGAGGAAGACGGAGTACCTGGAGAGAACCCACGCAGACACACAGACACTTGGATTCGAACTCAGAACCTTCTTGCTGTGAGGCATCAGTGCTAACCACCACGCCACTGTGCCGCCCCTAATGCTAAACTAATGCTAATCTAAAGCAAAAACAACTTGTATGAAATAATGCACGCCCATTAGCAGCTGACAACATCCATTTATTACTGTTATTCTATCACTAGACCGTTTTAAAGGCCTCCTTAAAGAGCACAGGTTTATGAGACACATTTGCACCCTAGAGCTGTAGCACACCGTCTGGACTTGTTATCTCCTTAAATTATTAGCACTTTAACCTCCTCGGCTGGACTACTACGTTTCATATAAGCTGCTCTGCAAAAAAAAAAAAAAAAAAAGAAGCATGGCTTACATACAGTTCTGGGATAGAACTCAAAAGCACAAATTAATAACATTCAACAAAATTTACAGGAAAATCATTTTGTGTGAAACGAACAAGCTTGCTAACTGACAGCCGACATCGCTCGAGAGCTCGGTTCACACCGCTGACAGGAGAAGTGAATAACATTGACCATCTTGTGACAATTCAGCGTTCTGATGGGAAACTTTTGGACCTGGCATTTGTTTGTGTGGATGCAATGGCACTACTTGATGGCAGCAGCCATCCCCAGCAGGATGAACCACAAAGACAGTTTAGGAACAAATCAAAAAAAACATGAAGAACAGCACAAGGTGTTGACCTGGCGTCCAAATTCACTAGATCCCAAACTGATCAAGTATCTGTTGGATGATCCACAGAGGCCCCTCCTCCTCAACCCATAGGACCCAAAGGCCTCCCACTAACAACACCCTCAGAAGGCCCATGTCCATTCTCTGATGAGTCACAACTGTTTTGGAGGTACAAGGGAGACCTATACAATATTAGGAAGGTGGTCATAATGTTATGCCTGATTGGTGTACACTTCTGCAATGAATTTACATACCCTACATGAGTGGCCATTCTTTAATGAAACTGCTAAAACTCTGCGACTGGATCTTCGAGGCTCATGTCAGAGTCGGGGATAATAAATCTTGAACAACAGTTGCTTTTACTGAAATCACTGCGTCGCAGATAAGAGACGGAGGGTGAGTTTTCTGTGCTCGTGGACTAGGAAATGCATTTCAGACCAATCCCAGCTGTTTGTTTTCTGGGGAGGCGCACGTCGGGCCCCAGCAAACATCCGACACAGAAGCGCAAGTCAGTATTCACACCTAATTTTAGTCCAGCTCTACCTGGATGCAGGAATCATCCACGTTCAATTTCTATCCCTAGTTTGTGTTTGTATGAGCACGCTTGTAGAGTCTTCCGCAGGTGAATAGCTGACTCTGCAAAACACTTAATTAGCCCAACTGGCACAATAATTAATACTCTCACAATTTCCCTTCCCCCTGTCTTTCTTTCTTTCTTCCTTTCTTTTTTCTTAACTACAGTGTGACTTTGGAACACACCCACACTGCTGGCTGGTAATGCTGTTGCCAGGCAACCGACTGCTGTTGCTAAGCGATCCACTAATGAGAACGTTCACCTGATGCCGTGCGCTGTGCAGAGAACGGCAGGGTCTCACACGTGGGTCGCTGTGACGGCGGAAGTTGATTTTAAATTAAGAACAGAGGCAACTCTCACGAGGCTTCAAACACTTAAAAGCAACTTGAAAGCAAGATAAAAGGAACTTGCGTGAGTGCGAGAGTAAGAATGGAAAAGTATACAAGATGTATGCAGAAATTATAATCTGTTGGGTTTTCTGTTCTATAGCTGGTCAAGTTAAGATAAAATAAGATAATCCTTTAATTTATCCCACAGTGATAATGCAGTTGCCTCACACATACTACAGGTGATTTGAATTTGAGAGAAGACATGTTTGTTTGTGTGTGTGTGTGTGTGCGTGCGTGGGTGAGAGAAAGAGAGAGAGAGAGAGAGAGAGAGAAAATGAAATGATCAGAGAAGGAGCAGGGAACAGATGGCAGATTAAAATAGTACAGACATCACTTCCTAGTTTCTCATTCACACGAGGTTGCGTCACGCACACACACTCTAAATTCCAGCTAATAAAGTTTCCCTTAAAAGATCAAGGCGGTGAGTTGGACACACTCAGATGCGACGCACGTCCGCAGCGTTTGAAAGGACATGTGAACGGTCGAGGCCGGCTCAGAACGCACTCCAGGTGTTCACGTTTCAAGCAGCGCCGAGGAAAACCGCTGACCTCTGGCGCTCCCTGTCGACCGTGAGGGATCACAGGAGCAGCGCGGTTCTTGCACTTTTTGCTACCGCCTCCCTGGGGGATGTTTTCGTGTCCAAGTAACGTTGTAATTTAATTAAACTTGATCCGACCACTCATGCTTGTCAGCAACAAAGCAAACTGATTGGTGTCCCGGTCCCTGTCATGGCTTTTGCTATTTCATTCATACTCATATCACCGTATCACGTGTAAAGACATTTGATCTTTGTTATATGCATTAAAATATTAAATAATATTGTGACCACCTTTCCTTCACTTGTAAATTGTTGATCCAATGTCTACAGCATGTCTTTGTGCACTGCTGTCCTCATATTGTATCGTTTCTGCTTCTCTTGCACTAACATGCATGGACACACGCGCACGCATACACACATTAAATATGCAGGTACATATTTTCTTGCACAAACATGCATGGACACACGCGCACACATACACATATTAAATATGCAGGTACAGATTTTCTTGCACAAACATCCATGGACACACGCGCACACATATACACATTAAATATGCAGGGACATATTTTCTTGCACAAACATGCATGGACACACACGTACACACACGCGCATTAAAAATGCAGGTACGTGATGGATGAGGCAGCCTCGCAGCGGACCATCGTTACAATGTGCAGAACGTGGCAGCGAGATGCACCGCATGTTCCGTATTTTCCCTATTGTTCGCTACGTTCCTCTCGGGGGGTGCCTTTTGTGTGCCTTTTCCACACCAGAGTGGATCAGGTGCTCTGAAAACTCTACTGCCAGGTGCAGCGTGAGCAAGAGAGCTGTGACTCCGCAAGGGTGAACCCACGCCGAGGTGTCCTTTGAGGTGCTTGTGTGTGTGCAGTCCAGATAAGCCACTGTCAGTCACCGCTTCATGTTTGCATTTAAACTAATTACTGAAAAAAAACACGAAGTGAAGGAACCAGTTCAGCAGAACAAATATTTATTCCTCGTGCAGAATGTAGTGGTAACCCGAGGAGCTGTAACCCGCAGCAGTTTGCATGCTATACCCTGGGAGTAAATGTTTTCTGATTCCTTAGATATGACGCGCGCACGGAGGCGGCCGGCTCGTCCTTGCGTGGGTGCGTAATGTGTGTCAGTGTGCTAATCCTTGACGGTAAGCAAGGAAGAATGATGGGATTGAATGTAAGGCTGCATCCCACACGCACAAACACACACCCCTGCAGACACGCATGGCCGAGCTGCAGAGCATATATTAATGTGACAGCTAATGTGTCTGGGAAGAGGAAGATGTTGGCTTTGTATGTAAATGCACTGAAGACAAATTAGACAATGGCTGGGGAAATAGAGCAAGAGTCCTTTTGTTTCTGGCTGAGAGAGACAAAAAGAGACAGATGATATATTGACCTATACTAATGAACCGAAACAATAACATTAAATAAGATATATGGCTTTAGGACTATATAAAAATGCTAAAAAACTTGGAGGGGCAGCAGAAAGATGTTTAGAACATAGCCTGTTTATAATATGGACTACGCGTTGCCACTTCCTTGCTTCGGCCAAACTGACGCTATTTTCAAATAACTAACTTGAACGAAAAAAATATTTATATCTGACGTGTATTTTGGTGTTTTAGTTTGACTCATGTCCCATCCACTAACATGGAGGGGGTGGAGCTTATGACCTATACTGCAGCAAGCCACCAGGGGGAGCTCTACTCGCTTTGGCTTCACTACTGGGTATCAGTTCCGTCGTCTATCTTTATACTGTTTATGGTTTAGACGCTATAAACTACAAATGCTTTTATGGCTAACATGCTGGCAAACAACTGTTCATTAACTCCTCCTGTAAAAGTAATTTGAAATACGTTTTTCACTTGACGAATGTTAAGCCACAAGATAGCTGCTAACTTTGCACGTTTGGTGTTGGGCAATTAATGCAGAGTGGTTTTTAATCAGTTTTTTTTTTTTTCTCTTTAAGGAAAACAACTGGCGGGTCTGTATGTAAAATGACGGCGACAAGAGCGAGGGAACCAAAACAATAAAGCTTAGATCGTAAAAAAACAAAAAAACAAAGCAATGACTTTAAAGCGGCTGTAAAACTCTGTAGAGTTGATGGAAACTGAAGAGTTTAGTGACTGAACTTCTGTAGGGAATGCCTTTCATATTACACACAATCAATTCATCCATTGTTAATATAAAAAGAGCGCCAACTGTAATGCAAAACTACACGCACTGAGGGTTTACCACAGCTTCATTGTAACTTCTTGTTTGGGCTCTGTGTTTGGGCTCATCTTATCTAAAAGAAAATAATGGATGAAACATTTAGTAGTGTCCTGTTAATTTTAAACAATCGCAAGTTGGGTTAAAAGGACTATATTTCATTGATGGTTTCTTCTATACTGAGGCAAACCAACTCAAATTGCTGAGACAGCTCGGATGTGGTTCTCCAATTAATGTCCGTTATTGTATTCCATGCTGAGACTAAAGGACAGAAGAAGAATGCTGGTAATGTCCAATTCTTCCAGCCTGGACTCTACGTGACCACAAACAACCCGGCGAAACACGAAAAACTCAGGAGATGTGGGAAGCGAAGAATCTGAATCTGAGTCACTCAGATCAGTCTGCAGCCAGTAAATGTGACTCAGTGCTGACGTGGTGAGAAGCTCATTCATGTGAGTGTTTGTCTGCGTGAAACAGAGAGAGAGTGAGATAAGTGTGGTGTTTGTAAGTCTCGCTCTCTTTCACACACACACACATGCACACACACACACCATCTGTTGTCAGTTACAGCTTCATCTGACCTCCTCTAACTTTTTTTTCTGCTTTAAACACAAAAACAGAGGGTTTTCATATCCAAACTTAAAAGCAGCATAAAAGACACGCAGAATATAAGAAAAACTGCACAGCTTTCTGTAGATGCTGTAATAAAACCATAGATTGTTTAAATTGGCCTAACCCTTTATAGTCTTTAATAGCTGGTCCAAAAACAACTGCAGTTAAAAGTATGGCAGCCGTGTTGAAACGTCTACCAACGTTAATTAAATTTAGCTAAATTCATGCTAGCACACTTATGGACTAACAAAATGTCCATTTTTAATTCTGACATGTTACAGAACAGATGGACAGTCGGCCAAATACTGACCAACACTGTTTTAAAAAGGGCACATTACTTAATTTGGAATACCAGATAAAATAAAGATCCTAATTTGCAAAATGATTACTTTTACTACCTATAATCCAGTAGTCAGTTATGCTAAATACAAGAAATACTGTATGTCAGTGAAGACAAAGCACATTGTGGCTATTGCGTGGTGGCTCTGATTCTGGACAGAACTAAGGACTTTCAGAGCATCTGTCCGCTTTTGGAAGCTGCGGCACATATTTCTTTTTCTGTACATGTGGCCGTAGCAGCTGAAGGCCAGTAGTTTCCAGGAAAGTGTTCAATCATGAGACCTTCTGGCTTTCCAGGTTGTAAATTTGTCCTGCAATATTACTGCTGCATTTTAAAGCAGCAGGGTTATCGAGTTAGCACTCTGGACTATGAATCCAGTGATCTAAGTTCAAATCTTGGTGGAACCTGACTCTTTTTGATGTGCTCTACACGTCATACTAGTCCAGATTAAGACTATGGACTGGTGCACAGTCAGGTCTTCTACATACCTCGCTTACAGCAACACAAATGGTTTAATATAGGATTGATGGTAGATAATCGCTAACAGAAACTGCCATATTTCTTTGGGATAAGCAGCCTGTCACACCTAACTTCTTCTTTCAAGATGGCAGTAGATGTGGAAGCACATACTATAAGGCAAGCTGCACAAAACAATAATGAATGTACGGTCCTCTAAAGCAACTCACTGACAATGTGCAATCAAACTCTATGCAGCCATGGGCTCTAGGGCTTTCTAAGTTGGAAATGTGTCCTAAAAAACTACTTCTGCATTCAAAGTAGCAGGGCTACCTACTCTATATGAGTCCTTACTGCGGTCAGGATGCTCATTCCTAGCATTATGTTTGCTGTGCCATGCAGAATCCATATAAGCTGATATGCAATCCGTAGGTCTTGGTCCAGTTTTGCAGATTTTTCATCATCAGTAGCCTCGGATACATTTCCGCGTGCTGAGCTGCTGTCATCAAAGCCCTCGAATATCATCGTAAATGCTGCTCTGCGCTAAATCTGACACCCAGGTGCTGCACCATCATGTTGCCGCGAGCGTGAGATAAGCCAAACGGACACCACCACACCACAGGTTTATGCATCATAGCAATGTGACGTAGCGGCCAATAACAATATTGCCATTTATGTAAAAAAAGGTATATTTCTTTGATATGTCCAAAAGGGAGAATAGGAGAAGACTTATAGTTTGAATGAGATACAAGACCAAGTGAAGTAAAAACGGATGAATTTCACGAGAACAACGGAAAATACCTCAAGGACTGGAATGATTTTGGTGAGCCGCATTTTTGCTGACGTTAGCGTTTAGCATCCCTATGTTATGGTGACTCACGTAGCTGCCATCTGTGTATTCTTGATACGTTGTTGAAGGTTTCCCAACTAAAATCTGCTGCACTTACAACAGTATATCCATTATTCAAGAATGCAAATAGTGCAGTGTGCAAACTACATGCAAATTCAATTCAAATGACTCTGCCGGTTCCCAGATAAACTCTGCGCGTGGTTCCGCAGACGCTTCATTAGTTCCTCAAAGGGATCCTGATCCAAGGCAAGCTGGGAGATGTTGTGCACCTTCCCGTCTCGCTAACTGATTACCCCCTTTTCCTCAACACGTCAGAGGGATTTCCCCTTTTGCCAACCACCCACAGAGTGCCTGCTTCCAATAAGCAGGGGAGAATCAGCAGCAATATTCGCAAAACTTAAACAGGAACACACCTTCAAAACACACTAAAACCCAGAGCACACACACAGGCTTGTTTGACTAGGCTCAGCTGTGTGTGTCTGTAGGTGTGTTTGTTATTAGCAATACCTGAGTGCAGACGGCCTTGCCTTCATCTGAACTCACACTGCCTCTACACACTGTACCAGACTCTTATCTCTCTTCCCCAGAGAAGTCAATCCTGACTTCCTGCAAACGTTCAGGACTCCCACCGCTGGCCCACATGCAGGAAGGGAGTGTGAATGTGTGTGTGTGTGTGTGTGGCCTCAAAACAACTTCCTGCAGATAAACAAAGACCTTACTGATATGCTCACCTTTTACCCTTTCTTCACGCTGTAAACTTTTGCTCCCTTATCCACACTTTGAGGTAATTTTAAGCTTCAAAAGTAAACTTGGCGGATCCCAAGTGGATTCTAGGGGGAACTGTTGAGAATAAGAGGACTTCCATACCCAGCAATCTCTACTATGGGGACACTAAGTGTTTTGGTGATATCAACCTACCGTATTTCCTCCAATAAAAACTGGCAGTCAATTAACAGCCAGGATTTGGATAATGACCTAGGGGTGCGGTCGACACGCACCAATAAGGGCTAGTTCCAAAGATGTTAGATGTTAACAGCTAAGCCTTTCCCTGTTTTTGTATTTTTGGGCTTTTGGGTGTGTGAGATTGGCTAGTGAGTTTGTGTTAACAGAAGTAGACTCCTGGGAAACATGTACGAGTCCAGTTGAAGCTTGTTTCAACCAGCCAAGCTAACGCAAGTGAAGCTAGCTTAAAACCAGAGGTTTCACTACTACGGTAATGCAACGCCGCCATTTTCCCTACCAAATGGAAAAGAATAAATAAGATATTAAATAAATTTAAGCTCAGTGGGAGAGTCTACTGCGTTTTCCCTTTCTTTTAGTCTACGGATGCACTATTTCTCAGCTGTGCTAACCTCTCTGTTTCACTGTTGTTTAGCAGAGATGAAGTGGAAGATAATGTTACTAGAGCTGACAAGTTGCGGTGTTAAAAGCTTCCAAACAAGATCGATTAAGTATTAATCTATCTAAAACCAAAATGGACCGAAAATGACCTCAAACTTCTAAAAGTCAGTCCAAGCTTTTTTGGAAATGGACCTAACCTGAGTCTCATGACAGTGGCCAGGTAAGCTAGTTGCTCTGTTGCTAATGCTAAGGAAGCTAAACCTGACCGGAGCCGATAGCAGCATCCCCTGACAAACACAGAAGACAAAGCCAATAATGTATTCTTAATTCACCTTCATAAAATCGTGAAGCACTCAGACCACAATCGAACTTCTGCTCACCGAAATGTTAGAAGGCTTTTTATTTGAATGTTTACAGGAAGAGTTGAGTTTGTATCCACAGCATAATGCAGTCACATTAAGGAGATAAAAGCCTTCATTTCCAATCCAAGGGAGAATGGGTTATTGTAATGACACGTGATGTTATAATATAACAGCCTGACAGAACAAGCTGCTGCTCAGCTCTGGATATCGAGAAATTCTCATTAAGGTAAAGACTATTTTCTTCTCTTTTTTGAATGAGGTGTTCTTCCATTTCACATTAGACTAGACTGAATACTCTAGATTTGGTTAGTCTCCTCTGCTAGTTTTTATGAGAACTCCTCCCAAACAAAATGTTAATTAACTTTTGAAAAACTTAAGCTTATAAGTTTTAGAAGAACCTTGGATGGGATTAAATGAATAACACTAGTATACTCTGTCCAAGCTGATAAAGTATAGCTCCGATAAAGTACATTATCAACTACAATGAGTTCTTCATCCTGTTGCTCTGATCTTGTGCAGGAAATTTTATGATATACTGCGGTAATTTTTTGTGCTTTTTCGTCTTGTCTGTAATTAACTTCCAGAAAACCACGAGGGGAGAGGTAGTACCGCTCTATCACAGGAGTATTTTAAGGCTGCAAAGGAACAACGATTATTCTATTTATTGAAACGAGGGGTGGATTTGACTGAGAACCGGAAGACTCTAAGCACGCCGGTAACATACCAATTTGCCAATCACGAGGTACCCACCACCACCAGTGCTGTTGAACTGTTACATCTATTGATGTGACCATAATCTACAAAATTGACACCGTGCCATATTGATGCAGGCCTGGAACTAATGATCGAGACTAAAAACGCAATCAGATAATGCTTACAGAAGCAATAAATTAACATGGCTCTTGCACATACAGTACATACACTGATCAGGCATAACATTATGACCACTTTCCTAATATTGTGTAGGTCTCCAAAACAGTTTTGACTCTTCAGAGAATGGACATGGGCCTTCTGAGGGTGTCCTGTGGTGTCTATGTTGTTAGGGGGCCTTTGCGTCCTATGGGTTGAGGGGAGGGGCTTCCGTGGATCATCCAACAGATACTTGATCAGTTTGGGATCTAGTGAATTTGGAGGCCAGGTGCTGCTCTTCATGTTTTTTTTTTTAGTTCTTCCTAAAGCGTTTGTGTGTGTGTGCTGCATCCTGCTGGGGATGGCTGCTGCCATCAAGGAGTGTCATTGCTGTGGGGTGGGGGTAACATCCGCACGAATGCCAGGTCCAACAGTTTCCCAACAGAACATCGTGACATGATGGTCAATGTTATTTACTTCTCCTGTCAGTGGTCATAATGTAATGCCTGATCGTTGTATACACATATGATATAAGGGTGTTTCTGATATTTTGTCTTCCTCACAACTTCACACACTTTGATATTAAAATAACTCCAGAATCTGAATTGATTACAAGATAATCAATGCATTCGAATAATTAGAACTGTTACACGTGCCATTTAAAAAAAAAAAAAAACTGCTCTGAGGTTTTTCTATTTCACCCAGAGCACAGGATGGACTGACACTGGAAGCATCCTAACAGAGTGCACCGCTCCACTGTATTTTATAGCCACCGGAACGCTTAGGCCAGCATGCTGCTGAAGCACAGATTAAAAATATATTGGCTCACACAGCTTCACGGTAGGTGCATTACCAACTGAAATATAGAAAGCTCAACGGATTACCAAGGACACCACTCAGGTGTCTCCTATCATTTCTACCCTATGGAAAATGATACTACCGGGGCATTAAATCATGCTCTGCCCATTTCCAAGTCCAGCTTTTTTTTTTTCTTCTTCTTCTTACAGGAAGTTGGAATAATAAAATGTGCTGACACAGAGGCGCTGCACACTAACACCAGAGAATATTTTATTCTACTATTCTGTGATTGTTATTTATTTATTTTAGTATTTTGGGCTCTAGAATGAATCAATTAATTTGTGGCACTAAAAAACAAACCCTTACGTGAAGCATTTTCTATATTCTTTAATTAGCACCAGTGATGCTGTATGAGTGATCTAATTAAACTAATGACTGGCATGGCGGTGGGATGGGATTTGGGGGGGGGGGGGTTTAATCAGTGCGGAGTTAAACCCAGACTACGAAGTACAGGGTTAGGCAGATTAACATGGATTACACCCATCTGCACGGCCACTGTCTAGGAAAAGAAGGCAGAAAGAGAGAGAGAGGCTGGAAGGAGAAAAAATATGATAGATAGATAGATAGATAGATAGATAGATAGTGGCAATAATAATCAAGTTTATTCAAACAAGGAGGCTTTGTCCTCAATATTGAAAAAGAAAGACAGCATGACTCTGAAGCTGACACTGATTTAGAGTTAATTTAAACTAATCCTTGGTTAATTTAAGTATTTATGAGTGTTTATTATTGTCGGACAGATAGATAGATAATAGATAGATAGATAGATAGATAGATAGATAGATAGATAGATAGGATAATCTCATGTCATTTAAACTAATTAATGGTCAATTTCAGTCGATTATGTATATGTTGTGTTGCTGGACATTTATTTCTTTTATATGGGTCAGAATTATATGCACTGACATTACACCAACTGACTATTTTTGTTCTTTAATAGCCTAGAATTTAATAGCCTGTCATAGCCAATGAGACACAACTAAAGTTTAATCTTTACAGAAAATTGAAGAAGACACTGGCTACTTCTAGATAGATAGATAGATAGATTGCATCCCGACTCAGAGCCAGCAGCATGGCATAGATTAGTATGTAGTGCACATTGTGCGAGAGATAATCCCGTCATTTCTACACAAAGGATTTCTGCTTCCTGCCAAAACAACTGTAAACCACCAGCTGGCTCAAACACATGTCCGGCCCAGTACGAGCAAGGAAATTTGAAATGTGACCAAAAGGTGGGAGAGAACGAGGCCATGGAAGGGCGGGAAAAGTGAAAATACTTTTCACACGTATACTGTACATTCACACAGTTCCAGGTGGGGGTTATTTATTTATTTATTTATTTATTTTTGTCCTCAGTCTGTAACCACGCTCTGTTTACATCAGTTTATACTGATATTTCATTTTTTTCAAAGATTTTTTTGAACCACAATAATGTGAAATGTTGAATAATTCACGTTGTGTCATTTAAAAAACATGGAGATACACTCATGGGATTCAAGAATGATGTTTAAAGTGATATTTTAACACAGTATTCCTGAAGACTTTAATATCTTATGAGTTATTTTAAGATTACAAGACAACAACAATCATGATATTAAGTCTGGGGCATCATGACAGATATGAATATTATTATATAGGCCTGTGTTATTGATTTCCCTGATATCATGGCTGTGCTGGCAGGAGACACACAAATAAAAAACACACTATACACACACACACACCACCTTACTACAACATCCAGCTCTATCTAGAATTGCGAATAAACACATATTTATCACCAAAACACACAGTAAACCTACCTTAAGTGTCGTTTTTCTCCAATTTACCACCGATGATGATAATAATGTCAGACCGGTAGAAGAAGAAAAAAAAAAGGTCGGTCACGGTCGGGTTAATATCCAGCCCTCGGTGTGTCCTCCTCCGTAAATCTCCGGTACAAACCAGCGGAGTCTTTGTGCGTGAGCCGGATCCCCGCTCTGCCCAGTTCCCCATTCATTATTTACTATCTCCTTATCAATAAACGGGCGATATTGTGGCCATTATTTCTCCTTCCTTCCCCTCCGGTGTGTGCACGAGCTGACGTCTCGAGAGCTCCGGTGGCACGAGTCTCTCCTCCGCTCGACGGGAGGTGATGCATAATTCATGAGAGAGGGAGGGGGGCGTGGTCAGTGCGCCGACAAAAAAGGACGGGGGTTCAGTTGACCCAGCAGATGTCGCGATGAGGCGGTGGTGAGGCGAACGGGCGACGCCTGGTGGTCAGAGGGGGGAGTGCAGCTTGGAAATCACAGCGAGTCATGTTAACGCTCCCTGGCCAGTTTATTAGGTACACCAGTGCATTCTAAAATCAAACAGTCCTGCACAAAACCCTTTTCGTTACGAATGTTATTTATCATTTATTTAAAATAACAGTTAATTCAACTGTGTTTTCATTTTGGAGACTGTGATTTGTATTATGTTTCTATTATTTTTACCACCCCATTTTAGTCATTGGGCCAGACTGAACAATTTTTTTTTTTTTTTGTGTTAATTCAATACGGTTTAACAGCACCACTAACTACATCCTCCAAAATGATCATAAAGTTGAATTATCACCTTTCCGATGCTGTTTCAACATGAACCGAGCAACGTAAGAGTCATGAAGTCGTTTCACTAGTGTACCTAATGAACTGGCAAGTGTCTGTAGGTGACATGCTATTATTATTTCCATTTTCACCTCTGTGCTGCTCTTTGAAAATCTCACCACAGCACCGAATGTGTCAAATCTTCAGATGCAAACCGTCACACCAAGAACATTAAAACATTAAAAACAATGCTGAGCTGTTTTCAGAAATTACTTTAAAAAAAAAAAGTGAAATGTGAAAACTAAAAAATGTATTTTCATCAGCTGTTATTAAACATTTTCAAATTCTGATATGAGCTTCAGGCTGAGAGCCAGATATGAGGGTGACATTTATGTATTTAAATTTGTTGTGTTTTATAATTACTGTTGGGTCACTGGTTTTAATCCCCTCTACACACATGGCTGAAATGTTTTTTAGCAAGACAGATACGCACTAAAATTTTTGGAATCAAAAGTCAATGCATGCTATAGTTCATATTACAAGACATATTGACTTTATTACAGTGAACTAGAGTAGGCCTATGTGTGGCTTTGATAGTTGTTTTTCTATACATATATATATATATATATATATTCCAGTCTCTCAATTAAATCAATTAAAGTCCAGAGTTTTTATAACGAAATTAAGAACACTTTAAACAAATGTGATTCCATTATTTAGTTTGTTGGATAGTATTACAAAGATTTACATTATCATTATTATTTTTTTGTGGTTGGCTTAGTTTTATTAGATTTGATTTTAACCACAAGATGGCGCCAGAGTGCCAACATACTTGTAGTTTAAATATATAAATTTTACTTAAGAAACACAGTCAGGACTAAGTACAAGAATTAGGGAATGTCATCTAAGAAAACAGATAAACATCACTAGAAAACCAGTAGTAGTTTGTTTAAGTGTTATGTCCTGACTCAGGTGGAACTCATCACCGTGGAGGTCAAGAACGTGGAGCAGGAGCTTCTTGCAGATGAGGAGCATGAGGGTTAATGTTGAGAAAGTGTCTATCTTAAGCCAAACTATTATTGCTTTTGAAGTCTCAAAAATGGCAGTTTCAAATTATTAATGAATAATAATATAATGAATGCAGTCAGACAAGTTTATTGGCCCGCCATGTTTTCGTGGTCACAACAGGGTAAATGCGTGCCCTCTCAAAGCCATTGAAGTCAGTGGACGCACAAACAGAGTAAGCTCCCGTGTTGTCGATGAGAAGCCAGTCCCCCACGTGCAACTCAGGAATCCAGTAGCTTTCAGCGACTTTGTCAAAGCTGTCGCAGGTTGGGCCCCAGATGACCGACCGGTATCTGGCCTCGTTGTTCTCTACAGCCTGCACAGGGAACAGAAATCCACATCACAATGGTTGTGGTATGTTCCCATGATTGCTCCATTAACATCCAATTCCAAATTAAAATTCTAATAGCCCCATCACCAAAACATTCATTTATTTATCTGCAGTTCATTTTGAAATAGCTGGCTACATATGGCGAATGCAACACCGAATCTGCAGTGATGTAATGGACTAGTTTTATAATTTTGTCAAGCTTACTGTAAACACTCATAGTTCGTAGATGTTTGTAGTGCTTTAAATAAAATGTTTATAATCTGGTCAGGGATTTTTTATATATGTTTGAACACAACAAGTTTGAATAAGTATTCACATTAGAGTCAGTTATCTTGTTATTTGGGAAATTTATAGTTTGACCAACTTATGGGAAATTTGGTCTGCAATCTCTCCATTGGGAAGTGGTTATGCTCGGGCAAAGATCTGCTGAGCCAATCAAACTGTTTGTTTATGTGGTAATAGAAAGTGTAAGAGCAACTCATCTGTGTGCCATGGAGTAATATTTGTTTACAACAAAATGGCTATGATTGGTTGAACGACTAATCAGAGCCATGACATCAGGAGAATGCGACATGATGAGGTCATGACCTCAGCGGAATGAGTGACATCATGAGGTTTCCCTTGACAGGTCGTCAGTCTATCACAGGACTAACATTAAGAGACCAAAATCCATTCACATATGCACACCTACCATCAATTTTAGATTCGCCAGTGAACCTGTGCATGTTTTTGGACAGTGGGAGGGTTTCGGAGCACCCAGAGAAAACCCGGGCAGGCACAAGAACCTGGCCCTTATAGTATAACAATACTAAACTATAAGGGCCACTAATGGCCTTCCACTGGATTGGCTGAGGGCTACACCATTAGCAACAGCTTGGTGGCTCGTGGAGGCTGAGACCTCCACCTGCAGCCGCAGTGGGCTGATTATCTGGCTGTTGGGTTTGACAGGCCAGAGTCAGCAGAGGAGGTTGGACCTTCCAGCCCATCCTCCAAACTATTAGTGAGTGTTAGAAATGACTCCTATTTAAAAACTCCTGCAGGCTTTTCTTATTCTTATTCTTATTCTTAACGTGATGATGTCATCATCAATAACACGTCACAAGTATATTTGCGAGAGTCAGTGGATAAACTCAGATATGTGATCTGTGACAACACTACATTTTAATTTCAGAGGTTCATTTTAAGCAAGCTAAAGTTATCTGAACTGGACACATACACACACACACACATATATATATATACAGTATATAATGTCACTATAGTGACATTATATACACTTACAATGGGTATACAACAAATTATAGTTTGCAGTTTAGAACACTGGATTGACCTTAACCACATTGCTAAGATACTGTGGAAACCGAGAATTTTAAATAGTTGGTAAAAGAGGCAAAGAAAAACTGGTGTCATTAAACGTAAATTGGTGATTTGGACAGCTGTTCAAATTTCTGTGATATTATACGACATGTATGACTTATGTGGAATAAGAGTTGATATTTACCCTGTGCAGATATGGTTCCACCTTTGGGTGAGCAGGATCGTTGATAAGGAAACTCAAAGAGCCATACAGTCCGTCGTTAATGTAGTACATCATCACTCTGTCAGGGACGTTTTCCTCACCATCTGGAAAACACATGCAAAATAAAGAAAGCTGTTCAGGTTCTTCAAAAAATCCGTCGAATATGGAACAGTACCTCTCATTCATCCATCTCATGCAAACCACATATATAGGGCTCCCTACAAAGTCAGTGACTACAACTTTGGAAGTCAGGATGGTTTTTAGAAGATCAAGCATTCTCGTCAACCCTCGCGCATTTAAAATCAAACACAGTTACAGCATCCACGGTTTCTGCACTCATTGAAAAGAAACATCTACGTCCTTACTGCTGTGGTGCTCTTTGTCGCTGGCGACCACTCTTTTGGCAATTACGTTCACGGCCAGCGTGAAGGCCGATTCCACGTAGAACCGGCCCGGTTCCGCGATAATCTCCACTCCGCTGTTAACTGGGAAGAATTTATCCAGTGATTCATTGATAACTTCTGAAAACTAAGAGGGAAAACACAGATTAAAGGAACACTTAAGATATTATACCATTTTAGACCTTTTGTGGCCTAATGCGACAAATGCAAATAAAGGCCACACAATCTCAGTGTCAGTGGTTGTATTGTGGACTCAGGTGGACTACCTATGCTAGTGTCTTCTCTGTATTCATGAAACGTTCCAGGAACATTTAGTCCCAGCAAATAGTTTACAAGGAACTTTCAGGGTTCCTTTACCAAACATACAGTCCCCTCAAGCCAGATTGCAATATTTACCACTCCTACTTGCCAATTTAAACAACCCTGACTATGATTTGAACTTATTTTACCAGCTTACCAATAGCACATTTTAAAGTCTTTGTATTCTGTTTTGTGGTGGAAGTGGAAACAGTAGGGAACAAATGGAAATTTCCTTCTTTTCTCTACTCCTCAGATCAAGACGAATCTTTCTTATGAGCAGCACAAAGTGTGGGCAGTTATAATGTGTAGCACAGTGCAAGAAATCAGTAGCAATCAGCAAATGACACATTATGTAGACGTTAAAGTACCTGCAGCACAGATAAAATGTCCTTTTCTAGAGTAAACTGTGGCATTTAAAGTCCACATGGTTGTAAAGGAATAAAAAAGATTAAAGTCTGTGTTGTGAAATGTACATTTTTAAATCATACATCTTCAAATTTCTCTTGGAAGTCCCCACTCCCAGAGAACCCTCCACCGATATCCAAGAGCCTCATCTGGAATCCCAGGAAACTCTACGAAAGATGGACAAGTTACTCCAAATTTAAAGATGGCAGGTTTTTGCAAATTATTGATGAGAACTTTTGTGTTCTACTGTCGTCAAAATGACTTACCGCTGCGTCGAAGACATGTCGGGCATCTGCTATAGCTTGCTTGAAGGCCACACTTCCAGTGCACCCGCTGCCTACATGGAAGCTGACCCCAATCACTTCCAAGCCCAGCTTTCCAGCGCGTTCCAGCAGCCCTCCAACTGAGGCCAGTCTGGCTCCAAACTTTGAACTGAGTCTTATCGGTGACTTGGAGTCATCCACTGCGATGCGTACCACCAGTCTGAGAAGTTATTCAAAAGAGTGTTAATCAGGACTCTAAATAGTAGCTGCAATAAATGCGGAAGCAGAGACATTCACTTACTTGGCTTGGGCATGAGTACGAGAAATTTTTACAAGTTCATCCTCGCTGTCAAACGTCATTATATCTACTCCATGACTGCAGGCGTATCGGATGTGGGACATTGGTTTAGTTGGATGCGCATAAATGATCCTGTCAGGTGTTACTCCATGGGACAGAGCCAGCTCAATCTCAGCCTGAGTCGGACAAAATGTGTTTTGAATGAGTAAACTGAGAGTGAAACAATCCGGCCAATCTTATTTTTATTCCATCAATACCTTGCTGGCACAGTCAAAACCTGTGTCCAGAGCACTCAGCATCCTGATAACTGCTGGTGTGTTGTTGCACTTTACTGCATAGAAAGGCTTGACCCGTGGTAAGCTGGCGATCCAGCGGAGGTGCCTCTCTATAATACAGTCAAGATTTGCCACGTAGAATGGCTCTTCATTGTCCTGGATGGATAAAATAGAAGTAGCATTTAGAAAAAATTAATGTTTCCTCGACATAATGTCTCTGATACTCACCGCTGAGCCAAGCAGTTTTATTTTACTGTCTATGAAATCACTGATGGTCTTTCCATCGTCTAAAATTTCTATTTCATCGCTCTCAGGGGACAATACGTGCATGACCGATCCGTTTTCTGCACGGGATGAGAACAATAAAAGACAGAAATGCTTACACCATAAATATTTTCTATTTAAGAATGCGTGTGTCTGTCTTGGTCTAAATTCATCAGTTTAACCCTTGTGGTCTCCTCAAATTTACTGCCTTCTGGACACCTCTGTGGCAAAAATGTACACACACATGAAATCATCATGCATCAATATTATTTTTTCTGCTTTTTTTTTTTTCGAAAATATCTTAAACAACTTCAGCCTTGTTCAAAACTATCAAAATTTCAATAATTTTCAAGATTTTAGCCCTTTAAATGCCTGTCTAATGATTTGAAATATTTCATTATTTTTTACAAAAAAACAGTAAAAGTGAATTATTTTCTCGAAAATAAACAGTAGGGGGATGAGGCTTCGGTGGTAATTGGAGTCTTGGATATGTCAAAAGATTAGCAATAAAATTGATTTGATTGCATTAGTATTTTTTAAGTAGTGTCAGATTTAAAATTTTGCACCCTCCGGACACCTTCAAAAAAAAAACAAAAAAACTGCCATAACATCCTCATACATTAATATTTTTTTCTGCTCTTTTTCCTAAACAACTTCAAACTTGCTCAAAACTGCCAAAATTATGTATTTTTTTAGTATTTTTTATGTAGTGCCAGATACTCCGTCTGGACACCTTTGTGGTCAAAAATGCCCCATAGACTTCCATTCAAACCACATTTTTTAATCTCTCAGCCATTACAGTATAAAACCATGCATTCTGTAACGTTAGTATTTAATTTAGAAGAAAAGTAGTGATATTTTACATTTTTTTCACATTTTTACTGTTCAACCATTTTCCCATTGTAAATTTGCCATTTATATTATGGAGCTATGTGACTAAAAGGGGGCGCCAAGTGTGTGTGTCTGTGTGTGTGTGCAAGTGTGTGTGAGTTCATGTGTGTGTTTGCGCATGTTCGTGTGTGGGTGCATGTGCATGTGTGAATCTGTAAGCGCATGTGCAAGAGAGAGAGTATGTGTGAATCTGTAAGCACGAACTGACTTTGAAAACAATTAATATTTCATATAATCAGACTGGCATTTAATCAGACTGGCATTTAAAGGGTTAAAATCCTGAAAACTATTGAAATTTTGGTAGTTTTGAGCAGGTTTGAAGTTGTTAAAGTGATTTATGAAAAAACAAAAAAACAAAACAGAAAACAAATATTGATGTATGTTGATTTTATGGTTGTTTTGCACGTGTACATTTTTGCCACAAAGGTGTCGAGAGGGTGCAATATGCATCATTAGACTATAAATAACAAATGAGAGTAAAAGACACTGGATTTCAAAAATTTGACTAAAAAGAAAACTTCTTGCAGTAATTCATGCCACAAGCTGCATCACAATTTAAGAAAAACCTTTATTCGTCCCACAATGGGGAAATTGCAGTTTACAACAGTATACAAAAAGGACAGAAAAAATATCAAGAGCATTTTTTATGATCACCAAATCAAAAAAAAGTTGAAAAGAATGTACAAAAATGCATTTAGCTTACACACTAATCATCAACCTGTGAAAGTCTTTTGCCTACCGTGTCTTGTGCAGCCCTCCATATATTTCCGTCCTGACGATATCATAAAGGTTGAAATGGGCTTTAGTGTACTCCGAGTGTGTTCGCACTCACCGAAGTCAAACGGATCCTCATTTGTTTTCTATTCGCTCAGACTAGGAACAACCTACCTTTAGAAACTAATTGTATTATCTCCATACCATTTAAAGAAAACACTACACTCATAAAACTTAAACAAATATTTGTATGAAGACCGACAGTCAGGGTGAAAACAAAAGGTTATTTATTCTAGGTATTACACCGATCAGGCATAACATTATGACCACCTTCCTAATATTGTGTAGGTCTCCCGTGTGCCTCCAAAACAGTTGTGACTCATCAGACAATGGACATGGGCCTTCTGGGGGTGTCCTGTGGTGTCTGGCAACAGGATGTTGTTAGTAGGGGGCCTTTGGGTCCTATGGGTTGAGGGGAAGAGTCACAGATGCTTGATCAGTTTGGGATCTAGTGAATTTGGAGGCCAGGTCAACACATTGTGGTGTTTTTCACGCTTTTTGTTTTAGTTGTTCCTAAACCTCTTTTCTGTGTGTGTCTGTGTCAGGCTGCACCTGCTGGGGATGGCTGCTGCCATCAAGGAGTTTTCATTGCTATGGGGTGGGGGTGCCTGGTCTGGTCTAGGTGCGTGGTACAAGTAACATTCACATGAATGCCAGTTCCAAAAGTTGGAATCCCAAGCTCTTTCGAGGCTTGTTGAAGTATTTGATCCCTCAAGGGAATTCTGGGTCTACCCTGGATCTACCCCAAGTGGAGGTTCCCCCAAGACGGCATGCTCATCACGTGCGTGAACTGCCTCGACTGGCCACTTTAATCATGAAGGAGCAATGTTGTGGGTGTATTGTTGGTAAACAGCAAACACTTTTATTCAAGAACCACTTAGATAAGTGAAACAGAATCCACGCTTTATCATGACCTTAAGACACAAAGGTCTTGAAAGTGAATGATGAAACGAGCTCTTTGGGTGGATGCTCCAAAAAAGGAACACCAAGAGTTCCCTCTGCTGCAGATGTTCAAGTTCATTGGTGTTAGTGCGTCAGAAATCCAATTAGAGCCCTTGTGCATCAGTGCATCCTGGAGTTCAAGAAACAGCTTTATCTCAACATCAGCGCCACCGAGACTGTATGAATCGAGTCTCCAGAGTTTTGGATGGCCTGCCCTCCGCAATCGCCTCAGCTAGACTCAAGTCAGATTATTTGGAATGAGGTGAAAAAGCACGGGAGCTCCTCCAAGACTGAAAAGCCTTTCAGGTAACTACCTCAAAAAGCTGGTGGAGCTAAATAGAAGCATGCAAAGAGTTGTGTCAAAACCTTTGTGTATAATACCATTGTTTGCTCACTTCTTTTGAACCCGCCGCCACTTGTTGAAACTGGCTGTCACCTGCACTGTGCTAATATTTGTGTAAAGAGTCTTCACAGAATCTCTCCTAAGCGTGACAGACGACTGACATGACAGTTCCCCTTACTGTAAGAGGACCGTGGTGCTTTTTAAATTTGCTCAGTTCAGCTTTGGTAGAGAAGGCTGTAAAGCAGCTGCTATTCATTCCCAATGAAACCTCTACTGATTGATTTAAATAAGTACCACAAATAGCATAGGACAATGTCAAATTACTGAGACTGACTCCTTGTTGGTTGTCCTCTTCAAGGACTCTTTTTGGCAAGAAAAGAAATAAAGTCTATATTACACCAGCATTATGTTCAGGAAGACAACTTTAGGGACTGCCTGTCTGTCATGCATCAATTAATCCACTCCATTAACAAGCTTAAACAGGCAGCTCATACAGCAGAAAAGCAAACAACAAGATATCAAGACAAATTAGTGTGGGCAAATGCTAGCTTCCAAATATTTGTGTAGCCAGTGATGGATACGTGTAACTGGCTCAATGTTGTGTTTAAGCCTTAACTTTTGATGACATAGTAAAGCTAATGTTGATATTAGCTTTCAGTCATTTGCAAACATCGAGTCAGAGTCATGCCTGTTTGGGAAGTACAGTCTGCGTGCATCAGCATCAACAAACAAAGATAACTCATATAAGAGCTTTTTCAACCTATTCACTCACACTGGAAACTATTGCAAAACATTTCAAAGAAGAACAAAAAAGGTAGAAACAAATATAATGTTGTGTTTTTTTGCACAATAGAATGCACACTATGTCTTGAGGCCTGCATTATATCAGTGCAGGCCTGTTTCAGAAGTTATTTAAGTCATATTACTGATGGTTAGTGGTCCACTACACCTGAATGGTGTGGCCTTCTAACCCTAATAGGCAGTTTAGGCTTCTGGGTCGATTTGACGTTGTAGCTACGGCAACACCGCAGACAATACTCAGACCATATGTAGACCATATGTAGACCATACGTAGACCTTAAAACCATAGCTGACGTGCACATCCCCAGAAATGTAACTACGCGTCACGGCAATGCAGACTGCAAGAGTTGCCATTAGTCTGCTTGGTAGTAGCATGTTTCCGCTTTAGTATTACCGACTGCTTCTCCATCTCCACAATTTTCGAATTGATTGTTTTGGTTAACTGAGGAGGTTTGGAGATACAGTTTGGAGTCTTTGGCGAAAATTCAGCAAAATTTCGGCGAAAGTTTCAGTCGCCGTTATTGAAAGTGAAGCAGGAAGTGGAAACAAAACTGAAACCGACTGGAAAAAAAGACACAGCGCAGACTTGCGTTTGGGTGGTGTTGTTACAGAGCAAGCCAGACTGAGTATAAATGGCTCACAGCGGTGTTGGCTAGGTGCATAAGTTACAGCGTCTAAGTCCCGCAGTACTTTGAATGAGCCTTAACCAATGACCCCGATGAAGCTTTTAGGAACCATAAAAATCTATCAAAATGAAAAGACAATGATTTTAAGAAAGGTTCAAGGTTCAAGGTTCTTTATTTGGCCATTTGTGCATAAACCAACAGTCCAGGCACATTGGAAATCTTGTGCAGGGCTCTCAGAGTCAACAGTTTAGTTAAAAAGAAGAAAGATTCACAAGTCTCAAGACCATCTTCAAGTATCATGTGTTATAGACTGAAAATGTGTTACTGTGTTATCAGGGAATGGCACCCCGGAACCTTTATTAATTAACCCAGTGACCCCCAGGAATGTTTAGAAGTGTACCCCTCCCGGTTGATACGCTGCTACCTGTGTGATGCTACCTGTTTTATGAGTGCTGTTGCAGACGAAGTAAAGTCCGTTAAGCCGTTCGAAGAGTGCGTGCATTATTAACCATCCAAGGTTATAACACTGGCGACGAGGATTAAAGTCGATTTAGGTCGAAGAAGAAGTTTTCCGTGTAGTTAAAATCATGGCGACTGTTGGTTCACTTAGTGAATATGTCGAGTCAGACGGGGACTGGATTGAATACGTCGAGAGACTGGAGCACTTTTTCCTGGCAAATGACATTACAGAAGAGGAGAAGAAACGCTCCATCCTCCTCAGTGTGTGCGGGGCAAAGACGTATAAATTGATACGCAACCTGGCCACGCCGCGGAGCCCAGGAGGTATTGGATTTAGGGAGCTGGTGAAGATGGTACAGGACCACCACAACCCGAAGCCATCTGTAATTGTTCAGCGTTTCAAGTTCCATACGCATGCCCGCAGGCCAGGAGTTTCGGTGGCGGCGTTTGTGGCGGAGCTGAGGCAGTTATCACAGCACTGTGAGTTTGGAGCGGCCCTGGATGACATGCTACGCGACAGGTTAGTCTGCGGCATCGGTGATGACGGTATGCAGCGCCGGTTGTTGGGAGAGGCCACACTCACGTTCAAGAAGGCGCTAGAGATTGCACAGGCAATGGAAACAGCGGCAAATAATACTAAAGACATTCAACAAGCTAACGGGAGTGTGCAGCCACGCGCCGTTCATCGGGTGTTCAAAGAGACAGGCAAGCCATCAAAGTCAGTTGAATGTTACCGGTGCGGAGGTGCACATTTTGCTAATGACTGTAGCTTTAAAGACGCCGTATGTCATAACTGTAAGAAAAAGGGGCACATTGCAAGGAAGTGCAGAGCTGCTAAAAATAAACAGAAAAAGGAGTGGGGGAAGTCAAAGCCCAAAATGAACACACATCACCTGCAGAGTGAGGAGGCTGAGGAGCAGGTTTCCTTTAACATGTTCAACCTCATCGACCTCAGTGAGCCCCGGGCTGAGCCCATCACGGCAACATTGCACATAAATGTAAAGGGGCTGGAGATGGAGGTGGACACGGGAGCCTCAGCATCAGTCATAAGTCAAGCTACATACCTCAACTTGTGGCGCTCGGAGGAGGCGCCTGCACTCAAAGAAGCTAACGTCAGACTGAGAACTTATACGGGTGAGTGCATTCCACTTCTTGGATCTATAGAAGTTAACCTTGTGTACCAAGGGCAGGAGGCTGCAGCTAGACTGTTTGTGGTTAAGGGGGAGGGGCCGAGTTTGCTGGGTCGGGACATCCTGAAGAAAGTTCGCCTGAACTGGGGGGAAATCAAGCACATGAGAGTGATTGAAGACATCCTAGGGAAGTACGCAGATGTTTTTAAAGATGAGCTGGGGACCCTTCGTGGCACAACTGTGAAACTATGTGTAGACCCCAGAGCACAACCACGTTTCTTCAGACCCCGCCCAGTGCCATATGCTATGAAAGCCAAGGTGGAGGCAGAGCTGGTGAGACTCCAGCAGCTAGGTGTCATTGAGCCTATTGAGTTTTCAGACTGGGCAGCCCCAATTGTGCCGGTTTTGAAAGAGGATGGTGAGGTGCGCATCTGTGGGGACTACAAACTGACAGCAAACCAGGCCTCACAGCTTGATACCTACCCTCTGCCACGTGTGGAGGACCTGTTTGCCACTCTGGCAGGTGGAAAAACGTTCACGAAACTGGACATGAGTCATGCATACCAGCAGCTGCTGTTGGACGAGGAATCCAAACAGTACGTCACCATCAACACCCACAAGGGGTTGTTCAGGTACAACCGCCTGGTATTCGGCGTCGCATCCAGCCCTGCTATCTTTCAACGCACCATGGACAATCTGCTCCAAAACATTCCCCATGTGGCAGTCTATCTGGATGACATTTTGGTCACAGGTAGAACAGAGGAGGAGCATCTGAGTAACTTGGACCAGGTGTTGAAGAGGATGGCAGAAGCCGGGCTGCGGCTGAAGAGCAGTAAGTGTGTTTTCCAAGCACCAAGTGTCACCTACCTGGGCCACAGGATTTCGGCTCAGGGTCTGTCCCCTGTGGAAGAGAAGGTGAGGGCAGTGAAGGAGGCTCCAAGCCCAAAGAATGTGGCAGAACTCAGATCGTTCTTAGGCTTGGTGAACTATTATGGCAAATTCTTACCTGACCTCTCCACTGTTCTAGCCCCCCTCTATCAGCTACTACACAAAGACAGCTCATGGAAATGGCAACAAGCCCAAGAGACAGCATTTCAGCAGGTAAAAGGACTGTTACATTCTGATCGACTGCTGGTGCACTTTGATCCGGACAGGGACGTCATCCTGTCCTGTGATGCGTCGCCCTATGGTGTGGGGGCGGTCCTTTCGCACCAGATGGAGGATGGCTCTGAAAAGCCAATTGGATATGTGTCGCGCACCCTCACAGCAGCCGAAAAAGGATACTCACAGTTAGAGAAAGAGGGACTAGCTGTGGTTTTTGCTGTAAAACGGTTTCACCAGTACCTGTATGGTCGTTCCTTTACCATTTACACAGACCATAAGCCCCTTATGGGTCTGTTCAGTGAGTCAAAAGGCATTCCACCCATGGCTTCAGCGAGAGTACAGCGCTGGGCATTAACCCTCTCAGCGTATCAGTACCGAATCGTGTACAAGGCAGGTAGTGAAAATGCCAATGCTGATGCCTTTAGCCGACTCCCTCTTCCTGACACACCCAATCAAACCTTCCTGCCCCCAGAGACTGTGTTCATGTTAGACAGGCTGTCTAACACTCCAGTGACATCAAAACAAGTCAAAATGTGGACTGAGAGAGACCCAGTGTTATCTCAAGTTAAGAGATGGGTGATGCAGGGCTGGCCAGCAGCGGTTGAGCAGGAGGTGTTTAAGCCCTACTTCAAGCGTCAGCTGGAGCTAAGCGTCCAGGATGGCTGTCTCCTCTGGGGAGCCAGAGTGATTGTTCCACCCCCAGGGCAGGCTCGGGTGTTGGACGAGCTGCATGACGCCCACCCTGGAGTGTCCCGGATGAAGAGCCTTGCCAGGTCATTTGTGTGGTGGCCGGGGATGGACAGCACTCTAGAAAAAAAAGGTAAAGGCATGTGTACAATGTCAAAGTAACCAAAAGATGCCAGCACCTGCTCCGCTCCACCCATGGGAGTGGCCTGGTCGTCCGTGGTCGAGGCTCCACCTGGATTTTGCAGGTCCATTTGTTGGTCACATGTTCCTGGTGCTGGTAGATGCGCATTCTAAGTGGCTGGATGCACACATCATGTCAAACATTACTGCTTCAGTCACCACAGAGAAGCTCAGGAGCATCTTTGCTACTCACGGGTTGCCAGATACAGTTGTGACAGACAATGGGCCCACTTTCACCAGTGAGTTGTTCCAGGAGTTCATGGAGAAAAATGGTATCCGACATGTCCGCACAGCTCCATATCATCCAGCCTCCAATGGCTTAGCAGAACGAGCTGTGGAGACCCTGAAAGATGGTCTACGAAAGATGTCGGGACAGACACTGGAAACTAAGCTCTCCCGTTTCTTGTTCCAATACCGGATCACTCCACACACAACCACGGGTATATCCCCTGCAGAGATGTTAATGGGGAGGAAGCCCAAATCTAATCTGGATCTGCTCCACCCAGACGTTGGAGCGAGAGTTGTTCGGTCGCAGGAAGAGCAGAAAGGGAGGCGAGACCGACATGCTAAAGAGAGGCTTTTTAAGCCTGGAGACTGTGTGTATGTCAAGAACTTTTCCCACGGTCCACCCTGGCTGCCAGGAGTCATTTGCCGCCAGACGGGACCGGTGTCTTTCATGGTGGACTTGTGTAATGGACGGCAGATCCGCAGGCACCAGGATCACCTGCGGGTTCGCCATAGAGCTGGAGGAGAGAGGCCTCAGAGTGTTGCACACAAGGACAGTGTGGGCAGCTCTACGGCTGTTTTGGAGGTGCCAGTAGCACCACAGGACACTGATGGACTGTCTGTGCCCACTGATGGACTGTCTGTGCCCACTGATGGACTGTCTGTGCCCACTGATGGACTGTCTGTGCCCACTGATGGTCTGTCTGTGCAAAGTGAGGCTGTACAAGTTACCCAACCTGTCGGTAGTCCAAGCCCAGCTCGGAGTACACAACCTGATACAGAGCCTGTGTGTTCCACAGTTGGACTGAGGAGATCTAAAAGGCAGCACAAGCCTCCAGATAGACTGACATGTTGAGCTGTACAAAAGCTAGACAAGGTGTGAAATGTTCAGCTAGTAAAGAGCAAAGCACTTGGAGGTTTGTCGTTTGAGACTGTTAAATTGTTATTTTAAAAATGTTGTGTTATGCAGGTCAAAGACACAATTCTGTAAGGTAGCAATATGACAGAAGATATTTTAGTTTACATGAGTTTTGAAAAGGGGACCTGAACTGCTCAGTCTGGTTTGTTTAATTATATTGCATGTTTTCACTTAAAGGGGGAGAAGTGTTATAGACTGAAAATGTGTTACTGTGTTATCAGGGAATGGCACCCCGGAACCTTTATTAATTAACCCAGTGACCCCCAGGAATGTTTAGAAGTGTACCCCTCCCGGTTGATACGCTGCTACCTGTGTGATGCTACCTGTTTTATGAGTGCTGTTGCAGACGAAGTAAAGTCCGTTAAGCCGTTCGAAGAGTGCGTGCATTATTAACCATCCAAGGTTATAACATCATGGTTGTCAGCTTTATATGTGAATGTAAAAGTCTTAGAACAAAATTTGCTGTGCATAAAAAAAAAGTGTTTCAAGGGGACTCTTTAAAAGACGTTTTTTTTTCTTTTAAAAAATAAATTAAAAAAAAGAAAACAGCAAGGAAAAGGTCTGAATTACTACCAAATAGTGAAGGCTGCACAAACCTTCTGGTAATTTAACTTATAAGAAATATACAATAAAGGAACACCCACACAAACCCAGCAATGGCAGTAACAACCAATCAAACATGCATGAATGGAGGTGAATCCATCTTGTTTTGCTGCAAAAGGGAAATTGTTAGCTTGAACCTCCACCCAACATATGCATGTCATAGAGGTGCACTTACTTTTGCACTTAACAGATATCCAATGAAGTCTCACGACCTGCAGGGTTCACGTCTATTTTGTGCCACAAGCAAATCTGGCAACACAACACACCATTACCAATTAAACACTACATGCATGGTAGCAGGCCAGCTGACAGTCTTGCCTGGGCCCGGGACGAGATAATCTTAAGTTTCTGGGCCCCCCCCCCTACCCTGGGCCCGGGACAGCAGACCCGTTTGCCCCCCCCACACCCCACACATTGGCGGGTGTGCATGGTAGTACTGTGGAACATGGTGAATCTACTGCTGAACCAATTAAACATGACACACCAAATTGCATTGAGCCTCAGCTGCTTCTATGGAAAGATGACACACAATGACGCTGGTGGAATCGTGCAGTGTTCTTTATTTTGATTTAAATTTCACTGACACCAATGTAGAAAACATTAAAAAACAGCAACACAGGGATTGGTTTATAGAAAAAAAACAACAACAACTATCACATCCATTTCATATCAGACCAGTGACATTTTGGCAGCTTGTGATTGGAGCATCATTACTTGGTCCTTCCTCATGACAAGTGAAGCCCAATCGAGGGTTGTTTGATTTTGGGCAGTACCAAGAAGTTCTCAGGCTGAGCCTCCTTGATTTCCCTTTGATACTAACTGTAACACAAGTCAAAAGAATTTATCTCGGAGTCAGTAAACACTGTAAAAACATTCAAGCAATACTCTGTAGAACTTTGGATTGAGTCTCATTGGCTGACTGGATGTGTTGTCTCCAAGCGGCGTCTTGTTCGGTTTCAGACTGTCAGAAGCTAATAGTTTTAGACACACAACACACTGTGGTCTGTCCTAGTTTCCCACCAGTGAAACCAAGGGCGTTATATGCATGGTCATATTTTCTTTTCTTTGCTTTGGAAGTTGTGTTTTAAGTTGATGAAGATTCATCCTCTGCTGTACGTTCATCTGGAAACCTTCTCATAAACCTCTCCATTGTACGCTAGCAGTGCTCAAGCAAGCCTCATTCAAGTGCCTTCCCACCTGCAATAGCTCCTCACCCCCAAAAGGGAGGCATGCATCCCATTTTGGGAACCTCTGATTCAAAGTAACTAAGACATATCTTTATGTTGTTGTGTGTTTTTTTTTTTTTTTGTCACTCACCAAGGATTCCTCCCGCTGAGGTGGTCTGAAAAGGAGGATACAAAGCGGAGCGAAAAATATATTGACCATTCCAATTATGGCCATGAGAAAAGGGAAGCCAATCGATGCCACGATGGGACCTGCAATAGCTGGACCTGTGGAGAGAAGAGACATTATTGAAATGAAACATGAACATTAAAGGCTCAATATGGCCGTTGTACTGTCAATAGCATAATAGCAACTTAAAGCGGGCTCAAACCATGGCTGTGCTAACAGAAGTCACCCAGGCTCAAAAACCAATCTGCCCAAGTTTTGCTCATGCTTTAGGCTGGGCTGAAATCACACAATCTTTTTAACCCCATTGCTATATCTACAGACTGTGTCATTTAATCTGCACTATCTGCGGGTAATGTTGACTGTACTGTTTAAGATCATATAATCCAATAGATACAATAGAGTCAGACAGCAAATATTTACCTACAGAAAATCCGATACAGACTGCTACGTCAGCAATTGCATAAACCTTGCCGTACACTGGCACATATCTCTGGTCTACCAAGTAACCCATGAAAGGCATTATTGAGGAGTCCACTGTGCCTGGCAGAACGAGAAAATCAGTGATTACTTCAACCGACAAAGAGTTTATTGGATTAACATCAAGTATTGAGAACAACTTACCAAGTGAAATGCCAATTAATGCATTTAGTGCAAGGAGATGGTAGATGTTCGTAGAATAGCCAAACTGAAACACAGCACAGATGTTCGAAGGGTGATGATTAAAGCGTGGTACAGTCATATGCAGTAGGATTCATAAACATTTGGACACTGATATACTGTAGCTATTCTATATAGACTGACTCACAGAACCAAGAAAAGACTAGCAACACCCCCCGATTGGGGGCAACTTAGACCAAACTGCAGTATTGCGTAGAAAAAGCATAGCCGTTTCAAGCATTTTGCGAATTATGCATTATCATAACTTTTAGTATCCTGCAAGCTGCCAATCAGGGTTATTAGTATTAACTCAAATGCACTAAACTCACAGAAATCGTGGTTCCTCCTGCCAGGATCATTCCAAAGAAAGCGCACAGCCAACTGAGAGAAGAGAAGAGAAGACATTACCACCTTGGTATATTTATATCATGGTACTTTTCTTGTAGTTAATTTCCTTGTTTTATTGTGAAAGATGATTTGTTTTTACATCTCGCCACACAAATGCCACTTGTTCTTCTCTGATTTGGGAACTTGGAGCTGAAGATGCGTTAAGACAAGTTTACCAGAATTCCAGTACAAGAAGTACAAAGATGTTGTTCTTAGCCATCGTTGACAATACCACTTGATAACAATGCATGTTTCGCACGTACAAACACATTAGCACAATGCCCACAAGTTGAATTTGTGTTATAAGAAAGACTTCTTTGTGTATGACTCAACATACGTACCTCACACTGTATTTTTGGGACAGGCGTCCAAAGATGATGGATGCAATAAGGTAGCATACGCTGTCTGGCAAGAAGACAATACCTGACAGAACAAGATGGCAATGGAAAACTGCAGTTTGACTCAGATATTCAGCAAACATTTCTTAAAGGATGAATGAACTTAGTTATATATTAAAGTGCATTGTATGTTTCCAGATGCTCTGTAGGTGAGCATGCTGATGAGTAAAAGACTTTCAGCTATCACAATCAAAATAGAAACCTGTTAAAAACTGGTAAACTTGTGAATGACTACAATATTGTGTATGTGACCATGGATTCATTGTAAAATGCCCTGCAACTTTAAGGTGACTTGTTCAGTTGTGGGTTGAACAAGAAAAATACACAAAACACACAATGAATATATGTGAGTAGTGGCTGTGTACAAAACATAGGTGTGCCTTGAATACCTTGTTGCCATTTGCTGGCACACATGGTCTTCATCATCCAGATTGGGAGTGTAGCCTCTATTATGGCAACAATCAGAGTTGTCAGACAGATTGCTCCTGGAAAGCAAAATCAACAATACAGTATTATTACTTCCTTAATATTCATGCAAAGCCCAGTCCAAACCATGGACAGGGAGGATGTCGCCTGATTTGCAGAGTACTTTCCCAGATCTCCCGCCATTCCACAGAGCAATGCACAATTGCTTCCTTTTTGGATCAGCAACATAACTGATACTTACTGATCTTCAACCAAAAACACTTGGGAGGGCCATTAGCGATTCCGGTCAAGAAGGGAAGCCAGCTAGAGTTGTAACTAAAACCACCACATTACTGCAAATTATTGCAGAACTACACTCACACAAGGTGATGCACAAACCTGAACCGAAGCCTGAGGCAACAAAACAACTGCTGGAACTCATTGTCCCCAGGGAAGACTGGGTAGAGGAGGCCCTTGATTACGAAGAAGGTTAAGTTCCAACTGGTAGTCAAGTGCTAGAGGCAGAGATGGAGATCAAGCTGGGAAGTGGGTTGCAGAAGTTCTACAGAGCAGTCACTCCATCTGACACTCAAGTGTGTGGGAATATAAGCAGAAGAGCCACATAAAACACCCTTGGAGCTGCTAAAAAGGCTTCACAGTGGCCCTGGATCAGAAGGGTGTAATGCATGGTCATACTAGAAGACAAAATCCTGGATACAAGGTGATCAATGACCCCGCAACACCCTATGACCCTGGAGGTATCAGTGATTATGAGTGTATGGGGATCATATAATGTCTATTGCAAAGAATCACTACAAATATACGAGACACTGAGGAAGAAACAAGCATCCAGCGCAAGACTTTCACCTGGGTTTGTGTCCCATTTGAAGCAGTTAAGGCTGACTTGTTCTTTTGGTTAGGGTACTACTTGGTTTAAAGCCTCTCAGCTAGGTGCAAATAGCATCTGCTGTCAGTTAATTACAAATACATAAAAGAGAAATACATATTGCAAATTGTTTTGTAATTTGATACAACTTCAAAGGTTATAAGGGTACAGTCTCTTCTATTTAAAATACCTGCAGCAATGAGAATGTATGGATCCCTCAGGAGAGTCAGCAGTGGAGTCTCCTGTTCCCTCTGTATATGAATAGATTTGATTTTTAGAGAGGGGACAGTTACAACAAAAAATAATTCTGTTATCAAGACTCATCAGCACTTTTTAACTAGATTTTCACAAGTCTCCTACTCCTAAGTTTCTAGGTTTTTATGTTCTGACGTTTCACTGGGTCACCATTGGAAATCAATACGCACTTATTTTTTTGAAAACTTGAGAAAACTGAACAGAATTCTGTCATAATTATTCAGTGGTACACAAATGTGTTTCTTCCATGTAAATAAGTCACTTCATTGCACTGTAGGAAAACACACCTGTAACAGCTTACCTTAATTTGGACCCGTTGTGGTTGAAAAATGACGAAATGCAAACCTGTGTAAGGATAGTGAAAAGAGACAGGGTGATGCACACAAGCCACAAACTGCACAACAATGTCACACGGACACTTTTCAGCATTTTATATTATGCACACACACAACATCTCAGAGTATCACCTCCACCCAGCACAGCAATGACAGCTAGGACCAGGAATGGAGCCGTCTTGCCGACAAACTGGTACATCATGCTGCCAAATGGAGCACCCACTGTGGGAGATGGAAGACAAGTTATGAGTAGGAGGTCACCTCAAACTACTTATATTAATACAGCATAGGGCCTCTGTTGCTACACCCTGTCAATGGCTATGGCTATGACAATACTGGTGTAAAACATTATAGATCATTGTGAGTGGAGGCCAACGTCAGACACTTTACTGACAGGAGTATTAGTATTAGCATTAGTCTGTTCTATGCGGGCATGATCGTTGACGTGATTGCATCACATTTCTGCAGATTTGTCACCTACACATTCACGCTGCCAGTCTCCAGTTCTGCCACATCTCAAAGTTTGTTTCTAAGATGGCTTTTGCTTTGTGACAAGCAAAATACACTCCTTTGCATTTCTGCTTTTAACTGTGAGGAGCAGGAGGATTTTAGAGTCTTCATTTTTGAATGGGTAGAGTGCATACACACCTATCAGTCCCAAGGCCAAACCAGTGAAGGATATACCCATCGCACATCCTCTTTCTGTGTCATCTTTGTACACGTCAGCTATCATACTCATTCCTGCAAAACGAAAAAGAAAGAAGCAACATATAACAGCAGCGATCAGTGGAATTCAGGTATTTTACTTGTATTTAATCAAATGTCTTAATCATAAAGTTGAAAATTCGAACTAAAAATTTCCTATATGAAAATCAATTTTAAGTCGAAATGCAGGGTATTTGATCTTATGTATGATTAAAAGCAAATGCAGGCCTTCACGTACAACCACAATGCAATGCTTTCTCACGTCAGGTCCAGATCTCTATCAGAACCGGTTTCTATAACTGAGATTTATTGCATTTTACTCAGCAGGATATTTGCAGCATTGACACTGTGCGCATACGGTACCAATGCCTACAGGTAGAATGTGACCTCTCTAATCATTAAAGTAGACCAACTACTGAAATAATACAACAAGAGCCCTAGAGAAGAATGAAACGCATTTTGTTGCCAAAGACAGACAAATTAGCATCAGCACTGATGTCGCCAGAGGGGTCCACATGGAGTCTCGCCGACTGGGGTAAAACGTCAAAATTTGACTTGCCCACACGGAAATCATGAATTGGCTGTGACAACAGGTGGATTGAACACACACAAGGTATACATGGCGTATGTAATTACTTATTTGAATGTATTTTTGTACTGGATCGAATTAATTTGTCCACCACAAGCTCTTGCATGGTTCAAACTGGGGTATCGGGCCAGGGTGCTGCAGGATTTCTGCGTAGTCTACCTAACCTATTACATAAGATCCAATATCCCACATTCCAACTCAAAATTAATATAATTACTGAAAGATGATACTGTTTTAAATGAGTTAACATCGTAGTAAAATTGCTTAGGGGTGCACTTTAATGTATAGTGTAACTCACCTGCTACAGACAAGCAGGACCCACCTATGCCTTGCAGTGACCTGGCCAGCAGTAGTAAGATGTAGCTAGATGAGAAGGCAAACACTTCAAAGAAACAAGAAATTAGACATTTAGACAATACAGATAGCACATGAGGAAATAACTGTGGAGTAACTGTAACAGAGACACAGTTCTGTTCGTCGAAAGAATTTGAATTCGTTGGGAATAGGACAAGGTTGGAAAACAGAGGAAACTTTCTGCATTCCTTAATATCCTTATATTCCATTTATGCTGACAACTTATGCTACTGAGTTAATTGAGAGGCATCATTCAAATGATTGAGAGCTGTGGCAGAGCTGTTGTCTTTCTGAATCTAATACTCACGAGTGGTCGCAAAGATGATTACACAGAAACCAGCAGACATAAGGATGTGGTACCCAATCCTGCACAACAGACAGTACACATGTGGGTAGAGTTATTTTGACAGAGTTAATACATGTCTGCCTGTTTCCCACGGATCAAAGTCTCTTACCTGTCAGAAAGCTGCCCAACGAAGGGGTTAAAGATAAGCTGTATGGTGGACTTGGAGGCCAACAGCAGCCCTACTTTAATGCTCACCGCATCCACAAGAGAATCTGCTTGAGAGCAGTTTGCAGTGGAGGGCCCCTGGGTGAAGGGAACACCAGAGAGAGTTGAGTTCTGGTATGGAGGTGCAAATGTAGAGCCAAGAACCACTGATGTGTTGTTGACCAACTGGGTGTACGGAGATCTGACTGTTAGGATAGTGCTGTTCTCCAACGTGATGGAAAGCTGGTCAATCCCATACAGGAGGTTTGGAAGGATTGGCACTGTCAACAAATAAAATATTAACATTAATTAAACATTAGCTGATGAAGTCAAAGCAGAAGTGCACAAAGTTGTATTTTCATTAATGACCACTTGAGGCTGACTCATAAGTGGGTGAATCCCCAACTTCACAGGAGACATTAATATGTGTACAGCCTGGTACAAAATGGATTTAGTCGATATCGCTAATTTAGCTGTTCAAGACAACCAGGCAAAGGTGAACTTACCTATTTAAATTATATCGAGGCTTAAAATTATGCACAATTAAGGATGTAGCTCCTTTGAGCGACAGGTGGGTTTCCTCACAGGTTGCTAGCTGGCGTCACTCGCCCACCTAGGGTTTGTTATCTAGCCAAGATGGCGACCATCAGTGCCACTGACATTGAGCTTCAAAACTTCACTTCAGGAGGCCTTTACAGATGGTTTGTCCTTCTTTAAATACAGCTGGAAAACTATTTTTTTTTACTCTTATTAACATCCGATTTTGTAGCTTATAACTCATTCATTCATTCATTCATCTTCTGTACCCGCTTATTCCTGTGAAGAGTTGCGGGGGTCTGCTGGAGCCTAGCTATTATCGGGCGAAAGGCGGGGGTACACCCTGGACAGGTCGCCAGTCTATCGCAGGGCCAACACAGAGAGACAGACAACCATTCACACGCACACCTATGGCGAATTTAGAATCACCAATTAACCTATTGAGCATGTCTTTGGACGGTGGGAGGAAGCCGGAGTACCCAGAGAGAACCCACACAGACACAGGGAGAACATGCAAACACACAGAAAGGCCCAGTCGGCCCATGGCCTCAGTCTCTGTTTTTTGAGTGTTCATTCATTCATTCCCATTTGCTTATCCAAGGTCGGGTCACCGTGGCAACAGGCTAAGTAATGGAACTCCAGAGTCCCTCTCCCCAGCAACACAATCCAGTTCTTCCCAGGGAATCCTGAGGTGATCCCAGCCCAGATGAGTTACAGTAGATAATCTCTCCAGTGAGTCCCGGGTCTGCCCTGGCTGGCCGTGCCTGGTAAACCTCCAAAGGGAGGCGCCCGTACGTTTGATACAGTGATTGCACTACCGCAGCCGCTGTTTTTTGAGTGTGGTTTCTTTATATGTCTTCATATGCCAAAATCCAGGCCAAAAAACAAAAAACAAAAAACGTAAAATCTGGACATTAATATAATAAACAAATGTCCGTACACATTCATCAGGAAAACATTAAGTTATGAACAGGCAAGGTTGAAACATTAAATGTTCAGAGACAATCTGGTGAATGTATCATGAACCGCAAGGAGTATTTGCAGAGTAATGGCTGACTGAACGCAGATGATGCAAACAGTAGTACGATACTAAACAAAGACAGGAAGTTAGAGTAGTTGAAAAGCACTGAAATGACGGTGGTGTCACAATAAAAGAGGAATAAGAGTGATCAGATTCCTGCAATTTCTTTCATTTCATCCGTCTTCACAGCGTCTTTACTTTTTTACTAACGTATTGGAACTTTTACAGGATTTTTTCCTCCAGCTCTGTAGCATCAGATGGCTTTGTTTTCAGATTCCCAGTCAGCTGCTCATGGTCTGAAACTCTAAGTACAGTTATTCATCTGTCTTACAAGTCCAGGGCAGTTATTTGCTCTGGACAAACTTTTTCACGGTACACAACGTACCACAGCCTGGTGTCATGAGAAGGCATTCAGCACGAATGTCACACGCCCAGTCATCGCTGTACATTTTGTACCTTTTTGCATAGGTATGCAAAACTATTTGCATTAAAAGGGAACTACTGGTTTTTTTACAACCTGGACCTTATTTCTGGCATAAAACACAATCATTTACTCACAAATATAACATTTGTGTAATTTGTATTCCTTCGGGAGATAATTAGATCAGCGTATATCCATATAGTGGGAGTGACTGGGGCACTGAAACGCAGCCTCTAAATAACGTATTTTCTGCTGCGAAACTCGGGGTCTGTAGGTCAATCTACAGACCCTGGAGGATGATAACAGCTCCGGACTCAATGGGGAATAGCACTAGTGTATCATAACAAAATATTGGTGAAATTAATGAGTTTCGTGGCAGATAATGTGTTATTTAGAGGCTGCGTTTTGGTGCCCCAGTCACTCCGACTACATGGATTAGACTGATCTAATTATCTCCCGAAGGAATACAAATTACACAGAAGTTTTATGGGTGAGTAAACGATCGTATTTTATGCCAGAAATAAGTAGTTTCCCTTTAAGTCTCAACCTTTAAACCAAGTAGGGTACATTGTTACAAAAAAAAAAATCAGATGGAAGCAGATCTTAAAGCTGTACTGTAGTGCAAGTGTTTATATTTTAACGTAGGTCAAATTATCGAGTTTGTATTTGTGAACCTACCAACCACTGACAGCAGCATATGATCCAGGAACAAGGCAATGAACACAACAACCAGGACCATCTTCTTCAGCCGGACCTCCTGCTTCACCCAGTTCAGTATCCCTAAGATAAACAGAAGACATGGATGCTCTTTGTAAAGCCAATAGCTGGTCTAAGTTAGTGTTAAAATCCCAGTCATCCAAACATAAACACTTTCTTGGTAAATAAAATGCATTATGAGGACTATATTAAAGGTTAAAAAAAAATAAACCGTGTAGTGCATTTTTATGGCAAAATGAACAAAATACAAACTTACCCATCTTTAGTGAAAAAGAGAGGACCAGCAGCTTGACAGGTGTGCAGATCAGTCTCCTGACAAACACAGAGAAACCGGATTTATTAAAGGGCTACACCTCATCCTGTTACACATGCATGAAAAATAACATTTGCGTTAGGCTGCTGGTAAGTACAGTAAGTGATTTTGACTTGATAAGGGTTCTGTAAACAAGGACAAGCTTGTCCAGCTACAGGAAGCCTCATGTGCAATCACAGAGAGTAGAACCCAACCGGTTACACAAAGCATAAAATGCACTGAGAGTGGACTTACAACATTAACAGTAATAGTGTTCATACAGTAATAGTGCAAATGTATTTTGTTTTGTAAGAGATTATTTACCCCCTAAGCTCTGTGGCTCAACAGGCCCTTGCATCAAATGGTCTCTATATTATTATTGGCCAAAAAAACTACCTTGCATAACTATGCTAAGATATCACTGAGTCCTCTTTAAAAACTAATGGAAATTAAAAATTACATTGCTGATTTGTTTCGGGGGGCACAGTGGAAAGGTAGTTAGCACCGATGCCTCACAGTGAGACGGTCCTGGGATCGAATCCTTTGTGTGTGGAGTTTGCATGTTCTCCCTGTGTCTGCGTGGGTTCTCTCCGGTAACTCTGGCTTCATTGGTGATTCTAAATTGGCCGTAGGTGTGCATGTGAGTGTGAATGGTTGTCTGTCTCTCTGTGTTAGCCCTGTGATAGACTGGCGACCTGTCTAGGGTGTACCCCACCTCTAGCCCGATGACACCTGGGATAGGCTCCAGCAGACCCCGCGACCCTTCACAGGAATAAGCAGTTACAGAGTTTAGTTTGGTTCAATTCAAAGATCTTCTGGATAGCAGCATAGAGTATAGCATTGTGGAGCAGAATAAAGTCATACATAGAAGGGTTTGTAGGTTGTAGGTTTGCAGCAATCTACACTTGTACAACGCTCTAACTCTAACCCTAACCCTAACCCTGCATGAGATGATGAATAATGTTTCATTATTGCTTCTTCAGTCCAAACTCCAAAACATGCATTTTAAGGTGTTGGTCCACTGGTAACCCGTGGCCTTAGTTTTACCCAGTGGGTCCCACACCGTTGGCACCAGTTGGACACCTTTCGCCATCTTACCGACCGATTCCGCTTGTTGAATGGTTGATTGAGTCGCTCTGACAGATCACTATGATCAGCAAGAAAAAAGTAAATGAAACAACATTGTTCAGAAGTCAAACAGTTGGTTAAACTTCCATACGAACATACAAATACACAAATTATTTCCACAATGACACGATCATCTAGGATGAGTAAGTTGTAGCTCTATCTCGCTTCCTAGCCTCCCAGCCAAAGCTAAAAGAAGATTTTCTGGTTTCCTAGAAGAGTTATTTCCTTTTGTCTGGCAGAAGCACAGGCTGGGCTATAGAGTCACTGCGATGTGATCATGAACTACTTTATGGCCTTGTCAAGCAAGGTGACGTACTTTCGGTACTATCCGTTTAACCGGTAATTTTGTGGTGGCACTGCTATAGATAATGTTCATTAATGTAATGGCAGACACATTCTTGATTTATTACAACAACAAGACTGTTTTGTAAACGAGTGCTAACCTGTCCTGACAGCATTCCAGACCAATGAAAAAATACGTTGAGTTTCTATATGCTCACAGAGCCTTGTCAAAAGAAGAGGTGATGCGTCTGTGTGTTCAACAGGCAAGGCATTGTTTGTTTAATAGACAAATAGACGTATGTTTCTTTACCTGCTGCTGTCTGTCTTGTTTCATTTCTGTGAGCGCTTACTATAAGGTTTCCCATTCTGCTTTCTGGAGACGTACAGTTGACGAAAATGGATGACAATAACACAAAAGACCACGGTAAGACCAATCAAATAATTAATAACTGAATAACTTTTGGATGTTGGTGCTGTGTTTGTGGCAAAATTTTGACAAAAGGCGAATATGATTTCTACCGTGTTTCATTTTTTCATTAATGTAGATTTTTTTTTGACTCACAAGCATACATTGAGAGTTATCATTAATTTTATGAACCTGAACCTGTGCATTCTTACCATCGCTTGCAGCACAAGCAACTCCAACGCAAGATTTTTCCTCTGATGACATTGAAATGTTAGACGACGGAAAGACCATTAGCGATTTCATAGACAGTAAAATAAAAGAGCTTGGCTCAGCAGTGAGTATCAGAGATGTCACCTCACTTGAATATAGATTTTTGATTTTTTTTTTTTTCTAAATAAAATGGCACTTCTATTTTATCCACTCAGGACAATGAGGAGCCATTCTACGTGGCAAATCTTGATTGTATCATAGAGAGGCACCTCCGCTGGATCGCCAGCTTACCACGGGTCAAGCCTTTCTATGCAGTAAAGTGCAACAACACACCAGCAGTTATCAGGACACTGAGTGCTCTGGACACAGGTTTTGACTGTGCCAGCAAGGTATTGATGGAATAAAAATAAGATTGGCCAGATTGTTTCACTCTCAGTTTACTCATTCAACATATTTTGTCCAACTCAGGCTGAGATTGAGCTGGCTCTGTCCCATGGAGTGACACCTGACAGGATCATTTATGCGCATCCAACTAAACCAATGTCCCACATCCGATACGCCTGCAGTCATGGAGTAGATATAATGACGTTTGACAGTGAGGATGAACTTGTAAAAATCTCTCGTACTCATGGCCAAGCCAAGTAAGTGAATGTCTCTGCTTCCACATTTATTGCAGCTACTATTTAGTCCTGATTAACACTCTTTTGAACAACTTCTCAGACTGGTGGTACGCATCGCAGTGGATGACTCCAAATCACTCTTAAGACTCAGTTCAAAATTTGGAGCCAGACTGGCCTCAGTTGGTGGGCTGCTGGAACACGCAGGAAAGCTGGGCTTGGATGTGATTGGGGTCAGCTTCCATGTAGGCAGCGGGTGCACTGGAAGTGTGGCCTTCAAGCAAGCTATAGCAGATGCCCGACATGTCTTCGACGTAGCGGTAAGCCATGGTAAACAAAACATTGCAAAAAAGAGTTAGCAGTGATGCACTGCAAATTAAAGTGTCAACAAAATTAATTAATTAAGTGCTGTTTTGAATGATTGTCAGACACCTTGGTGCCACTTTTTAATAAAATTCTAAAACATATGTTAAAATCTATGACTGTATTATTGGCTAGCAACCTGTTAAAATAATCATTAAATTGCTGCCTTCAAATGAGATCGCGTTTGCCTTGTTCATGAGAAAAGTTCGTATGAACAGCGCCCTCTTGTGGCATTCACAACCTCGTAAATTTTTGATAAAGTTCACGAGTTACGACAAGTTTGCTTCATATATATTTTTTTTTTATAAAATACTGGAATATGTTGATCATCCTCAACTTTTCATCTTGTCATTTCCTAAACTAAGTTACCCGGCCATTATCTTAAGACTGAGGCACTTTTATGACTACATCGATATGTTGCTTAAATTAGTCAGGGCTAAGTGTCAATCTGGAGTGGACTAATGTTACTGAATGGAAAATTAAATCGCAGGGAAAGGGGATGCTAGAATTAACAGGAACAGAAATACAAAGCAGTAACCCAGTTTTAAATCACAGCAATGCAACCCTTTGCTTGTCACTTTCTTTCTTTATCCCTCCTCCCAGAGGCTTCAAGTTTGCAAAACTACCAACTCTCTCCACAGCCTAATCAGTGTGTAAGCTTTACAATTAAGAACATACAAATTAGCAACTGCCCAAATTTGTTTCCACAACTGTTGGAAAAAATAATGGCGTCTCACTACGAAGGCCCTTGGAGGTGTGCTCCCGTTGTAGGTGCTTGAGCTAGTGTAACACTTACAATAAAATATTCATATTAAACAATACACAATAGATATGAGGAATAAGAATAATAATTTGCTAGGCTACTATATGTAATTTTGGGCTAAGGTTCGACTCATGGAGCTGTGTGAAGATCAATGAAGCACATGACACAGTACTGATGTTACCGGTATTGTATTGAATATTCTTAGAACAAAAAATACTTGAAATGCATCAAGAAAAACAATGAGCAAAAGTATAAAGCCAAAACAATAACACAAAAATCTCACAGTTGCAATGCAATAGGTTATATTCAGTCCTACTAGTAGCGGTTTCAGTAAAAGTTCATTAAATGCACCTCTAAGTCTCAAATTCAAACCTTTCAATCACTTAAAAGCAGTATGAATTGGCAGTTCTTTGTTCATGAGGTGAACAATGAATGCAGTGTAGGATGTGATGTTCCTACCACACCATTGAGAAAGGCATGAAGCAGGTAGGCTTGAGGCCTGCCAATAGGTGGGGAGGGTGAATGGGTGAATCCTCGAATCCTTCAGAAGTTGTCCAGTTCTTTCAAAGGGGTAGCTCGCCATCAATCTCAAATCTCTCCATCCATAAAAGCCTAACCTGTTTTGCAAACAGGCATTATTAGAATCATCATCATCATCATTATCATCAGTCTTTCCACATTAAATGTATGCACTTTTCCTCAGTCTCACCAGTGTTCAGCCAAAAGTCACTATCCAGAAATCCAAGGCAGCAGTAGAAATGGTTGGGTAATGGAATGGTGGAGGCCTGTTAGCATTAGCATTTGTTAGCTCTGATACTGAACAGTTTCCAACTTGTTTCAGTTGAGATGTGACTCACCAATCCAAGGAGAAGTCCTGTTTCCAAATTCCTGCTGGTTTACGATACAGATTCTGATGTGGAGTGATATGGTGCGATCGAGTGGCTGCTGTGTGTCTGAATGAAGCTGAGTTCACTTCAAACAAAGGAAGGGGTGAATACCAGGTGGAAAGGACTGCAGGTGATTAGCAAGACTGCTGGTGATTGGCTCAGGTGACAATGAGGAAGTCCAGTGCTTTGAAGGTGTCTGATTGGCTGTTTCCTGTTCTCCTTCAGGTTGTGATTTGTGTTGGCCAACAATAAACTATGGCAGAGTGACTTAAGTTACCAGTGCTACATCCTCCCCCCTTGAAGTAATGCACGTCCCGCTGCATCCTTTTTGTGGCTGTGTGGTCACAGGGATATCCAGCATAGGGCTCATGGGCACAGAGGGTACAATACAATTAGGGCCCACTAAAGAGTTGGTAACAGCATTGCTTAGGCCTAGGAACAATGACTGAATGACAGAAATTAGTGGATTTCCCAATTGATCATAGTGTAAGCGATCTGGTTGTTTTCTCTGTCTTTTAGGGTATCTGCCAGTCTCATTTGTGGGATCAGAATCTAACAGATTAAGTTCTTGATTAACATTTTGATCGACGTCGTCTCTACTGCTTGAATTCAACAGTACATTCTCATCAGGACTTATTTCCTGGTCATCATTCATTTCAGGTAAGTTTTCTCTTTCAGGTATTACGTCATGTTCAGGTAAGTTTCCTATAAGGTCATTGTTTCCTTCAGGTAAGTCCTCTCTGATAGAAACAAGGTCCACATCTGGAGTATTGTCTCGTTCGGGTAATGTCATATCAGGGTGTTTGTCAATTTCAGGTACTGATTCACGTTCTGGTTCAGGTTCTGATTCGTTTCTTCCAGGGTCAACCTCATGAGATATGACTTCAGGGATCTCTACAACTGGGATGGAAACACTCCCCTCGTCTCCTGAGGAAAGTTCAGGAGGGGGTGGTAGAGGAGAGGAAGTTTTAAGAGGATGAACTCTGGAGAACTTTGAGTGTTCAACTTGTAGGTTCCTGTGCAAAGGAAAGTCATAGTCAGAATCAGAATTAAAATCATTATCTTGGATACTGTCATTGCTGGTACCCGGACAGTTTCGAGTTCGGGGCCGTCGGGGTAGATTGGAAATGACAGGTTTCTCTTGTTCAGTAATGGGAAGAAATCCACAAGGCAGAAGTAAATCCCGATGTAGGGTACGCAGAGGGCCATCTTTAGTTTCCGGCTTAACTGTGTATACGGGAAGATCTCCTGAACGGTTTGTCACAACATAGATGTCGGACTCCCATTTATCTGCCAACTTGTGTTTCCCTCGCAGTCGAACATTTCTTACGAGTACTCTATCACCAACATTGAGAGTAGATTCAGTGACTCGTTTGTCAAAACGTGCTTTGTTTCGATTTGCGGTTTTAACGGCATTCCTACTTGCAATTCTGTAGCTCTCTTCCAGGTTGCTTTTGAGCTTTTGCACATATTTAGAGTGCGATGGTTGTGAACTGTCAAGGGGAAGACCAAAAGCCAAGTCTATGGGTAGACGAGGTTGTCGACCAAACATGAGCTCATATGGACTAAAACCAGTGGTCTCGTTCTTTGTGCAGTTATATGCATGTACCAATGGTTTAACAAAGTCCTTCCAATGAATTTTATCCTTGTGACTTAAGGTACCTAGCATCTGAAGAAGTGTACGATTGAAGCGTTCCACAGGATTTCCTCTGGGATGATAGGGTGTTGTTCGGACTTTCTTTATTCCAGCTATTTCACAGAGTTCTTTGATGGTTTTGGACTCAAAGTCTGGTCCTTGATCACTATGGAGGCGTTCAGGGAATCCATAATGGACAATGAAATGATCCCAGAGCGCTTTAGCAACAGTGCGAGCCTTTTGATTTGGAGTGGGAATGGCTACAGCATATTTGGTGAAGTGATCAGTGATTACCAATATATCCTTAGTGTTGCTGCGATCTGGTTCCAAGGACAAAAAGTCCATACAAACCAACTCTAAGGGACGGCTGGTCAGGATGTTTACTAATGGAGCTGCTCTGTCTGGGGAAGTTTTGCGGCGTACACACCGGTTACATGTCTGTATTTTCTTCTCAATTGCAGCTGCCATTTTGGGCCAAAAGAAACGAGCTCGTAGAAGGTCAAGTACACGTTCAACCCCCATATGTCCCATGTCATCATGGAGACTATGTAATGCCAGTGCTCTCATTTCTATTGGCAATACCATTTGAAGGGTGGTACTTGCGCCTTCTTGTCGTTTCCTGTACAATATACCATTTTTTAGCATGAGGCGATTCCACTCTCTGAGCAAAAGAGGAAGTTCTGGCAGTTCAGCTCTGACGGTAGGGGATGGACTCACTCCTGACTCCATTTGCTGAATGACTTCCCTAATACAAGGGTCAGCTCTTTGTTTCTCCCTCAGCTCATCTTCTGTCAGGTGAGAAAGAACAAGGGAACCACATCCATTCTCATCAAGGAACATGTCAGGAACTGCCTTAGAATGATGTGCCAACGATTCAATGAGTGGTAATGGGTGGTATCCATCATTTACATCAGCCACAATGAAGTTACAGACAATGTGTTTATCACAGATAGCATGAACATCTGACTCAGATAAGTGCTGTGATGCAAATTGCCGAATTCTCGCATTCTCCTTTTGGGAAAAATAGTCATCAAGAAGATCACCATGGGGACGTCGTGATAGAGCATCCGCATCCACATTCTGTTTTCCTGCTCTATACTGCAGCTTGAAAGTGAAAGTGGAAAGGTCAGATAACCATCGGTAGCTTATTGCATCCAGTTTAGCTGTTGTCAGTATGTAAGTGAGTGGATTACTATCTGTAATGACCGTGAAAGAAGCACCATACAAATAATCACTGAATTTCTCAGTAACAGCCCATTTGAGAGCAAGGAACTCTAATTTATGGGCCGGATATTTTGATTCACTGCGAGTTAATCCTCGACTTGCAAAAGCAATGGCTCTTAATTTCCCTTCTTGTTCTTGATATAATGCAGCACCCAATCCTGTGGTACTAGCATCCGTATGGAGAATGTAAGGCAGTTTAGGATTAGCAAATCCAAGAACAGGGGCTGTAGAGAGTTTTTCAATAAGGTTTTCAAATGCTTGTTGACAAGCCGATGTCCATCGAGAGCCAAAGGGTTCCTTTGGGTTGTGATATTGGCAGTTCTGACTCTTTTTCTTTCCCCGATTATGAAGTGGTGGATATCCTGATGTAAGATCATTCAAAGGCTTAGCCAGTTGAGAGTAGTCTTTGATAAATCTCCGGTAGTAACCAGAAAAACCAAGGAATGACTTCAAATCTTTGAGGGTTTGGGGTCTTGGCCAAGTCTTTAAAGCTTGTATCTTGTCAGGGTCAGTTTCAATACCATCAGCAGAGACAACATGGCCAAGGTAGCGTACTGAGGTTTGGAAGAATTTACATTTTTCAGGTGACAACTTCAAACCATATTCTTTCAGCCGTTGGAGCACTTTGAGCAGGCTAATTTCATGTTGCTCCAGAGTGTCAGAGAAAATGATGATGTCGTCTATGAACACTAACACCTCTTTCAAGTTGAAATCTCCCATGCATTTTTCCATTAAGCGTTGAAATGTACTTGGGGCATTGGTAATTCCTTGGGGCATCCTGTTAAACTCCCAGAAGCCTAAAGGACAGACAAAAGCAGTTTTTGCTTTATCAGCTTCTTCCATTTCAATTTGATAATATCCAGATTTTAGGTCTAAAACAGAGAACCATTTAGAACCAGCAAGAGCACGGAAAGCTTCTTCCACATTTGGAAGAGCATAAGCATCCTTAATAGTCTGCAAATTAAGCTTTCTGTAGTCAATACAGAGGCGAACAGTGTTATTTTTCTTTCGAATTACCACAATTGGTGAAGAAAAGGGTGACTCAGACTCCCGAATAATCCCAGCCTCTAACAGCTCTTGCAAATGTTTGCGAACTGCATCAATATCTTGTGGATGAATAGATCTAGCACGCTGTTTAAAGGGAGCTTCATCGCTTAACTTGATATGATGCTTTACTTTATCAGTGTGACCAAAATCCAAATCATGCTGTGCAAATACTTCAGGCATAGCATTGAGGTGTTTAGTTATCCTTTCTCTCCACTCAGATGGTAAGGGTGAATCTCCAAAATCAAAACTCAAGCATGCAGGTGTTATGGATTCTGATGGTTTAGAAAGATCAGACTGAGAATAATTAGGCAACGAGACAGACTGCTGTTTAATGATGCTCTGTACTGCACTTAATTCAGCCAGTACAGTTTTAGGTGGTATGGTTACAGCTCGTCCAGTCTCATTATGCAGCACTACTGGAAGGCGACTGAACTGTTTGGATGGTAAAGTGATGAGACAACTAGTTACAAGTATTCCACAGGGTAAAGACGAGTTTGATGGAGGTTCTATGAGAGCCCATTTCTCTGAATGGGAACCTCGATTGTTGACGATACCCTCCAGAACTACAGTGCTGAATGCGGGAATCACTTCAGGTGTCTGGCCTTGGAGTTTTATCAGACCCAAATGACCATCATGAGTGTACTTGTGCCTCAGTTGCATAATTTTCAAGACTGCACGATACCCAGGTTGTGCAGGAAGAAAAGTGGGGTTGTGCTGACAGTAAGAAGAGTACAGAAAATCAAGAGTATTTGTACCAATCAACACTTGGTCACTTGTAGCTCCACCATGAGCTGGAACTACCAAAGCAAGCGTGGAAACATCCAATTCCTTCCCAACAAAGTCCTTGGGAAATGTTATACACAGTTCAACATAACCAAGATAAGGCACATCTTGCCCATTTGCGCCTTCTATCTCAAGAAGAGTATTTAAAGGCTTAACTGGTTGATCAGCTAGAAACTGTGCATGATATGACAAGGGAATAGTTGTGACCTGAGAACCAGTGTCAAGTAAGCAAGTTGTTGGATTGCCTGCAATTTCAACCTTTGCCGTGCTTTTGGTTCCCACAAGCCCTTTAGGGAGTCTAGAAAAATGATTGTTTGTTTTGGTTTCTCTTAATTCTGCCCGCTTTGCAGTGGGACTCTGTTTCTTATCACCAGCTTCTGAGTGTCCCTCCACAGAAGCTGAGCTTAGTTTAAATCACTAGAAGGTCCTTGTGATTTCATTTTTCTCTGTTTCTCTTGCAATTGTGCCTTTTTAAATGCTACCAAAGAAGGGTTTGGTGCTTGATCACAGTTGGGTGCAATATGACCATTCTCTCCACAGTTAAAGCAGTATCCTGGGCGAAGTGAGTTGCTTGACTTAGGGTATTCCTTTGTCTGCTTTCCATACTGTGTAGTTCCTTTTTGACATTTGGCCTTATCAGAAGATTTGCTATTGGTTCCTGTTGTACTTTTTGAGCCTGGAAAATGAGAGGTACTCAACTTTGACAACTGGGTTTGTATCTGAGTGATCATCTTCTTCAATTGCTCAATTTCTGAAGACTGTTCAACCACAGTACAGGAACAAGCACTATGCACATGTGATGCAGCATGTGCTCTTGAAGAGATGGATGTTGGTTTGAATGTGCCAAGGTGATGCTTCATACGAGAAGCTTTAGCAGCTTGTCTGTCCTCCTCCACACGAAGCAGCAAGAGTAACTCTGCAAAGGATGGAGGGTTGTCTCTCTTTTGCTCCAGCTGAAGATCACTGAGCAGAGTATTGTCCCAACAGCCTCGACAAAACTGTTTCAGTAGATGACGACTGCATTCAGTGGGAGAGACACCACCTCGTTTCATGGCTGTGTTCAAGACAACTTGAAGACGATGTAAATACTCAGAGGGGTTTTCTCCAGAATTTTGACAAGTGCTCAAAAACTTTGCAAAGCACTCATCCCCATCTGCTACTGTACCATATGCTGAATCCAAGAGCTCAAGATATACATACGGTAAGGCTCGAGGGCCCAAGTGTTTGACAATATCTGCAGCGGGTGGCAGCAAGCTTTCAAAAATCTTCCGAGATCTATCCAAGTCAGATATAGAAGGATCAGTAAGAAACAAATCCACATTGGTCCGCCATGTCTCATAGTCCGCTTCATTACTGGAACTCTCTAGGGTTGATGATTCCTCACAAGGTTGGCCACAACTTGGGTTTCTTTTATTCCAGTTTTATTAACTTCTGTTTGCTCTACTGGTGGAACAATTGCACTGATGCTGTCTTGCCCCCAAGTGTTTCCCACAGTAGCTTCCAACTTGGTCAGTTGTTTTTGTTGGTCTGTTGGACTAGCCTGGCTTAGCAGTTTGGTAGTCTTGTATAATGCTGCTGAGATTTCATTATGAAATGCAGAGGAGAAAAATATCTCTGCATGCAACTAAATAGTTCTGCAATCAATGAGAGGCATTTGTTGTAAACTAAATTCACTCCACGGCGCTCAAAGTATGTATGACTACTGCTACTCTTCTGTCAGTCACTACATAATGTCCGCCCAAATGATTTAATTGGTACTCCTATATTTTTCAGAATTCAGTGGGCTTCCAGATGAGTCTCTTGGATATTGGTGGAGGGTTCTCCGGAAGAGACGACTTTGAAGTGAAATTTGAGGAGGTAAAGAAAATGTACTGTCCATAGTAGTACATAATAATGTAGTCAAAATATTATACAGAGAGTTGGAGAGTTTCCTTGATTTTATGTTTGTTGCAGTCTGCTTTGTGTTAAAGTGTCAGAAATATTAATACATGTGTAATATCTGGGGAATAACCTATTGTGTTTTGCCCTCTTAGTTTTCAGAAGTCATTAATGAATCGCTGGATAAATTCTTCCCGTCTGACAGCGGGGTGGCGATTATAGCGGAACCAGGCCGGTACTACGTGGAATCAGCCTTCACGCTGGCAGTCAGCGTCATCGCCAAAAGAGTTGATGACCTGGAGGAACATAGCAGTTAATGCTTGGACATATTTTTTTAAGCCACATCCAGCTGTAACAAAGTCCCAGATAACGTTTGGAATGTGTTTAAATGGATTAATCGATTGTTTAAAGGATATCTCCATATTATATACATTTTAGGAACTCCCCTGACTTCCAAATTTGCTTGTGTGTTTGTGTTTTTCAGATGGTGAGGAAAACCACCCTGAAAGAGTGATGATGTACTACATTAATGATGGAGTGTATGGCTCCTTGAGTTGCCTCATCAATGATCCTGCACACTCCAACGTTGAGCCATATCTTCACAAGGTAAATATCAATTCACAGGCACATATGAACGCAACTAATGGACAATCTGCAGAGCACTAGGTAGAGACTTAATGAAAACCTCCAGCACCGTCACTGAAAATGTGGAGGTGCTGAGTAGTGATATAATTAGTTGGATTATGAATGAATTGTGATAATGTACATTCGAGGTTATCATTTACATTTTGGCCAGAAAAAAATAGGAGCAAAACAAGAAATTACAACCAGTGTGGATTTTATATTCCAGCGTTTGTGCTCTGCTCAGCCCGTTGTGGACAGCGAGCCACAGTACCGCTCTGTTATCTGGGGTCCAACCTGCGACAGCTTCGACAAAGTCTCTGGCGGCTGCCGGATGCCCGAGTTACATGTGGGGGACTGGCTTCTGATCGACAACATGGGCGCTTATTCTACTTGTTTAACCACCGACTTCAACGGCTTTGAAAGGGCACACGTTTACACAGTTGTGACAGCTAAAACATGGCATGTTGGAAACCTGTCTCATACCCATTCATGATCTAACTTAACTATATACAGGAAGGTAGTTAATGTAAATTAAGCAAATAATAAATGGTAGAGTAAGATGGAGAAATGGGTAATAAATGCAAAGTGATAAAAAAAGACGTTGTCCTTTGAGGAGGATTCAAAACAGTAACAACTAGACTATTCTAGAGTAGACTGGAGACCAGACTGACATTGTTTACGATATATTGTCAAAAACATTCCCCACGGTAAGAATATGTCATCCTGCAATAAAAACGATAAATTCCCATTGATGAGGTATATGTGCGCGACACAATCGCAGCCCAACACGTGTGGAATATTGACAAATTGACAAGGTGGAAGGCGGAGTAGATACTCCGGGCAGCTAGGAGCTCGTTCCTAAACGAGGCTCCACCTCCATTATCTAGTTTGGTTTTAACCCCTTCACGCCTGAATTGATTTTTCAATTATATAAAGAAATGAAATATTTGTATTTTTGCTTACCACTCCGGCCGGTCCTACGAGAAACTAGTGCAAACCGACATCGGAGTTATGCGCTATTTCGGCTGCAGTCTGAACGGAAACATTGCGTCGCGAATTCGCGACACTAGGCATGAAGGGGTTAAAAAGTCTGACGTGGAGCAGCAAATTACAACATGCAAGGTTTGCTTACAAATAGTGCATAAAAAGGACAGTAACACCACTAATTTGTTCCACCACCTCAAACACAAGCACAAACCAGAATATGAAGAAAGCCAGAAAATGCGCAAGGATGCAGAAGCAGCGTCGACTTCATCCAAAGAGTCCGGTAAAAAAACAACTCAGATAAAACTTGCCGATGCATTATAGTCAAAAAGATTAGGCTGAATTGGTGTTTATTTATCGTCATTTCTATCGTTACCGTGATAAATACCAGAAATTATCGGGATAAAATATTTAGTCCATATCGCCCATCCCTAGTCCCCCGTGCCATCAAACTGTTCAACTATTCTCTGGGGGAGGGGAGAGCCAAAAAGAAAGGAACCGTTTTCTTCATAATGTGCAATAACAAAAACCATGTATAATCATAATATTTTTTAATCTTTATTTGGGTGTTGGGTACTTGGGGTATCTTGTTTATATTTTGTATATATTGTCTATCTATCTATCTATCTATCTATCTATCTATCTTGTAAACTACACTTGCACATACCACAACAAAACGTGGTTATTTAAAGCTGTTACAAGACAAGATAACCCTGACAGGATAATGTTAGAGAATAATTTCACTTCCCTATAGATAGTTTGTGTAGTTAATGTTAGATTACTGCTGGGGTCAGTTATCTGCCCTATTTTCTCTCTGAGGAACATGCCAAGGCCATTGTCCCTCTTTGGCATCTTCAATCTTACTCTCTGGCTGTCTACAAACACAGCTGTAGAGTTATATGATAACGCCCTCCGTCACTGGAGGACACTTTGTATTTCCTAGCTGGTGTTAATCCTTATCTTCATGTTTATGTACTATAGCCAATTGGATGTTAACACATCTCCCCTTTGCTGCCTCGACCCACCTTTCTAGTATAAGAATCTGAGCTTTACTGTTTGACCCTTAGAATTGAGGTGGACTCATGCACTTATGTTGTGATGACGAATCTCATGTTATGATGATGAATCTTCTGTTCTCCTCGTACGAGCCTAAATAAACTCCTTCAGCATAAGACGTACAGGACTCTGGTACTTCTTCTTCTTCATCGGCATCACCACAAATTCCTCCCTAACAGATAATTTCACTTGTATCAAGCTGTGCTGTCTTTAGTTTAGAACTAAATTTGTGAGCGGTACATGTAATTCGTTGATGACTTCTGCATTCTTAGAAATGAAGATCATCACTTACGTCAGATTATATGTCTATGGGTGCACAGGAAGTGTGGCGCGTTACTGTAGTGTGTTACCCACCCTGACTGTAGCATCAACTACAACTACACTACTATAAAAAATGTGCTTCAGGAACAACTTGCCAAGAGAATCCTTTAACTATGACAGTTATCAGAGAGCATGAAAAGGACAGATTCATGTGAGGGGTGACTCGTGTAACAATACTCGATAGAAAACTTAATATTTCCGAAACTCAAGGAGGTACAATAGGTTGAAGCAATATGAAAACAACTTTTTTGTTAAATTTTTTTACAAAGATATAGTATTATGTACTTAATATATGAGCTTTTAGTCTGCAGGCTGCAGCCAAGGAGCTATTTTAGTAGTTATTTTGATCCAATTAGTGACTTACTGGAATGTTGAGTGTGTCAAAAACAGCCAATTTACATCTTTTATAGGGTAATAAACTGGTTGTTACGTCTGAGAAGGTTCTAAGTCAGGTCAATGTATATCCATTGTGTGTGTGTGTATATATATATATATATATATATATATATACAGTTAGGGTTATTTAGGGTTTTTTAGTTTTTTCTTAGGGTATATATTTCACATAATCAAGCAGCGCGGCATGTTACACTACTACTCAAATACTGTTTATTCGTCCTATTTGTCATCTGATTATTTAGAAAGTTGCTGGGACACGAGAGAGGTGGAGAGCAGACAAAAGAGAGACGTGAAGAGATAAAGATAGAACACCGTACTGATGATGAAGCCCAGGCAGTTTAGAGTTTTGAGATGTTTTACACCTTATGTTACTAAACGTAGTTAATTCAGCATAATGTATTAATTGCGATGCATTGAATATATGACATTCTGATGGGGGGCTTAGTGTCCCTAAAAGGCTTTTTCCACACTTGGTGCTTGCTCCTGCGTCTTCTTGATGAGCATCTGTTTATGCTCCTCTTCCTCATGGTTGCAATTGTTCTTGCGAGTCACTGCAATGAAAACAACAAGATATCATGCCTCAGCGTGGAACTGTTTGCTTAAAGAAAAAAACATATTCAGTTCATGAAATGTAATCTCGGTCCTGATGAACACCGACTTTCAGTTTGGTCGTGGTTTCCAAGCTTGTGGAATCGTCGTCTTCTCTTGCAGACCAGACAGGCCACCAGCAGGAGCAGCAGGAGCAGCAACAGAGGTGCAGTGAGCGAGGAGACCAGCATCAACAAGAGAGGCACTAAGAGAGAAAAATTCTATTTTTATTTTTATTTCTATTTTTATTTTTATTTTATTCTATTTTAGGTATGTATGCGTGTAGTATATATATGTGTATATGTATATGGGTGTGTATATGTATGTATATATAGATACATAGATATATATATATCTTATATTTTTACATTTCATATTTGTACATTTTGTGTTTAAGTTGCTGCACCGTAGGTACTTTGAGGAAAGAAATTTCAATCCTGTTATGTGTTGCACATGTCAGAATTGACAATAAAGCTGACTTTGACTTTTGACTACTCTAATAAGTTTATCCTCAAGAAATGTCCGATTGTCTCTTGATTGGTTAGTTGGTTCTTGCATGTACCCTGAGATTTCTACTATGGGTAATTCAAGTCCAATAATAGTCTTTAGGGTAAGCTTTGTCTCAAGTTTAGTCTACTTACTTTTAATGGTGACCGTCACGATCGCTGTCATGTTCGAAGTGAATTTCCACGAGGACAGTGTGACTTCATAAACACAGCTGTAGTTGCCTTGGTGTTCATACTCAGCTACAGGGAAACTAAAGGAGGCTGAGTTGTTGACTGCTGGTTGGGTCTTTGTGACGTTGGAGCCAGAGAAGATGAGAGAGAAAACCCCTCCAGGATAGTGGGAGGAAATGGAGCAGGTCAAGACAAAGCTGTGACCCCTGGTGACCTCTGCACTCTCAGGACCCCAGACCGGCTCTTGGTTAGCAGATGTCAGGTAGATGCTGGGTTGCTGCAGTGGCACTGGGTAAAAGACGGACATACACTTTTTGTGTTCAGTCAGTTTTTTCTTTTTGTGTTCAGTCTCAGATTTTAAAACTCTGGAAAAGCTATGAGAAATTAGAGAATCCTCAGCATCAGCTTTTACATTTGTACCGACAATTTATCTTTAAATATCTTCACACCTGCCCTGTTCAGACCTTGGACTAATGCTCCTCCTTGGAAATCTGTTCACGAGTGACCAGCGTAAAGTATAGGTGTGAACACACCCAGGACAAGGTGTCTGGATGTTGTTAAACAATGATGCCGTCATGCTGAAATATGAAAAATCACGTTTGGATAAATTACATATTTCCTCAATCACCAGTGTCTTAATTTACCTTTATTACTGGTGATTGTGGTGCCTGTGGAGGCTTCCAGGATTTGAGTTATGATCAGAGTTTTGTGCAGGTTTAACTAGCAGAGGTCAGTACATATCAACTTAAAGTGTCTGCCCAAGTCATGACACACACATGAAAAATATCACTGTTAATGGTTCTGAACAGCAATAGAGATCCATTAGAGACAGCATCTGTTAAAATACTCTACTGTGCCCCAAAACTGACACTGGATGTGAAGAGTTGGCTAGAGACGGAGTAACATGTGGAGACACATATTGATGCCAAGTGAGAACACAACGCCATTAACTGGCCTCTTGCGATAGGATTTCCCCAGTTGGATGCTAATGGTCTGAACTAGGTCATTGTCTTATATTGCTTTTGTATTCATTTGTTCTTTTTTTATAGGTCACTCTGATAAATAATAATATGTTGGATTTTGTCAAGGGCAACCATCGCATCTATGATACTGAAAAGTAGTCTGAGAGTTCAAACAGTTTTCTTAATTCCTTACCAGTAACTGAGATAGTGACGGAGGAACTTAGAGGGGATGTGAAGTCTCGACTTGACACCCTTGTTTGATACAGACACTGATACATTCCCTCATTTTCAAAGTCCACTTCATGGATGTTGAAGGTAGCAGAGTTGGTACTTGATGTCTTGGTCATTCTGAAGGAACTTGAGGTCTTCTGCAGAGTGAATGTTCCTCCTAAATGTTGAGTTGAGACTGAACAAGTGATGCTCTTGTTTTGACCCCCGGTAATCTCATCAACAGGATTCATGGAGATACTTGGCTTTGGGAGGATCACTTAAAAAAATTAAACAAATTATTAGAGTAGCAACCTTTGAGCTGAGGTATGAATCTTCATTTATTTTTTTATTTTTTTTACCTCTGACGATGTCTCTGTCATTTATTACAAGCTGAGAAGAAAGGCAGCTGAATTTTCTTACTTACCAGTAACTGAGAGTCTGACAGAGTCACTTTTTGGGGAGCTGAAGTCTCGACTTGAAACCCTTGTCTGGTATTGACACTGGTACGATCCGTCATTATCAAAAGAAACATTGGGGATAGTGAAGGTAACAGAGTTGGTACTAGATGTCAGGTTCTTTCTGAATGAGCCTGTGGTCTCCTGCAATGTGAATGTTCCTGCTAAATGCTGGGTCAAAATTGAACAAGTGATGCTGACGTCCTGACCCCAAGTTACTTCACCAGCAGGTATTAAGGAGATACTTGGCTTTGGAAGGATCACTGAAAAACACAACACAGTGTCAGTGCAGTAGCCTTTAGGGAGATGTCCCAGTTATCTAATACGTTTAAAAAGAAATCCAGCTGTATTTTCTTACTTACCAGTAACTGAGAGTCTGACAGTGTCACTTTGTGGGGAGCTGAAGTCTCGACCTGAAACCATTGTCTGGTATTGACACTGGTACGATCCCTCATTATCAAAGTTGGCACTGGAAATACTGAAGGTAGCAGAGTTAGTACTTGATGTCTTGGTCTCTCTGAATGGGCCTGAGGTCTTTTGCAGGATGAATGTTCCTCCTAAATGCTGAGTTGAGACTGAACAAGTGATGTTGACGTCGTCACCCCAGGTAATTTCACTAGCAGGATCAATGGAGATACTTGGCTTTGGGAGGATCACTGAAAAAAAAACAAAAAACAAATAAATGAAAAGTGTATTCTTAATTTTAACCTTTAGCAATGTTTCAATAAGCACAACTTCAAAAGAAAGGAAGTTATATTTTCTTACGTACCAGTAACTGAGAGGCTGACAGAATCACTTTGTGGGGAGCTGAAGTCTCGACTTGAAACCCTTGTCTGGTATTGACACAGGTACAGCCCCTCATTATAAAAAGTGATATTAGGGATAGTGAAGGTAGTGGAGTTGGTACTAGATGTTTGGGTCTTTCTGAATGAGCCTGACGTCTTCTGCAGGATGAATGTTCCTCCTAAATGCTGAGTTGAGACTGAACATGTAATGTTGACGTCCTGACCCCAAGTAACTTCACCAACGGGATTCAAGGAGATTCTAGGCTTTGGGAGAATCACTGAAATATGACACAATATACACAACATGAAACACTAGTCTCTTTTTCATAAATGAAGAAAGTTAAGAAAAATAAAGACTGATGCAGTTATTTTTCCTTACCAGTAACTGAGAGTACAACAGAGTCACTTTGTGGGGTGCTGAAATGTCGACCTGAAACTCTTGTCTGATACTGACAGTGGTACGATCCCTCATTATCAAAAGCGATACTGGGTATCCTGAAGGTAGCAGAGTTAGCACTTGATGTCAGGGTCTTTCTGAGTGAACCTCTGGTCAGGATGAATGTTCCTACTAAATGCCGAGTTAAGACTGAACAAGTGATGCTGACATCTTGGCCCCAGGTAACCTCACCAACTGGATTCATGGAGATATTTGGCTTTGGAAGGATCACTGAAAAAATAACACAAGGTCAGGGCAGTATCCTTTGAGTAGACATTTAAACCTTCATTACAATTTTCGGTGATGTACCAGTTATTTAACACAAGTTAGAACAAAGGGCAGCTGTATTTTCTTACATACCCGTAACTGAGAGTCTGACAGAGTCACTAAGAGGAGAGTTGAAGTTTCGACTTGAAACCGTTGTCTGATACTGACACTGGTAAGATCCCTCGTTATCAAGGTTGACATTAGGGATACTGAAGGTAGCAGACTTGGTACTAGATGTTTGGGTCTTTCTGAATGAGCCTGAGGTCTTTTGCAGGACGAATGTTCCTCCTAAATGCTGAGTTGTGATTGAACAAGTAATGTTGACATCCTGACCCCAAGTAACTTCACCAACAGGATTCAAGGAGATTCCAGGCTTTGGGAGAATCACTGAAATATGACACAATATACACAACATAATGCTCTGGTCTGTTTTTCATAAATGTACCAAGTTAAGAACAATAAAGACTGATGCACTTATTTTTCCTTACCAGTAACTGAAAGTACAACAGAGTCACTTTGTGGAGAGCTGAAAAGTTGACCTGAAACTCTTGTCTGATATTGACAGTGGTACGATCCCTCATTATCAAAAGCGACACTGGGGATCAAGAAGGTAGCAGAGTTAGCACTTGATGTCAGGGTCTTTCTGAGTGAACCTCTGGTCAGGATGAACGTTCCTCCTAAATGCTGACTTGAAACTGAACAAGTGATGCTGACTTTTTGGCCCCAGGTAATCTCACCAACTGGAGTCATGGAGATACTTGGCTTTGGGAGGATCACTGAAAAAATAACACAAGATCAGTGCAGTATCCTTTGAGTAGACATTTAAACCTTCATTACAACTTGCAATGATGTATCAGTTATTTCATGGAAGTTACAGAAAAGGAAATCCAGCTGTATTTTCTTACATACCCGTAACTGAGAGTCTGACAGAGTCACTAAGTGGAGAGTTGAAGTTTCGAATTGAAACCCTTGTCTGATACTGACACTGGTACGATCCCTCATTATCAATATTGACATTGGAGATACTGAAGGTAGCAGACTTGGTACTAGATGTTTGGGTCTTTCTGAATGAGCCTGAGGTCTTTTGCAGGACGAATGTTCCTCCTAAATGCTGAGTTATGATTGAACAAGTAATGTTGACATCCTGACCCCAAGTAACTTCACCAACAGGATTCAAGGAGATTCCAGGCTTTGGGAGAATCACTGAAATATGACACAATATACACAACATAATGCTCTGGTCTGTTTTTCATAAATGTACCAAGTTAAGAACAATAAAGACTGATGCACTTATTTTTCCTTACCAGTAACGGAGAGTACAACAGAGTCACTTTGTGGGGTGCTGAAATGTCGACCTGAAACCCTTGTCTGATACTGACAGTGATACGATCCCTCATTATCAAAAGCGACACTTGGGATCCTGAAGGTAGTAGAGTTAGCACTTGATGTCAGGGTCTTCCTGAGTGAACCTCTGGTCAGGATGAATGTTCCTCCTAAATGCTGAGTTGAGACTGAACAAGTGATGCTGACATCTTGGCCCCAGGTAACCTCACCAACTGGATTCATGGAGATACTTGGCTTTGGGAGGATCACTGAAAAAAAAACACAAGGTCAGGGCAGATATCCTTTGAGTAGACATTTAAACCTTCATTACAACTTTCGGTGATGTACCAGTTATTTAACGCAAGTTAGAACAAAGAGCAGCTGTATTTTCTTACATACCCGTAACTGAGAGTCTGACAGAGTCACTAAGTGGAGAGTTGAAGTTTCGACTTGAAACCCTTGTCTGATACTGACACTGGTACGATCCCTCATTATCAATATTGACATTGGAGATACTGAAGGTAGCAGACTTGGTACTAGATGTTTGGGTCTTTCTGAATGAGCCTGAGGTCTTTTGCAGGACGAATGTTCCTCCTAAATGCTGAGTTATGATTGAACAAGTAATGTTGACATCCTGACCCCAAGTAACTTCACCAACAGGATTCAAGGAGATTCCAGGCTTTGGGAGAATCACTGAAATATGACACAATATACACAACATAATGCTCTGGTCTGTTTTTCATAAATGTACCAAGTTAAGAACAATAAAGACTGATGCACTTATTTTTCCTTACCAGTAACGGAGAGTACAACAGAGTCACTTTGTGGGGTGCTGAAATGTCGACCTGAAACCCTTGTCTGATACTGACAGTGATACGATCCCTCATTATCAAAAGCGACACTTGGGATCCTGAAGGTAGTAGAGTTAGCACTTGATGTCAGGGTCTTCCTGAGTGAACCTCTGGTCAGGATGAATGTTCCTCCTAAATGCTGAGTTGAGACTGAACAAGTGATGCTGACATCTTGGCCCCAGGTAACCTCACCAACTGGATTCATGGAGATACTTGGCTTTGGGAGGATCACTGAAAAAAAAACACAAGGTCAGGGCAGATATCCTTTGAGTAGACATTTAAACCTTCATTACAACTTTTGGTGATGTACCAGTTATTTAACGCAAGTTAGAACAAAGAGCAGCTGTATTTTCTTACATACCCGTAACTGAGAGTCTGACAGAGTCACTAAGTGGAGAGTTGAAGTTTCGACTTGAAACCCTTGTCTGATACTGACACTGGTACGATCCCTCATTATCAATATTGACATTAGAGATACTGAAGGTAGCAGACTTGGTACTAGATGTTTGGGTCTTTCTGAATGAGCCTGAGGTCTTTTGCAGGACGAATGTTCCTCCTAAATGCTGAGTTATGATTGAACAAGTAATGTTGACATCCTGACCCCAAGTAACTTCACCAACAGGATTCAAGGAGATTCCAGGCTTTGGGAGAATCACTGAAATATGACACAATATACACAACATAATGCTCTGGTCTGTTTTTCATAAATGTACCAAGTTAAGAACAATAAAGACTGATGCACTTATTTTTCCTTACCAGTAACGGAGAGTACAACAGAGTCACTTTGTGGGGTGCTGAAATGTCGACCTGAAACCCTTGTCTGATACTGACAGTGATACGATCCCTCATTATCAAAAGCGACACTTGGGATCCTGAAGGTAGTAGAGTTAGCACTTGATGTCAGGGTCTTCCTGAGTGAACCTCTGGTCAGGATGAATGTTCCTCCTAAATGCTGAGTTGAGACTGAACAAGTGATGCTGACATCTTGGCCCCAGGTAACCTCACCAACTGGATTCATGGAGATACTTGGCTTTGGGAGGATCACTGAAAAAAAAACACAAGGTCAGGGCAGATATCCTTTGAGTAGACATTTAAACCTTCATTACAACTTTCGGTGATGTACCAGTTATTTAACGCAAGTTAGAACAAAGAGCAGCTGTATTTTCTTACATACCCGTAACTGAGAGTCTGACAGAGTCACTAAGTGGAGAGTTGAAGTTTCGACTTGAAACCGTTGTCTGATACTGACACTGGTAAGATCCCTCGTTATCAAGGTTGACATTAGGGATACTGAAGATAGCAGAGTTGGTACTAGATGTTTGGGTCTTTCTGAATGAGCCTGAGGTCTTTTGCAGGACGAATGTTCCTCCTAAATGCTGAGTTGTGATTGAACAAGTAATGTTGACATCCTGACCAGAAGTAACTTCACCAACGGGATTCAAGGAGATTCCAGGCTTTCGGAGACTCACTGAAATAAGACACAATATACACAACATAATGCTCTGGTCTGGTTTTCATAAATGTACCAAGTTAAGAACAATGAAGCCTGATGCAGTTATTTTACCTTACCAGTAACTGCGAGTACAACAGAGTCACTTTGTGGAGAGCTGAAGAGTTGACCTGAAACTCTTGTCTGATACTGACAGTGGTACGAGCCCTCATTATAAAAAGCAACACTGGGGATCCTGAAGGTAGCAGAGTTACCACTTGATGTCAGGGTCTTTCTGACTGAACCTCTGGTCAGGATGAATGTTCCTCCTAAATGCTGAGTTGAGACTGAACAAGTGATGCTGACATCCTGGCCCCAGTTAATCTCACCGACTGGATTCATGGAGATACTTGGCTTTGGGAGGATCACTGAAAAAATAACTCAAGGTCAGGGCAGTATCCTTAGAATAGACATTTAAACCTTCATTACAACTTGTGGTGATGTACCAGTTATTTAACACAAGTTACAAGAAAGGGCAGCTGTATTTTCTTACATACCCGTAACTGAGAGTCTGACAGACTCGCTAAGTGGAGAGTTGAAGTTTCTAGTTGAAACCCTTGTCTGATACTGACACTGGTATGTTCCCTCATTATCAACGTTGACATTGGGGATACTGAAGGTAGCAGACTTGGTATTAGATGTTTGGGTCTTTCTGAATGAGCCTGAAGTCTTTTGCAGGACGAATGTTCCTCCTAAATGCTGAGTTGTGATTGAACATGTAATGTTTACGTCCTGACCCCAAGAAACTTCACCAACGGGATTTAAGGAGATTCCAGGTTTTGGGAGAATCACTGAAATATGACACAATATATACAACATTACGCTCTTGTCTCTTTTTCATAAATGTACAAAGTTAAGAACAATAAAGACTGATGCAGTTATTTTTCCTTACCAGTAACTGAGAGTACAACAGAGTCACTCTGTGGAGAGCTGAAAAGTTGACCTGAAACCCTTGTCTGATACTGACAGTGGTACGATCCCTCATTATAAAAAGCGACACTGGGGATCCTGAAGGTAGCAGAGTTAGCACTTGATGTCAGGGTCTTTCTGAGTGAACCTCTGGTCAGGATGAATGTTCCTCCTAAATGCTGAGTTGAGACTGAACAAGAGATGCTGGCATCCTGGCCCCAGGTAATCTCACCAACTGGGTTCATGGAAATACTTGGCTTTGGAAGGATTGCTGAAAAAATAACACAAGGTCAGTGCAGTATCCTTTGAGTAGACATTTAAACATTAATTACAACTTGCAATGATGTACTAGTTATTTTACGCAAATTACAAGAAAGGACAGCTGTATTTTCTTACATACCCGTAACTGAGACTCTGACAGACTCGCTAAGTGGAGAGTTGAAGTTTCGACTTGAAACCGTTGTCTGATACTGACACTGGTACGATCCCTCGTTATCAATATTGACATTGGGGATACTGAAGGTTGCAGAGTTGGTACTAGATGTTTGGGTCTTTCTGAATGAGCCTGAGGTCTTCTGCAGGATGAATGTTCCTCCTAAATGCTGAGTTGAGACTGAACAAGTCATGCTGATGTCCTGACCCCAGGTAACTTTACCAACGGGATTCAAGGAGATTCCAGGCTTTGGGATAATCACTGAAATATGACACAATATACACAACACAAGGCTCTTTTCTCTTTTTCATGAATGTAAAAAGTTTAGAACAATAAAGACTGATTCAGTTATTTTTCCTTACCAGTAACTGAGAGTAAAACAGAGTCACTTCGTGGGGTCCTGAAATATCGACCTGAAACTCTTGTCTGATACTGACAGTGGTACGATCCCTCATTATCAAAGGCGACACCGGGGATCCTGAAGGTAGCAGAGTTAGCACTTGATGTCAGGGTCTTTCTGAGTGAACCTCTGGTCAGGATGAATGTTCCTACTAAATGCTGAGTTGAGACTGAACAAGTGATGCTGACATCTTGGCCCAAGGTAACCTCCCCAACTGGATTCATGGAGATCCTTGGCTTTGGGAGGATTGCTGAAAAAAATAACACAGGGTCAGGGCAGTGTCCATTGAGCAAAATCCTTTAAACCTTCATTACAACTTGTGGTGATGTACCAGTTATTTAACGCAAGTTAGAAGAAAGGGCAGCTGTATTTTTTCACATACCCGAAACTGAGAGTCTGATGGAGTAACTAAGTGGAGAGTTGAAGTTTCGACTTGAAACCCTTGTCTGATACTGACACTGGTATGATCCCTCATTATTAAGGTTGACATTGGAGATCCTGAAGGTAGCAGAGTTGGTAGTAGATGTCTGGGTCTTTCTGAATGAGCCTGAGGTCTTCTGCAGGATGAATGTTCCTCCTAAATGCTGAGTTGTGATTGAACAAGTGATGCTGATGTCCTGACCCCAGGTAACTGCACCAACAGGATTCATTGAGATTCTGGGCTTTGGGAGAATGACTGAAAAGTAATAAAATTGGAGACATAGTCTTATATGCTGATGCCTCTATATACCCTCTTGTCATTTTACATGATTTTGATCAGTTTCTCAAGTAAATTGAAATAAATAAAAACACAATGATTTTACCAGTTACAGAGAGCCTGACAGAGTCACTTAGGAGGGTGCTGAAGACTTGACTTGAAACGCTTATTTGAAATTGACACTGGTAGAATCCCTCATTATCTGAGGTCACTCGAGGGATATTCAAGGTAGTAGAGTTGGTGCTGGATGTAAGAGTTTGACTGAATGAGCCTGACGTCTTCTTGAAGATGACCGTTCCACCTGATTGCCCTTCTGAGATAGAGCAAGTGATGGTGACATTCTGACCCCAGGTAATCTCACCAAAGGGATTCATGGAGATGCTGGGCTTCAGAAGGTCTATGGAAAAGCAGGCCAGGGTTAGAATTTGAGTTACATTACCTTTGTTTTCTGTATGGATATAACCATGAGCAATCATGACAGATAATATGAAAATAGTACATTACATCTATCAAGTTGATTATCTTCTTTTCAAGTGGGCGTTTTGCGTTCCATGAAGTTATTGCCTTCTGACATTTTACTGACATATTTAAACAGTGTACAGTGTTACAGGCACAGCCTGATACAGCTGGGGGCCTTAGATGTAACCTATGTTTATGTGTAACAAGTGAATTGTGGGAAAAAGGAAGTGCCGAAAAACGGTGTGTGCAAAAGGTTGACATTACAACTCCGCAGGTGAAGCCAGGCAGCTAAAAATAGTGTCTAGATAGGCTCAGGGCTACAGCACCATAAGTTGTTAAGGCCGCTGTTCCTGTCAACCGAATAAAGTTCATTTGTGACCGGCATTCCACTTAAGTCCTCCTTCTTCTCAAGAGGTGCCCAGACGTTACCAGCTAACCTACGAGCCGCAAGTGGAAAAATAAATAGAGGCCGGTGCGCTCCCAACTAGTTTCGGAGCCGAATAGACTGGTTCAGGGAACAACAGTATATAATAGATTAGCATTTAGTAAACTGAAATTATACATAAATGTAGTTCCTGGAATGAATCCCTCTTGTTTATAGGTCAAAATACAATGTACATTCTTGGAAGATGTACAGCATGTCAAGCGAAGGCTGAAGGATTGGTTTATCGCACCCCTGACAAATACATTGGTGACCATAGAAGTTCCTTGTGAGGCCTCTGAGTCATTTACATTTCATTGTCCCAAAACTGTTGTCAAAAATGTCCTAGTTGCCAATCCAACATTCCCACTTCCACTATCTCAGTCTTGTTGAATTGACAAAATGTCTCCTCACCTGAACAGACGACACCAGCATCCTCACCGTGTCCACAGTTGTTTCTCCCAAATCCTCTGTGCTGACACTGAGTCACATAACTTTCATTTCCTGAACAGTTCACATCATCAAGCAAGATTGGTCCAGTTCCTTGACCAAAGTGAGCAGAGCGTGTGGCCCTCACTGCTGTCCCACAGCCCAACTGTCTGCAGACCACCTTTGCATCATTTAAGTCCCAGTTGTCATCACAGACTGTTCCCCAGGAGCCACTGTGGTAGATTTCAACTCTTCCAGAGCACTGAGCTCCAACTAATCTGATTTGGCCAGCTATGAGGCAAATAAGACATAATTTGCAACATTTATTGCATGACATACACCAAAAAGGCAATAAATGTGCATAAAAATAATCTTATTACCTGAACAGATGACACCAGCATCCTCACCGTGTCTGCAGTTGTGTTTCCCGAATCCTTTGTGCTGGCATTCAGTTATAGAACTCTCACTTCCTGAACAGTCCACATAGTCAAGCCATATTTTTCCAGTTCCTTGACCAAAGTGAGCAGAACCGGGAGCATCCAGTGCCGTCCCACAGTCCAACTGTCTGCAGACCACTTTAGCATCATTTAAATCCCAGGCATCATCACAGACCGTTCCCCATACATTGTTGTGTTTGATTTCAGTTCTTCCAGCACACCGAGTTGGCCCAACTAATCTGACCTGACCACCTATCAGCAGGTAGGACATATAATAATATATTTAATTACAAAGAACATAGATGGAAAACTACAGAAATTATATGAAGCACTCTTGAGAATAAAGCATCACTTGCTCTGGTTTCATACACCATTCAGCCACAGATCCTTAATGTATCAATAATAATCAATATGACCCAAATATCACATAAATCAGTGAAAGAACAAAATTACTTCTCACCTGCACAAACAACTCCAGCATCCTCACCATGTCCACAGTTGTGTGATCCAAACTCTGGATGCTGACACTGACTTAGAAATTGTTCACTTCCCGAACAAGCCACTTCATCAATCCAGATATTTCCAGTTCCTTGACCAAAGTGGGCTGAAGGTGGGGCCTGGAGGGCCTTCCCACAGCCCAACTGTCTGCAGACCACCTGAGCATCATTTAAGTCCCAGTTGTCATCACAGACTGTTCCCCAGGAGCCACTGTGGTAGATTTCAACTCTGCCAGAGCACAGAGTCGACCCAGATCCAACCAGTCTGATCTGAAGTTCTAAGACACGTGAGACAAAGCAATAGATATGTAAATATTTCACACAGGACAACTACAGGAAGTGTAAACATCACACAGGAGGATGGACAAACCTGCAGCAAGTGAAGATGCAGTGAAAAGAAGAGAGGCTGTAGTGGAAGAAAAAAAGACAGATTTAATTGTTGAAGTGTGTTGAAATAGATTAGAAACAATTGGATCTGGGCTCCAGGGGTGGACCACTGGGACATCGAATATAAATACTAATTGGTATTTGTCCCTGTATGCCTGTTGAATGCCCAGCATTCCCCCGGTATTATTCAAAAGTCTGAAATCACTTGTGAAGATATTTCTATTTTGGTATTCTTGGGCTAGGTATCCTACTGCAATACAAATCTTTCTCCAGAAAGGTGCAAACCCATGGCATGTCTCTGAAGAATGGAATGGAGAACCACATCTCATCAATCAGGGTGGAGTTATATAAAATATCAAACAATCCTAGGCTTGAATATTCTTATCACCGCCATGTCTAATTGCGGGTTTTTTGGGGTGGTGAGAAGCTTTTTGGTCTTGTGGTTTTGAGATATAACTCCTCCTTGTCAAGTTTCTTTTGATGGCACTTTTGTGACTGCAATCTTGCATTCTTTATGCAATTTCTGTACGTGTAAAGAAATTTTCATAGTGTCAACATTTTTTTTCCTTTGTCTAATTGTACTACGGATCCAGTTTCCCCAAAGTGTTTTAGAGTGCATTGCTGCCTTTGAATCCTTCAGCTTTGCTGTGATTAGATGGGGAAGAGACGCTCAGTTCTCAAAAAGTTAAGTGCCAATGTCAGCACTTTCTTTTGCAGAATTCCACTTGCTGAAGCAACAAAATGCAACAAGTTGACAAGTTTCACTTTCACCTGATCCTACTTGGTAAGTAATGTTTGATTGGAAACTTGAGATTTAACCTCTGACAACTAGTTCTAATCCATCTGAGCGTCATCTGAACGCTGCTTCAGCAGACACAAACAATTCTGATGTTTTTTTTTTTGAGGTTAGCAGCCAACGCAAAATTGTTTCATTTTGATTGCAGACCAGGTGTGAAGAATGTTAAATATCGGTTCACATGTGTTTTTAAATGTTTCTAAGTCCTCAAAATTCACGGTCATTTTCAAGTTTCCATGAAATTATAACAGATGTTTGACGTGGGACCAGACTTTTGAATGCCGCTTTATTTAAGCGTGTTTTCTGCTCTGTTTTGCAAACGTTCAGATACTGTTACAAACCATATGTCAAAATTAGTATTAAAGCATGACATTAAAAATGCTTAATTAATGTAAAATTACCTTGGAAAAACATTCACAACACTGGAATTGCCTGTAACTTCCTAATCCTGACCGCACTTTGTGAAAAGATATGTACACTCTGTGAAACATCTGCATTTTTGACACTTGTAGACACTCAGACAACATACAGTGTTTTTAACTCACCGAAAACCAGTTTTGGCAGATGATTCAACATCCTGGTGAACGCAAGGACTCAGAAGAGATGCTTCTCTGCTCAGGTCCACAGTGACAGGATCTCTCAAGTGCACGGACGACTGCAGACGCATGTGCAGTAAAAAAAATGAAGCAATTTCACAACCCAACCTCTGTATTTATACAGCAGATATGAACTCCAGACCGAGGGAAGGGAGGGTTTCCCAAATCAAAAAAGGTCATAGTTAGTTTCAGCAGGTCACAAACGCATATCCTTTGAAATGTCACTACTGTGTGCCAGATCTTGTCGAAGCAAAAATCTTGCAGACAAAAATCAGAATGGTGTTTAACCACATTTTATAGTCATTATCCCCACATTAGAGAGAATCACCTCCATAATGTGTCACAGAGAATTTCCCTGGACATTACTAAATCCAGTGAACAGTGATCTTGGATATAAGGACAGTGCACAAGGGATAGTTAATCTGAGAACATGTACACACAATGATAAAGTGTTGTAGTGCACGTCGTAAAGAGTTCCTAAACTCCAAGAACACGTCAAACAGTTTGAAAAAAAAAAAAAAAGGGAATTAATTCATGACCCCTGACACACTTGCGCTTAGTTATGCAACTGTATTGATTACAGGACTACATGATTGAGAATTAAATCATGAATGTCATGAAAACACCAGTGACTGTGTGTAACCTAAAAATGCAGATCAATCATTGACTAAAAACTGCTGCATTTGTGTGAAATGTGAAATTACAGTCAAGCTTAATCCTCAGCCTACCCTCTAGGTCAGGGGTGCAGTAGAAAGCAATGAATCAGCACAGCATCACATAATTTTAATATCACGCAATATCCCTCATGGTTCTGTCCACATCCCTTTTTGCTGAGTATGACCTGTTTTTGCTGCGCCATTCTCTTTGTCACTTCCACTTTCCCACACTGTCGAGAAGCCCTTAAAGTAAACTCTTACAGAAATGGTGCGTTCAGGGTACAGCGGCTTCGAACGGGCATTGACCGTATATGCAACACAAGAGACTTGACTCATACGCAGATGACATTCTTCCGTTTGCAGATATCTCAGTCAGTCATATTTTAGACCACTCAGCAGTTAGGATAAAGCATCATTACAACACTGGATTCAAACGATATGACTTCTTTAACTGAACCTTTATTAGAAAAGCTCATCCAACAAATAAGCTTACTGTCAATTGCATGGACACCCAGGACAAGAAATGTAAATCGTACAATATAAAAAGACAAAGAGAAAAAGGATAAGGATAAAACTGAAAAGGAGTAAACAGGCATAGCAATAACAACTTGAAGAAAAAATACAATCTCACACAAAAATATAAAACTAGCGTTCATTTAAATCTAAATCCCATATAATAACATTATTGCATATACTTTCTCAGATATGGTTTTAAATGCACACTCCCTTGAGACTTTCCATTATTCTCACTAAAGCAAGATCCTTAAAATCTGCAATAACACAGTCCAACTCTCACTGGGGTTAATTGGGAGAGAGATTTTTACACTATAAAACATGAAAAACTATATGTAAAAAAGAAGAGAATGGAAAAGTGTGCACTATCATCTGCATAGAAACACAACTCAATGTGATTGGAGAAAATTCCAAATAAGAGCTGACCAATTTAGATTAGATCAGATTGGATTAGATTAGGTAGATATTTGGCGTCCATATCTTTATCGCGCAGAAACAGATATAAAAGACATAAAGGATATTTAAGTTATATAATAATATGAATATATAATGCTGTGTAAAAAATATACAGCAGTGGCAGCAATAACCACAGTCCAGCTGTTTCCTCACAGGGAGGCGTTGTATAGTCTTATGGCCAGAGGGACATTCATCACTTTGCATTCGGTTATTTCCCATTGACCGCCCTTTGACAAGTTCAAGACCAGTGAGTTTATGAACATGCAGTCAATAGTTTGGTTGCATCTTATCAATTTAGACCACTGACGTCACTGGCGAGTGGAAAGCTAAAAATTTTGATAAATGTCTTCCTCCTCTTCATAACTATCCTGATCATCGTCATGCAACGCTTGGCCAAAATTCATATAGGTGCTATCCTCTTCCTCCATTTCGTCATCTACAGCAGCATAAATGTCCTCATCCCGCTCGTGGGCAACATAACAATTTTCCCCTTCGTCATCGGTTTCCGTATCCTCGCTGTCGCTATCTTCTTCACTCTTCTCATGACCGTAATCGTCATCATACACGTTTCCTTCTACACTGTGTGCTTGCTCATGTCTCTCACTGGTGCACATCGCTTCATCCTCCTCCTCCTCCTCTTCCTCCTCCTCATCCTCCTCCTCCTCAACGTTATTGATGAAGTAAATGTTCCTGCGAGTCACTGCAATGAAAGCATCAGAAATGCCATGTCTGCATGTTAAAAGAAGTTTATCACTTTGTGTAATGTAATGTTGGCCGTGATGAGCACTAACTTTCAGTTTGGTTGAGGTTTTCTAGCTTCGGGGCTTGTCGTCTTCTCTTGAGGACCAGACAGGCCACCATGAGGAGCGGCAGGAGCAGCAAAGGAGGTGCAGCGAGTGAGGATACCAGCATCAACAACTGCACTAAGAGAAAAATTGTCCGATTGTCTCCAAGTGTGTAAAAGTTCAAAAATGTAACTTTCTTCTGACCAAATTAGGCGAGACAGAGTAGAAAAATTACATTTATTCACAACTCACTCATACTTTCCAATAACTTTGTGCTTTTGATTCAGTATTTCACCAAACCAGTTAGTTTTGTCTTGCACGTACCCAGAGATCTCTACTATGGCATTTTTTAAGCTTTGTCTTAAGTGTAGTCTTCTTACCTTTAATGGTGACATTCACCATCGCTGTCATGTTCGAAGTGAATTTCCTTGAAGACAGTGTGACTTCATAAACACAGCTGTAGTTGCCTTGGTGTTCATACTCAGCTACAGGGAAACTAAAGGAAGCTGAGTTGTTGACTGCTGGCTGGGTCTTTGTGACGTTGGAGCCGGAGAGGACGAGAGAGAAAACCCCTCCAGGATAGTGGGAGGAAATGGAGCAGGTAAAGACAAAGCTGTGACCCCTGGTGACCTCTGCACTCTTGGGACCCAGTACCGGCTCTTGATTGGCAGACGTCAGGTAGATGCTGGGTTGTTGGAGTGGCACTAGGAAGAAGGAAAAATGTGATAAAGACAATGGATGACATTAAGATGGATCAGCTGGTTTGGAGGCAAATAAACGGTTGTAAAGATGGTGGTATGAGTAAGTTATGTACGGCTGTTAACCCTCAGATGCATAAGTGGGTCAAAAATGACCCGATGAGGTTGTTTTCTTGCAATTTCTACATAATGAAAAGTTGTTATGACTCCATATTGCAGTTATTCCTCAGAAAACATGTTATTGATAACATGTCATTTAAATTTCAACTTACCTTTTTTAAATTTTTTCCAAAATTACAGTTTTTTATTACTACCCAAAGCTTCCATAAGTGGGTCAAAACTTTCATGGGAACCGGACTTGTCTCATCATCCCGCTTCGAATTTTGGGCTTAAACTTGAGGATGTCCAAAATAAAGTTTTAACCAGACCCCTCCTGCAGTGACCCTCTCTCTTCAAACCCCCATTCACCCGCGTACACACGGATGATTTTTCACCACTTCCTGAGGCTCTGCGGCCTATGAAGCATTCCTGAAGCACAGAAATAGCATGTAGCCATTGTATGGCAGTTGAGCCGCGCTGGACTTCAGCTCTGATTGGCTGGACTGATGCTACCTTGCGTGTTAACAGCCTGTATGTGCCAGTCAGGTGGTGAGTCAATTTCTCTCTTTTCATGTTGACATAAACAGCAAATTGCTTTTAGAAGAATTAAGACATTTTAAGGTTAACCAAACCTCTTTTCCTCTCTGCAAATAATACAATAAAATAAACGATTTCTACTGGGCACTTCAAGTTTGCTGCCCCATTTTCTTCTAATCAGCCCCATGTTTATGTAGCGAGCTAGAGCCTTGACTCACAGTATCTCAGAGGGCTTTACTGGCCTACAAGAAAACAGGATCAGAGTTACATTTGTCTTGTGTCAAATTTTCCTGACAAAGATTGTAAAAATCCTCCACCAACTTTGTAACTGCACAGCGAACCACACCGACTGCTTGCTAGCATCCGACCACTGCTGCTACCAGACTGCTGTGAAGACTTGAACTCATTTCATTGTCAGTTGGCTGAAGCAGGATTTATGCTTCGAGTATAAGACATTTAAACTATTTAATGTAAACTCATCACAGAATATGCTACTAAACACTGTAACCACAGTTCTTTACTTCGAGAACAGTCTGTTTGTGCCCCTTTTTACTGATCAAATAAGTGAGGGAAAATTAATTAACCAATTTATAATATTTTCATACCAGAATCACTTTGTGGGAAACTCGACTTTAGTCTCAACTTTAAACTCTGGCACAGGTATGATCCCTCATTTTAAGTCCTCCTCAAGCATGTCAGATTTATCAGAATTTGGGTTTGGGTCTTTCTGAAGAATAAATATTCCACCTACATGTTGAGTGACCTGACTCCAGGTTACCTGAATAAAAGGACTCATGGTTATCCTGGGCTTTGGGAGAATCACTGAAGAATAGCAAAATAATAAAGAAGCAGATATGGCCTTGGAGCTAAGATCCATGTTCCTGTATTTTTTTTCAAGGATTTGATCAATATGGGAAATTAGTCTTGGTGAGTCACTTTGCATGGACCTGAAGTTTCGACCTCTAGCACTTTGTTCATAGAAACACTGGTGCAATCCCTCATTATCAAACTTGACAGCAGTAAGGGTTAGAGTTTGATAATAAATTCATTTGTCTTTAAGCTTTAGTGTATCTTTGTATTTTTACTTTTTGTAATTGTTTCAGTATTTAATACAAATTAAAGAGGAATCAGGACTGGAAATAAAACTTTTCCTCTTTCCAATAACAAAGAGTCCGACAGAGTTACTTTAAATTTTGTCTTTAGTGTGTCTTTGCATTTTAACTTTAAACTTAAAGTCATAGAAAAAAATGCCTTTGGTGTATTTTTGCATGTTAACTTCTTCCCACTGTTTAACAATTCATAGAAGTTGGAGAGGAGGCAAGATAGATTGGAAACTATATTTTCTTACTTACCAGTAACTGACAATCTGACAAAGTTACTTTGTGGAGAGCTGAAGTCTCGACCTGAAACCCTTGTCTGATACTGACACTGGTATGATCCCCCATTATCAAAGTTGACATTGGAGATACTGAAGGTAGCAGAGTTGGTACTAGATGTTTGGTACTTTCTGAATAAACCTGAGGTCTTCTGTAGGATGAATGTTCCTCCTAAATGCTGAGTTGAGACTAAACAAGTGATGCTGATGTCCTGACCCCACCTAACTTCACCACCAGGACTCACTGAGATGCTGGGCTTTGGGAGAATGACTGAAATAATAACAAAACATAAAGTTATAGATGAATTTGCCTTTTGGCTTTAGTGTATCTTTTCACATAAACTTCTTCCCATTATTTCACAATTTCATAGAAGTTGGAGAGGAGGCAAGATAGATTGGAAACTGTATTTTCTTACTTACCAGTAACTGACAATCTGACAAAGTCACTTTGTGGAGAGCTGAAGTCTCGACCTGAAACCCTTGTCTGATACTGACACTGGTATGATCCCTCATTATCAAAGTTGACACTGGAGATACTGAAGGTAGCAGAGTTGGTACTAGATGTTTGGTACTTTCTGAATAAACCTGAGGTCTTCTGTAGGATGAATGTTCCTCCTAAATGCTGAGTTGAGACTGAACAAGTGATGCCGATGTCCTGACCCCACCTAACCACACCACCAGGACTCATTGAGATGCTGGGCTTTGGGAGAATGACTGAAATAATAACACAACATAAAGTTATAGATAAATTTGCCTTTTGGCACGAGTGTAACTTTGCGCGCAAACTACTTCCCATTGTCTCACAATTTCACAGAAGTTGGAGAAGAGGCAAGATAGATTGGAAACTGTATTTTCTTACTTACCCGTAACTGAAAGTCTGAGAGAGTTACTTTGTGGGGAGCTGAAGTCTCGACCTGAAACCCTTGTCCGATACTGACACTGGTACGATCCCTCATTATCAAAGTTGACGTTGGAGATACTGAAGATAGCAAAGTTGCTACTAGATGTTTGGGTCTTTCTGAATGAACTGGAGGTCTTCTGCAGAGTGAATGTTCCTCCTAAATGCTGAGTTGAGACTGAACAAGTGATGCTGATGTCCTGACCCCACCTAACGTCACCACCAGGACTCACTGAGATGCTGGGCTTTGGAAGAATGACTGAAATAATAACACACCATAAAGTTATAGATAAATTTGCCTTTTGGCATTAGTGTAACTTTGCGTGAAAACTACTTCTTATTGTTTCACAATTTCATAGAAGTTGGAGAGGAGGCAAGATAGATTGGAAACTGTATTTTCTTACTTACCCGTAACTGAAAGTCTGAGAGAGTTACTTTGTGGGGAGTTGAAGTCTCGACCTGAAACCCTTGTCCGATACTGACACTGGTACGATCCCTCATTATCAAAGTTGATGTTGGAGATACTGAAGATAGCAGAGTTCCTACTAGATGTTTGGGTCTTTCTGAATGAACTGGAGGTCTTCTGCAGAGTGAATGTTCCTCCTAAATGCTGAGTTGAGACTGAACAAGTGATGCCGATGTCCTGACCCCACCTAACGTCACCACCAGGACTCACTGAGATGCTGGGCTTTGAAAGCATGACTGAAATAATAACACACCATAAAGTTATAGATAAATTTGCCTTTTGGCATTAGTGTAACTTTGCGTGAAAACTACTTCTTATTGTTTCACAATTTCATAGAAGTTGGAGAGGAGGCAAGATAGATTGGAAACTGTATTTTCTTACTTACCCGTAACTGAGAGTCTGAGAGAGTTACTTTGTGGGGAGCTGAAGTCTCGACCTGAAACCCTTGTGCGATACTGACACTGGTACGATCCCTCATTATCAAAGTTGACATTGGAGATACTGAAGGTAGCAGAGTTGGTACTAGATGTTTGGGTCTTTCTGAATGAACTGGAGGTCTTCTGCAGAGTGAATGTTCCTCCTAAATGCTGAGTTGAGACTGAACAACTGATGCTGATGGACTGACCCCACCTAGCGTCACCACCAGGACTCACTGAGATGCTGGGCTTTGGGAGAATGACTGAAATAATAACACACCATAAAGTTATAGATAAATTTGCCTTTTGGTTTTAGTGTATCTTTTCATGTGAACTTCTTCCCATTGTTTCACAATTTCATAGAAGTTGAAGAGAAGTCAAGACAGATTGGAAACTGTATTTTCTTACTTACGAGTAACTGACAGTCTGACAGAGTCACTTTGTGGAGAGCTGAAGTCTCGACCTGAAACCCTTGTCTGGTATTGACACTGATATGATCCCTCATTATCAAAGTTGACATTGGAGATACTGAAGGTAGCAGAGTTTGTTCTAGATGTTTGGGTCTTTCTGAATGAACCTGAGGTCTTCTGCAGGATGAATGTTCCTCCTAAATGCTGAGTTGAGACTGAACAAGTGATGCCGATGCCCTGACCCCACTTAACCTCACCAACAGGACTCATTAAGATGCTGGGCTTTGGAAGAATGACTGAAATAGAAACAAAACATAAAGTTATAGATACATTTGCCTTATGGCTTTCGTGTAACTTTTGGTAAAAAAACACTGAAAATAAAACAATATTGGAAAAACGTTCGCCATACTTTATATTATATACTGTACGTTCTAAGTGTTTGCCATATTTATTTATATCAGTTGTCATTATTTTTTCAAGTCAACAACAGAATCTGAATTAGGAAATGCAGTTTTTACCAGTTACAGAGAGTCGAATAAAGTCAGTGGAAGAGGACAGGAATGCTTTATCCCATCCGATTACTCGAAGTTGACACTGGTATGATCCCTCATTGTCGAAGTTCACTTGATTGATATTGAAGGTAGCAGAGTTGCCACTTGATTGTTTTTCCTGACTGAATGAGCTTGACATCTTCTTGAGGATGAACGTTCCTCGTGAAATATCAGCTGAGACTGAACAAGCGAAGCCAACATTCTGACCCCAAGAAACTTGACCATAAGGATTCATCGAGAGGCTGGGCCTTGGAAGGTCTGTTGAAAAGAATCACAATATCAGAGAACATTTTCATTAAAAACATACAGATAAACGCCTCAGTTAGTGAACAATGTGTTCTGAAATAGCTTAATTGCTTAATAAAGGCAGAGTGTGAAGAGGAAGTGTAAAGGTAAGCATGTGAATGTCAGAAAAATGTATTCTGTATACATACATACATACATATAAATAGTTATCTATTGTTTCTGTTAAGGTTTGGTTTTTCCAATTTGGCATAGATGGCTTCTTTTACTTTTCTTTCAAACCATCTGTCTTCAGTAAGTTCAGTGCAGTGGTGAATATACAGACTTAAAGTACATTGGGGAGACAAAACAACCCATCCACAAATGCATAGCTCAACACTGGAGAGCCAGCTCATCAGGAAATGATTCTTACATCTGGAAAATAAAGGGCACTCCTTTGAAGACAACAACATCCAAATTTTAGCCAGAGAAGACAGATGTTTTGAAGGAGGAATAAAGGGAGACATCTATGTCAAGTTGTAAAAACCTTCTCTGAACATCTTATTATCTTACAATAACAACTTCTGTCAAGTCAAGCAAGTTTCTGATGGGTTACACCTACAGATGTTCCGATTTAAACCTCAACTCCCCATCAGTCCTTTACAACTGAAGAAGCTAGTCTTGATGAAAAGTCTTCAAGAAGGTCCAGTTGCTTTTCCTTAATGTGTTTGGATATATTATCTTTAGTATTTTCTTACACAAATGATCCTGATAAAGGTTTGGACATACCAACTCTGTCAAGATTATTTAATTTGTTTTATGCATTGAGAGCAATATTGAAGACATCAGACCTGGGAAATAAATGGTTGCTGTGGCACTTCAGAATCATTGACTACATACAGCAAGAAGACAGATGCACCCACCCAGAGGTAGAAGCTCAGTGTGGGGCCTCCGGCCGTCACCATCTTGTAAGAGTTGGACTCTGACAAGTGGCACCACCCTGCATAACACTTTATTTTTCTACCATCAAGTTAATTTCTGCTGTAAAGTTAACCGTTGTAACATGGGAGGACCGACTAACATTTGGAGCGAGCCACAGAATTCAAGAAGCCAGAAAACACTTAACCAGCATGGCTGCCACATTCTGCAATGACATGCTATACCATCTGGTCTGAGCTAAATGGGCGTAAAACAATTTTCAACATTTTGAGTGCAAAGTGAAGGAAAAGCAGCCAGCATAAGTTTGCTTGTTTTTTCCTTCCCAAATGTGTTTTGAGGTCTTAATAAAATAAAATCCATGAATGAAAATGACTCAATTCAATTCAATTTTATTTATATAGCGTCAATAACAATACAAATTGTCTCAAGACGCTTTACAAAAACCGGCCTGAAACCCCCAGAGCAAGCCTGAAGGCAACGGTGGCAAGGAAAAACTCCCTTTTAACAGGAAGAAACCTCGAGCAGAACCCAGCTCATATGGAGGGACCCATCTGCCTAAGGCCAGCCGGGTACAGACAGAAGAAAGAGAGAAGAGAACAGCAAAGAGAGAAGAGAAGAGAACAGCAAGATAAACATACATCTGTCATAGATACACATATCTGACTAAAGCGTACATGTGGAATCTTATGATACAAACTGATGATGTTACATGACAGTTTGAAAATGTAAGAGGAATCATAGGCAGGTTGGAGAATTGTTCATTCAGGTAGGAGTGGAGAACTGCAGGATTCCATGAAGACTGGGCAGGCTGATGAGACCACGACAACAGATGTAGTATGGAGCTCTACAGGAAATGCACAACTCCAGGCCAGAGATACTCACAAGAAGAGGGGGGACACACAGCAGTAAACATTCTACATAGTAATAGCACAGAATTGCATGACTAGTAGTAGATAGGAAATTAGAGGGCAAGAGCTCTGTGCCAGAGAAAAGAAAGTGGAGGATGCGAGAGAGGAGAGAGAAAAAAGGAGGACATGTGTTTGGTGCATCGTCCCCCAGCAGCCTAGGCCTATAGCAGCATAACTAAGGGCTGGTTCCACAGGAGAGGAGCCTGATAGCTGAAAGCTCTGCCTCCCATTCTACTTTTTGAAATTCTAGGAACCACAAGTAGGCCTGCACTTCAGACCGAAGTGATCTGTTGGGATGATATGGTACAATGAGGTCTTTAAGATACGATGGAGCTAGGCCTTTAAGGGCCTTGTATGTAAGGAGGAGGATTTTAAATTCTATTCTACACTTTAAAGGGAGCCAGTGAAGAGAAGCTAAAACTGGAGTAACTAGTGCAGTGCCCGTCGGAAGTATGTATTCCTATAGTGGGAGCCTACAGGTGCTGTGTATGAGGATTAGTGGAAATATTAGAGCGGAGAAAACCTATTTTACCGATATATTTTACATTTCTTATCCAAACAACGTCAAACTTAGCAATGCACATCTTCGTGCCCGTAGCGAGACACCTGCCAAGTTTCAAATCAATCGAGCCAACGGTTCGCGAGATATGCGTGCCACAGACAGACAGACGGACAGACACACACACACACACACACACACACACAGACGCTTCTTGATTTATAGACAGGGTCAATTTTCACAAAATCAGAACCCCGAAGGCATTTTGTGATAATTTATAATATACAACATTTCTAGGGGTATTAAGGGGTGCTGAATCCAAATCTGCTGTATATGAAGCTCAAAAATGTCCCAAAATGCCTCAAAATTGAGAAATTCAAAATGGCCGCCACCGCCAGGCTGAAATCTATTTTTCAGCATATCTTTTTGACTAAACAAGGTACAAACATGAATTAAATGTGCTTTTGTAAGTTTTCCTACATGGGCAATTCAATGCCATATTCAGATTTGAGATGTAATGTGAAGAAACTGCTTAGATATGGCAAAATAGTTGTTTTAACTATGAATAATTACTCAGTTATTATTATTATTATTATTATTATTACTACTACTACTATTATTGTTGATATTATCAGGCTACATTTACTTACTTTGTATTTTGTTTTGAGGTCAAATGTACAAACAAATACAAAAAGTTACAAACTTTAATTAAATGTTCACAGGTTTTCACACATGGGGAATTTAACATCCTGTCCTGATTTAGATCAAGTGTCAATAATCAGCTTGAAAATCACACAAGTAGAGAAAAAGGTGGTCATTAGTGATAAAGAACATGTCAATCAAATAAGATCGAATAGCAGGAAGATCCATGGGTCATGGTGATTTTCATTGAACTATATCCCAGTAGAAGTTACAGTGACAGCTTATTCGCAGTCCTCTTCAATGTTCTGGCAAGTGTTGTCAAGTTTCCTGCAGTTGCATGCGTCTATACATTCCATGCGACTCTTTCTGAATAGAATAGGTTAAATAGAATAGAATAGAAAGATTACAACCAGTACACATTGGACTACTCTACTAGTCTATCATATTTGTACATTCTTGTACACAATGATCAACATCAGCTAATTCCCTATACACATACCTGCAGCTGCAGCGTTGGCTGAGGCATCCCTTGGTACACCCACATGAAGTGAACTCCCTGCAGGCTTTAGGCATAGGTGGCAGAGACATTAGCCGTGGCACTAATTGACCTTCCTTGTGCAGCCATCCCATTTCACCCACTGGAGGAAGATCAGGATGTGGCAGGTGAGCTTGGTTCCAGATTGTCGCTTGATAGTGTGAACGCATGATATGAAACTTCACTGCATCTGAGGTTGGAGGCAGAGTCTCTTGTGGACGACCTTTGCAAAACAACTTCACTCTTGCTTTGTTGCATGTATCAACCTCGGGCACACCATACATCTTACAGATGAATTTCTCTGTTGAATTCACAATATCTTCTGTGAGAGGGCCCTTCCCAAGGCCAGTAAGATCGGTGTGATGTTGCTCGAGCACCTGCCAGGCTGTTTTTTTTTTCGTGACCACTGAACTGAGACACACTATCACAGCCAGTGATGGCATGGAAGGCAAGGAGTGTGTCCACTTGATCATCAGAGAGTAACTTGCGAATGTCATGTACTGGAAAATACTTTGGATCCTTTGATGTCCCGGCTTTCATGTAGAGATAGGTACATCCAATTCTTTCATAATGTGCTAGAAGTAGAAGCGCTGACACGACTATTGTGTCCATAGGAGCCTGGATGCAGTGCAAAATCAGTCGTGTATCAGCCTCCTCATGGTCAGCACTCAGAGAGGAGATTTCAAGTTCTGGATCTGATGACTTGACAGTGGTGGCTTCAGCAAACCCACCTGATACTACAACCACTGGCTCATATTCTGGGCTGTGTTCTATCAGATGGTTTGAAAGTAGTCGAGCGAGATCTGCTTTGTTCTCTTCCAGTGCCATGAAGCTCGACCAGTCTGCTGGAAGTGGAACAGAGTCATTCACAATATCTCTGCGTACTGGTTGGTGGCGCTGTTTACGCTTCTTTCTTGTGCCTGTTTTCATGGATTCGTCATGGTACCTGTCAAAGACCACATCAACCCTCTGGTACTTCTCTGCCATCTTCAACACTGTGTCAGCAAATTTGTTGGCATAGTTGCCGAATGTTGTGATGTCAGGCGGCTTCCCAAGTGCCATTACAAGTGCTTGGCCATCAATAAGAAAGCAGCTGGGTTCCTGAAGGGGCACATCTGCAGGGGTTTGGATATGTTTGGTCAGTATATTTGCTAAAACAGATTTGTTGGTGGAATGTAGACTGCAGTTGCGGCCAGAGATGGCGGGATGGGCATGAGTTCATGCTGGAGAATATTTTCCAGGTCTACCTTGCGACCTGCTCTGTAAGCTGTGATGAGCCTTTGTAGAATCTGCCTGTCCACTTTGATGATGTTTTGCTTGTTCTTGGAAAGTTGCACGACTTCATACAAAGAGGCAAATGTTTTGGCTTTGTTCTTTCGAATGGGTGACTTCAGATCCAAGTGCTGGTCACTATCTGGAGGTTCACACAGACGTTTGTCCACAAACACTTTCATTTGTGCCTGTCCAAGGTGTTCTGCACCAAGCAGAGATTGTTGAATCTGGGGTGTGACCACATCCTTATTGATTATGTTCTTGAGTGTGTCCCCACCATCTTGAAACACACCGTGCTCTTTTAATGATAGACATATTCTGCTTTCATCCACATCATCTCTTTCCATTCTACTCTTTGTGCACTCTGTGTGTGTGTACTCATCGTCTTCATCATCTGTTGTCAGTCTCAGCATCACTGTTGTCTGAGAAGCTATGACTGTTCTCAGATTATACGACAGTGTCCATCTACTGAGGGATGTTGGTATCCTGGTGATACCTACTAGGCCTTGGTTGGGGAGTGAATTATAGCACATTTGACACATTTTACCTCAAAACAAAATACAAACTAAGTAAAAGTAGCCTGATAATATTAATAATAAAAACTTAATTATTAATTAGTTAATAATAGTTCATAGTTAAAAACAACTATTTTGCCATATCTAAGCAGTTTCTTCACATTACATCTCAAATCTGAATATGGCATTGAATTGCCCATGTAGGAAAACTTACAAAAGCACATTTAATTCATGTTTGTACCTTGTTTAGTCAAAAAGATATGCTGAAAAATAGATTTCAGCCTGGCGGTTGCGGCCATTTTGAATTTCTCAATTTTGAGGCATTTTGGGACATTTTTGAGCTTCATATACAGCAGATTTGGATTCAGCACCCCTTAATACCCCTAGAAATGTTGTATAATATAAATTATCACAAAATGCCTCCAGCACTTTAAATAAGCACATTTTCAGAAATTCTGCCTAGACGATAGATGGCGGACTACATGCTAGTTTTCCTGCCGGAGAAGATATTGAGCCTATTAGGGTTACCAGGGCAAAATATCATTTCTCCTTGAGTTTGGTTTCTTCTAAAGCCGATTTGTAAACAGTGCTCAAGATTTGTGCGCATGCTCCGCCTCTTCCTCTCCGTTTTTGGTGAATTTCTGAAAGTGGCTGTTTTTGATGCCATGGCAACCGGAGTAGTGGAAATATTAGAGCGGAGAAAACCTATTTTACCGATATATTTTACATTTCTTATCCAAACAACGTCAAACTTAGCAGTGCACATCTTCGTGCCCGTAGCGAGACACCTGCCCAGTTTCAAATCCATCGGGCCAACGGTTCGCGAGATATGCGTGCCACAGACAAACAGACACACAGACAGACGTTCCTTGCATTATTAGATAGATAGATAGATAGATATGATCTCTCTTGCTAATTCCTGTCAATGCTCTTGCTGCGGCATTTTGAATCAATTGGAGGCTTTTTAAAGAGCTATTTGGACAGCCAGACAGTAATGAATTACAGTAATCCAGTCTGGACGACACAAATGCATGAACTAGTTTTTCAGCATCACTCTGAGACAGGATGCTCCTAATTTTGACGATATTACGCAGGTGAAAGAAGGCAGTCCTGGTCACTTGCTTTATGTGACATTTAAAGGACATATCCTCATCAAATATAACACCAAGGTTTTTTACAGTAGTACTGGAGGCCAAGGTAATGCCATCCAAAGACACCACGTGATTAGATAATGACTCTTGACTATTACTATAGGATGAATAATTATGTTAATGTTATTTTATTTTCTTCCTAGTATACTGTTGGCCTAGCCTGGTCGTCACCATCCTACGTTTCCGCCCGAAATTTGATTTCGGTCTGCCACGGAGTCTGGCCAAATTGCCCTTCTGCGGTTCGCGTGTAACCGCGCGGTCTTAGCCAATCAGCGAACAGTTGAGTGATGACGTGAAACTCGCCTGCCGAGTTGCTTGTAGTCCAGCCAGCGGAGCTTGTAGTTCAACAGCATAGCAACAATGGCGACGGAGGAAGAGACGCTAGAAGCCATCCGCGAAGTTGTCTCAACTCTCGAGAGCATCACGGAATTAAAACCAGAACAAGAGGCTTGTCTTGTCAATTTTATAAATGGCAAGGACGTCGTAGCTCTCCTTCCAACTGGCTTTGGGAAAAGTTTGATTTATTTAACTGGAAGCGGAAGTGGTAAGCGTAAGAGCCTGAACTCCGGCGCACAATATACGTCATTACCAAACGTTGCTGATTGGTTAAGGGAACTCCAATGATTTTAAACCTCAAAATAAGCATCTGCCCATTACGGAGACAGATTCCTATTACATTGGGCCAGACTAATGTGCAGACCGAAATCAAATTTCGGGTGGAAACGTAGGATGGTAACGACCAGGCTACTGTTGGCCATCCCACACTGGTTAATTAAGCGCCTACTCATGGTGACGTCCTGCAATTAAAAGAATGGTAGAAACACCATGCCTGAGAAGGTCCCCTTCAATTTGAGTCAATAAAATGGCAAAAAGAAAAAGTGTCTTACCAGAACAGACGACACCAGCATCCTCACCATGGTTACAGTTATGTGTTCCAAATCCTCCGTGCTGACACTTAGTTAGAGAACTCTCTGTTCCCGAACAGGCCACATTATCGAGCCATATATTTCCAGTTCCTTGACCAAAGGAGGCCGATTGCGTGGCACTCTGTGCCGCCCCACAGCCCAACTGTCTACACACCACTTTAGCATCATTAAACTCCCAGTCGTCATCACAGACTGTTCCCCAGGAGTCACTGTAGTTGATTTCAACTCTTCCAGAGCATCGAGTTGACCCAGATCCAACCAATCTGATCTGGGCAGCTATGAGAAACAGAAGACATAGGTTATAGTATTTCAGTATTTTACTCACAACACAACTTGATATATCCGACATATGAACATATTTCATATTCTAGCATTATTGTTGTGATATTGAAGACATCAGACAAGCGAAATAAATGGTGGTTGTGACACTTTGACTACATATAGTAAGAAGATAGATGATCCCACAAGAGGATTATATATTCTCTTGGTGGGATATCTGAGTGTATCTAAAAAATGGATTCCAGAGAGACAGACGCTTTATTTATTGTGTGAGCAAGTCGGTAATTTATTTTGTGCTGACCGGGAATCAAGCCCAGGTCCACTGCTATGCTCACCACTATACCAACACCATCTCAAAGTAAAGCAGGAGCTTCTGTGAGAAACAGAGCATAAAAAAATAAAAAAATAAAAAAATAAAGAAAACCGGAACGACTCACAACTGCGAATTATTTCCCATCAGTCAATAAAATGGCAAAAAGAAAAAGTGTCTTACCAGAACAGACGACACCAGCATCCTCACCATGTCCACAGTTATGTGTTCCAAATCCTCCGTGCTGACACTGAGTTAGAGAACTCTCTGTTCCTGAACAGGCCACATCATCAAGCCAGATCTTTCCAGTTCCTTCACCAAAGGAGGCCGATTGTGTGGCACTCTGTGCCGCCCCACAGCCCAACTGTCCACAAACCACTTTAGCATCATTTAAGTCCCAGCTGTCATCACAGACTGTTCCCCAGGAGCCATTGTAGTTGATTTCAACTCTTCCAGAGCACTGAGTCGACCAAGATCCAACCAATCTGATCTGACCAGCTATGAGACACAGAAGACATAGTTTACAATATTTCAGTATTTTAAGTACACACCTTGATATATCTGACATAAATATTTCATATCCTAGTTTTATTGTTGTGGTTCTATTTTGTACTTTCAGGAATTTTAGGCAACAACGCTTGCACTAATGTCCTTTCATCATAAGTAACGTGTTTTCATTTATGTTTTGTTGGGGCATCTAGTTAGGTAACAGTCAAGATTTCTGCAGAATCCAACTTGTCAGGAACGCCTGGATGCACCAGCCAACTTGTCCATGGAGAAGAACATGCCCTTCACTGAGTGTAAGTGATCATTTTGTTGCTTTGAGGTGGGCAAACTGTTCACACCAAATTGTTCTAGTCAGTGTGTCAATGTTGGTACCGAGAACTGGTTGTGGAGGACCCAAATGAAACTCACACAGTCCAGAGAAGCAGGCTCATCAACTCAAAGTGTAATTTAATGGCAACTTACGAAACAAAACTTAAGGCACTGCAGGGAAGGCAGGAAATCAGGAATATTGACAGCACAGAAGAAAACTGACAACTTGACATTGAACAAAGGGAAAGGTAGGGTTACATACACTCACACACAAGGGCTGATGGAATAACAGGAGACAGGTGATACCAATGAGGGGAGGAGCATGCAGACAAAGGACACAAGGCAAGATAGGTGAGCAGAATCACAGAGGCGGGAACAGAGACAGGAAGTAAAACTTAAATCCAACAAGAAAACTGATTACAAAATAAAGCAGGAAACAAACAGGGTCACAGAAAACATCCAGAACTCAGAACCATGACAAATGTCTAGTTAGCATGGTTTTTATTTACCCATTGAATGGGTTGTCTTAGCCATCATTGCCAACATTGCCCACTCTAAGAGCAGGAGTTGCCTCTTGGGATGTCCCCGATCCGATCCAAGTCCCGATCTGGTTTTAAATTAACGTAATTTCCTCCTCTGGAGATTCATAAAGGCTTTTCTTATCTTCCTTGTATTCTCCTAGACCTGGATCGTGTGTACTGTCCTAGCCAATGTAGCACGGAGAAGGTAGCTCGCACCTTGTCTCCAGAAGCTCCTACAGACGGTGAAAATGTATGTTCTCTTCTCAAAAATGTTCTGGTTGTCCAACCCAGCAACTTTAGCAGTTTTGTAATTGACTTTGTCTTAAGGAAACTTTTCTCTTCCTTTACACGCATATTCAGTGTTTGTTTTGGTGCCGCCTTTGCTGGAGTGTACTCAGTAGGTTAGGGTGACGGCCCGATACCAGTCAGGACATCCCTAGACGCCACTGCTGCAAAGTTATTTTTTATAAATGTGATGTATCATTAATGACTAGAGGCAATTCTAATACATCTGGCACAAACATCAACTTGAACTTGACGATGAATTGATTAAGAACTGGTGTGCAAATGTGAAAGGTCACTGTGACCTTGCAAGATGCGTTTTTGGCCGTAACTCGAGAACCCATACTATAATTATGACAAACATTCACACAATTTTCTAATAGTAGTCCACCCATTTTCACTTCCTCTTTCCATGACGGACGGTGGATTTTTCTGAAAATTACCTTCAGATTATATCCAGAGGAGGTCAGTCCTTTGACCTCCTCTGGATATAGATTTCTCCAAAATTCTCACAGAAATTTTTTTCTTCTTTTTCTGGTGGTTCTCCGAGCTTTAACACAACCCAACTTTCTATACAGTACATGAACATCAATTCCGCCCGGGCATCATCACCCACTGCTCCCTAGGCACTGTTGTGGTACATTTCTCTCCAAGTCAGTTAGCCCAGATCCAGCTAATCTGTTAATATCAGATGTAATAATAGAAATTACTGACCTGTCATTTGTAAAGTTGAGATGAAGAGAAAGGAAACTAGAGGAGAGAAAAAAAAAAATGACGTTGTATGAGATGTAGATGCTATTCTATCACTTTCAACACATTTTCCAATTTCCCTTAATACATTAATTACACAGAGACAAATATAATGCATGGGAATTTACTTTTTATAATTATATACTCAAGAAATATAATTTGCACTATTTACCAAAGATGGGCAATTATTACACCCTTGACCAAAATCTAGTTTTCTCTCACTGTACCAACACTCAGATGATCTGGTCATTATCTTAACACGCTCCTTATTCATGCAGTAAAATTACACTATAAATTGCAGGTTGTATTTTTGGTATGAAAAGTAATTCTGATTTGGCGATGTACATACAGTACAGGAACATTCACTGTGTCACAAAAACCACGACCAGAGAGACACCAATCATGTTTTACTGCAGATAAGAATAAAAACTCAGTGTGACTCAGTGTACTCTTAAGCCAGTCACCCTCATGTACGTGAGAAATAATATATCTATTGCAGCCACAATAAACTAAATAATAAACTAAATGTGAAATGATTTTGCAAAATTAAAAACTAAAACAATACAATTTTGTTTTTTGCTTTGACACTAGATTCCAAATTCATTTGCATAAATTAATGCATGCACATGTTACTCACCAACAAACAGCTTAGGTAGGAATTTCCACATCCTGGACGAAGCAGGTGTTGCAGAGCATCCAGGCTCAAAGTGGTTGGTATCGACACAGGGAGGCAGCACAGCAGTACCACTTCCTGATTTTCTGCTTTTGCTCTCGCAGTCACAGTAGCTCTCTCACATGTACCTCACACACAAGACTTAAAAGACGAATAAAAGAGGAATTTGTTCAGCATTTCACAACCCTGCCTCTGCACCCTTGACACTTACATGTACACCAATCAGCCACAACATTATGACCGGAGAAATAAATAACATTAATCAGCTTGTGACAATTCAGTGTTCTGCTGACCAAAGACTTTTACACCATCACCACTGCACTATTGCACTATCTGCACATGCTCACTTTACACAATCTGTTTGCACAGTACTATGTACCGAATATTGCACTAGTCTAGTAACTTAGATAGCTACTGCTTATTGTTTACTTTTGCACTGTAAGTTGCTCACGTCATCTGTTTTTGCATCGCCTAATTTATCATCTGCCATCTCCTCTATTGTAAATTATGTTATGATAGTTCCTGTTATAGTCTACTCAGATTTAACGAACAAATCCATCTGTATAATATGTTCATAGTACCTCACTCAATCATTATGTATATCCTGTATATCCTACTGAGGTCCTCCTCATTGGCACCAAATCCACTCTATCCAAAACCGACAGCTTTTCTCTTAGTATTGACAACTCCTCCGTTTCACCCTCCCCCCAGGTTAAGAGTCTGGGTGTCATCCTTGACAGCACACTATCCTTTCAATCCCACATAATAAAATTACTCGGTCTGCTTACTTCCACCTACGTAACATTAATCGCCTCCGCCCCTCCCTTACCCCCCACACAGCCGCCATCCTTGTTCACAGTCTTGTCACTTCCCGTCTGGATTATTGCAACTCTCTCCTCTTTGGCCTTCCACACAAATCCCTCCATAAACTTCAACTAGTCCAGAATTCAGCTGCCCGCATCATAACTCGAACCCCCTCCATTCACCACATCACTCCTGTCCTTCAAGAGCTTCATTGGCTCCCAGTTCAATTTCATATCCAATTCAAAGTCCTCCTGCTTACTTTCAAGGCCATTCACAACCTCACCCCCCCATATTTGTCTGATCTCCTCCATGTTCCCACTCCCTCCCGCTCTCTACGATCCTCTTCCTCCATACATCTGTCTGTCCCTACTGCCCATCTTACCACCATGGGGAGCAGAGCATTCAACCGCTCTGCTCCCCGTCTCTGGAATTCACTACCACCCCAACTCAGAAATATTGATTAATTTCCCCTTTTCAAATCACAACTCAAAACATATCTGTTTAAAACTGCCTATTCCACCTGATGACAATTGCTCTGACTTTTTTTTTTTTTTTTTTTTTGTTGTTTTTATATATATATATTTTATTCTTCTGCTGTCTTTTCTTATGAATGCATGTACGGTGTCCTTGAGTGCCAAGAAAGGCGCCTTTAAATAAAATGCATTATTATTATTATTATTATCCTGCTCATTAACCTGTATATATGTTCTCACCTGTACATAGGTTCTGATCTGTAAATATTGTCCATAAGCTGTAAAAACCATACTTACTTACCATAATATTTATGCTAAACTGCATTTCGTTGCTCTGCACATGTACATGTACATGTGTAATGACAATAAAGTTGAATCTAATCTAATCTAATGTGGATGTTACTTAGATATGTAGCACCAGACCAGACACCCCCACACCATAGCGATGACACTCCACGATGGCAGCAGCCATCCCCAGCATGATACAGCCAGATACAGGCACACACACAAAAACATTTAAGGAAGAAGTCAAAAAAACATGAAAAACTGATCAAGTATCCCACAGGATAGCAACCCATAGGAACCAAAGCCCCCCACTAACAACATTCTGTCGCCAGACACCCTCAGAAGGCCCATGTCCATTCTCGGATGAGTCACAACTGTTTTGGAGGCACGAGGGAGACCTACACAATATTTGGATGGTGGTCATAATGTTATGCCTGATCAGTGTATATTCATGTAAATGTTTGTTTTAATCGTTTCTTTCTGGTTGGAATAAATATATTCGTTCTATGCATGTTTGCCATTTGGGCTGAACGTCAGGCAAGGCGATGAGTTTCCAGAAGTGACAGAAACATGGAGGTAGCAAAACAACAAGTCTTTCAAAGTGTTTGAAAAGATGAACATAGCTGGAATTGATGTGGACAGCGCTGTTGAAAACTTGTCTTGGTCATAATGTTATGCCTGATCTTCAGAATGCTAAAACGTATGTAGAGGCAAAAGTGTGAAAAACAAGATATTTGGTCAACACTTGCAGTTTTTTTAAACTTCTTCTTTCTCCGAATTGGGCAGCTCTAACTTCATTTTAATAATGTGCCCATAAAGCGTCGGAGTGAGAGTGCTACGTGTTGCCCGCCTTCGGTTTAGCACAGAAATATGGAGTGAAATTAGTCTCAAAATGGTCACAAATGCCTGTTCCATCATCCACACGTGAAACATGATATTCACAAATGCGTACAACGATTTGTGTGTGAATTTTGGGGGTCACAAATGCGTACCGAGCTTTCTGAACGTATGTGATTGTATTGCAAATTCACGAATCAGATCGTTCAACTTCACAAAGCTCATCCGTTTCGTTTTCAAAAGACTTCCTGCGCTTACGAGTGCCTAAACTACGCATACGGATCGGCAGAGATCAGGCTGCGCAGACTATTTTCACGCTGCTCAGATCCGCAAATCCACAAATGCATGGTGCCTTTTTTTGTGTCACCGGGAAAATGGGAAATTCATTTTGGCGAAGTGAGTTATGTCGTTCCTTTAGGGAAAATTAATCTTTACTGATATAACTCGCTTTTTGTTTAGTTACAACACTGAACTCAACCGAGGACCACGTACATATTAATATATAATTTTAATTTAACCCTTGGATGCACAACCTACCACTACCTACACTCTTCCACGAGTGGGGTCAAAAATGACCCCAATTAGAATCAATGCATTTTTGCAATAAACTGGGTTGTTAGTCTTCAAAATCTTTAAAACGAAGAGTTGTAATATATTCATATTCCAGGTATTCCTCATAAAACATGTTTGTGACATGAGGCCATTTGCTTCCATGTTTGGGGACATGTGAGGACAGCGTGTCTGGATATTTCTCAACAACTTCTTACCAGACAGTTGAACTGAAACTCTTTCCAGTTTCAGAATGATCAGGTCTAGTCTTTAATAATTAACCCTTAGATGCACAACCCGTTTGTGACATGAGGCCATTTGCATTTTTATTTATTTTTTCATTAATTTTAAGAAATTGCAGTTTTTGTAGCACTACCCCACTTTTCCACAAGTGGGGTCAAAAATAAGAAAACAGCCTGTACCAAAGACTTATTGGAACAAAGATTTTTAAATTTTTTAAATAATCTTAAATTGAAAATATATATTAATATCTACTGGTCCTCTGTTGAGTTCAGTGTTGTAACTAAACGAGAAGCGAGTTATATCAATTAAGATTAATTTTCCCTAAAAGAAAGATATAGCTCTCTTCGCCCAAAACCCAGATCTCCCATTTTCCCAGTGACACAAAGAAAGGCACCATGCATTTGTGGATTTGTGGATCTGAGCAGCGTGAAAATAGTCTCAAAACTCCGTGTGCGTGCGCAGCCTGATCTGTCTATGCGTAGGCTTAGGCACTCGTAAGCGCAGGAAGTCTTTTGAAAACAAAAAGGATGAGCTTTGTGAAGTTGAATGATCTGATATGTGAATTTGCAATACAGTCACACACGTTCAGATAGCTCGGTACGCATTTGTGACCCCCAAAATTCACACACAAATCGTTGTACACACACACAAATCGTTGTACACATTTGTGAATGTCATGTTTCATGTGTGGATCATGGAACACGCATTTGTGACCATTTTGAGACTAATTTCACTCCATACAGAAAAGCTTTACGTCTGGTATTCTGTCCCTCAGTTTTGTTTTGTCAGTATATTTTGCACTTGAGATTTGTTATGTGGCAGATTCTAGTTCTTTCTTTCTCGGTTAATCTGGCAAATGTGCCTTTAAGAGAAGCGTATCGAATTTGAGTTTGTTGACTATCACCGCCATCTAGTGGTGGATAGCGAAAGCAGGAAGTGAGTTTGTATAGGGAGGGAGAGTGCAGCTGAGTTCTCATAAACATATCGGCCCTGTGTGTCGTGTCTGCTGATTTCCTCACCTGTTGCACTTGAGAAAGGCATAATCTGTAAATTCAGCGCAAAAATGATTGATTATGGATGCATATTGGTGCCTTCGTTTGTGTTCTTACGGTCAGCTTGTTATTTAATCAAGCACAGAAAAATGCTATAAGTCTCACGAGTGATTACTGAAGCCATCTAGCTCACTGCCCAAGCTAAAGCACTCCATTTAGCTGAGGGCAGTAAAGGGGAGTAAAAAGATTGTTTACACATCGAGTGCATCATCAGGGTCCTGAGACACACCACGCCAGTGAAAGCAGACATGTCCAAGCATGGAGACACCCCTCTGCTCTCCCAACTGAAGTCAGGTCAAAGTGCAGCTCAGCTTCGTTACGCCGGTCAAGTAGCTCAACAGCTAGTGTAGCTGCAGCAAAAGCCACCTGTGCCAGGGCAAAGTACGCCAAATGCCAAATAGACATGGAGGTTGAAAAGGCACTCATCGAGATGGAGAAGACTCAACCGGTGGCTACTATGCCCTGAAGCAAGAGGGAGAGGCAGAAGCAGCGCTCGCAGCAGCAAAGGTCCTGGAGGCTGCATTTTTGGACCAAGCAGAGCATGTGGAGCCGCCAAACTTTCCTGCAACAATAGCCACAACGGCCAGCCACACTCAAGAATATGTAAATACCCACTTTCACTTTCATAACGAACTGATGTATCAGAACTTGCTGTGCTTCTCTCACGTCGTGACCTCCTGACAGCTAGACTCACAGTGTTTGATAACAGGCTTGAAACCTATAAAGCCTGGAAATTGCAGATCTTCTCCGAGAGCTCGAAGCAGCGAAAAATGAAGGGTATCTACCAGGCCTCAGCTTTCTCGACACTTCAAGAGGAATAAACCCAATCGTGGAAAAGCTCCCAATTGGCCTGCAGGAGTCATAGGTCAGAGAAGCGTCGAAATATAAGAATGATCACAAAGCTCAGTCCCCGTCACAGAAAACAAAATACAGACCCCAGCTTTATTCTGCAAAACTGCAGCATTGCACACATGAAAGTAGAAAAAAAAACACTGTTCAAAGTCCCCGTCACAGCAAACAAAATACAGGTCAGTGAAACTAACAACGAACCTAAAGCTCCCTCTCTTGACCCCAATAAACAGTGTCCAGTACATAAGAAGCCACATTCACTCGCCAAATGTTGAGGGTTTAGAACGAGAAAAACTGGATGAGAGGAAAGGCCTACTCAAGGAGTCGTGAATCCGCTACAAGTGTCTCTCATCAAGAGAACACAGGGCCAAAAACTGTATCTATCTATGAATATAGTATATATACAGAATCTATCTATGAATACAGTCCAATCAGTAATCAATGCATGTTCCATCGAGCACTGCTGGCCTGCACCTTTGGGCTGATTTCAATGTGGCTGTAAAATAACCTAGATTGTTCTGGGGAATCTGAATGGATTCTGGCAGGGCTTCCACTAATGTCCTTTCATCATACACTACATTTTTTTTATTTTTTTTTATTTTTTTGTATTGTTGGGATGTCCAGTTAGGTAACACTCAACATAAAGGAAAATATCTCACACAAAAACATAAAACCAGCATTAAGTTAAATCAGTCTGAGGTGGGTATACTGTAAATAATACTGGGCTAAGATTAGTCTTTACAGTGATCAGACCATAGACATCAACAATGCAGTTTGAAAATACTTTCTATTGCATATTCTTTCTCTGATATGTTTTTAAATGCACACCCCTGAGATTTTATAGTATTCTCACTAAGCAAGATACTTGAGATCTATAATAACACAGTCCCACTCTCACTGGGGTTTAATGGGAGAGGGATATTTACACTATAAAATATGAAAAAACTGTAAAATATATACAATAAAGAATGAAAATTGTCGCATAGAAACGAAACTCAATATGACCGGAGCAAATTCCAAATAACAACTGAGCACATGCCAGCACCATTACATTCATTACTTGCATTCAGTTATTTCCCATTGACTGCCCCTTGAGTGAGTCTATGAACAAGCAGTGAATAGTTTGGTTGTATCTTATCAGTGGAGACCACTAACGTCACTGGCAAGTGGAAAGCTAAAAAGTTTGATAAATGTCTTCCTGCTCTCCATAAATACCCTGATTGTTGTCAAGGAACGGCTGACCAAGAGTCATATAGGTGCTATCCTCTTCCTGCATTTTGTTGTCTAAACTAGCATAGATGTCTTCAGCCAGCGCCTGGGGAACATAATAAATTCCCCCTTCGTGATCAGTTTCCTTGTCTTTGCTGTTGCTATCTTCTTCACTCTTCTCATGATCGTAATCGTCATCACGCATGTTTCTTTCCACGCTGTGTGCTTCCTCATGTCTCTTATTGGTGCACATCTCTTCATATTGCTCCTCCTCCTCCTCAACGTTATTCATGGCGTAAATGTTGTTGCGGGTCACTGCAATGAAAGCATCAGAAATGCCATGTATCAATTGAAAAGAAGTTTATAATTTAATGTAATGTAATGCCAACCCTGATGAGCACTAACTTTCAGTTTGGTTGAGGTTTTCTAGCTTCGGGGCTTTTCGTCTTCTCTTAAGGACCAGACAGGCCACCACGAGGAGTGCCAGGAGCAGCAATGGAGGTGCAGTGATTGAGGAGACCAGGATCAACAACTGCACTAAAGAGAAAAATTGTCCGATTGTCTCCAAGTGTGTAAAAGTTCAGAAATGTAACTTTCTTCTGACCAAATTAAGCGACACAGAGTAGAAAAATTACATTTATTCACAACTCACTCATACATTCAAATAACTTTGTGGCTTTGATTTAGTATGTTACCAAACCAGTTAGTTAGTTTTGTCTTGCACGTACCCTGAGTTCGCTACTATGGTATTGTTTAAGCTTTGTCTTAAGTTTAGTCTTCTTACCTTTAATGGTGACGTTCACCATCGCTGTCATGTTCGAAGTGAATTTCCTTGAGGACAGTGTGACTTCATAAACACAGCTGTAGTTGCCTTGGTGTTCATACTCAGCTACAGGGAAACTAAAGGAGGCTGAGTTGTTGACTGCTGGCTGGGTCTTTGTGACGTTGGAGCCGGAGAGGACGAGAGAGAAAACCCCTCCAGGATAGTGGGAGGAAATGTAGCAGGTTAAGACAAAGCTGTGACCCCTGGTGACCTCTGCACTCTCAGGACCCAGTACTGGCTCTTGATTGGCAGACGTCAGGTAGATGCTGGGTTGCTGCAGTGGCACTAGGAAGGAAGAAAAACGTGATAAAGATGATGGATGACATTAAGATGGATCAGCTGGTTTGGAGCAAATAAACAGTTGTAAACATGGTGGTATGAGTAAGTTATGTATGGCTGGTAATCCTTAAATGCATAAATGGGTCAAAAATTACCCGGTAAGGTTGTTTTCTTGCAGTTTCTTCATAATGAAAAGTTGTTATCACTTCATATTCCAGTTACTACTCAAAAAACATGTTATTGATTTTTAGTCACCTTTCATACATTTTACAAAATTACAGTTTTTGTGTCACCTTAATTTCCTATGGAATTTCATCGGACTCTTAGATTCTTATCAACTGTGACTGCCAGGAATACATATTTTGTGGACCACACAGAATATATCATAAATGTTGCCCCTTAAGAATACTATTTCACACAGCAAGATCTGATACAAGTATTATCTTCATTTTCACACATCAGAAATGTGTGTGTGTGTGTCATTCATGACTACTGTGTGCGTATTAGTTATTATCATCTATCAACCAATTAGCCTGCCTCACCTGAAGGCAGCAGTTCATCCCCAGTGATTGTGTAGCTCTAGACAAACAGCTTGTGTCATTCAGGGGAACGTGCAGGCCTCTGGTACTTGTCAAACAGTCAAACAAGCCTAAGGTTTAAAAATCTTCTGGGTTTGAAATGCATGCATTCCCTAATCAATAGATGGAATGGTTTACAAGGGGAGACAACCAGCGGAAAGAGTTCAGAAAAATCTGGGGAAAACATTGTCAAGCAGTTGCAGCAGATTTTGAAACTAAGAGTGCGACATTACCACAGACAACTCTTTTAACCACTGTCTTGCACAGCATCTCTACTTTTGTGGGGGAACAAAACAAGCCAGACACCTCTCCTCTAATGAAGGCTTCCAAGTCCAGGGAAGTTCACAACACAGAGTTTGGATTGAATGGCAGTTTTACCATGGTCACCTATGTCAGAAAGAAAGGAATGGCTGTTGTGCTCCTGAACACCATGCATCACAATTAAGTGGTGGATGAAAATAGCAGAGAATAAAACAGAAGTGACCACATCATACAATAAGATGCCATGGACCAGCGTCAAACACAGAGGTGGCCCATGGCCCAACAAATACTTGACATCGCCACCCTAAATGCCTACACTCTTTTCAAGCTCGGTAACACATGAGTGGTATCACCAATGCATGGCATCTCTTCCTCATGAGATCTCAAAGGAGCTTGACACATATGAATAGTCGACTGGAAGGTTGTCGCCAACTGCAGACCCCAATCATTGAAGCAATGGGAAGATGTGGGGTGACAAAGGCCACAACTCAGCCAAAAGAAGCTAACGGGGCAAACCAAAGAGATAGAGGTGTCACATCTGCCAAAGTAACAAAGATCGTAAAGTCAACAGTTGGTGCGGGAAATGCAATCTACCTGTGTGAAATGATCACAGACAGAAACAGGTAGTTTGTCACAACTGCAGACAGTGATGAGCCAACAAGGCAAGTAAAAAGAGAGGTAGAGTCAGGATAGTTACACACACACAATGGTTGTTGACATTGTTCTACTGCAGGTATATAATATTCTTTTCCAATTTTCGAGATGATTTAATATGTTTTGTAAATGTTCTTTGAACCATGTTTAATGAGTGGGGGGCAAAGCAAAGCAAACACAATGGTGCAGCTCTCTGACTTCTTCAAAAGCCATGTGATTCAAGGAAGTCACTCCCAGAGAGACTGCCATGTCCCTTGAGGTCGCTGTGGAACTTTGAGAGTGCCACTGTTGGAAAGCCTTTGAATTTTGAATCAACTGATCTCCTTGATGTTGACTAAAGGTGGAAGAAAACAAGTAGCTGACTGTGGAACAAATAAAATTCACTGGAATGCTAAAATTTCCCTTTTTTAATTGCCTGACTGACCTACTGGATTGGATTTAATCTCCAAAACTGCAACTTGCCCACCTTGGATCAAAGTAAACTCACTGAGAGATAATTTGTAAGACCTTACCCACAGAGCAGGCCGTTCTATTGGTTGCTTCGGATATTTAGTTGTGGAAAGTCGACCGCATCGTCCGACAAACTCCGAAAACAAGGAGTTACAAAAAAGATTAACCCTAAAATAAAGCCTGAAAATGAACACAATAATTTTCATTTTCTTCTAATCAATCTCATGTTTATGTAGCTAGCTAGAGCCTTGACTCACAGTATCCCAGAGGGCTTTACTGGCCCACAAGAAAACAGGATCAGAGTTACACTTGTCCTGTGTCACATTTTCCACACAAAGATTGCAAAAATCCTCCACCAACTTTGTAACTGCACAGCAAGCCACACCGACTGCTACCAACCATGAACATGAGGCTGCAAGAATACTGAAAGACTGCTCTGTAGACTTGAACTTGTTCCATTATCAGCTGGCTGAAGCAGGACTTTTATGCCCTGAGCATCAGAAATTTAAACTATTTAATGCAAACTCATCACGGGGAACACTACTAAACACTCTAACCACAATTCTTTAGTAGAAGTCAGTTTGTTCCCACTTTTCACTGACCAAATATGTGAGGGAATATTAATTAACCAATTTACAATATTTTCACACCAGAATCACTTTGCTTAGAGTAGGATGATATTTGAATTTGTCTTTAAACCTAAGTGTATTTTTATAGTTTTACTTAGTGTAATTGTTTTCTGTATTTAATGTAAATGAAAGAGAAATCGGGACTGGAAATAAAACCTTTGCTTTTACCAATAACGAAGAGTCTGACAGAGTTACTCTGTGGGGAGCTGAAGTCTCGACCTGAAACCCTTGTCTGGTATTGACACTTGTATGATCCCTCATTATCAAAGTTGACAATGGAGATACTGAAGGTAGCAGAGTTGGTACTAGATGTTCGGGTATTTCTGAATGAGCCTGAGGTCTTCTGCAGGATGAATGTTCCTCCTAAGTGCTGAGTTGAGACTGAACAAGTGATGCTGATGTCCTCACCCCACCTAACCTCACCACCAGGACTCATTGAGATGCGGGGCTTTGGGAGAATGACTGAAAGAAGGACATAAAATAAAGTCATACATGAATTCTCCTTTTGACTTTAGAACTTAAAGAGAAGTCAAGACAGATTGGAAATTACAATTTTCGCCTTACCAGTAACTGACAAATTGAAAGAGTCACTTTGTGGGGAGCTGAAGTCTCGACCTGAAACCCTTGTCTGGTATTGACACTGGTATGATCCTTCATTATCAAAGTTGACATTGGAGATACTGAAGGTAGCAGAGTTGGTGCTAGATATTTGGGTATTTCTGAATGAGCCTGAGGTCTTCTGCAGGATGAATGTTCCTCCTAAATGCTGAGTTGAGACTGAACAAGTGATGCTGATGTCCTGACCCCACCTTACCTCACCACCAGGACTCATTGAGATGCTGGGCTTTGGGAGAATAACTGAAATGACAATACAACATAAAATTGTAGATAAATTTGCCTTTTAGTTTTAGAAGTTGAAGAGAAGTCAAGATAGATTGGAAACTAAATTTTTCTCCTTACCAGTAACTGAAAGTCTGACAGAGTCACTTTGTGGGGAGCTGAAGTCTCGACCTGAAACCCTTGTCTGGTATTGACACTGGTATGATCCTTCATGATCAAAGTTGACATTGGAGATACTGAAGGTAGCAGAGTTGGTACTACATGTTCGGGTCTTTCTGAATGAGCCTGAGGTCTTCTGCAGGATGAATGTTCCTCCTAAATGCTGAGTTGAGACTGAACAAGTGATGCTGATGTCCTGACCCCACCTAACCTCACCACCAGGACTCACTGAGATGCTGGGCTTTTGGAGAATGACTGAAATAATAACACAACATAAAGTTATAGATGAGTTTGTCTTTTGGCTTTGGTATATCTTTTCATACTAACTTCTTCCCATTGTTTCACAATTTCATAGAAGTTGGAGAGAAGTCAAGATAGATTGGATATTACAATTTTCTCCTTACCAGTAACTGACAAATTGAAAGAGTCACTATGTGGGGAGCTGAAGTCTCGACCTGAAACCCTTGTCTGGTAATGACACTTGTATGATCCCTCATTATCAAAGCTGACTTTGGAGATACTGAAAGTAGCAGAGTTGGTACTAAATGTTTGGGTCTCTCTGAATGAACCTGTGGTCTTCTGCAGGATGAATGTTCCTCCTAAATGCTGAGTTGAGACTGAACAAGTGATGCTGATGTCCTGACCCCACCTAATCTCACCACCAGGACTCATTGCGATGCTGGGCTTTGGGAGAATGACTGAAATGACAATACAACATAAAATTGTAGATAAATTAGCCTTTTAGTTTTAGAAGTTGAAGAGAAGTCAAGATAGATTGGAAACTAAATTTTTCACCTTACCACTAACTGAAAGTCTGACAGAGTCACTTTGTGGGGAGCTGAAGTCTCGACCTGAAACCCTTGTCTGGTATTGACACTGGTATGATCCTTCATTATCAAAGTTGACATTGGAGATACTGAAGGTAGCAGAGTTGGTACTAGATGTTTGGGTATTTCTGAATGAGCCTGAGGTCTTCTGCAGGATGAATGTTCCTCCTAAATGCTGAGTTGAGACTGAACAAGTGATGCTGATGTCCTGACCCCACCTAATCTCACCACCAGGACTCATTGCGATGCTGGGCTTTGGGAGAATGACTGAAATGACAATACAACATAAAATTGTAGATAAATTAGCCTTTTAGTTTTAGAAGTTGAAGAGAAGTCAAGATAGATTGGAAACTAAATTTTTCTCCTTACCACTAACTGAAAGTCTGACAGAGTCACTTTGTGGGGAGCTGAAGTCTCGACCTGAAACCCTTGTCTGGTATTGACACTGGTATGATCCTTCATTATCAAAGTTGACATTGGAGATACTGAAGGTAGCAGAGTTGGTACTAGATGTTTGGGTATTTCTGAATGAGCCTGAGGTCTTCTGCAGGATGAATGTTCCTCCTAAATGCTGAGTTGAGACTGAACAAGTGATGCTGATGTCCTGACCCCACCTAATCTCACCACCAGGACTCATTGCGATGCTGGGCTTTGGGAGAATGACTGAAATGACAATACAACATAAAATTGTAGATAAATTAGCCTTTTAGTTTTAGAAGTTGAAGAGAAGTCAAGATAGATTGGAAACTAAATTTTTCTCCTTACCACTAACTGAAAGTCTGACAGAGTCACTTTGTGGGGAGCTGAAGTCTCGACCTGAAACCCTTGTCTGGTATTGACACTGGTATGATCCTTCATTATCAAAGTTGACATTGGAGATACTGAAGGTAGCAGAGTTGGTACTAGATGTTTGGGTATTTCTGAATGAGCCTGAGGTCTTCTGCAGGATGAATGTTCCTCCTAAATGCTGAGTTGAGACTGAACAAGTGATGCTGATGTCCTGACCCCACCTAATCTCACCACCAGGACTCATTGCGATGCTGGGCTTTGGGAGAATGACTGAAATGACAATACATCATACAGTTGTAGATAAATTAGCCGTTTAGTTTTAGAAGTTAAAGAGAAGTTAAGATAGATGGGAAACTACATTTTTCTACTTACCAGTAACTGAGAGTCTGACAGACTCACTTTGTGGAGAGCTGAAGTCTCGACCTGAAACCCTTGCCTGGTATTGACACTTGTATAATCCCTCATTATCAAAGTTGACATTGGAGATACTGAAGGTAGTAGAGTTGGTACCAGATGTTTGGGTCTTTCTGAATGAGCCTGAGGTCTTCTGCAGGATGAATGTTCCTCCTAAATGCTGAGTTGAGACTGAACAAGTGATGCTGATGTCCTGACCCCACCTAACCTCACCACTAGGACTCACTGAGATGTTGGGCTTTGGGAGAATAACTGAAATATGAATACAACATAGCTTTGTAGATAAATTTGGCTTTTGGCTTTAGAAGTTATAGAGAAGTCAAGATAGATTGGAAATGACATTTTTGTCCTTACCAGTAACTGAGAGTCTGACAGAGTCACTTTGTGGAGAGCTGAAGTCTCGACCTGAAACCCTTGTCTGGTATTGACACTGGTATGATCCCTCATTATCAAAGTTGACATTGGAGATACTGAAGGTAGCAGAGTTGGTACTAGATGTTTGGGTATTTCTGAATGAGCGTGAGGTCTTATGCAGGATGAATGTTCCTCCTAAATGCTGAGTTGAGATTGAACAAGTAATGCTGATGTCCTGACCCCATCTAACTGCAACACCAGGACTCACTGAGATGCTGGGCTTTTGAAGAATGACTGAAATAATAACACAACATAACGTCATAGATAAGTTTGCCTTTTGGTTTTGTTATATATTTCCATACTAATTTCTTCCCATCATTTCAAAATTTCATAGAAGGTGGAGAGAAGTCAAGATTGATTGGAAACTAAATTTTTCTCCTTACCAGTAACTGAGAGTCTGACAGAGTCACTTTGTGGGGAGCTGAAGTCTCGACCTGAAACCCTTGTCTGGTATTGACACTTGTATGATCCCTCATTATCAAAGTTGACATTAGAGATACTGAAGGTAGCAGAGTTGGTAGTAGACATTTGGGTCTTTCGGAATGAGCCTGAGGTCTTCTGCAGGATGAATGTTCCTCCTAAATGCTGAGTTGTGACTGAACAAGTGATGCTGATGTCCTGACCCCATCTAACCTCACCACTAGGACTCACTGAGATGTTGGGCTTTGGGAGAATAACTGAAATGTGAATACAACATAGCTTTGTAGATAAATTTGGCTTATGGCTTTAGAAGTTTTAGAGAAGTCAAGATAAATTGGAAATGACATTTTTCTCCTTACCAGTAACTGAGAGTCTGACAGGGTCACTTTGTGGAGAGCTGAAGTCTCGACCTGAAACCCTTGTCTGGTATTGACACTGGTATGATCCCTCATTATCAAAGTTGACATTGGAGATACTGAAGGTAGCAGAGTTGGTACTAGATGTTTGGGTATTTCTGAATGAGCGTGAGGTCTTATGCAGGATGAATGCTCCTCCTAAATGCTGAGTTGAGATTGAACAAGTAATGCTGATGTCCTGACCCCATCTAACTGCACCACCAGGACTCACTGAGATGCTGGGCTTTTGAAGAATGACTGAAATAATAACACAACATAACGTCATAGATAAGTTTGCCTTTTGGTTTTGTTATATATTTTCATACTAATTTCTTCCCATCATTTCAAAATTTCATAGAAGGTGGAGAGAAGTCAAGATAGATTGGAAACTAAATTTTTCTCCTTACCAGTAACTGAGAGTCTGACAGAGTCACTTTGTGGGGAGCTGAAGTCTCGACCTGAAACCCTTGTCTGGTATTGACACTTGTATGATCCCTCATTATCAAAGTTGACATTGGAGATACTGAAGGTAGCAGAGTTGGTGCTAGATATTTGGGTATTTCTGAATGAGCCTGAGGTCTTCTGAAGGATGAATGTTCCTCCTAAATGCTGAGTTGAGACTGAACAAGTGATGCTGATGTCCTGACCCCACCTTACCTCACCAACAGGACTCATTGAGATGCGGGGTTTTGGGAGAATGACTGACATAACAATACAACATAAAATTGTAGATAAATTTGCATTTTAGTTTTAGAAGTTAAAGAGAAGTCAAGATCGATTGGAAACTAAATTTTTCTCCTTACCAGTAACTGAGAGTCTGACAGAGTCACTTTGTGGAGAGCTGAAGTCTCGACCTGAAACCCCTGTCTGGTATTGACACTTGTATGATCCCTCATTATCAAAGTTGACATTCGAGATAATGAAGGTAGTAGAGTTGGTACTAGACATTTGGGTCTTTCTGAATGAGCCTGAGGTCTTCTGCAGGATGAATGTTCCTCCTAAATGCTGAGTTGAGACTGAACACGTGATGCTGATGTCCTGACCCCATCTAACCTCACCACCAGGACTCATTGAGATGATGGGCTTTGGGAAACTAACTGAAACAACAACACGACATAAAGTTGTAGATAAAGTTGGCTTTCGGTTTTAGAAGTTAAACAGAAATCAAGATAGATTGGAAACTACATTTTCCTTCTTACCAGTAACTGAGAGTCTGACAAAGTCACTTTGTGGAGAGCTGAAGTCTCGACCTGAAACCCTTGTCTGGTATTGACACTGGTATGATCCCTCATTATCAAAGTTGACATTGGAGATATTGAAGGTAGTAGAGTTGGTACTAGACATTTGGGTCTTTCTGAATGAACCTGTCGTCTTCTGCAGGATGAATGTACCTAATAAATGCTTAGTTGAGACTGAACAAATTATGGCAATGTCCTGACCCAACCGAACCTCACTACCAGGACTCATTGAGATGCTGGGCTTTGGAAGAATGACTGAAATAATGACAAAACATAAAGTCGTTGAAAAATTCGCCTTTAGTGTATCTTTGCATGTTAATGTCTTCCCATTGTTTCAAAATTTCAAAGAAGTTGGAGAGAAGTCAAGATAAATTGGATATTATATTTTCTTACTAACCAGTAACTGACAGTTTGACAGAGTCACTTTGTGAGGAGCTGAAGTCTCGACCTGAAACCCTTGTCTGATACTGACACTGGTATGATCCCTCATTATCAAAGTTGACATTGGGGATACTGAAGGTAGCAGAGTTGGCATTAGATGCTTGGGTCTTTCTGAATGAGCCTGAGGTCTTATGCAGAATGAATGTTCCTCCTAAATGCTGAGTCGAGACTGAACATGTGATGGCAATGTCCTGACCCCAGGTAACTTTGCCAACAGTAGTTATGGAGATTGTGGGTTTTGGAAGAATCACTGAAAATAAAATAAAAATTCGAAAAATGTTGGCTATACTTTATATTATATACTGTATGTTTTAAGCTTTTGCCATATTCATTTATATCAGTTGTGATCATTATTTCAAGTCAACAATAGAATCTGAATCAGGAAATGCAGTTTTTACCAGTTACAGAGAGTCGGACAGAGTCAGTGTACGGGGACAGGAACGCTTTATCCCCACCGATTATTCGAAGTTGACACTGGTATGATCCCTCATTATCGAAATTCACTCGATGGATATTGAAGGTAGCAGAGTTGCCACTTGATTGTTTTTCCTGTCTGAATGAGCTTGACATCTTCTTAAGGATGAACGTTCCTCGTGAAATATCAGCTGAGACTGAACAAGTGAAGCCAACATTCTGACCCCAAGTAACTTGACCATAAGGATTCATCGAGAGGCTGGGCCTTGGAAGGTCTGTTGAAAAGCATCACAACATCAGAGAACATTTTCATTAAAGACATACAGATAAACACCTCAGTTAGTGTACAATGTGTTCAGAAATAGCTTAATTGCTTAATAAAGGCAGAGTATGATGAGGAAGTAGAAAGGTGAACATGTGCATGTCAGAAAAATGTATTATATATATATATATCTATTGTTACTGTTAAGTTTGGGATTTTCCAATTTGGCATAGATGGCTTCTTTTACTTCTCTTTCAAACCATCTATTTTCAGTAAGTTCAGTGCCGTGATGAATGTACAGACTACATTGGGGAAACAAAACAACCCATCCACAAAGGCATGGCTCATCAAAGGAGAGCCAGCTCATCAGGAAACAATTCTTACATCTAGAGGACAAAGGACATTCCTTTAAAGACAACAACATCCAACTTTTAGCCAGAGAAGACACGTTTTGAGGCAGGAGTAAAGGGAGACGTCTATGCCAAGTTGGAAAAACCTCCTCTGAACAGAGGAGGTGGACTGAGATATAATCTGTCAACAACTTACAATACAGTCTTAACTTCTGTCAAGTCAAGCAAGTTTCTGATGGGTTACACCCACAGATGTTTCTATTTAAACCTCAGCTCCCCGTCAGTCCTTTACAACTGAAGAAGCTACTGTTTCTTACAGAAATGATCCTGATAAAGGTTTGGACATACCAACTCTGTCAAGATTATTTAATTTGTTTTATGCATTGAAGAGCAATATTGAAGACATCAGACCTGGGAAATAAATGGTTTCTGCAATGACATGCCATACCATCTGGTCTGAGCTAAATGGGTGCAACAATTTTCAACATTTTGAACACACCAGCTCATTCAAGATTATTTAATTTGTTTTATGCATTGGAGAACAATATAGAAGACATCAGACCTATGAAATAAATGGTTGCTGTGACACAGAATCATTCACCACATCCAGTAGGAAGACAGACGCACCCACCCAGAGGTATAAGCTCAGTGTGGGGCCTCCAAAAGCCAAAATATACCTCCAGACACTGCGTGGTGCAGTATAAGTATATACCCAAAACTTAATCAACCTTCATATCATTGATAATAACATGATTCTGTACAAGTACCCCAACTTTTGTGACCCTTTAGTGTCTCTAGGGGGTGCTGAAAAAGCAACATATCAGTATCTCAAAAACTGCAATAGCTAACTTCATGAAATTTGATATACACACTCTGTAAAATATTGTAAAGACGCCCATCAAGTTGCAAGCATGACTTTACGTCGACCAGGGGTGCTACAGGTGACATGGAAACATTCCATATGACTTTAAGACCTATATTTTTTGAAGTATTCACCCAATCCTTATGAAGCTTAGCAGCCGGCATTATAATATGCTTGTGTACAATCATGCCAAGTTTTGTGAAATATGGGCTGTAGGGGGTACTACAACGACTACATGGTTATATCTCACAAACCACCTCTGTAAACTGCTTGAAATTTGACAATAATAATCTGTGGATGACTCCTTACAAGCCCACCAAGTTTCATGCAATCTGGTCTATTGGGGGCGCGACAGGTGACTTATGCCTCTGCATCCCACTCGGGGACGACTTCGCCACGGCCTGGACCCCTTTATGATTGCTTGCGATCATCAAGTGTTATTTTATTTTCTTCCCAGTATACTGCTGGCCATCCCACAATGGTTAATTAAGCACCTACCCATGGTGACTTCCTGCAATTAAAAGGATGGTAGAAACACCATGCCTGAGAATGTCCCCATCAATTTGAGTCAATAAAACAGCAAAAGGAAAAAGTTTCTTACCAGAACAGACGACACCAGCATCCTCACCATGTCCACAGTCATGTAATCCAACTCCTCTGTGCTGACACTGAGTTAGAGAACTCTCTGTTCCTGAACAGGCCACATCATCGAGCCAGATATTTCCAGATCCTCGACCAAAGGAGGCCGATTGCGTGGCACTCTGTGCTGGCCCACAGCCCAACTGCCTACAAACCACTTTAGCATCATTTAAGCCCCAGCTGTCATCACACACTGTTCCCCAGGAGCCACTGTAGTAGATTTCAACTCTTCCAGAGCATCGTGTTGACCCAGATCCAGCCAATCTGATCTGGCCATCTATAAAAGACACAGAACACAGTTTGTAATATTCAATTTTGGGCACGTTACTTTTAAAAAGTAATTAATTATAGTTATGAGTTACTTCTCCCAAAAAGTAACTAAGTAACTGAATTACTCCACGATAAAAGTAACTAGTTACCAGGGAAAGTAACTATTGCGTTGCTTTTTAAAAAATAAATAAATAAATAAATCTATGTTTAAAGAATTTGATTTTTTTTTCTGAGCGTAATGTACACTTCACCTGTACGTTCTTGCAACTTTACCTCTGAATGCTCCAAACTCGCCATTACTGCAGACTATCTCTGATGCTTGTGTGCTACTGCTATGTGCGCGTTTGTGTGTAAACAACACCTGCCCAGCTGAACACTGCCTTACCGCTGATTGGCTTACCATGAAAACTTACCCTACCTTAGCTAATCATCATCACTTATGCAGCTAGATTTGAGCAATCCCTCAGACTGACATAAAAGGTTCTAATGGAAACATTGCCCTGAGAAAAAAGTACTTGTTTCTCTGTCTGTGTGACATTCATATCGGCAAGCAGGGATGTATGTTTTATAATTAAATCTCTGACCTGAAAATAATGAAAAAGATAATTTCTTGATATGCCATATTTTTCCATAACTTGATTGAAAGTCATGAGGGTAATATTTCAGTATTTTACTCAAAACACAACTGGATATATCTGACATATAAACATATATTTGACATTGTAGTGTTATTGTTATTGATGTGATACTGAAGACATCAGACGTGTGAAATAAATGGTTGCTGTGACACTTTGACTACATATAGTAAGAAGATAGACGATATCACCAAAAGGATTCCTCAAGAGCAATACAGAAGCTCATTGTGCAGAGCTGAACTCTGCCAAATGGCACCACCCTGCATGACACTTTTTTTTGTACCACCATGTTTATTTCTGCTGTAAAATTGGGCAACTCGCCTTTGGAGCCAGGTGTGGCTGACACATTCTGCAATGGCCTTGCTTTTTATATAGCGCTTTTCTACCTATTGGTACTCAAAGCGCTTTACAGTCATAGACACATCTACCCATTCGCTCACACAAGCACACACACATTCACACACCAGTGCCACGCACTGGGAGCAACTGGGGGTTCAGTGTCTTGCTCAAGGACACTTCGGCATGTGGCACATTCCGGGGATCGAACCGCTAACCCTCTGGTTCGTGGACAACCCGCTCTACCTACTGAGCCACAGCCGCCCCGTATAGCAATGACATGCTATACCCTCTGGTCTGAGCTAAATGAGCGCAACACTTTTCAACAAAACAAAAATATACCTCCAGACGCTGTAAGCACAGTCTGAACAAATGGTTAACGGCCTTGCTTTTATATAGCGCTTTTCTACCTATTGGTACTCGAAGCGCTTTACAGTCACAGACACATCTAACCATTTGCACTGGGAGCAACTGGGGGTTCAGTGTCTTGCTCAAGGACACTTCGGCATGTGGCACATTCCGGGGATCGAACCGCTAACCCTCTGGTTCGTGGACAACCCGCTCTACCTACTGAGCCGCAGCCACCCACGAATTAGAGTGATGCAGTGCTGAATCCAATGACATGGGGCCTCATGTACAAAGACTTGCGTGGATTTCCATCTAAAACGTGGCGCACACTCAGATCCAGAAACACATTTCCTTTGCTCAATGTGGAATTGAGCGCACATGTTGTACCCGACCCCTCCCTGTTCACGCCCCCTTGTAAATATGGAAATTAAATTGACCCTGCACCTGAGATTCCAGAAAATGAAAACATGAGGTTGGCGATCCGATCCAAGCCCCGATTTGATATTGAATTAACATAATTTCGTCCTCTGGAGATTCAGAAAGGTTTTTCTTATCTTCCTTGTATTCTCTTAGAACCTGGGTCGTGTGCACTGTCAAAGCCAATGTAGCAAAGAGAAGATAGGTCGCACCTTGGCTCAAGAAGCTCGTACAGACGGTGAAAACATATAATAAGGGTTAGACGACCCTTATAAGGGTCCAACACAATAAGGGTTGGACGTCCAACCCAAAAGAGAGGGTTGCAGAGCTGCAGAGTTTCAACCCTCTCTTTAGAAGTTTTCTCCTTGACGTTATCTCAAGAAAACTTCTCTCTTTTTTTTAAACCCATATTTAGTGTTTGTTTTGGTGCCGTCTTTACTGGAGTGTCCTCAGTAGTTTAAGGTGATGGCCCGATACCAGTCGGTACATCCTTAGACGCCACTGCTGCAACATTATTTTTTATAAATGTGATATATCATTAATGACTAGAGGGAATTTTAATACATCTGGCACAGACATCAACTTGAACTTGACTTGACAATGAACTGATTAGGAATTGGTGTGCAAATGTGAAAGGTCACAGTGACCTTACAAAATGTGTTTTTGGCCAGCAAATCTGTTAATATCTCCAAATCATTCATAAAAACCGACAAGGAATACTAGAGCAACTGCATGTAACATGAGAAATTACTGACCTGTCGTGGGTGAAGTTGAGCTGAAGAGAAAGGAAACTAGAGGAAAGGAAAAAATGACATTAGAAAAGATGTCGATGCTATTTTATCACTTGAAACACATTATCCATGTTACACCCTTGACCAAAGTCCAGTTTTCTCTCGTGGTCTCCCAAGGCAGATTGGTCCGAGGCAAAGGGCCAGACAAAGAACGGTTCAGAAGACCCTTTATGAAGAAGAGGATGGGGGAGGATGCCACAAAGACCTGGTAGGCCCAAATGAGTAATGAGGGTCTGCTGGGAACGCCTGGTGGAAAAACCTGTAAGGATGGTCTTCCACTCCCACCTTCGGCAGAGCTTCAGCTGCATCCCAGGGGCGGTGGGGAACATTGAGTCCGAATGAGCCATGTTCCGCTCTGCCATTGCTGTTGCGTGTTGCGACTGCAAGGTCGCTGGTGCTGGTCGCAGCGGTAATCCCTGAACCCGCTGGTGGAGTGAGAGTAGGATGAAGCGTTCTATGTTCTATGTTTCAACTCTCACCTATGGTCATGAACTTTGGATAATGACCGAAAGAATGAGATTGCGAATACAAGCGGTGGAAATGAGTTTCCTTTGCAAGGTGGCTGGGCTCAGACTTAAAGATAGGGTAAGGAGCTCGGACATACGGGAGGAGCTCAGAATAGAACCGCCGTTGAGGTGGCTAGGGCATCTGGTAAGGATGCTTCCCAGACGTCTCCTAGGAGAGGTGTTTCAGGCATGTCCCACCAGAAAAAGAACTCGGGACTGACTCAGGACACGATGGAGGGATTGTATCTCTCATCTGGCCTGGGAACACCTGGAAGTTCCTTCGGAGGAACTGGTGGAAGTGGCTGGGGAGAGGGCAGTCTGGAATCCAGGATGCAGCTAATCTGTTAATATCTCCAAATCATGCATGCAACATAAGAAATTACTGACCTGTCGAGGGTGAAGTTGAGTTGGTGAGAAAGGAAACTAGAGGAGAGAAAGAAATAGCATTAAAGAAGACGCAGATGCTATTCTATCACTTTCATCACATTATCCATGTTACGCCCTTGACCAAAGTCCAGTTTTCTCTCATTGTGCCAAAACTCAGATGACAGTTAGATCCCGTCAGGAAAAGCAGCCAGCTAAGGTTTGCTTGTTTTTTCTTCCCAAATGTGTTTTGAGGTCTTAATTAAATACAATCCTTGAATGAAAATGTGTGAAAATACTTTTTACTGTTAGGACAGGATGAATAATTATGTTAATTTTATTTTATTTTATTCCTAGTATACTGTTGGCCATCCCACACTGGTTAATTAAGCGGGCCTGGGAACACCTGGGGGCTCCTCCGGAGGAGCTGGTGAAAGTGGATGGGGAGACGGCTGTCTGGACTTCCCTGCTGAAGCTGCTGTCCTCGCGACCCGGACCCGGATAAGCGGGATCAGACGAAGACAAACATCAACTTGAATTTGACAATGAACTGATTAGGAATTGGTGTGCAAATGTAGAATGTCACTGTGACCTTACAAAATGTGTTTTGGGCTGTAACTCGAGAACCCATACTATGATTATGACAAACATTCACACAGTTTTCTACTAGTAGTCCACCCATTTTCACTTCCTCTTTCCATGATGGACGGTGGATTTTTCTGAAAATGACCTTCAGATTATATCCAGAGGAGGTCAGTCCTTTGACCTCCTCTGCATATAGATTTCTCCAAAATTGTCACAGAAATTTCTTCCTTCTTTTTCTGGTGGTTCTCCGTGCTTTAACACAACCCAACTTTATATATGGTACATGAGCATCAGTTCAGTCCCAGGCATCATTGCACACTGCTCCCCAGGCACTGTTGGAGCATGCATGTAATCAGGGGCGTTTTTAGTCATTTGGGGGCCCAAGGCAAACCCAGTCATCAGTGGTGGACAGTAACGAAGTAGATGTAATTCGTTCCTGTACTTAAGTACGGAATAGATGTATCTGTACTTTACTCAAGTATTTATATTTGGTGAGACTTTATACTTTCACTCCACTACATTTCGAAGTGAAAATTCGTACTTTTACTCCGTTACATGAATAAAAAACCCTATCGTTACATTTTGTCGAAACCAATAATATTGAGATGTCAAAAAACAGTGCAGTCAGTCACGCACCAATCAGGGCTCAGTGCGCGATTTGCTCTCTCTGAAGTCCTGTCGATTTCGTCAGTCCGTTCGTCGTTCATTTGATGAGTGGTATTTGGAAGAGCTCGGTGAATTAATTTGGAAGCATTGCATTTAGAAGAATTAGAAGTTAAATCAACAAAATGACAGAAACGATGGAAGATGCTGACTTGCTCGAACACCCATGGCCTCACTTAGGCGAATTTTTTGAATTAATGGACAGAAAGAAAGATTCATTTTACTTTAAGTGTCTACTCTGCCTTCCAAAGCAGAACAGGATATCCTCCTTTAAGAATTCTCCTTCCAATTTGAAGAAACACGTCGAGGTAAGTTATTTTTACTTTGGTGTGTTTGACGGCTAGCAACCGAATTGTTTTAAATTTGACCTAAAGGATACTACATTGTTTGCATGTGTGTTCGGCTAAATTAACTATACGCTAGCATAGCGTATTAGCGGCTAATCGTACTGATGTTGAATGCTCCCTTCTTACTAAGCCTTCGTTCAGAGGGTAAATTCTTTGCATTGCCGTCAAGTAAAGTGGTCTTTTCATCCTACATAAGTTAATTGTCTTTGGCGAAATAGCCTGCCGTCATTTCTAACTAGAAAACGGTGAGGTTGTCGCTAAGAAATTAGCTTTTGAAGACACTTTAGGTGAAGTTTGTTTTGTTGTCATTTTGAGAAGTAGCCATAAGTGGATAATGTAGGCTACAGTATGACCACTAGAAATATAACCTACTACTGATGTTCGCATAATTGAAATTTAATGCATTTTACTTGTTTTAAATTAATGATATGATGCCAAATGAGTTGGTTGCTGGAATTTGCTTGGCAAATAAATGGACTGCATTTTTGCTAAATGGATAGAAATGAAATCCACTAATTTGTAGTTCACATTCTAAAGCCCAGCATAGCCTAGATTTAGGAAATGCAAAAAAGTGTATTTAATTTATTAATTGGAGTAGCCTGTGTGGATATGTTGTTAATGGATGGACTGTTTTTTTTCTTTCAGAGAAAGCATGCAAGTTATGTGGATAGGTATGACGCTTTGACTGCCCCACGGAAAAGAAAAGCAAAGAACCAAGACGGTCCCTCAACTGTCAAACAGTTAAAGTTAGGTGAAACAAACGTAGTTTCCCAAAGACATGTTGATCATGCTGTCATTAATTTTGTGATCCAGAGCCTCCAGCCCTTTAGTGTGGTAGAGAAGCCATCATTTCAAGAGCTTGTGCGAGATCTTCATCCAAATGCCACTGTCATGTCCAGGACCACCTTGAGACGCAAGATAGATGAGGCTTCAATTGAGATGAAAAGAAACATCAAAGAACATATGGAACCAATCAGTTTTATTGCTACGACAACAGATTGCTGGAGCGCAAGGCGAAGAGGTTTTCTTGGAGTTACTGCCCACTGGGTTGATCCCAATAGCCTAGAGAGGTGCTCAGTGGCACTAGCATGTAAGAAGCTGAAAGGTCCACACACTTTTGATGTTTTGGGTGGTGCGTTAAATGAGATTCATGCTGAATATGGCATACAGAACAAGATAACCCGAACTACTACGGACAACGGTTCCAATTTCTTAAAGGCATTCCGCATGTACGGAGAACAGGATGAAAATAACAATTCACCTTCAGATGAATCTGAGGATGATGTGGATGAGATGGATGATGACGAGGAACAGGAGTGGGATGGGTTTGGAGTGGATTTTGTCGAAGTCACTTCTATCTTAAATGAAGACGATGGTTTACAATTCCAACTCCCTAAACATCATCGATGCGCCTGCCACCTGCTGAATCTTGTCTCCACAGTGGATGCAGAAAAAGCAACATCTAACGATGCTTTCAAAAGGTTGTCTAGATCAGCTTTCTCGAAATGCCAAGCACTATGGAACAAGTGTGGGAGATCTGATGCTGCTGCAGAGCTTGTAGAGAATGTATGCAAAATTCAGCTGATCCGGCCAAACGCAACAAGGTGGAATTCTTTGTTCCTTGCTGTTGAGAGAATCCTACGAATTGTAAAAGAGCAGGGAGAAGGAGCTCTCAGAACTGTTTTCACTTCACTCAAGTTGCCCATGTAAGCATTGTTTTTTGAGTTTTTAAACTCATGTACTTCAAATAGCTAGTATGCCAGATTCTACATGGTTATTCTGCTAAATGGAGCACATCTATGACTCCAGAGTAGGCCTGGTGACATGACGGAAATATATTGTGATTTAACAGTATTGATAATTATTCATAATGTTAATGACCAAACCATGCAGAGTTAACCATGTGATCACATTAATTGATAAATTGTTGTTGTTTGAATCTATTAGGCTGAGTCCAGTTGAGATCTCCTTTCTAGAGGAGTACGCCAAAACGATGGGACCACTCGCCAAGGCCCTCAACATATTGCAATCTGAAACAGACGTGCAGATGGGATGGCTCCTGCCTACTTTGATGCTGCTGATCGCAAAGCTGAACAAGATCCGCAGTGGTTGCAGATACTGCAAACCTCTGGTGGATGCTGTCCAAGAGGGTCTGCAGCGACGTTTCGCTGACATGCTTGTGGAGCCAGAGTTTATCGCTGCTGCCATCCTTGTCCCAAAGTTTAAAACATCATGGACCTCTGACGAAAACCTCATAAAACTTGGTGAGACTTAACTAGTATTATTTGTTAGAAGAGTATTTAAACTTAAATTTACAGAAACAAAATAATGCTTAAAAATGCTTACAAACTCAAATGGGTAAGCATTACATTTTATGCACCTTTAAATTCTGTTATTCTGATTTAACGCATGATTACAGTGACTTTATTTCTAGCATTTATTTCAATGTCCATTTCAGGCCTGGACTACATTAAGGACCATCTGGAGGAAGACTCTTCACATCAATCACCAGCTAATGGCTCCAGTGCATCAGATGATGAGGACTTCTTCGCAAGCATGAAGACATCTAATGGTCAGGACAGTGTTAAACAATTAGATGGCTACCTTGCCTCAAAGGTAGACCACAAGGATATACTGAAGTCATACCCCGCAGTGTGTAAGTTGTCTCTTAAACTTAACACCGCTTTACCAGCCTCAGCCGCTTGCGAGCGCCTATTTAGCACTGCTGGGCTGATCTTTACCCCACGGCGGGCAAGGCTGGACGCAAAAAATTTTGAGAACCAACTCCTCCTGAAGCGAAATAAGAAATATTTTAAGCTTTAGTAAGTGGTGAACAGCTTTGCCATTTTAAGCTTGCTGTTTAAGCATGCTACGTGGGATTAAGGGTACCACACCTTTGTTGAGTATCCTCCACTATAATCTTAAGCACAAATTGGTATAACATAATGCTGCGCTAGTTCCTGGAGTGGTAGTTTTATTCCCACTTGTGATATCTGACTGAGTATTTTGTTCTGACTTCCTGTGTTTGTAGTATGTATCATTCACTACATACATTTTCATGTCTTCTGTGCATACCATTTTAGGCTTGCTGTTTTAGCATGCCACTTGTGATTCAGGATAGGTCAGGGAAACTGGTTTGTTGTGACTTCGTTATTGTGCGCCACAACTTTGTTAGAGTATCCTCCTCGATAATCTTAAGCACAAATTGGTATCGTAAAATGCTTTACTAGTTCCTGGAATGGAAGTATTTTGTTTTGACTTCCTGTGTTTGTAGTATGTGTCATTCACTAGCCTACTTTTTCTGTCTTCTGTGCAAACTGGCATGCACTGTAATTGTCTGTAATTTATGCAAAAGCTAGTTCTTGCAATATTATTTTTTTTTTTTCATATTTGATCTGAGGTCAAAGGTTTTATTTTGACTTTTGTCTGTTTTTGTACCTAGGTTGGTGTAGGTAATATCAAAAATATTATACTAGTCTTAAGCACCAACTAGTATGACACCACATTCTCTGATTTTCTAATCAGCTCAGGTAGTGGTATACCCAATGTTTTGAAGCATAAATCAGTATTTTTGAGTTGAAAGGTACAGTAACACATTTCAGACATATACATGTATGTGACAAAAGAAAGGTGCTTGTTTTACTACACATTTGTTGTAATGAAATGTGGAACAGCAACTAAGTTACAAATAAATGTAAAATTAATTAAATGTTCTTGAGAGCTGTTATTTCATAACCACTTGGTCTTACCTTATGGCAATAGATAGATTTTAATGCTTTGTGATTATATTCTTTAAATACACAAATGTAAGTGGCATTAGTATTTCACCTTATACAAGTTGAGAGAGCAGGAGCTTTGATGTAAAAATGATTTTAAAAAGCCATTAGAGCCATAATGCAATGAGGTACTTTTACTTTTAATACTTAAGTATATATGAAGGCAAATACTTTTATACTTCTACTTAAGTAGAAATTCAAAGTGCATACTTTTACTTTTACTTGAGTAATATTTGACACAAGGTATCTATACTTTCACTTAAGTACATAATCAGTGTACTTCGTCCACCACTGCCAGTCATTGGGGTCCTCCACATTCTCGTACTGCACTGACAAAAGTTTTATTCTCACCTCAACACAAGGTCTTCAATGTGGGGCAGCAGCAACTAGGTTCAGCCTGGACATAACTAAATGCATTTCTACAAGTGCTGTATTTCAGTTACATTTTGACAAAAGGTGAGTAAATAATTTAGGACACTTTGTCCTGCTTCTGAAATCTGTTACAATTATCTGACAGCTTAAGTCAGTTACTAGTTACATAACCGTTTTTATATGTCTCCCTGTCCAGTGAATAATATTTATCACCAAACAAAGATTCTGAATCAACTAAAAAGTGTGAATTTGAGAAAATTCTCATGTTTCCTGAGCTAGATAAAGTTCTCAACTCAAAACCGCGCCAACAACTTTGTTTTGGTACCGTCTTCCTGAATCAAGCGTGCAGTAACATGGAATGGTCCACTGCATTAGAAGGGAGAGGGGAGCAGTCAAAACGATCATGATAGATTAAGCATTTTTATGTATTTTTAAGTGCCCGAATTAAGACTACAACAATAATAATTGCTTTAAATCAAAGAAACCTTTATTAATCAGTTTGAGACGATTTGATGAGACGTTTGGGGGCCCCTGGAAATCTCGGGGCCCCAGGCAATTTCCTGTGTTTGCCTAATGGTAAGTCCACCCCTGCATGTAATATGAAAATTACTGACCTGTCGAGGGTGAAGTTGAGTTGGTGAGAAACGAATCTAGAGGAGACACAAAAAATTACATTATATAAGATGTAGATGCTATTCTATCACTTTCAACACATTATCCATGTTACATCCTTGACCAAAGTCCAGTTTTCTCTCATTGTACCAACACGGAGATGATAGTTGGATCCAGTCAGGAAAAGCAGCCAGCTAAGGTTTGCGTGTTTTTTCTTCCCAAATGTGTTTTGAGGTCTTAATAAAATAAACTCCTTGAATAAAAATGTGTGCAAAGACTCCTGATTGTTAGGCTAGGATGAATAATTATGATAATTTTATTTTATTTTATTCCTAGTATACTGTTGGCCATCCCACACTGGCTAATTAAGCAGGCCTGGGAATGCCTGGGGGTTCCTCCAGAGGAGCTGGTGGAAGTGGCTGGGAAGAGGGCTGTCTGGACTTCCCTGCCGAAGCTGCTGCCCCCGCGACCCGGACCCGGATAAGCAGTAGAAGACGAAGACAAATATCAACTTGAACTTGACAATGAACTGATTAGGAATTGGTGTGCAAATGTGAAAGGTCACTGTGATCTTACAAAATGTATGTTGGGAGAACCCATACTATGATTATGACAAACATTCACACAATTTCTACTAGTAGTCCACCCATTTTCACTTCCTCTTTCCATGACGGACGGTGGATTTTTCTGAAAATGACCTTCAGATTATATCTAGAGGAGGTCAGTCCTTTTTGACCTCCTCTGAATATAGATTTCTCCAAAATTCTCATAGAATTTCTTCCTTCTTTTTCTGGTGGTTCTCCGTGATTTAACACAACCCAACTTCCTATATGGTACATGAGCATCAGTTCAGTCCCAGGCATCATCGCACACTGCTCCCCAGGCACTGTTGGAGCATGCATGTAATATGAAAATTACTGACCTGTCGTGGGTGAAGTTGAGTTGGCCAGAAAGGAATCTAGAGGAGAGACAAAAATTCCATTATATAAGATGTAGATGCTATTCTATCACTCTCAACACATTATCCATGTTACATCCTTGACCAGTTTTCTCTCATTGTACCAACACTCAGATGATAGTTGGATCCGGTCAGCAAAGCAGCTAAGGTTTGCTTGTTTTTTCTTCCCAAATGTGTTTTGAGTTCTTAATAAAATAAAATCCTTGAATGAAAATGTGTGCAAAGACTCCTGATTGTTAGGATAGGATGAATAATTATGTTAACGTTATTTTATTTTTTTCCCAGTATACTGCTGGCCATCCCACAATGGTTAATTAAGCACCTACCCATGGTGACTTCCTGCAATTAAACGGATGGTAGAAACGCCATGCCTGAGAATGTCCCCATCAATTTGAGTCAATAAAACCGCAAAAGGAAAAAGTGTCTTACCAGAACAGACGACACCAGCATCCTCACCATGTCCACAGTCATGTAATCCAACCCCTCTGTGCTGACACTGAGTTAGAGAACTCTCTGTTCCTGAACAGGCCACATCATCGAGCCAGATATTTCCAGATCCTCGACCAAAGGAGGCCGATTGCGTGGCACTCTGTGCTGGCCCACACCCCAACTGCCTACAAACCACTTCAGCATCATTTAAGCCCCAGCTGTCATCACACACTGTTCCCCAGGAGCCACTGTAGTAGATTTCAACTCTTCCAGAGCATCGAGTTGACCCAGATCCAGCCAATCTGATCTGGCCATCTATGAAAGACACAGAACACAGTTTGTAATATTCAGTGTTGGGCACGTTACTTTAAAAAAGTAATTAATTATAGTTATGAGTTACTTCTCCCAAAAAGTAACTAAGTAACTGAATTACTCCACGATAAAAGTAACTAGTTACCAGGGAAAGTAACTATTGCGTTGCTTTTTAAAAAAAAAAAATCTGTGTTTAAAGAATTTGATTTTTTTTCTGAGCATAATGTACACTTCACACACTACGCTTGACTTCACTTAGTGCGCAGGAGCCGACTTGAGCGGCCGCTTGTTGCTGGTGCTCCCGACCGAGTTTCCAACTTTTGTAAATATTTCTTCGAAACTTTTTTCTTCTTTAGTACGCAAATAACCATTATATTTGTTAGTTTCTTTGTTTTATAAAGATGCTTCTCAGAGGACTTTTATTCACTTTCCTGGTCACAACCGGACTATTGTTTGGAGAGCTTTCTGCGTTCGGACAACAACAGGACGCAGCCATTATTTACAGTCGGGATCAGCTGTTTGACCTGAGACACGCCGGCACAGACCATGGCTACATCACAGACCTTATCCCCGAGGAGATAAAGAGAAAGCGACGGGGGAGAAGAGGCAGGAGATGGAGGACGAGGCAGAAGAAGGCAACGGCGAGGAGGGAGCGAAAGAGATTTAAGCCGTGTCTTCCCTCCATCATCATGGGAAATGTCCGGTCGCTGGCTAACAAAGTGGATGAGCTGTAAGCGCTAGTCAAGACCCAGCGGGAGTTTCGTGAGTGCAGCATCATGTGTTTTACGGAGACGTGGCTGCACCGTGACATCCCTGACCAGAACGCCACCATCAACGGCTTCCAGACTGTCCGGGCAGATCGGGACATCACCGCAAGTGGTAAGCGGAAAGGAGGGGGGCTTGCCATCTTTGTCAACAACAGGTGACGTAACCCAAACCACATCACCATCAAGGAACAAGTCTGCTGCCCTGATATCAAACTGCTGGCTGTGGGGCTCAGGCCGTATTTCCTGCCGAGGGAAATTCCCCATGTTATCGCCGTCACTGTTTACATCCCACCATCTGCGAACCCGACGGTGGCATGTGACGTCACTCACGGCGTTATTGCAAAACTGCAGACCAAACATCCGAATGCGCTGATAGTAGTCTCTGGTGATTTCAATCATGTCCCAATGACAAATACACTGACTAATTTTACACAGTATGTTGACTGCCCGACCAGAGAGGAGAGGACACTGGATTTGCTCTATGCTAATGTAAGGGATGCATACAGATCTACCTCCCTTCCCCCCCTGGGCAGGTCAGACCATAACCTGGTTCACCTCAAATCCTGCTATGTGCCCCTGGTTAGGAGACAACCAGTCACCACCAAAACAGTGAAAAGGTGGTCTGAGGAGGCCTACCACTCACTGCAGGACTGTTTTGAACTAACGGACTGGAATGCACTCAGTGAGCCACATGGAGAGGACATTGACGGGCTTACGGAGTGTATAACTTTTTACATAAACTTCTGTGTGGACTCCATTGTCCCGACAAAGACTGTCTACTGTTACTCAAACAACAAGCCATGGGTAACAAGTGACCTCAAAGACATATTGAATGCCAAGAAGAGGGCTTTTATTCACTTTCAGAGGGACCTGAAAGCAAAGATCGGCGAGGCCAAGGAGTCGTACAGGAGGAAGCTGGAGGGGAAACTCCAGCAGAACAATGTGAGGGAGGTATGGAGAGGCACGCGAAACACCACTGGTTTCAAACCAGCTGGGAGTGCAGCAGAGGGAGGTGTGGACAGGGCCAATGAACTAAACCTGTTTTTCAACAGATTTGACACAGTGGACCCCACCCAACCCTCCACAGACCCCCTTGTGAGCTGCCCATATCATCATCAACACCAACGATGGCATCACCATACCCTCCCCCACCTCGCAGCTCACCTGCTCCTATTGATGGCCCTGCTCCCACCTACACTACCTCCTCCATCAGCCCTCTCCAGAGGCATGGCAGCAACCCCCCACCAAGAACAATGACGACGACCTGCTTCACAGCTGACCAGGTGAGGAGACAGCTGAGGACACTCCATGCAGGAAAGGCTGCAGGCCCAGATGGCGTCTGTCCCAGAGTGCTTAGGGCCTGCGCCACCCAGCTGTGTGGAGTCTTTCAACTGGTTTTCAACATGAGCCTGAGCCTACAGAGGGTACCTGTGCTGTGGAAGACATCATGGGCACGTCCCAGTGCCAAAAACACCACGCCCCTGCAGCCCCAGCGACTACAGACCGGTGGCCCTGACCTCCCACATAATGAAGACCTTCGAGCGACTGGTTCTGGGACAGCTGCGAGACATGGTTGACACTCAACTGGACCCTCTCCAGTTCGCCTACCAGCCACGACTTGGAGTAGAGGATGCCATCATCTTCCTGCTCAACCGTGCATATGCTCACCTGGATAAACCGGCAAGCACTGTGAGGGTCACATTCTTTGACTTTTCCTGGTGTCCTGGATTGTTGACTACCTCACTGGAAGACCACAGTATGTGCGGCTACAACACGGTGTGTCTGACAGGGTGATCAGCAGCACTGGGGCTCCACAAGGGACAGTCCTCTCCCCCTTCCTCTTCACCGTCTACACCACGGACTTCAACTACCAGACAGAGTCCTGTCACCTTCAGAAACTTTCTGATGACTCTGTGGTAGTAGGATGCATCAGTGATGGCGAGGAGGCCGAGTACAGAACTGTGGTGGGAAACTTTGTCACATGGTGAGAGGACAACTTCCTACAGCTGAATGTGACGAAGACTAAGGAACTGGTTGTGGACATGAGGAGAAAAAAGGCTCCGGTGACCCCTGTTACCATCCGGGGGGCCCAGGTTGACATTGTGGAGGACTACAAATACCTGGGAGTGTACATTGACAATAAACTGGACTGGTCAAAGAACACTGAGGCACTCTACAAGAAGGGACAGAGTCGACTCTACCTTTTGAGGAGACTGAGGTCCTTCAACATCTGTCGGACAATGTCGAGGATGTTCTATGAGTCTGTGGTGGCCAGTGCGCTCCTGTACGCCGTTGCATGCTGGGGCAGCGGGCTGCGAGCAGCAGACGCAAATAGACTCAACAAACTGATCCGTAAGGCCAGTGATGTTGTCGGGGTGGAGCTGGACTCTTTGAACACAGTGTCAGAGAGGAGGATGCTGGCAAGAGTGGAGACCATCCTGGACAACTCATCTCACCCACTCCACAACACACTGGCCAGTCTAAGGAGTACCTTTAGTAACAGACTCATCCAACCAAAATGTACCACAGAACGCCACAGGAGGTCATTCCTGCCTGTGGCCATCAAATTTTATAACTCCTCCCGCTGAGTGTTAGTCACTCACCTTTAACACTTCAGATGCCGTTAATTTATTTGCAACCTCTTATCTCTGTATTTTGTGAATACTTGTGCAATATTGTTCTTTTACTTTAAAATGCATCTTACCTTTTTTAATATATTTTTGTACAACTTTTATTCTATTGTATTTGCTCTGTTAACTAGCAACTGATACTTTATGGGAGCAACAGCAACAAAACAATTTCCTTGAAGGATTAATAAAGTATTCTGATTCTGACATGTACGTTCTTGCAACTTTACCTCTGAATGCTCCGAACTCGCCATTTCTGCAGACTATCTCTGATGCTTGTGTGCTACTGCTATGTGCGCGTTTGTGTGTAAACAACACCCGCCCAGCTGAACACTGCCTTGCCGCTGATTGGCTTACCATGAAAACTTACCCTACCTTAGCCAATCATCATCACTTATGCGGCTAGATTTGAGCAATCCCTCAGACTGGCATAAAAGGTTCTAATAGAAACATTGCCCTGAGAAAAAAGTACTTGTTTCTCTATCTGTGTGACATTCATATCGGCAAGCAGGGGTGTATGTTTTATAATTAAATCTCTGACCTCAAAATAATGAAAAAGATAATTTCTTGATATGCCATATTTTTCCATAACTTGACTGAAAGTCATGAGGGTAATATTTCAGTATTTTACTCAAAACACAACTTGATATATCTGACATATAAACATATATTTGATATTGTAGTGTTATTGTTATTGATGTGATACTGAAGACATCAGACGTGTGAAATAAATGGTTGCTGTGACACTTTGACTACATATAGTAAGAAGATAGACGATATCACCAAAAGGATTCCTCAAGAGCAATACAGAAGCTCATTGTGCAGAGCTGAACTCTGCCAAATGGCACCACCCTGCATAACACTTTTTTTTTGTACCACCATGTTTATTTCTGCTGTAAAATTGGGCAACTCGCCTTTGGAGCCAGGTGTGGCTGACACATTCTGCAATTACATGCTATACCCTCTGGTCTGAGCTAAATGAGCGCAACACTTTTCAACAAAACAAAAATATACCTCCAGACACTGTAAGCACAGTCTGAACAAGAATTAGAGTGATGCAGTGCTGAATCCAATGACATGGGGCCTCATGTACGAAGACTTGCGTGGATTTCCATCTAAAACGTGGCGCACACTCAGATCCAGTAACACATTTCCTTTGCACATCCCAGTCAATGTGGAATTGAGTGCACATGTTGTATCCGGTCCCTCCCTGTCCACGCCCCCTTGTAAATATGGAAATTAAATTGACCCTGCACCTGAGATTCCAGAAAATGAAAACATGAGGTTGGCGATCCGATCCAAGCCCCGATTTGATTTTGAATTAACGTAATTTCCTCCTGTGGAGATTCAGAAAGGCTTTTCTTACCTTCCTTGTATTCTCTTAGACCTGGGTTGTGTGCACTGTCAAAGCCAATGTAGCAAAGAGAAGTTCTGTCTGGATTTCCCTGCTGAAGCTGCTACCCCCGCGACCCAGACCCGGATAAGCAGTAGAAGACGAAGACGAAGATCAACTTGAACTTGACAATGAACTGATTAGGAATTGGTGTGCAAATGTGAAAGGTCACTGTGACCTTACAAAATGTGTTTTGGGCCGTAACTCGAGAACCCATGCCATGATAATGACAAACATTCACACAATTTTCTACTAGTCGTCAACCCATTTTCACTTCATCTTTCCATGATGGATGGTCGATTTTTCTGAAAATGACCTTCAGATTTTTTTCCAGAGGAGGTCAGTCCTTTGACCTCCTCTGGAAAACACATTATCCATGTTACACCCTTGACCAAAGTCTAATTTTCTCTCATTATACCAACACTCAGATGATAGTTGGATCCGGTCAGGAAAAGCAGCCAGCTAAGGTTTGCTTGTTTTTTCTTTCCAAATATGTTTTGAGGTCTTAATAAAATAAAATCCTTGAATAAAATTGTGTGCAAAGACTCCTGATTGTTAGGATAGGATGAATAATTATGTTAATGTTATTTTATTTTCATCCCAGTATACTGTTGGCAATCCCACACTGGTTAATTAAGCGCCGACTCATGGTAACATCCTGCAATAGAAAGGATGGTAGAAACACCATGCCTGAGAAGGTCCCCATCAATTTGAGTCAATAAAACGGCAAAAGGAAAAAGTGTCTTACCAGAACAGACGACACCAGCATCCTCACTATGTCCGCAGTTATGTGATCCAACTCCTCTGTGCTGACACTGAGTTAGAGAACTCTCTGTTCCTGAACAGGCTACATCATCGAGCCAGATATTTCCGGTTCCTTGACCAAAGAAGGCCGATTGCGTGGCACTGTGCGCCCCCCCACAGCCCAACTGTCTACAAACCACTGTAGCATCATTTAAGTCCCAGTTGTCATCACAGACTGTTCCCCAGGAGCCACTGTAGTTGATTTCAACTCTTCCAGAGCACTGAGTTGACCCAGATCCAACCAATCTGATCTGGGCAGCTATGAGACACAGAACACAGTTTATAATATTTCAATATTTTAAGTACACAACTTGACATATAAATGCATATATTTCATATTGTAGTTTCATTGTTGAGATACTATTTTGTTTGTGTACCAAAAAAAAAAAAAGCTGTCAGTGACCGTTGCTGTTGTAGCCAGTCCATCTATCTATAAATACAGTCCAATCGGTAATCAAGCCATGTTACATCGAACACTGGTCACCTGCATTTTTGGGGTGATTTGAGTGAGCGGAACCACAGAGGCGGGAACAGAGACAGGAAGTAAAACTTAAAACCGACAAGAAAACTGATTACAAAATAAAGAAGGAAACAAACAGGGTCATAGAAAACATCCAGAACTTGGAACCATGATCGTCTAGTTAGCATGGTTTTATTTACTCATCAAATGGGTTGTCTTAGCCATCATTGCCAACATTGCCCTCTCTAAGAGCAGGAGTTGCCTCTAGGGATGTGCCGATCAAGTTTTTTTGCCCCCCGATCCGATCCAAGTCCCGATTTGATTTTAAATTAACGTAATTTCCTCCTCTGGAGATTCAGAAAGGCTTTTCTTGTCTTCCTTGTATTATCCTAGACCTGGATCGTGTGCACTGTCAAAGCCACTTTGGCAAGGAGAAGGTAGATCGCACCTTGGCTGCAGAAGCTCCTACAGAGGGTGAAAACATATGTTCTCTTCCCAAAAGTGTTCTGGTCGTCCAACCCAATAGACTCTGCAACCCTCTCTTTAGAAGTTTTCTCCTTGACGTTATCTCAAGGAAACTTTTCTCTTTTTTAAAACGCATATTTAGTGTTTGTTTTTCGTGCCGTCTTTACTGGAGTGTTCTCAGTAGGTTAGGGTGATGGCCCGATACCAGTCAGGACATCCTTAGACGCCACTGCTGCAACGTTATTTTTTATAAATGTGATATATCATTAATGACTAGAGGGAATTTTAATACATCTGGCACAGACATCAACTTGAACTTGACTTGACAATGAACTGATTAGGAATTGGTGTGCAAATGTGAATGGTCACTGTGACCTTACAAAATGTGTTTTTGGCCAGCTAATCTGTTAATATCTCCAAATCATTCATAAAAACCTACGAGGAATAATAGAGCAACTGCATGTAACATGAGAAATTACTGACCTGTCGTGGGTAAAGCTGAGTTGAAGAGAAAGAAAACTAGAGGAAAGGAAAAAATGACATTATAAAAGATGTCGATGCTATTCTATTACTTGAAACACATTATCCATGTCACACCCTTGACCAAAGTCCAGTTTTCTCTCGTTGTTTCTCTCGTGGTCTCCCCAGGCTGATTGGTTCTAGGCAAAGGGCCAGACAAAGAACGGTTCAGAAGACCCTTTATGAAGAAGAGGATGGGGGAGGATGCCACAAAGACCTGGTAGGCCCAAACGAGTAATGAGGGTCTGCTGGGAATGTCTGGTGGAAGAACCTGTAAAGATGGTGTTCCACTCCCACTTGTTACAGCTTCAGCTGCATCCCAGGGGCAGTGGGGAACATTGAGTCCAAATAGGCCATGTTCCGCTCTGCCATTGTGGAGGTGGGTGTTGCGAGTTGCGGCTGCAAGGTCGCTGGTGCTGGTCGCTGCGATAATCCCCGAACCCGCTGGTGGACACCGGAGGTGAGGGGAGCCGTCAGGCTGAAAAAGGAGGCGTACAGGGCATGGCTGGTCTGTGGATCTCCTGAAGCAGCTGAACGTAACCGGATGGCTAGGCATCCCATGGTGAGGGCAGTCGCTGAGGCAAAAACTCGGGCATGGGAGGAGTTTGGTGAGGTTATGGAAGAAGACTGTCGATCGGCTCCGATGAAGTCCTGGCAAACTGTCCGGCGCCTGTTTCAACTGTAGGGGGATCACACTCCTCAGCCTTCCCAGCATGGTCTATTTCAGGGTGCTGGAAAAGAGGGTCCAGTCGATGGTTGAACCTCAGATTGAGGAGGAACAATGCGATTTTCGTTCCGGACGTGGAACCATGGACCAGCTCTTTACCATCGCTAGACTGCTAGAGGGGAAATGAGAATTTGCCCAACCGGTCCACATGTGCTTTGTGGATTTGGAGGCTTACGACCGCGTCCCCAGAGGCATTCTGTGAGGGGTGCTCCGGGAGTATGGGGTGGATGGCCCCTTGCTAAGGGCTATTCAGTCCCTGTACCAAAGGAGTGCAAGTTTGGTCCGTGTAGCCGGAAGTAAGTTTGACCTGTTCCCAGCGAGGGTTGGAATCCTCCAGGGGTGCCCTTTGTCGTTGGTGCTGTTCATAACTTTTTATGGACACAATTTCTAGGCTCAGCCAGGTGGGGGAAGGTGTCGGGTTCAGTGATCAGAGGATCTCGTCCCTGCTTTTTGCAGATGATGTGATCCTCCTAGCTTCATCGACCTCCAGCTCTTGCTAGGGCGGTTCGCACCCGAGTGTGAAGATCAGCACCTCCAAGTCTGAGGCCATGGACCTCAGTCGGAAAAGGATGGATTTCCCACTCCGAGTCGGAGAGGAGGTCCTGCCTCAAGTGGAGGAGTTCAAGTATCTCGGGGTCTTGTTCACGAGTGAGGGTAGGATGGAGTGGGTGATTGACGGGCGGATCGGGGCAGTGTCTGCAGTGATGTGGATGCTTAACCGGACAGTCGTGGTGAAAAGAGAGGTACGCCTATGGGCGAAGCTCTTAATTCACCGGACGATCTATGTTCCAACTCTCACCTACAGTCATGAACTTTGGGTAATGACCAAAAGAACGAGATGGCAAATACAAGCGGTCGAAATGAGTTTCCTCCGCAGTGTGGCCGGGCTAAGCCTTAGAGATAGGGTAAGGAGCTCGGACACACGGGAGGAGCTCAGAGTAGAACCGCTGTTGAGCTGGCTAGGGCATCTGGTAGAGGTGTCTCGGGCGTGTCCCACTGGAAGGAGACCTCGGGACCGACTCAGGTCACGATGGAAGGATTGTATCTCTCTCCTGGCCTGGGAACACCTGGGGGTTCCTCTGGAGGAGCTGGTGGAAGTGGCTGGGGAGAGGGCTGTCTGGAATCCAGGATGCAGCTAATCTGTTAATATCTCCAAATCATGCATGTAACATGAGAAATTACTGACCTGTCGAGGGTGAAGTTGAGTTGGTGAGAAAGGAAACTAGAGGAGAGAAAGAAACAACATTATAGAAGATGTTGATGCTATTCTATCACTTTCATCACATTATCCATGTTACGCCCTTGACCAAAGTCCAGTTTTCTCTCATTGTGCCAAAACTCAGATGATAGTTGGATCCCGTCAGGAAAAGCAGCCAGCTAAGGTTTGCTTGTTTTGTTCTTCCCAAATGTGTTTTGAGGTCGTAATAAAATATAATCCTTAAATGAAAATGCGTAATACTCTTATACTGTTAGGATAGGATGAATAATTATGATAATTTTATTTTATTTTATTCCTAGTATACTGTTGGCCATCCCACACTAATTAAGCGGGCCTGGGAACGCCTGGGGGTTCCTCCGGAGGAGCTGGTGAAAGTGTCTGGGAAGAGGGCTGTCTGGACTTCCCTGCTGAAGCTGCTGCCCCCGCAACCCGGACCCGGATAAGCGGTAGAAGACGAAGACAAACATCAACTTGAACTTGACAATGAACTGATTAGGAATTGGTGTGCAGATGTGAAATGTCACCGTGACCTTAAAAAATGTGTTTTGGGCCGTAACTCGAGAACCCATACTATGATCATGACAAACATTCACACAGTTTTCTACTAGTAGTCAACCCATTTTCACTTCCTCTTTCCATGATGGACGGTGGATTTTTCTGAAAATGACCTTCAGATAATATCCAGAGGAGGTCAGTCCTTTGACCTCTTCTGGATATAGATTTCTCCAAAATTCTCATAGAAATTTCTTCCTTCTTTTTCTGGTGGTTCTCCGTGATTTAACACAACCCAGCTTCCTATATAGTACATGAGCATCAGTTCAGTCCCAGGCATCGTCGCACACTGCTCCCCAGGCACTGTTGGAGCATGCATGTAATATGAAAATTACTGACCTGTCATGGGTGAAGTTGAGTTGGTGAGAAAGTTATCTAGAGGAGAGACAAAAATTACATTATATAAGATGTAGATGCTATTCTATCACTTGAAACACATTATCCATGTTACATCCTGGACCAAAGTCCAGTTTTCTCTCATTGTACCAACACTCAGATGATAGTTGGATCCGGTCAGCAAAGCAGCTAAGGTTTGCTTGTTTTTTCTTCCCAAATGTGTTTTGAGGTCTTAATAAAATAAAATCCGTAAATAAAAATGTGTGCAAAGACTCCTGATTGTTAGGATAGGATGAATAATTATGATAATTTTATTTTATTTTATTCCTTGTATACTGTTGGCCATCTCGCACTGGTTAATTAAGCGGGCCTGGGAACACCTGGGGGTTCCTCTGGAGGAGCTGGTGAAAGTGGCTGGGAAGAGGGCTGTCTGGACTTCCCTGCTGAAGCTGCTGCCCCCGCGACCCGGACCCGGATAAGCAGTAGAAAACGAAGACAAACATCAACTTGAACTTGACAGTGAACTGATTAGGAATTGGTGTGCAAATGTCAAAGGTAACTGTGACCTTACAAAATGTGTTTTGGGCCGTAACTCGAGAACCCATACTATGATAATGACAAACATTCACACAATTTTCTTCTAGTAGTCAAACAATTTTCACTTCCTCTTTCCATGACGGATGGTGGATTTTTCTGAAAATGACCTTCACATTATATCCAGAGGAGGTCAGTCCTTTGACCTCTTCTGGATACAGATTTCTCCAAAATTCTCATAGAATTTCCTGCCTCTTTTTCTGGTGGTTTTCCTTGCGTTAACACAACCCAACTTCCTGTATAGCACATGAGCATCAGTTCATTCCCAGGCATCATCGCACACTGCTCCCCAGGCACTGTTGGAGCATGCATGTAATATGAAAATTACTGACCTGTCGTGGGTGAAGTTGAGTTGGCCAGAAAGGAATCTAGAGGAGAGACAAAAATTACATTACATAAGATGTAGATGCTATTCTATCACTTTCAACACATTATCCATGTTACATCCTTGACCAAAGTCCAGTTTTCTCTCATTGTACCAACACTGAGATGATAGTTGGATCCGGTCAGGAAAAGCAGCCAGCTAAGGTTTGCTTGTTTTTTCTCCCCAAATGTGTTTTGAGGTCTTAATAAAATAAAACCATTGAATAAAAATGTGTGCAAAGACTCCTGATTGTTTGGATAGGATGAATAATTATGTTAATGTTATTTTATTTTATTCCTAGTATACTGTTGGCAATCCCACACTGGTTAATTAAGCGCCTACTCATGGTAAAATGCTGCAATAGAAAGGATGGTGGAAACACCATGACTGAGAAGGTCTCCATCAATTTGAGTCAATAAAACGGCAAAAGGAAAAAGTGTCTTACCAGAACAGACGACACCAGCATCCTCACTATGTCCACAGTTATGTGATCCAAATCCTCCATGCTGACATTGAGTTAGAGAACTCTCTGTTCCTGAACAGGCTACATCATCAAGCCAGATATTTCCGGTTCCTTGACCAAAGAAGGCTGATTGTGTGGCACTGTGCGCCCCCCCACAGCCCAACTGTCTACAAACCACTGTAGCATCATTTAAGTCCCAGTTGTCATCACACACTGTTCCCCAGGAGCCACTGTAGTTGATTTCAACTCTTCCAGAGCACCGAGTTGACCCAGATCCGACCAATCTGATCTGGGTAGCTATGAGACACAGAACACATAGTTTATAATATTTCAATATTTTAAGTACACAACTTGATATACCTGACACATAAATGTATATATTTCATACTGTAGTTTTATCGTTGTGGTTCTATTTTTTTTGTGTACTGTTCGGCGTTTTCTCCACTGGGATGACACTCGCCAAAAACAACGAAAAGAAAAAAGACAGAGACCACCGTGTTTTAGCTAGCTGTCAGTGACCGTTGCTGTTGTAGCCAGTCCATCTATCTATGAATACAGTCCAATGAGTAATCAAGCTATGTTACATCGAGCATTGGTCACCTGCACTTTTGGAGTGATTTCCATATGGCTACAAATGGTGCAGATTATTCTGGAGAGTATGAAAGCATTCTGGCAGGACTTGCACTAATATCCTTTTATCATACCCAACATGTTTTCATTTGTGTTTTGTTGGGGCATCTACTTAGGTAACAATCCAGATTTCTGCAAAATCCAACTTGTCAGGAACACCTGGATGCACCAGCCAATATGTCCGTAGAGAAGAAAATGCCTGATTTCACTGAGGGTAACTGATCATTTTGTTGCTTTGAGGTGGGCAAACAGTTCACACCAAATTGTTCTAGTCAGTGTGTCAATGTTGGTACGGGGAACTGGTTGTGGAGGACTCCAGTGCAAGACATACAGTCCAGAGAGGCGGGCTGATCAACTCAAAGTGTAATGTAATGGCAATTTACAACACAAAACTTAAGGCACTGCAGGGAAGGCAGGATATCAAAAAACATAACTCCAAAATCAGGAATATTGACAGCACAGAAGAAAATCCAACGACAACCAAACAGGAGTAGTAGAACAGACGACTTGACATAGAACAAAGGGAAAGGCAGGGTTATACATTCACATACAATGGCTGATGGAATAACAGGAGACAGGTGAGACCAATGAGGGGAGGAGCATGCAGACAAAAGACACAAGGCAAGGCAGGTGAGCAGAATCACAGAGGCGGGAACAGAGACAGGAAGTAAAACTTAAAACTAACAAGAAAACTGATTACAAAATAAAGAAGGAAATAAACAGGGTCACAGAAAACATCCAGAACTTGGAACCATGACAAACGTCTAGTTAGCGTGGTTTTTATTTACTCATCAAATGGGTTGTCTTAGACATCATTGCCAACATTGCCCTCTCTAAGAGCAGGAGTTGCCTCTAGGGATGTGCCGATCAAGTTTTTTTGCCCCCCGATCCAATCCAAGTCCCGATTTGATTTTAAATGAATATAATTTCCTCCTCTGAAGATTCAGAAAGGCTTTGTGTTTTTGGCCAGCTAATCTGTTAATATCTCCAAATCATTCATAAAAACCTACGAGGAATAATAAAGCAACTGCATGTAACATGAGAAATTACTGACCTGTCGTGGGTGAAGCTGAGTTGAAGAGAAAGGAAACTAGACGAAAGGAAAAAATGACATTATAAAAGATGTCGATGCTATTCTATCACTTGAAACACATTATCCATGTTATACCCTTGACCAAAGTCCAGTTTTCTCTCGTTGTTTCTCTCTTGGTCTCCCAAGGCAGATTGGTCCTAGGCGAAGGGCCAGACAAAGAACGGTTCAGAAGACCCTTTATGAAGAAGAGGATGGGGGAGGATGCCACACAGACCTGGTAGGCCCAAATGAATAATAAGGGTCTGCTTGGAATGTCTGGTGGAAGAACCTGTCAAGATGGTCTTCCACTCCCACTTCCAGCAGAGCTTCAGCTGCATCCCAGGGGCGGTGGGGAACATTGAGTCCGAATGGGCCATGTTCCGCTCTGCCATTGTGGAGGCAGCTGTTGCAAGTTGCGGCTGCAAGGTCACTGGTCCTGGTCGCAACAGTAATCCCCGAGCCCGCTGCTTGACACCAGAGGTGAGATGAGCCGTCATGCTGAAAAAGGAGGCGTACAGGGCATGGCTGGTCAGTGGGTCTCCTGAAGCAGCTGACCATAACTGGATGGCTAGGCGGTCCATGGTGAGGGCAGTTGCTGAGGCAAAAACCTTGGGCATGGCTGGAGGTTCTGGCAAACCGTCCGGCACCTCGGGGGGTGGGGGGGGTGGGGGCGGGGGGGCGGCAACTCGCTCACACTGTTTTCACTGGGGTCATGGAGCTTCTGATGTCAATTGGGGATATCGTCTGGTGATGGAAGGAATACTTTGAGGAGCTCCTCAATCCCACCCACATGTATTCCATAGAGGAAACAGAGCCGGAAGGCCTGGGGTTGGAGCGTCCAATCTCTGGGTCAGAAGGCGCCGAGGCAGTGAAACATCTCCACCCTAGGTATCTCAAGGCTCTGGATGTTGTAGGGCTGTCCTGGCTGACACGCTTCTGCAACATTGCGTGGACATCGGGGGCAGTGCCTCTGGAATAGGGGGGATCACACTCCTCAGCCTTCCCGGCATGGTCTATGTCAGGGTGCTGGAAAAGAGGGTCCAGTCGATGTTTGAACCTCAGATTGAGGAGGAACAATGCGATTTTTGTTCTGGACGTGGAACCATGGACCAGCTCTTTACCCTCGCTAGAGTGCTAGAGGGAAAATGGTAATTTGCCCAACCGGTCGACATGCGCTTTGTAGATTTGGAGCAGGCTTATGACCGTGTCCCCAGAGGCATTCTGTGGGGGGTGCTCCGGGAGTATAGAGTGGATGGCCCCTTGCTAAGGGCTATTCAGTCCCTGAGTGCAAGTTTGGTCCGTGTAGCCGGAAGTAAGTTTGACCTGTTCCCAGCGAGGGTTGGAATCCTCCAGGGGTGCCCTTTGTCGTCGGTGCTGTTCATAACTTTTTATGGACAGAATTTCTAGGTTCAGCCGGGTGGGGGAGGGTGTCGGGTTAGGTGATCGAAGGATCTCTGCTTTTTGCAGATGATGTGATCCTCCTAGCTCCATCGAGCAACGACCTCCAGCTCTTGCTGGGGCAGTTCGCAGCCAAGTGTGAAGATCAACACCTGCAAGTCTGAGGCCATTGTCCTCAGTCGGAAAAGGATGGTTTGCTCACTCCGGGTTCGGGAGGAGGTCCTGCCTCAAGTGGAGGAGTTCAAGTATCTCGGGGTCTTGTTCACGAGTGAGGGTAGGATGGAGCGGGCGATTGACAGGCGGATCAGAGCGGTGTCTGCAGTGATGCGGATGCTTAATCGGACAGTCGTGGTGAAGAGAGGGCTAAACCAATAGGCGAAGCTCTCAATTCACTGGTGGATCTATGTTCCAACTCTCACCTATGAGCTTGGACATACGGGAGGAGCTCAGAGTAGAACCGCTGTTGAGGTGGCTAGGGCATCTGGGAAGGATGCTTCACGGATGCCTCCTGGGAGAGGTGTTTTGGGCATGTCCCACCGAAAGGATATGGAGGAATTGTATCTCTCTTCTGGCCTGAGAAACACCTGGGGGTTCCTCCGGACGAACTGGTGGAAGTGGCTGGGGAGAGGGCTGTCTGGAATCCAGATGCAGCTAATCTGTTAATATCTTCAAATCATGCATATAACATGAGAAATTACTGACCTGTCGAGGGTGAAGTTGAGTTGGTGAGAAAGGAAACTAGAGGAGAGAAAGAAACAACATTATAGAAGATGTAGATGCGATTCTATCACTTGAAACACATTATCCATGTTACATCCTTGACCATAGTCCAGTTTTCGCTCATTGTACCAATACTAAGATGATAGTTGGATCCCGTCAGGAAAAGCAGCCAGTTAAGGTTTGCTTGTTTTTTCTTCCCAAATGTGTTTTGAGGTCTTAATAAAATAAAATCCTTGAATGAAAATGTGTGCAAATACTCTTTACTGTTAGGACAGGATGAATAATTATGTTAATTTTATTTTATTTTATTCCTAGTATACTATTGGCCATCCCGCACTGGTTAATTAAGCGGGCCTGGGAACACCTGGGGGTTCCTCCGGAAGAGCTGGTGGAAGTGGCTGTAAAGAGGGCTGTCTGGACTTCCCTGCTGAAGCTGCTGCCCCCACAACCCGGACCCGGATAAGCGGTAGAAGACGAAGACAAACATCTACTTGAGCTTGACAATGAACTGATTAGGAACTGGAGTGCAGATGTGAAAGGTCACTGTGACCTTACAAAATGTTTTTTGGGCCGTAACTCGAGAACCCATACTATGATTATGACAAACAGTCACACAATTTTCTACTAGTAGTCCACCCATTTTCACTTCTTCTTTCCATGACGGATGGTGGATTTTTCTGAAAATGACCTTCAGATTATATATTATAGTCCTTTGACCTCCTCTGGGTATAGATTTCTCCCAAATTCTCATAGAAATTTCTTCCTTCTTTTTCTGGTGGTTCTCCGTGATTTAACACAACCCAACTTCCTATATGGTACATGAGCATCAGTTCATTCCCAGGCATCATCGCACACTGCTCCCCAGGCTCTGTTGGAGCATGCATGTAATATGAAAATTACTGACCTGTCGTGGGTGAAGTTGAGTTGGCGAGAAAGGAATCTAGAGGAGACACAAAAATTACATTATGTAAGATGTACATGCTATTCTATCACTTTCAACACATTATCCATGTTACATCCTTGACCAAAGTCCAGTTTTCTCTCATTGTACCAACACTGAGATGATAGTTGGATCCGGTCAGGAAAAGCAGCCAGCTAAGGTTTGCTTGTTTTTTCTTCCCAAATGTGTTTTGAGGTCTTAATAAAATAAAATCCTATGTTAATGTTATTTCATTTTCTTCCTAGTATACTGTTGGCAATCCCACACTGGTTAATTAAGCGCCTACTCATGGTAACATGCTGCAATAGAAAGGATGGTAGAAACACCATGACTGAGAAGGTCCCCATCAATTTGAGTCAATAAAACGGCAAAAGGAAAAAGTGTCTTACCAGAACAGACGACACCAGCATCCTCACTATGTCCGCAGTTATGTGATCCAACTCCTCTGTGCTGACACTGAGTTAGAGAACTCTCTGTTCCTGAACAGGCTACATCATCGAGCCAGATATTTCCGGTTCCTTGACCAAAGAATGCAGATTGCATGGCACTGTGCGCCCCCCCACAGCCCAACTGTCTACAAACCACTGTAGCATCATTTAAGTCCCAGTCGTCATCACAGACTGTTCCCCAGGAGCCACTGTAGTTGATTTCAACTCTTCCAGAGCACTGAGTTGACCCAGATCCAACCAATCTGATCTGGGTAGCTATGAGACACAGAACACATAGTTTATAATATTTCAATATTTTAAGTACACAACTTGATATATCTGACATATAAATGTATATATGTCATATTCAAGTTTTATTGGTTCTATTTTGTTTGTGTACTGTTCAGCATTTTTTTGATTTGATTGAAAAAAAAAAGACAGAGACCACCGTGTTTTAGCTAGCTGTCAGTGACCATTGCTGTTGTAGCCAGTCCATCTATCTATGAATACAGTCCAATGAGTAATCAAGCCATATTACATCGAGCACTGGTCACCTACACTTTTGGGGTGATTTCAATGTGGCTACAAATGGTCCAGATTATTCTGGAGAATATGAAAACATTCTGGCAGGACTTACACTAATGTCCGTTTATTATACGCAACATGTTTTCATTTGTGTTTTGTTGAGGCATCTACTCAAATGTTAATTAATATTATGCAAACTTCCGAAACCAACATTTTCTGTTGATTTTGCTCTTACATGTGTTTTTGGCCGCAACTCGAGAACCCATACTATAATTATGAGAGACATTCACACAATGTTCTAATAGTAGTCCACCCATTTTCACTTCCTCTTCCCATGACGGACGGTGGATTTTTCTGAAAATGACCTTCAGACTTCAGATAGATTCCTCCAAAACTTTCATAGAAATGTCTTGCTTCTTTTTCTGGTGGTTCTGCGTTCTTTAACCCAACCCAACTTTCTATATAGTACATGAGCATCAGTTCAGTCCCAGGTATCATTGCACACTGCTCACCAGGCACTGTTGTGGTACATTTCTCTCCAAGTCAGTCAGCCCACATCCAGCTAATCTATTAATATCTCCAAATCATTCATAAAAACCCACGAGGAATACTGGAGCAACTCGAGTAACATAAGAAATCACTCACCTGTTGTGGGTAAAGTTGAGGTGAAGAGAAAGGAAACTAGAGGAGGGGAAAAAAATATTAGATTACACAGATGTAAATGCTATTCTATCACTTTGAACACATTATGCGTGTCGTTATCTTAACATGCTCCTTATTCATGCAGCAAAATTACATTATGAACAGCAGGTTGTATTTTTGCTATGAAAGGTAATTCTGATTTGGCGATGTACATAAAGTACAAGAACATTTCACTGTGTCACAAAAAACACGACCAGAGAGGCACTGATCATGTTTTACTACAGATAAGAATGAACGTTAGTGTGGCTCATGACCCAATCCCCCTGTTCTCTTTAGCCAGTCACCCTAATGTACGTGGGAAATAATATATCTATTACAGCCACAATAAATAACTAAATCATAACTAAATAATAAACTAAATGTGACATGATTTTGCAAAATTAAAATTACATAACATTTTTTATAAGTTAACGCATGCACATGTTACTCACCAAAAAACAGCTTAGGTAGGCATTTCGACATCCTGGACAAAGCAGGTGTTGCAGAGCATCCAGGCTCAGGGTGGTTGGTGTTGACACAGGGAGGCAGCACAGCAGTACCACTTCCTGATTTTCTGCTTCTGATCTCGAATGTCACAGCAGCTCTCTTACATGTACCTCATACACAAGACTTAAAAGACGAATAAAGAGGAATTTGTTCAGATTGCATTTCACAACCCTGCCTCTGCGCCCTTGACACATACATGTACACCAATCAACCACAACATTATGACCACTGACAGGAGAAATAAATAACATTGACCAGCTTGTGACAATTCAATGTTCTGCTGGGATGTGGATGTTACCTAGACATGTACCACCCACCTAGACCAGACCACACACCCCCATACCATAGCAATGACACTCCTTGATGGCAGCAGCCATCCCAGCATGATGCAGCCAGATACAGGCACACACACAAAAACATTTTAGGAAGAAGTAAAAAAAAAAACATGAAAAACTCATCAAGTATCCCACAGGATAGCAACCCACAGGAACCAAAGCCCCCTACTAACAACATTCTGTTGCCAGACACCCTCAGAAGGCACATGTCCATTGAGTCACAACTGTTTTGGAGGCACAAGAGAGACCTACACAATATTTGGAAGGTGGTCATAATGTTATGCCTGATCGGTGTATATTCATGTAAATGTTTGTTCTAATCGTTTCTTTCTGGTTGGAATAAATATATTCGTTCTATGCATGTTTGCCATTTGGGGTAAACGTCAGGCAAGGCGATGAGTGTCCAGAAGTGACAGAAACATGGAGGTAGCAAAACAACAAGTCTTTCAAAGTGTTTAAAAAGATGAACGTACCTGGAATTGATGTGGACGGCGCTGTTGAAAACTTGTCTTGGTCATAATGTTATGCCTGATCATCAGAATGCCAAAACGTATGTAGAGGCCAAAGTGTGAAAAACAAGATATTTGGTCAACACTTTTTTTTATACTTCTTCTTCTTTCTCCGAAATGGGCAGCTCCAACTACATTTAAATAATGTTCCAGTAAAGCGTCGGCGTGAGAGTGCTACTTGTTGCCCGCCTTCGGTTTGGCACAGAAAAGCTTTACGTCTGGTATTCTGTCCCTCAGTTTTGTTTTGTCAGTATATTTTGCACTTGAGATTTGATATGTGACAGATTCTTATTATTTCTCTCTCGGTTAATCTGGCAAATGTGCCTTTAACCCTTGTGCATTGGGGATGAAAACAGCCACTTGGAGTCACTTTTTGCTCTTAATTTGACCATAACTTTCACTCTATTGCAGCAAATGGAGTGCTTTTTGGCAAGGAACCTTAATTTTACATCAGTTTTGAAAATATGATCTAAAAATTTTCAATAGGTCAATAATACACTGTGGGCAAATTTACTACCCTCACACTTCTGAAGTCAGCCCTGCAGTCTCTACCTTAACCCTGTCCTCTCCAACACCCCCTCTCCCCACCACCACCACCACCACCACCACACACACAAACACCCCCACCCACACACACACACACACACCTGCACCCACACACACTAATATTCTCATAAACTCCATATATCAAATACAGAAACTAAGCTTTTGCCTATGTAATGAATAAATGGTGCGATTTGTTGGTCAACAGTTAAATTGCCTAATCTGAGCCCTTCTGAACTGGGGAAATCACCAGGATTGTAAAATGCATTGTTATATAGTTTTATGTCTGTGCATACAAATAATGCGGTTTTAATGGGAGTCAATGGGGCAAAAACAGCCACCAACGCTATGAAAGGGAGTTTTATTGAAAATCTGATGCTGCACAAAAACTAAATATGCATAAAAGTCAATGATGTTACTAATCTTTGACATATCCAAGACTGCAATAACAGGTAAAAAATCTCCTGTCTCCGATCATTTTTTATATTGAATATAGGTCATTATGTGTGTATTTTTCCCCATATCAGTGACTTTTTTATTTTTTTTTAAATTGGCAACTAAAGGGTTAAAATTTAGATATTTTTTTTTTTTTTTAATATTTAGTAGTTTTGATCAGGACGCAAGTTGATTAACAGATTTAAACAAAAAAAGTTTTAAAAAATATTTATCCGATATATTTTTACAGCAGTCAAAGTTAGTGGCTGTTTTCAGCCACCAACGCTATGAAAGGAAGTTTTACTGAAAATCTGATGCTGCACAAAAACTAAATATGCTTCAAAGTCAATGATGTTACTAACCTTTGACATATCCAAGACTGTCATAACAGGTAAAAAATCTCCCATCTCCGATCATTTTTTTATTTTGTGTTATTCCCCACCCAAAATCAGTGACTTTACTTTTGAAATTGGCACTTAAAGGGTTAAAATCCTTTTTTTTTTTGAGGACTGAAGTTAATTAACAGATTTATGCAAAAGAATTAGAAAAAAACATTTATCTGATATATTTTTACAGCAGTTAAACGTTAGTGGCTGTTTTCAGCCACCAATGCAATGAAAGGGTAGTGTTTTTTAACGGTACACAAGGGTTAAGAGAAGTGTATTGTATTTGAGTTCGTTGACAATCACCGCTATCTAGTGGCCGATAGCGGAAGCAGGAAGTGAGTTTATATCAGGAGCGAGAGTTCAGCTGAGTTCTCAAAAACATGTCGGCCCTGTGTGTCGTGTCTGCTGATTTCCTCACCTGTTGATCAGTTATTTTACAAATGGCAATACTTTCGAATGTGGTATTTATGTTTTTACACTGAAACGGAATGCTCTTTATTCTGTTTCTGTTGTTACAGAGTTACAAATGAGAAATTATACACCAGTAAAGCGCAGAAGAATGCGAGTCTCACGAGTGATTACCGAAGCCATTTGTGTTTAGCTCACTGCATAAGCTAAAGCACTCCATTTAGCTGAGGGCAGAAGAGTAAAAAGATTATTTATTTTGAGTGCATCGTCGGGGTCCTGAGACACACCACGCCAGTGAAGGCAGACATGTCCAAGCATGGAGACACCACTCCGCTCTCCCAACTGGAAGTCAGGTCAAAGTGCAGCTCAGCTTCGTCACACCGGTCAAGTAGAAAGCATGAGCCAACGCTGAAGCTACCTGTGCCTGGGCAAAGTACGGCAAGCACCAAACAGACATGGAGAAGACTCAACTGGATGCTACTGTAAACGCCCTGAAGCAAGAGGGAGAGGCAGAAGCAGCGCTCGCAGCAGCAAGGGTCTTGGAGGCTGCATTTTTGGACCAAGCAGAGCTTGTGGAGCCACCAGACTATCCTGCAACAATAGCCACGGCTGCCAGTCGCACTCAAGAATATGTAAATACCCACTTCCATAATGACACTAATATGGTAGACGAGACAAAACCTGACAAAGAACAAAAGTGGGACATAAACAACCATAAAGATCTTAAATGTTTACGGCAGAGACTGGAAAGGAATTATTGCTCACCAGAAGCCATCAAAGCTTCTCTTTTCAGGTGCCTGGAAAGCTTTCCCAAAGCTGGGTCTAAACCACTGACTGTATAATGTCAACTCCCCGTCAGTCCTTTACAACTGAAGAAGCTAATCTTGATGTAACGTCTTCAAGAACGTCCAGTTGCTTTTCTTTAATGTGTCTGATTATATTATCTGCTGTTGACAGCAATCTGGTGGTTCTGCTTTCCTTCTTCATATAACAAACATTATTTTTTGGTGCTTTTAGCAAAATTCTTAATCACTCCTTAGAACATGATAAAGGTCATCCAGATTTGTTTTGACACTTTGACTACATATAATGAGAAGATAAACGAACCCACGAGAGGATTACATATTCTCTCAGTGAGATATTTGAGTGTATCTAAAATACCGGGAATCAAGCCCAGGTCCACTGCTATGCTCACCACTATACCAACGCTGCCTCAAAGTAAAGCAGGAATGACTCACAACTGCGAATCAGTTCCCATCAAGTTGAGTCATAAATGCCAAAAAATGTCTTACCAGAACAGACGACACCAGCATCCTCACTATGTCCGCAGTTGTGTGCTCCAAATCCTCTGTGCTGACAATGACTTAGAGAACTCTCACTTCCTGAACAGGCTACATCATCAAGCCAGATATTTCCAATTCCTTTACCAAAGGAGGCCGATTGTGTGGCACTTTGTGCCGCCCCACAGCCCAACTGTCTACAAACCACTGTAGCATCATTTACGTCCCAGCTGTCATCACAGACTGTTCCCCAGGAACCACTGTGGTAGAGCATCGAGTCGACCCAGATCCAGACAGTCTGATCTGGGTAGCTATGAGACACAGAACACATAGTTTATAATATTTCAATATTTTAAGTACACAACTTGATATATCTGACATATAAATGTATATATTTCATATTCTAGTTTTATTGTTGTGGTTCTATTTTGTTTGTGTAGCGTTGTCTCTATTGGGTTGACACCTGCCAAAAAAAAAAGAAAAAAGAAAAAAAAGACAGAGACTACAGTGTTTTAGCTAGCTGTCAGCTGTTGTAGCCAGTCCATCTATCTATGAATACAGTCCAATCAGTAATCAAGCCATGTTCCATCGAGCACTGGTGACCTGCACTTTTGGGGTGATTTCCATGTGGCTACAAATGGTCCAGATTATTCTGGAGGATCTGAAAGCATTCTGGCAGGACTTGCACTAATGTCCTTTCATCATACATAACATGTTTTCATTTATGCTTTGTTGGGGCATCTAGTTAGGTAACAATCCAGATTTCTGCAAAATCCAACTTGTCAGGAACACCTGGATGTACTGGCCAACTTGTCCATGGAGAAGAACATCCTTGATTTCAGTGAGGGTAACTGATCATTTTCTTACTTTGAGGTGGGCAATCTCTTCACACCAAATTGTTCTAGTCAGTGTGTCAATGTTGGTACGAGGAACTGGTTGAGGAGGACCCAAATGCAAGACACACAGTCCAGAGAGGCAGGCTGATCAACTCAAAGTGTAATTTAATGGCAACTTACGAAACAAAACTTAAGGCACTGCAGGGAGGGCAGGATATCAAAAAATATAACTCCACATGGCAAAGTCCAACATCAACCAGACAGGAGTAGCAGAACAGACAACTTGACATTGAACAAAGGGAAAGGCAGGGTTACATACACTCACACATAAGGGCTGATGGAATAACGGGAAACAGGTGAGACCGATGAGGGGAGGAGCATGCAGACAAAAGACACAAGGCAAGGCAGGTGAGCAGAATCACAAAGGCGAGAACAGAGACAGGAAGTAAAACTTAAAACCAACAAGAAAACTGATTACAAAATAAAGCAGGAAACAAACAGGGTCACAGAAAACATCCAGAACTCAGAACCATGACAAATGTCAAGTTAGCATGGTTTTTATTTATCCATTGAATGGGTTGTCTTAGCCATCATTGCCAACATTGCCCACTCTAAGAGCAGGAGTTGCCTCTAGGGATGTCCCGATTAAGTTCTTTTGCCCCCGATCCGATCCAAGTCCCGATCTGGTTTTAAATTAACGCAATTTCCTCCTCTGGAGATTCAGAAAGGCTTTTCTTATCTTCTTTGTATTCTCCAAGACCTGGATTGTGTGCACTGTCAAAGCCAATGTAGCACAGAGAAGGTAGCTCATACCTTGGCTCCAGAAGCTCCTACAGACAGTGAAAACGTATGTTCTCTTCTCAAAAATGTTCTGGTTGACCAACCCAATAAACTCTGCAACCCTCTCTTTAGAAGAACAAACATTCACACAATTTTTTAATAGGAGTCCACACATTTTCACTTCCTCTTTCCATGACGGACTGCGAATTTTTCTGAAAATGACCTTCAGACTATATGCACAACCAATAGTACATGACACAACCCAACTTTCTGTATAGTACATGATCGTTAACTCAGTCCCGGGCATCATCGCACACTGCTCCCCAGGCACTGTTGTGGTATATTTCTCTCCAAGTCAGTCAGCCCAGATCCAGCTAATCTGTTAATATCTCCAAATCATTCATAAAAACCTACAAGGAATACTAGAGCAACTAGAGTAACATGAGAAATTACTGACCTGTCGTGTTTAAAGCTGAGGTGAAGAGAAAGGAAACTAGAGGAGAGAAACAAAAATGACATTGTATGAGATGTAGATGCTATTCTATCACTTTCAACACATTATCCAATTTCCCTTAAGAGATTAATTATACAGAGACAAATATAATGCATGGGAATTGACTTTTTATAATTATATGCTAGAGAAATATAATTTGCACTATTTACCAAAGTTGACAATTGTTACACCCTTGACCAAAGTCCAGTTTTCTCTCATTGTACCAACACTCAGGTGATAGTTAGATCCAGTCATTATCATAACACGCTCGATTCATGCAGCAAAATTACATTATAAACTGCAGGTTGTTTTGGTATGAAAAGTAATTCTGATTTGGCGATGTACATACAGTACAGGAACATTAACTGTGTCACAAAAACCATGACCAGAGAGGCAGTGATCATGTTTTACTGCAGATAAGAATAAACGTCAGTGTGGTTCATGACCCAATCACCCTGTTCTCTTAAGCCAGTCACCCTCATATACAGATCCAAGATCATGAAGTGCTTCGAGCGGCTGGTCATGCAGAACATCAAATCCATCCTCCCTCCCTCCCATGACCCGTACCAGTTCGCGTACAGGCCAAACAGGTCCACGGAGGATGCTATCTCCACCGCTCTCCACCCAGCACTCACCCACCTGGACTCAAAGAACTCAGCATTTAACACAATCATTCCCCAGCAACTCATACCAAAACTGAGCCACCTCGGATTAAAAACCTCCGTCTGCAACTGGGTGCTGGACTTTCTCACAGGGAGGCCACAAACCGTGCGGGTGGACAGCAACACCTCAAAGACCATCACGCTGAGCACATGAGCTCCACAAGGGTGTGTGCTCAGCCCGCTGCTCTTCACCCTGTTAACCCACGACTGTGTTCCAACCTACAGCACCAACCACATCATCAAGTTTGCGGATGACACAACTGTGGTGGGCCTCATCACCAACAACGATGAAGCCAACTACAGAAGAGAGGTGAGCCTACTGGTGCAGTGGTGTAAAGACAACAACCTCATCCTCACTGTGGAGAAAACAAAAGAGATTGTTGTCGACTTCAGGAGAGGTCACCCCAAGCATCCCCCTGACCATCGAAGGTGCTGCTGTGGAGAGGGTGAGCAGCACCAAGTTCCTGGGGGTGCACATCTCAGAAGACCTTTCCTGGACTAATAACACAACATCACTAGCCAAGAGGGCTCAGAAACGCCTCTACTTTCTCCGGAAACTACGAAGAGCACAAGTTCCGCCCTCCATCATGTGTTCTTTCTACCGGGGCACCATTGAGAGTGTCCTCACTGGCTGCACTGCCTCCTGCCGAAAGACTCTGCAACGCATAGTGAACACAGCCAGCAAGATCATCTGTGCCCCCTGCCCTCCCTCACAGACATTTTCCACACCCGCCTCACTCGCAGAGCCACCAGCATTGCCAGTGACCCCTCCTACCCCCTACATCCCCTCTTCAGTCTCCTGCCTTCGGGGAAAAGGTACCGGAGCCTCCGGGCCCGCTCCACCAGACTGCTGAACAGCTTCGTCCATCAGGCTGTCAGGGTGCTGAACTCTGCCCATCTCCCCCCCCCGCCGGACCATAACCCACCCATCACACAGGGACTCTACCTCACCTGCCTTCTGACAGCAATCTGCACCATACTGCACCTTTGCACATTTAAAAAATCCAAGCTGTAACTATACATTGCACTGTTGTACATAGAAATTTCTATTTTCTATTTATTCCCTATATTTATATTATATACAGAATGTTTACATAGCAACTGTTTCACTGCCAACTTCACCCACTTTAGGTCTATTTAGGTTTTTATTTTATTTTATGTATTATTATGTGAGAAAGAGAGAGAAACGTTTTTTTTTATTTTTCTGTATGTTGCAAACGTATTGAGAAATTGACAATAAAAGAAATCTTGAATCTTGAATCTTGAATATACGTGGGAAATCTATTGCAGCCACAATAAGAAAAAAGAAAAAAAAACTATTAGGAAAAACAATAAACTAAATAATAAACTAAATGTGAAATGATTTTGCAAAATTAAAAACTAAAACAGTACAATTTTATATATATTTTGTTTTTTTGCTTCGACACTAGATTCCAAATTCATTTGCATAAATTAGTGCATGCACATGTTACTCACCAAAAAACAGCTTAGGCAGGAATGTCGACATCCTGGATGAAGCAGGTGTTGCAGAGCATCCAGGCTCAGGGTGATTGGTGTCGACACAAGGAGACAGCACAGCAGTACCACTTCCTGATTTTTTGCTTTTGCTCTTGCTGTCACAGTAACTCTCTCACATGTACCTCACACACAAGACTTAAAAGGCAAATAAACTGTTCGTCCCGCTCCCCTCAGGCAGGAGGCTACGGAGCATTAAGAGCAGGACCACCAGACTGAGGAACAGCTTCTTCCCGGAGGCTGTGAGACTGTTGAACGCTGAAAGACCTCCGTAGCCCCCATCCCCCTGCCGCCCCTCCAACAGCCACCCACGGACACATCAGCACAGACTGCAGTTTGTTTTGCACTGTCACTTTAACTCCATTTGTACACTACCTCAATTCATTGCTGTTAAATTCTATGTTGATACTTTTTACCGCCTATATTTATACATTTTTTTATACCTGCTATTTTGTATAATACATGGAAAGCTAATTTTATTCTATATTCTATATTTATACTTTTGTTTTTTTGTTTCTTTACTTATGGCTTGAATCGGGACCAGAGTAACCAATTTCGTTCCTTCCCATGTACCAACATGTGTCGTAATGACAATAAAGAATCCTTGAATCCTTGAATCCTTGAATCCTTGAAAAGAGGAATTTGTTCAGCATTTCACAACCTTGCCTCTGCACCTTTGACACTCACATGTACACCAATCAGCCACAACATTATGACTGACAGGAGAAAGAAATAACATTGATCAGCTTGTGACAATTCAGTGTTTTGCTGGGATGCGGATGTTACTTAGATGTAGCACCCACCTAGACCAGACCAGGCACCCCCACCCCATAGTACTGACACTCCTTGATGGCAGCAGCCATCCCCAGCAGGATGCAGCCTGACACAGGCACACACACAAAAACATTTTAGGAAGAAGTAAAAAAAAAATAATAAAAAAAAAAAAACATGAAAAACTGATTAAGTACCTGTGGGATTACCTACAGAGGCCCCTCCCCTCAACCCATAGGACCCAAACCCCCCCCACTAACAACGTTATGTTGCCAGAAACCACCAGACACCCTCAGAAGGCCCACGTCCATTCTCGGATAAGCCACAACTGTTTTGGATGCACAAGGGAGACATACACAATATTTGGAAGGTGGTCATAATGTTATGCCTGATCGGCGTATATTCATGTAAATGTTTGTTCTAATCGTTTCTTTCCGGTTGGAATAAATATATTTGTTCTATGCATCTCCATCAGATGAGGTGATGAGTTTCCAGAAGTGACAGAAACATGGAAGTAGCAAAACAACAAGTCTTTAATAAGTGTTTGAAAAGATGAACGTAGCTGGAATTGATGTGGACAGCGCCGTTGAAAACTTGTCTTGGTCATAATGTTATGCCTGATCATCAGAATGCCAAAACGTATGTAGAGGCAGAAGTGTAAAAAACAAGATACTTGGCCAACACTTTTTTTTTATACTTCTTCTTTCTCTGAAATGGGCAGCTCTAACTTCATTCAAATAAAGTGCCCATAAAGCGTCGGCGTGAGAGTGCTATGTGTTGCCCGCCTTCGGTTTAGCACAGAAAAGTTTTACGTCTGGTATTCTGTCCCTCAGTTTTGTTTTGTCAGTATATTTTGCACTTGAGATTTGTTATGTGACTGATTCTAGTTATTTCTCTCTCAGTTTATCTGGCAAATGTGCCTTTAAGAGAAGTGTATTGAATTTGAGTTCGTTGACAATCACCGTCATCTCGTGGCGGATAGCGGAAGCAGGAAGTGAGTTTGTATCGGGAGCGAGAGTGCAGCTGAGTTCTCAAAAACATGTCGCCCTGTATGTCGTCTGTTGATTTCCTCACCTGTTGCACTTGAGAAAGGCATAATCTGTAAATTCAGCGCAAAGATGATTGATTATGGATGCATATCAGCCCATTCGTTTGTGTTCTTACGGTCGGCTTGTTATTTAATCGGAGAAAGCTACGTTATCATATACCATTTTGATCGCTATTTGATATGTTAGCTGTTGCTAATGTTAAGACCTAAGATCGTTTTTTTTTTACAAATGGCAATACTTTCGATTATGGTATTTATGTTTTTACACTGAAACTGAATGCTCTTTATTCTGTTTCTGTTGTTACAGATTTACAAATGAGAAATGATACACCAGTAAAGCGCAGAAGAATGCGAGTCTCACGAGTGATTACTGAAGCCATTTGTGTTTAGCTCACTGCATAAGCTAAAGCACTCCATTTAGCTGAGGGCAGAAGAGTAAAAAGATTATTTATTTCGAGTGCATCGTCGGGGTCCTGAGACACACCACGCCAGTGAAAGCAGACATGTCCAAGCATGGAGACACCACTCCACTCTCCCAACTGGAAGTCAGGTCAAAGTGCAGCTCAGCTTCGTCACACCGGTCAAGTAGCTCAACAGCTAGCCTAGCTACAGCAAAAGCATGAGCCAACGCTGAAGCTGCCTGTGCCTGGGCAAAGTACGGCAAGCACCAAATAGACATGGAGAAGACTCAACTGGAGGCTACTGTAAACGCCCTGAAGCAAGAGGGAGAGGCAGAAGCAGCGCTCTCAGCAGCAAGGGTCTTGGAGGCTGCATTTTTGGACCAAGCAGAGCTTGTGGAGCCGTCAGACTTTCCTGAAACAATAGCCACGGCTGCCAGCCGCACTCAAGAATATGTAAATACCCACTTCCATAATGACACTAATATGGTAGACAAGACAAAACCTGACAAAGAACAAAAGTGGGACATAAACAACCATAAAGCAACCCAGAAGCAGGTCTTAAATGTTTATGGCAGAGACTGGAAAGGAATTATTGCTCACCAGAAGCCATCAAAGCTTCTCTTTTCAGGTGCCTGGAAAGCTTTCCTAAAGCTGGGTCTAAACACAGGCACCTCCTGCAAGAGCTTGCAGATCTTCTCCACGAGCTCGAAGTACCAAAAAATGAAGGGCATCTACCAGGCCTCAGCTTTTTCGACACTTCAAGAGGAATAAACCCAATCGTGGAAAAGCTCCCAATTGGCCTATAAGAGTCGTGGGTCAGAGAAGCGTCGAAATATAAGAAAGATCACAAAGCTCACTACCCACCTTTCTCTTATTTTGTCCAGTTTTATTCTGCAGCATTGCACACATGAAAGTAGAAAGACAAACACAGTTCAAAGTCCACGTCACAGCAAACAAAATACAGGTCGGTGCAACTAACAACGAACCTAAAGCTCCCTCTCTCGACCCCAATAAACAGTGTCCAGTATATAAGAAGCCACATTCACTCGCCAAATGTAGAGGGTTTAGAATGAAGACACTGGATGACAGGAAGGGCCTACTCACGGAGTTGTCAATCTGCTACAAGTGTCTCTCATCAACAGAACACAGGGCCAAAAACTGTATCTATCTATGAATATAGTATATATACAGAATCTATCTATGAATACAGTCCAATTACAGTTACAGTCCAATGTGGCTGTAAAATGATCTAGATCGTTCTGGAGAATCTGAATGGATTCTGGCAGGGCTTCCACTAATGTCCTTTCATTATACACTACATGTTTTTATTTTTTATTTTTTATTTTTATTTTTTTTGTATTGTTGGGATGTCCAGTTAGGTAACACTCAACATGAAGGAAAATATCTCACACAAAAATATAAAACCAGCATTAAGTTCAATCTCAGTCCATAGACATCAACAATGCACTTTGAAAATACTTATATGTTAAATGCATGCCCCTGAGAATTTCCAGTATTCTCACAAAGCAAAATACTCGAGATCTATAATAACACAGTGCTACTCTCACTGAGGTTAAATGGGAGAGAGATATTTACACTATAAAATATGAAAAAAATGTAAAATATATGCTAAAAAGAATGAAAACATGTGCACTATCGTCTGCATAGAAATGAAATTCAACGTGACCGGAGCAAATTCCAAATAACAACTGACCACATGCCAGCACCATTACATTCATTGTTTCGCACTCGGTTATTTCCCATTGACTGCAGTGAGTCTATGAATATGCAGTGAATAGTGTGGTTGTATCTTATCAATGGAGACCACTAACGTCACTGGCGAGTGGAAAGCTAATAATTCTGATAAATGTCTTCCTGTTCTCCATAAATATCCAGATTTTCGTCAACGCACGGCTGGCCAAAATTCATATAGGTGCTGTCCTCTTCAAGCATTTCGTCGTCTACAGCAGCATAGATGTCCTCAGCCAACGCCTGGGCAACATAATAAATTCCCCCTTTGGGATTGGTTTCCTGGTCTTCTTCACTCTTCTCATGATCATAATCGTCATCACGCACGTTTCCTTCCACACTGTGTGCTTCATCGTGTCTCACATTGGTGGACATCTCTTCATATTGCTCCTCCTCCTCGATGTTACTGACAGTGCAACTGTTCCTGCGAGTCACTGCAATGAAAGCATGTATCAGTGCGAAAAGAAGTTTATCACTCTGTGTAATGTAATGTCGGCCCTGATGAGCACTAACTTTCGGTTTGGTCGAGGTATTCTAGCTTCGGGGCTTGTCGTCTTCTCTTGAGGACCAGACAGGCCACCACGAGGAGCGGCAGGAGCAGCAACGGAGGTGCAGTGATTGAGGAGACCAGCATCAACAACTGCACTGAGAGAAAAATTGCCCGATTGTCTCCAAGTGTGTAAAAGTTCAGAAATGTAACTTTCTTCTGACCAAATTAAGCGACACAGAGTAGAAAAATTACATTTACTCACAACTCACTCATACTTTCAGATAACTTTGTGCTTTTGATTCAGTATTTCACCAAACCAGTTAGTTAGTTTTGTCTTGCACATACCCTGAGATCTCTACTATGGGTCATACATGTATTAATTGATAGGGAGTTGATTAAATCTTGGGTAGAGATACGTTATGTCGAAAGTATGTGTAGAATTGAATATGTATAGATGACGAGTATTACTGTTGTCCAAATAGTGTTAAAGGTATTGTTTAAGCTTTGTCTTAACTTTAGTCTTCTCACTTTTTATGACGACGTTCACCGTCGCTGTCATGTTCGAAGTGAATTTCCTTGAGGACAGTGTGACTTCATAAACACAGCTGTAGTTGCCTTGGTGTTCATACTCAGCTACAGAGAAACTAAAGGAAGCTGAGTTGTTGACTGCTGGCTGGGTCTTGGTGACGTTGGAGCCAGAGAGGATGAGGGAGAAAACCCCTCCAGGATAGTGGGAGGAAATGGAGCAGGTTAAGACAAAGCTGTGACCCCTGGTGACCTCTGCACTCTCAGGACCCCAGACCGACTCTTGGTTAGCAGACGTCAGGTAGATGCTGGGTTGCTGCAGTGGCACTAGGAAGAAAAACGGGATAAAGACGATGGATGACATTAAGATGGATCAGCTGGTTTGGAGCAAATAAATGTTGTCAAATGTTGGTGGTATGGGTAATAAACAGAACAAAACAAAACCTTGAAGAATAAGAAAAAGCAAAAGATATCATCAAGAAATGAAAAAAGCATGGAGAGAGATATTTGAGCCACGTTTAATGAGTGGGCAAAGCAAAACAAGCACAACAGTGAGGTTAGGGTTAGGTGCAGTGATTGTTTTTTGTTTCAAGAGTCAAATAGCCGACGTGTCCCTCGCCCTCTTAGCCCGGCCCTACCTTTAAAACGGACCTTCGTGGAGACTGGAGGGCAACGCAACTCAAGACCTAATCAATCTTGGCAGGGCTGAGTCATAATGGCTGAAATGCCCTATGATCCTAGGGTCCACTACTGATGATGTGTTCCACAACTCGTTTTATTAAATCTTGCATAATCAAACTACTTTCCCCACCAGATGTGCCCTTTTTTACCGATCAAATATGTGAGGGAATATTAATTAACCAATTTATAATATTTTCATACCAGAATCACTTTGTGGGGAACTCTCGACTTTAGTCTTGGCTTTAAACTCTGGCACAGGTATGATCCCTCAGTCCTCTTTAAGGAATTTGGGTTTGGGTCTTTCGTATGAATAAATAATCCACCTAAATATTGAGTGAGCTGACTCCAAGCTATCTCATTAACAGGACTCATGGATATCCTGAGCTTTGGGAGAATCACCGGAGAATAGCAAAACCATAAAGTATATGGCCTTGGAGCTTAGATACACATTCCTGTATTTTTTTCTCCCCCAAAATTTGATCAAAAAGGGAAATTGAGATATTAATCTTGTGAGTCACTTTGCATGGACCTGGGGCCTCATGTACGAAGGTTGTGTGTGTACAAAAACATTCCGTACGTACTCGCTCACGGAAAAGTTCAGATGTATCAAGAGTGAAATGTCCGGGAACTTCTACGTGCCTACGCCAAAGCCATGGCTGGCGTACGCTGGCTTCTACAGATGTTGATCCTTTGGCGACACTTAGAGGTGATGCTGGAAAACTGACATAAGTGTGAAAACAATTAGTCCGATCAATCGGGACTATTGGCTGGCTGGTCGGCCGACCCTGAGCCGAGTCATGCCAGCCGTGTGGGACAGAGTTATCTGCCTTTCAGTCAGGTATATCAAATTCCCAAACAATGCATCTGAACAGGTTGACATTAAAGCGCAATTTGCAGCGGTTTTCTGAATGTAATCGGAGCTATCGACTGCACACACATTGCTATAAAAGCACATTATGAAACATTTTAATTCGATCAGTGTACAGATCATATGTGATGCACAAATGCAATTAACCATTGTGGAGGACAGCGTGCCAAAGACAGTGCACCTCCACTCCAGTGAGTAACGTCTCCAATTCACTTTCTATGAAGTTCTTCTTTTTTCCCGTCTCACTCATTCTTATGTTTCATTTTCTGATCGTGCAGCGAGGGGAATCGCAGGTGCTGGGTCAATTTAAATGTAATTTGCATATTCAAAAGGGGCGTGAACAGGGAGGGGTCGGGTACAACGTGCGCTCGATTGGGATGTACAAAGGAAATGTGCTTCTGGATCTGAGCGTGCGCCACGTTTTAGAAGGAAATACACACAAGGCTTTGTACATGAGGCCCCTGAAGTTTTAATCTCAAACACTTTGTTCATAGAAATATTGGTGCAATCCCTCATTAACAAACGTGACAGCAAAGATACAGAAGTTAGTTAGGGTTAGAGTTTGATGTTGATATATGCATTTAGTCTTTGTATTTTTGTTTTTTACAATTGTTTCAGTATATTAATACAACTTAAAGAGAAATCAGGACTGGAAATAGAACTATTCCTCTTACCAATAACGGAGAGTTTGACAGAGTTACTCTGTGGGGAGTTGAAGTCTTGACCTGAAACCCTTGTCTGATACTGACACTGGTATGATCCCTCACTATCAAAGTTGACATTGGAGATACTGAAGGTAGAAGAGTTAGTATTAGATCTTTGGGTCTCTCTGAAGGAACCTGGGGTCTTCTGCAGAATGAATGTTCCCCCTAAATGCTGAGTTGAGACTGAACAAGTGATGCCAATGTGCAGACCCCAGATAACTTCACCAACAGGACTCATGGAGATTGTGGGCTTTGGAAGAATCACTGAAAATAAAAAAGTATTAGAAAAATGTTGGCCACACTTTATATTATATACTGTGTGTTTTAAGTTTTTGCCATATTTATTCATATCAGTTGTGATTATTTTTTCAAATTAACAATAGAATCTGAATGAGGAAATGCAGTTTTTACCAGTTACAGAGAGTCGGATAGAGTCACTGGACGAGGACAGGAATGCTTTATCCCAACCGCTTATTCGAAGTTGACACTGGTATGATCCCCCATTATCGAAGGTCACTCCTTGGATATTGAAGGTAGCAGAGTTGCCGCTTGATTGTTTTTCCTGACTTAATGAGCTCGACGTCTTCTTGAGGATGAATGTTCCTTGTGAAATATCAGCTGAGACTGAACAAGTAAAGCCAACATTCTGACCCCAAGTAATTTGACCATAAGGATTCATCGAGAGACTGGGTCTTGGAAGGCCTGTTGAAAAGCATCACAACATCACAATGAACATAATTATATACTGTTGACAATAATATGGTGGTTTTGCTTTCCTTCTCCATATAAGAAGGCTCTTTGGTGCTTTGGTGGTCGATGAACATGGAGAATGTCTTCCAGATTTGTAAACTTGTAGACCATACATCTCTTTGGTATTTTCTTGTTTTATGCATTGAAGAACAATATTGAAGACATCAGACCTGAGAAATAAATGGTTCCTATGACACTTCAGAATCATTGACTACATACAGGAAGAAGACAGATGCACCCATCCAGAAGCTCGGTGTGGGGTCTCAGGCCGTCACCATATTGGCAGAGTTAGAATCCAGCAAGAGGAACCACTCTGCTTTATTTTTTATACAACCATGTGTATTTTCGCTGTAATGGGCGTTGTAACATGGGTCTCTACAGGGACTGACTCGCCTTTGAAGCCAGGCGTGGTTGACACATTCTACAATGACATGCTATACCATCTGGTCTGAGCTAAATGGATGCAACACTTTTCAGCAGCCAAAAGCCAAAATATACCTCCAGGCAATGTTGACACAGTTTGAACAAGAATCAGAGAGAGGCAGTGCTACATGACAGCGATGACCTGGCCTCCACAATCAACCATAGCCTACTAAACCCATTTTATGAAGACATGAAGACTTTCATGAAGTCTTCATGTCTTCATAAAATAAAATAAAATCTTTGGATGTATAGGTGTGCAAATACTTTAGACTGTTATGATAGGAAGAATAATTATGTTAATGTTATTTTATTTTCTTCTTAGTAGTCTCCACACAAAAGTATACAGTGGGCCATCCCACATTGGTTTACATGAGTGTGTTTTATTCAATTAAGTCCCTACTCATGGTGACATCCTGCAATTAATCCTGCTCAGGCATGGTAGATACACCATGCCTGAGCAGGTTCCCTATCACGCTGAGTCAACGAAATGCTGAAAAGAAAAAGTGTCTTACCAGAACAGACGACACCAGCATCCTCACCATGGTTACAGTTGTGTGATCCTGCATGCTGACACTGAGTTAGAGAGCTCTCTGTTCCTGAACAGGCCACATCATCGAGCCAGATATTTCCAGTTCCTTGACCAAAGGAGGCTGATTGTGGGGCATTCTTTGCCGGCCCACAGCCCAACTGTCTACAAACCACTTTAGCATCATTTAAGTCCCAGTCATCATCACACACTGTTCCCCAGGAGCCACTGTGGTAGATTTCAACTCTTCCAGAGCATCGAGTCGACCCAGATCCAACCAGTCTGATCTGGGTAGCTATGAGACACAGAACAAATAGTTTATCATAATTCAGTATTTTACTCAGAACACAACTTGATATATCCGACATATGAATATATACATTTCATGTATATACTAGTTTTCATTGTTGTGATTCTATTTTAGTTGTGTATACTTTTCTCCATTGGGGTGACACCATACTAAAGAAAGAAAGAAAGTAGCAAAGACAGGGACCACAGTCTTTAGCTAGCGGTCAGTGACTGTCACCCTTGTAGCCAGTCTGTCTCTCTATGAATATTTGCCCATCAGTAATCAATCCATGTCACAGCGAGCACTGCTGGCCTGCACCGTTGGGCTGATGTTAGTGTGGCTGCAAATGGCCCAGACTGTTAATTTCTTGTCCGAACTGCGGATGCATCGACGCAATCTGAGTGAATTCTGGCAGAGCTAGCACTAATGTTGTTTCATTGTACAAAACCTGTTTTTTACATATTTTGTTAGGACATCTAGTTATGTATCTAGAAAGATAATTCTGCAAAATACAACTTGTCAGGAACACCTGGATGCACTAGGCAACATAAGAACATGCCTGATTTTCAATGAGAGGATGAACTGATCATTTTGTTGCTTTGAGGTGGGCACACTGTTCAAGAACTGGTTGTGGAGGACCCAAACGCAAGACGCACCATCCAGAGAGGCAGGCTGACCAACTCAAAGTGAAATTTAATGGCAGCCTACGAAACAGAACTTAAGGCGCTGCAAAAACAGGTACGATCCAGAAGCCAAGAATACGAGGAACTGAACAGGGGCACTCACAGGGGTAAATTCACAGCACAGGGATAACGGTACAGAAAACAATCCAATAACAACTTGACAGGGGAAACAGAACTGACAACTTGACATTGAACAAAGTGAAAAGGCAGGGTTATATACACTCACACACAATGGCTGATGGAATAACGGGAGACAGGTGAGACCAATGAAGGGAGGAGCATGCAGACAAAAGACACAAGGCAAGACAGGTGAGCGGAATCACAGGAACAGAGATAGGCCAAACGTCCACGTTGCATTACGACAAAGTGCTTTTTTTGTTTGGGGGGGCGGTGAAGCTAGCCAACCGCAATTAAAACAGAAGAGGAAGAAGAAGTTTTTACGCTACAGGGAAGTGGTTTTGATTTAGCAGATAATAAATGGCTACAATAGATCAGGTTGGGGTGAACCCCGATACGATCCAGTTATTTTAAAAATGCCTGGATCGGGACATCCCTAGACACCACTGCTGCAACCTTATATTTTATAAATGCGATCCATCAATCTATAAATCCCTAGATCGTATTTTATTACATCTGGCACAAATGTCTTCTTGAACTTGAGGGCAAACTGATTAAGAAGTAGTGGTCCACCCATTTTCACTTCCTCTTTCCATGATGGTAGATTTTTCTGATACTGGGCTTCACCTTGTGATGAATTTCTCTCTATCAGACCTCTGTACTACTCTGGAAACGGTCTTTAAAAGTCTTTATGCTGAAAACGGCAGATTTCTCCATAATTCTCATCGAAATTATATTTTTTTTTTTCACACACAACCCAACTTTCTATAGTACATGAGCATCATTGCTGTCCTAGGCATCATCGCACACTGCTCCCCAGGCACTGCTGTGGTACATTTCTCTCCCAGTCAGTCAGCCCAGATCCAGCTAATATGTCAATATCTCCAAATAATTCATAAAAACCTACGAGGAATAAAGCAACCGCATGGAACACACGAGAATTTACTGACCTGCAGTGGATAAAGTTGAAGTGAAGAGAAAGGAAACTAGAGGAAAGAAAAAAAAAGAGATTATATAAGATGTAGATGCTATTCTATCTCCTTCAACACATTATCCAGTTTCCTTTAATACATTAATTATACAGAGACAATTAAAATGCGTAGGAACTGACTTTTTATCAATATCATTTACACTGTTTACCAAAAATGGCCAATTGTTACACCCTTGACCAGTTTTTGGGTTTTTCCAGTTTTCTCTCATTGTACACTTTCCTGATTCCTGCAGCAAAATTACATTAGAAAATGCAGGTTGTATTTTTGGTATGAAAAGTAATTCTGATTTGGCTATGTACACACAGAACAACAGCACTACTTTTGAAACTAAACTCTCACACTGACGATTATCAGAATCTGACGATCGTAAAGACACAAACCTGTCAGTTTAAAAGTTATTTATGGAGAGATCTTGTTTAATCAGGGTCTGCATCAAGAGTTAGTTTGCAAAGACTCATAAATGTGATTCTAAATAATTAACTTATGACACGTGAATAATTCCAAACTCACTCTTATGAACATTAAGAATTCACTGTGTCACGAAAACCACGACCAGACAGGCACTGATCGTGTTTTACTGCAGATAAGAATGACCACACTGTAATCTTAAGGCAGTCACCCTCATGTACATGGGAAATAATATATCTATTGCAGCCACAGTAAACTAAATTCCAAATTCATTTGCATAAATTAATGCATGCACGTTACTTACCAAAAAACAGCTTGGTAGGTAGGCATTTTGACATCCTGGATGAAGCAGGTGCAGAGCATCCAGTTCTGAGGGTGGTTGGTGTTGACACAGGGAGGCAGCACAGCAGTACCACTTCCTGATTTTCTGCTTCTGCTTTCGTTGTCACAAGTAGCTCTCTCACATGTACCTCGCACACAAGACTTAAAAGACAAATGAAGAGGAATTTGTTCCGATTGCATTTCACAACCCTGCCTCTTGCTTTACATGTACACAGATCAGTCACTTAGACATGCAGCACCCACCTAGACCAGACCAGGCACCACCACCCCATAGCAAGGACACTCCTTGATGCAACCACAAAAATGGTTTAGGAACAATTTATAAAACATGAAGAACAGCAGAAGTTGTTGACCTGGCCTCCAAATTCCCTAGATCCCAAACTGAAGCATCTGTTAGATGCACTGGAACAAGCCTGATTCCCAAAGGCCCCTCCCCTCAACCCACAGATCCAGACCGGCAACCAGATAGTTATACTTTAGGATAAAGAACATACTAACACCAAAGATGAAGCAACAGCCTCAAATCATTTACAACGGAACACGGCAATATGAACAGATTCCTGAACTTTGACTGGTTGCCACGTCCAACAAATCGTGCAACTTGTTTTGGAGCTCCAGTGCCGTGTTGAAGCATCAACCCATCACCTGTGTTTGTTTAGGTGGTTTCTCCTTCCTCAATGTACCCTTGCAGCTCGGCCAAGACATGAGGCAATGAGCACATGAGCAACTCTGAGACAATGTAGCTGGTCATGATTTACTGTGAACAAGGATTTAGCTTTTGATGGGCAGTTACAACCAAGCAAAAATACTATACCTTTCAATGAAACCACACAACCTCAGTTCCTAGCTTGGTTTTACTGAAAGCCAATTAAATGGACCCAGTACACTGCGAAGAGATCAGGTTTTTTTTTTTCCCTCAATTGTGACCAAATGGTCAGTGGGCTGGTATCAGCAACAATAATTGCATCAAAATGTGCATAAGCAGTAGGGTATTAAGTTTTAGTTTAGAGAAGCTCTGGAAGACGACAGAATGCCAAAACGTATGTGTAGAAGAGAGTGTGAAAAGCAAGATATTTCGGCAAAACTTTTTTAAACTTCTTCTTTCTCTGAAATGTACAGCTTTAAACTTCATTTAAATAATATGCAGGCTTTACGTCGGGCTTCTGCAGCACTTTACCGACTATGCTAATTTAATTTCCTTTGACCCCTTTTCAACAGTTTACTCGGGCACACTGGCTCAGTTTACTGTCAGTAATCACAGAGGGAAAACAAATGAACAAGTGTCCGCCCTGTGTCTTTGCATGCATCCGTGAAAAGGAGCTCAGTGAGACAAGTATCAATCAGTCATTTGAGTTTCAGGTAGTCAGCACGCACAGATCCTCCTCACCAGTCTTTTAAGCCTGTAGAAGCTGCTTAGACGAAGGGAGAATCGTCGTTTCAGCTTCTTTTTAAGGCAAACGTAATGGATTAGTCGTCAGCAGCACTGGAGCACCACAGGGCACTGTGCTCTCCCCTCTCGCATTCACCATGTACACCAGTCATGTCACTTGCAGAAGTTCTCAGGTGACACTAAATTTGAGGGGTGTATCAGGGATGGACAGGAGCAGGAGTATAAGAATCCGGTGAACAACTTCGTCTCATGGTGCAAAGCGAACCACCTTCTGATTGTTACAGCTAAAACTATGGAGATGGTGGTAGATTTCTGGAGGTCCAGGCCCCACCTGCAGGGGGTAGAGGTGGTTCAGACCTAGAAGAACCTGGGTCTACAGCTGGATCACAAACTGGACTGGTCGGCTAACATAGACTCAGTGACAAAAAAGGTCAGAGCCGTCTCTGGTTCCTCAGGAGGCTAAGGTTGTTTAATATTTGCAGGAAGCTGCTGGACATGTTCTACCAGACCATCGTTGCCGTTGGCCTCTTCTACGCTGTGGTGTGCTGGGGAAGCAGCACTAAGAAGAAGAAGGACACCTTGCGGGTGGACAAACTGATACAGAAGGCGGGCTCTGTGGTAGGAGCAGAGCTGGAGTCCCTGACATTGGTGGTAGATGCAAGGACAAAATCCGGTCCACCATGAACAAAGTCCACCACCCTCTAGGATGCTATTTCTGTCCTGCATCATGGACAGGTTGAGGAGGTCATTTGTCCCTCAGGCCATATGACTCTAAATAAAGTATCTATCTACTTATCTATCTAGAAATCTATGTTTAAATTGTGCACTGTAACGCTTTCCTTGCACTTTCTGACTTTTGCACATCATCAACATCAACTCAGACACACAATTTAGTCCACATATTTCAGGATATAAGAAGGAAATCATACTTCTTTTATTGAAATCCCTGTATTTTTATACTTTCCAGTGAGCTTTGCCTCACCACACAACAAATGGGACAACACTGAAAGAGATAGAAACAATTTGTACCTGACAGTAGGGACGCTGTAGTGAGGCAGTGACGGACTATGACAGTAAGTGGTGCAGACTATAAAAACAAAATACAACATGTACATTTAGACGTTTGGCAGCGCCTGTGAACGCGGAATAAGACGCTCGCGAGGTTTCAGCGCGACTTCCGCGGAACCGCAACTCTGCTTTGGTTGAAGTCGTCCACCGGGAGGTCGACGAGAATATTGTTAAAAGAAGAATTTCATACGTTTCACAGTTTGCCCGAAGCTACTCTGAGGCGCAGGGGGCTGCACCCGAAAACACAACCCAAGTACACATCTTCCTACGGATAACGATGCAACACGACGCACAAAAATACATTTGCCTCAAGATCTAGAAAATCTCTGTGTTTACATTTTTGATTTCAGTGAAGGAAACTTCAGTTGAGGATTAGTATTTATTTATTTTTTTTCCCTGAAGTGTCTGTGAGGGGTAAAGCTTGGTTTATGCTTTTGCAACGGGTCAACGTAGAGCAGCGGCTACGGCATAGATAGACGCACAAGCATAAATCTAGCTTTAAGAGAAAAAAAAATTTTAAAAAAGGAAGGAAGTTGAGGGAGTGTGTGTGTTTTTGTGAGTGTTGGAGTGAATGGTGTAAACGTGATGGATAGCTGCATCGGGTAAATATAGTATATACACATGTACATTTAGGAAAATAACTTCTTGC